>NC_064839.1:45656377-46281377 GCF_024166365.1 Elephas maximus indicus
TCAGAAACAAAAACAACTCCTTAGCTGCCTTGTTGGGAACTTTGGGTAAATATGTATCATATGTGGTAAATTACATAAATTATCAAAGATATTTTTGATGAGTCACCGCATACCAGAACATCCTGCCCATGGAATCCAAGTATTAACCTGATGAATGGGATCATGTCTTCTGTGATGACAGTGGAAATTATTGAACAATATCATTGTTCAATATCATTAATATCACACCTAATTAAAATTTTGTTGATGATCATTCAAAAGTGGCTGCAGCAGTATATCCACAGGTAACTGCCAAAAATTCAAGCTGGACTCAGAAGAGGAAATGGAACCAGGGATATCATTGCTGATGTCAGCTAGATCCTGGCTCAAAACTGAGAATACCAGAAAAATGTTTACTTGTGCTTTATTGACTATGCAAAGGCATTTGACTGTGTGGATCATAACAAATTATGGATAACATTTTACAAAGAATGGAAATTTCAGAACAGTTAATTGTGCTAATGAAGAACCTGTACATAGATCAAGAGGCAGTTGTTTGAACAGAACAAGAGGACACTGCATGGTTTAAAGTCAGAAAAGGTGTGCATCAGGGTTGACGTATTCAATACCTATTCAATCTGTATGCTGAGCAAATAATCCAAGAAGCTGGACTATATGAAGAAGAATGGGGCAACAGGATTGGAGGAAGACTCATTAATAACCTGCATTATGAAGATGATACAACCTTGCTTCCTGAAAGTGAAGAAAACTTGAAGCACTTACTGATGAAAATCAAAGACCACAGCCTTCAGTATGGATTACACCTCAACATAAAGAAAACAAAAATCCTCACAAATGGACCAATAAGCCACATCATGACAAATGGTGAAAATATTGAAGTTGTCAAGGACTTCATTTTACTTGGATCCACAATCAACGGCCATGGAAGCAGCAGTCAAGAAATCAAAAGATGCATTGCATTGAGTAAATCTGCTACTAAGGACCTCTTTAAAGTGTTGAAGAGCAAAGATGTCACCTTGAAGACTAAGGTGCGCCTGACCCTAGCCCTGGTGTTTTCAATCACCTCAAATGCATGCGAAAGCTGGATGGTGAATAAGGAAGACGGAAGAAGAACTGACACCTTTGGATTGTGCTGTTAGTGAAGAATACTGAATATACCATGGACTGCCAAAAGAACAAACACATCTGTCTTGAAAGAAGTACATTCAGAATGCTCCATAGAAACAAGGATGGCAATGCTATATCTCACATACTTGGACATGTTATTAGGAAAGATCACTCCCTGGAGAAGGACATCATGCTTGGTAAAGTAGAGGATCAGTGAAAAAGAGATGGATTGACACAGTGGCTGCAACAATGGGCTCAAGCATAACGATGATTGTGATGATTGTGAAGATGGCAAAGGACTGGTCAGTGTTTTGTTCTTTTGTATGTAGGGTTGCTATGAGTCAAAACCAACTTGAAGGCACCTAATAACAATGACATTGTAAAGTTAAGTTCATTAGAGCTTTCAGCTCAGCAGTAAGCACTCTTCCACAGAAGGTACAAGTGGCAATGATGAATCAACCTTGTAAAGTGATCACTGTGATAATAGATACCAAACCCATTGCGGTTGAGTCAGTTCCAATTCATAGTGACCCTACAGGACACAGTAGAATGGCCCTATAAAGTTTCCAAGGAGCACTGGTGGATTTGAACTGCCAACCTTTTGGTTAGCAGCTACAGCTCCTAACCATTACACTACCAGGGTTTTCAATACTAGGTACAGTATATGTATACTTCTGACTTCTTGATGAACAGTTAAGAAGGTATCCCAATTAACTGGAGAGTGCTCAGGTGATTCTTGCTCTAGGACTGGATCAAACTGGCCCAGTGAGGGTACGGCTGGTTTGCTTATTTCCATTGTCTTGAGACCCTCTGCTCAAGAGAAGGTCACTCAAAAGGAAAACACACTTTGCTTCAGCTTTAGTTTTCCAGAGACTACTGGAGAATAATGCCTTTAGCAATAGCCTTCTATTACATACTTTTTTTTTTTTGGGAAAAGAATGTCTATAAAATCTTCTTGAGATATTGGTTTGTCTTGGTGCCCCTTAAAGGCCACTGTAAGATCTTCTCCAGGCAAGAGACCCCAGTCCTGATACTGCTAAGCTGATTATTCATCTTGAAGTAAAATATGTACAATATAAACAAAAGCTAAATGCAGTCCTTCTGGTGGTCATAAAAAAGCATTGAGCATTTGATAAGCAAGTATAAGTTCTGCCTGTAATGCTGATACCACTTTTAGAAAACAAAAGGCTATTAATTCTGTGTCTTATAGTGGATATTCCTGGATGTCAATGAAGAAATGCCTTATTCCTTTTAGAAACATTTACTGAGTCCCTATTGCCTTTCGGACACAGTGCTGGGAAAACAAAGATTAATAAATAAAACCCCTATCCTTGAGGATGGCTCTCACAGTCTACTGGGAATATTAGTTCACAAATAATCATGATACAATTGTAAGAGTGATCACCTATGATTAGGCACATTGGAAAAGGTGTAACCAAGATGTAGTCCCTCCTCTTCAAGGATGCACGGACATTTGTCAGGAACAGAAACCTGGCAAGGGCATTGGAGAAAAGGGAACAGTAGGTTCAAAGGCGCCATAGAAAGAGTGCGGCAAATTCAGGATCCAGGAAAAGATCTATGATATGGAAACGCAGGACTCGACAAGGGAGTGCTGAGAATTGAGACTGAGGACATTAATGAAGAATGTGGGCTAGAACCTGTGAGCCATGGGGAAACCTGGGAGGATTTGTACAAAGGAGTTACACAGTATCTTTCATGATTTAAGAATCTCATAGAGCACGCCGGTGTGGGAAGGTGAACGGTACAGTAGCATTGGTGAGGAGGCTAGGTGGGAGGCTACTGCAGGAGAAGAAAGGAGAATGGTGAGGGCCTAAGCTCTACCAGGGAGCCAGTGGGGTGAGGAGTAGGAGCAGAGTCCAGTAGATACCTCAGCAGTAGAAGCATTCATTTAGCCCAGGTAACACACCTTTTTTGTTCCAGGCATCTGATTAGGCTCTAGAGACACAAAGACAAATGAGGTGTAATTTTTGTCATATTCCTTAGCTTACACCTGACTTCCCATGGGGCCCACCTTGACTTCCTACTATGCCAGGGCTCTTGCCAAATATCCCCAACAGCCCATTATCACCCAAGTGTCTGTATATCACCCAAGTGTCTGTCTCTGATTCTTGTTACAGTTTATTAGCATCAAGAATTTAATTGAATGTTTTCCCTCCCAGCATATACTATTCATCAGGACAGGGTCTGCTGGGTTTGTCTTATTCACCATTGTATTCCAAGTACATTGCTTAATAACTGTTGGTTGAATGAATGAAAGAACTAAAGAGCTTGTAGAATAAATAGAAAGACATGTTTAAAAGTAAGCTCAACACAGCCCCATAAATGCTTGAGCAAAGTGGAGACAGGCATGATGAAAGGAAGCAGTTCTTCTCTAGGCCAAATGGTCAACAAAGGACCCCTTCCATCTAACCACCCTGAATATGGACTTGGGAAAGCCACCCCAGGACAAGGAGACATGTTCCTTGTTCATCTGGAAAGAATTATGACTCACCCCTACATGGAAGCATCCCGGGAAGCTGCCCTAACGTTGTTGTTAGGTGCTGTTGAGTTGGTTTCGACTCATAGCAACCCTATGTACAACAGAATGAAACACTGCCCAGTCCTCCACCATCGTCACAGTCATTGCTATGTTTTAGCCCATTGTTGCAGCCACTTTGTCAATGCATCTCATTGAGGTCCCCAACATAGGACGTCATAAAAGCCCTCCAGGAGAGAGCTTTGTGTAAGAAGGCTGGGCTGCCTCCCACCTCAGTCGTCAGGAAGGACGAGGCTGCAGCTTCTTGGACAATGTCATGCCAGAATGTGGAGGATGGGAAGTGAGAGGTGGGAGTGGAGGACTCAAAGAAATGGAAACACATTTGCTGGCAGCCGGAACTCCCCTGACCCACCCACAGAGGCAGCCTCTGCAAAAACTCCCTGAGGGCAGTCCTAGGATATCCCACATGTGTCAGGTGAAGCCTCAAGAAGAAAGAATTTCTTGATGCTCATTCAACCCAGAAATACTGAAAGGAAGTCACAGACTCACAAATTATTAAAACTTGGAAGAAATCTGAAAATCTTACATTGAGTTTTTTTACTTAAATAAAATTATGCATACATTCCCCTACAGAGAAGGGAGGAGGTGCTCTGGGGCGGGTTGGGTGGATAGGGAGTGCAACCCAGATCCACTGATGTTTCTTCCTCTCCATCTTCCAAATTTCAGCTTAAATAGCTTTTCCTTCTGGAAGTATTCCCTCACTTCCCCAAAGTTGGATCAGGAGATCTTGGTAGAGGATCTAACACTTCTCCTGTGAAGAATATCTCAATAGTCTGCTTACTTCCTGTATCTACCACCACCCCCAATTAGAATATAAAATCCATGAAGATGACACTGCATGTATTCATTCACTGAATAAACATTTATTGAGATCTAACTATGAGCCACTGAGTGTGCTGGACTTGGGGGTTATCATGGTGGTCACGACAGATGATTCCTGCCCTCAGAGGGTTATGCTCAAGAAGCTTTGCCATGCTCGTGACTTGATTCTTAAGCCTAACTCTCATAATCAGAGCCTGATACATATCTGTTGAACGAATGAATCAAATGCAATAAAAGGAGTCTGGGAGTAATATTATTATTTATTGCTCCACAAAGACGTTTTCTAAAATTGGACCACAGCCGCATTGAGAATAGCCTATACTGATTTCCAGAGTCCAGATAAATAATTCAATCTGTCTCTGCTCAGACAATTTATCAATGGGAAAAGAAGTTTTGAAAACATTTGCTTTTGGAAGATGGGGCTAGCCCTTTACATAGTGGTGCTGGCAGCCGCAGGCGGCTGCTTCATTTAACACCATTAGACAGGGTGCCATCACTGCACTTTTTGTGGCTTCTGCAGGGCCACTCAGAAAAAGAATTACCTGCAGTTATGAAGAAGATCAGTTCAAAGTACTGGCCCAATAGGGCACACATCAACTGTGGCCTACCCAGTACTCTCCTTCCTTGCTAACACACCACAAGTCTGTTTGGAGCAGCAATGTAGCCAGGCCTGGGCAAGACATTGTCCATCCCTTCTCCTTTATAGCTATGGGTCACTGTTCTGGTCAATCATATGGAAGTGGTGGTCATCTTCAGGGCTCTGGAAGGCATTTCTTTTCTTGATAAATGGAAAAGATGCAGCTATAGCTGCTATTTCTTCTCCCACCTCCCATATTCCTGTCTTGAACGAGGATATGACTCAATAGCTAACTTGAAGCTATGAGGCAAAGACCAAGAGAACCAGAGAGATGGGCTTTGGTATCACCCAGCTACTAGATTTGGGTTTCTCAACCATGGCACTATGGACATTTGGGGCTGGATAATTCTTTGTTGCGGAGAGCTGTCTGGTTTATTGTTGGATGTTTAGCAGCATCTCTGGCATCTAGTGACAACCAAAAATGTGCCTCCTCCCCAGCTGTGACAACAAAAACTGTCCAGTCATTACGAAATCCCCTATGCGAAGGCAAAATCATCCTCATATGAGAACCACTATATTAGACTAATGAACAAAACTTCCTATCACTGGATTTCATGTAAAAGGAGAAAACTAAATCCTTATTTGTTTAAACCTCTGCAGTTGGGTTTTTTGCTAACTTGCAGACAAAAGCATTACTCCTGATATATACAAGGTAAACGCGGCTGGCACATATGTGCTATTTAATGAGTACCGCAACAGGGTATTGAATAAAATAATGGTGCTCTTTGTTCAGCTGCGTATTTGGACTCTGCTCTACAAAGGCTACTTCCAAGACTACCCCGGCTCTACCCTACACCTCCTTAAAAAACCGTGTATTCAAAAAAGCTCTTACTGATTAAAAATCTAGGCTAGTCTCTGACACTCAATACTGTTAGTTAAGAGGCAGCAGAAAGTAGCTGGTGGCAAAGAGCACTGAATCTGACATCAGGCTGCTGGAGTTCAAATTTCGTCCTTAGAAGCTTGAACAAGTGACCTGGGACAAGTGACTTAGCTTCTCTGGGCCCCATTTCTCTCATCTCAAAATGAGAGTAATAACAATGTCTGCCTCCAGTGCCATTAAAAGGGTTAAATGTGTTGACCCAAGTAGTGCATACTTTTTAAAAAGTGAGATGATAAAAAGATAGGAAAATACTGTAACTGGAAATCCTAATACAGTATCAGTCAAGAAGGGTAAATTAGGTTGAAGACTGGGAAACAGTGAACTTTAATACACTGCTGGACACCCTACTCCACTCTAAGTGGAGGAAGATTTCTCCACTGCCAGTATAAAGGGTATTGAAGTCAGGGAAATCGGCACTCTAGATTTTGTGCTGCAAACATCGAACCACAGATTTATACTTTTTTTTCCCCCAAAATATCTTGGCTTTGTCATGTAGCTACAACCCAGAAAGATTAGTAAATGCCTCTGAAGGTCATCAGCTGCATCCTTCAGCCTCCAGAGAGAATGTGCTTCCGCAGCACGTACCCATCCATTACGTGTATAAAGACATTCCCGAAGCAGAGACATGAGTAGACAATCTCCTCATTGATTTCTGCCTTATGCTGTGAAGAAGCTCTTCCTTCTGTGTAACTCCCATTTCTCATGGTGCCCTGGAAGACCATGTTCTTTTGAACTGTTCTCTTGGAAAACAAATCACAGCCTGAGAGAGTTGAGCGCCTCAAAACCACTTTTAGGACGTTAGATAGATTTGGATCTTCAGGAAACAATTTGTTGTGTTTGTGTGCCCCCTCTTCTACTCCCAATACAATGTCTCCATCTTCATTAAAGGAGACCTTACATACTCTTTCAAAATATGATGCAGCCCACAATGAAAGATTCCTGCAGGGATAATACAAACCATTGGTCACGTCTTGAAGAAGCACAATCTCTTAAGAGAAGTACAGTGGTTTTTCTCATCTTTCTCTTTTTCTGGCTACTGGAATCAGAGTGGAATCTCTAAAAGCTGAAGTTTGTAATAATTACAACTTGAGCCCTACTGTCATTTTGGTATGGTGTGATCGTTAAAAATGGAATTCTATAATTTGAATTATTGATCACCATGTTCACTCAGGCAGCCATTCTTCCTTTCGAATAGTCAGTAAATCTCAGCTGACTAGAATTCACACTTTGAAAAATACCAACAAATCCTGGAGCTTCAAATATAGTCATGGACATTCTCTCTCGAGCTGAGAGCTGTCTTCCTAAGACATTCTTCACAGAGTATATGTAAAAATCAGTAGTTAGGAGTAGGTGATCTCCAAGGCATTAGGCTTTGCTGTGGTGGTCTGAGGGCAGTACTTAACAAACTTTAATGTGCATATAAAACACCTGGAGATCTTGTTAAAATGCAGATTCAGATTCAGTAGGTTTGGGGTGGGGCCTGAGATTCTACATTTCTAGCAACTCTCAGGTGATGCTGATACTGCTGGTCCACAGGGTACCCTTTCAGCAGTAAGGGTCAGGCACCTATGATGTTGTAAAGAGATCAACTGCTGGCCTGATTCTGACATTATGCATGTTACTTCTACCCAAATCCTATGAACTCTCCATTCTGTGAGTGGTAAATCAGGACAATAATATCTTATGCTAGGATGTTCTTAAGCAGCATGATTCAGTGAGTGGGTTATCTCAGGGGAACCTGGCAGTGGCAACTGCACACACTTAGCCAAAGGTTCTAAGAGATTAACCAAGGAATGGCCTCTGTGAAGTGCGACCTCCAAGCAGACATACAAGAGCTCAAGTAATACGTGATAAAATCAAAGAGGCCAAAGAGAAATGTTATGGCCAAACTCAGGAAAGCTAAGAAAATGAAAAACAAGACCATCTTAGAAATCAAGACCTTTGGAAGCCACTAAAGGGAAAATTGCTAACATATATAATTAGGAACAAGAAAGCAGGCTGGAGACAAGTGATTAAAATTGCATAAAAAGGGCAAGAGTTAAAAGGAATTCGAGATGAAATAATATCAATGGAAGCCAGAAAAAAAGGAGATTCAACATAACCAAAGTATGTCATGTATATATATGTATACCTGACATGCTTATGGGCGTATATATGTATCTATACATCTATACGTACATACGTGTGTGTGTGTGTATATATACGTGTGTGTGTGTATATGGGCCCCTGGTGGCTCAGTGGTTAAGCACTCAGCAGCTAACTGAAACGTCGGCAGTTTGAACCCACCAGCTGCTCCATGGGAGAAAGATGTAGCAGTCTGCTTCCATAAAGATTTACAGCCTCGGAAATCCTATGGGGCAGTTCTACTCTGTCCTATATGGTTGCTATCAGTTGGAATTGACTCGATGGCAACGAGTTGTATATATATCTCTCTATATATAGCTGATATACCTAATGCAATGAGAAAAAAAGGAAAAGACATATTCAATGATATAATTCAAGAAACACAAGAATATGTTAATTTACGATTTTAAAGAGTTAAAAGAGATTAGAGATAAATTTATAACTCTGTAAGACAAAGAAGATTCAACATGTGCACAATTGCTGTGCCTAAAATAAAGGACACAAGAACATTAAAAAAAAATAGAAAAAAAATATACTCAAAGATGTAACATAAGGGAGAGCATAACGTGCTCCAGGAAAAACTGATAGAAATTAATCAGTACAACACATGTTCTTGCATAGTTCCTAAGTTGCAAAGGAAAAGTGGGAGTCTCATGCCAATCCATTAAAAAAAGATTAAGTTATCTATAAGGAGGAAAAAAATCAGACTGGTTTCAGACCTCATGTCAGTGATACTTAATACTAGAAGTCAGTGAGACGACACCCTCGGTAGAATGAAATGTGGCCCTTAAAATTTGCCAGACATGTCTGGAGTCTTAAACACTAGCAAGCAGCCATGTAAGATGTACCAATTGGTCTCAACCCACATGAAGCAAAGGAGAATGAAGAACACCAAAGACATAAGCTAATTATGAGCCCAAGAGAGAGAAAGGGCCATGTAAAACAGAAACTATATCAGCCTGAGACCAGAAGAACTAGATGGTGCCCAGCTACAACTGATGACTGCCCTGACAGGGAACACAACAGAGAACCCCTGAGGGAGCAGGAGAGCAGTGGATGTAGACCCCAAATTCTCATAAAAAGACCAGACTTAATGGTCTGACTGAGACTAGAAGGACCCCAGAGGTCATGGTCCCAGACCTTCTGTTGGCCCAGGACAGGAACCATTCCCGAAGACAACTCATCAGACATGGAAAGGACTGGACAATGGGTTGGAGAGAGATGCTGACGAAGAGTGAGCTACTTGTATCAGGTGGACGTTTGAGACTGTGCTGGCATCTCCTGTCTGGAGGGGAGATGAGAGGGCAGAGAGGGTCAGAAGCTGGCTGAACAGACACGAAAATAGAGAGTGGAGAGAAGGAGTTTGCTGTCTCCTTAGAGGGAGAGCAACTAGGAGTATATAGTAAGGTGTATGTAAGTTTTTGTACGACGGTCTGACTTGGTTTGTAAACTTTCACTTAAAGCACAATAAATTTTTTTTTTAATTGCCAAATTGTCATTCAAATACAGGCATACCTCGGAGGTATTGCGGGTTCTGCTCCAGACCACTGCAATAAAGCGAGTCACATGAATGTTTTGGTTTCCCAGAGCATGTAAAAGTTAAATTTACATTATACTCTAGTCTATTAAGTATTCAATAGCATTGTCTAAAAAAAAAGTATATACCCTAATTAAAAAAAATACTTTATTGCTAAAAAAGTCTAACCATCACCCAGCCTTCAGCAAGTCATTATCTTTTTGCTGATGCAGATTCTTGCCTTGATGTTGATGGCTGCTGACTGATCAGGGTGGTAGTTGCTGAAGGATGGGGTGGCTGTGGAAATTTCTTAAAATAAGACAACAATGAAGTTTGCTGCACTGATTGACTCTTCCTTTCACAAAAGATTTTTCCATGGCATTTGATGCTGCTTGATAACATTTTATGCACAGTAGAACTTAGCTCAAAATTGGAGTCAATCCTCTCAAACCCTGATGCTGCTTTATCAACTAAGTTTATGCAATATTCTAAATCCTTTATTGTCAAGTCAACAACGTTCACAGTGTCTTCACCAGTAGATTCCATCTCAAGAAACCACTTTCTTTGCTCATCTATAAGAAGCAACTCTTCATCTGTTTAAGTTTTATCGTAAGATTGAAGCAATCCAGTCACATCTAACTCTAGTTCTCTTGCTGTTTCCACCACAACTGCAGTTACTTCCTCCACAAAAGTCTTGAACCCCTGAAAGTCATCCATGAGTGCTGGAATCAACTTCTTCCAAACTCCTGTTAATATTGATATTTGGACCTCTTCCCATGAATCACAAATTTTCTTAATGGCGTCTAGAATGAATTCTTTCCAGAAGGTTTTTGATTTACTTTGCCCAGATCCACCAGAGGAGTCACTATCTATAGCCTTACAAAATGCATTTCTTAAATAATAAGACTTGAAAGTCTGAATTGCTCCTTGACTCATGGGCTGCAGAATGGCTGTTGGTTAGCAGGCATGAAAACATGAATCTGCTTGTACATCTCCATCAGAGCTCTTGAGTGACCAGTTGCATTGTCAATGAGCAGTAATATTTTGAAAGGAATATTTTTTTCTGAGCAGTCTCAACAGTGGGCTTAAAATATGTGTGAACCATGTTGTAAACAGATGTGCTGCCATTCAGGCTTTGTTGTGACATTTATAGGACACAGGCAGAGTAGACTGAGCATAATTCTTAAGGGCCCTAGGATTTTCAGAGCGGTAAATGAGCACTGGCTTCAACTTAAAGTTACCAGCCGCACTAGCACATAACAAGAGCATCAGCATGTCCCCCGCAGCTTTGAAGCCAGGCACTGACTTCTTTCTCCAGTTGTGAAAGTCCTAGCGTGCATCTTCTTCCAGCGTAAGGCTGATTCATCTACACTGGAAATCTGTTGTGTAGTGTAGCCACATTCATCAATTATCTTAGTGAGATCTTCTGGGTAACTTCCTGCAGCTTCTACACAAGCGCTTGCTGCTTCACCCTGTTCTTTTATGTTGTGAAGGTGACTTCTTTCCTTAAACCTCATCAACTAACCTCTGTTAGCTTCTAACTTTTCTCCTGCAGTTTCCTCACTTCTCTCAAACTTCATTGAATTGAAGAGTTAGGGTCTTGTTCTGCATTAGGCTTTGGCTTAAAGGGATGTTGTAGCTGGTTTGATCTTCTATCCAGACAACTAAAACTTTCTCCATATCAGCAATAAGGCTGTTTCACTTTTTTATCATTTGTGTGTTCACTGGAGTAGCACTTTTAATTTCCTTCAAGAACTTTTCCTTTGCATTTACAACTTGGCTAGCTGTTTGGTGCAAGAAGCCTAGCTTCTGGAGTATCTTGGCTTTTGATATGCCTTTCTCACTAAGCTTAATCATTTCTTGCTTTTGATTTAAAGTGAGAGATGTGTGACCCTTCCTCTCTTAGAGGTAGTTGTAGGGTTATTAATTGACCTAATTTCAATATTGTTGTGTCTCAGAAAATAGGGAGGCCTGAGGAGAGAGAGAGAGATAGGAGAATGCCCAGTTGGTAGAGCAGTCAGAACACATACAACATCTATCCATTAAGTTCTCCGTCTTTTATGGGTGTGGTTTGTGGTACCCCAAAACAATTACAATAGTAACATCAAAGATCACTGAAACAGATCACCATAACAGATATAATAATAATGAAAAAGTCTGAAATATTGTGAGAATTACCAGTGTGACACAGAGACATGAAGTAAGCACATGCTGTTGGAAAAATGGTGCCAATAGTCTCGCTCAACACAGGGTTGCCACAAACCTTAAGTAAGTCTGTAAAAAATGCAATACCTGTGAAGAACAATAAAATGAGGCAACAGATAATTTCTATTACTCAAGAACTCAAGAAATATAGCTCTAATCCACTGGATTTAAAAGTATCTTGGACATTTGGGCAGGGATAATCTGGATGTCTCATATGGTTCTGAATAAATATGTGACCATTCCATCCATACAGAGATGAAGCTTTTGATAGTGGGAGTTAACATGGGCAAGTGACCAAAGCACATAGATATGGCTGCCATTGTGTTCAGAAGTGTCTTGTGCTAGCCACATGCCGTGGGTGGTGTTACCTCCATTTCTTGGAGTTGGCTTAGTTTAATGGGTCAATTAATTGCTAATCACCAAGCCTCTATTTCCTGCTGCTGAGATTGGCAGCTGGCCACAACTGGCTGTAGAACATAAAGCTGTATTCCAAACCCAGCTTGAACACCCTTCTGCTCACTCATCCTCATCAAAACACACTTTATCCCACCCACATTCTTAGGCTGGGCATCCCGAATCTTCCCCACATCCATTCAACAAATATTTATTTGTACTGACCATGGGCCAGATATTGTGTAAAGCATAGAGGCCATGACAACAAAAAAGAGAGACACAATGCCTGCTGTTATAAAGCTTCAGTCTAGAGTGGGAGAGAGAGGCATTAATCAAGTCACTGCACGCATATGTAAGTAATATAGTGATGATAAGTGCTGTGCAAGCAGAAGTCAGAGTGTCATGGGATACCTAGAAAGGGTCCATGGAAGCATTGGGAAGGGTCTGGGAAACTACCCATGAGGAAGCAGAGCTGATGCTGAGGCTGGAGGGATGAGCAAGATGGAGAGGAGTTGGCCCTCTGAAGAATCCAGGAAGTATTTCCAGGAAGAGTGGTAGCATGTGTAAAGGTCTTGAGTTGGGCAGGAGTGTAGCTGTTTTGAGAAACTAAAGATTAGTGGACTTAAGTGTCATGAGTAAGGGTGGGGGGAGGGCATTAGAAGATGCTAAAGAGGGAAGTAGAGTCAGATCATGGCCTTTAAGATATTAGTCAGGAGTTGGCACCGATGACTTAGGCAGTTAGAGGCATTTTTCTGTGATGGGATAACAAGATGAGTCCTGACTCCTCACATAAGTTATTTCATAGCCTTCTGGCTGGCCTCCCTACCTCCAACCTCTCCCCACAACAATCCCGTCCAACAGATAATTCTTAACACATTATGCTGATGCTCAGAATGGGCTAGGAGCTCTGTATTGCCAAGAGGATAAAATCTAAACCCCATCATTTAGAAGTTGAGACCTTCCACGACCCAGTCAACATTTCTTACGTTGCCTTATTTTCCACCCTGATGTGCAAGGTCCACCCCAGCCAGACGTGTGTATTTAGCAGTCATAGTCTTGGTTTGTTCATAATTCCCTTTACTGAGTTGCCAGGAAGCTTTCCCTTTTATCTGGATTTCAAAAACTTCAGCATGTGTCAAGGCAATAGCATACAGTAAGAAGATCATGGGTTTTGGTATTGTGCGGAAATTGATTCAAATTCGGACTTGCTACTTACCAGCTACATAACCTTTGACAAGATGCTTAATCTCATCATGCTGCCATTTCCCCATTATTAAAATGGGGAATAGTAATTTAACTATAATGGATTTTTGTGGGAATTAAATAAGATCCCTCTCTTGCTATTTATCTTTCTCTCTCATACTGTCTCCCCCCTCCATGTCTATATCTACATCTACATCTGTATCTATATCTACACACACATCATAGTTGGTAAAGCAGAGGGTCAGTGAAGGCAAGTGAGGCCCTCAATGAGATGGATGGACAAAACAGCCAAAACAATGGACTCAAACATACCAATGATCATGAAGATGGCACAGGACTGGGGGGTGCTTCATTTTTGTTATACCTGAGTCAGAGCACTCTACAGTAACTAACAAGAACAACAACATATACACGTATATGTTCATATATCATGTATCTCAGGTTTGTTACTGAAAATTTAAATAATAGTAGTTACTCTTTGTTTTACTTTTGCTACCGCTGATTTTGCAACCGCTACTACAGCAACCAACAACAACTGTGATTACTGCTACTATTACTACTACTACTGGTATTGCTCAGGTCTTATTGTTTCTGTTAAAACCTTCTTGGGTCATTAAAATTTACACGAAATGTAATCTGAAGGTCTCATTGTTAAAACTACTCATTTAGCATCAATTATATATGGTCATTTAAGCATTTTTTAGTTCCATTTCCTCTGTAAGAACGTAAGCCCTTGGAGTTTATACTGCACCTTGTTTTTAGCTTGGCAATATGGATATAACAAGGTACTAACGTACAAGCTGATGTTAGATACCGAATGGTAGTTAGCTTCATCCACCCATCAGTCCATGGAAGATTCGTATCATATTTTCAAGCAAATAATGCACACCTTCTATGTTTGTTTGCCAACGGCACCCTAGTCCACCCTTTGAGGTATTTTCATAAATGCCCTATGCTAACTTTATTTTTTTACAGCAATATGTAAAAAAAAAAAAAAATTGGTATAGCAGCACTTATGAAACTACCTCAGGGAAGGCACACAAACATGGTTGGCAAATGTAGAAGATGCACATTACTTGCATAAAAAATACAGTATTCAGTTAGTATAACAAGAATTTCAAACTAGCCTTTGCCACTTAATTTCCCATGTATAGCTTGACTCTGGGGAAGTTGCTAAAGGATGTGAGTCCCTATCTTTACCTCCTATTTATGCAGTCACTGATGGCCTCTCAGCCCCAACCACTAACCTTGCATTGTATTCACAAAATAGGATCCTTGATTGGATGGGGCTGGGCACCAACGTCTCAGAAGACCTTTGATTTGGTGCCACATTGTCTGCTCCCATGGGTACTCCCTGTTTCCCTTTTCTTTTCCCAAGTTAATCATTGTGATAAGAACTTTCTAGACTCTGACCATACTTCCATTGAACATCTATGACCTCCTTCTTCCAACTGTTCATCCACAAATAGTGACGGAGTTCTTTTAAAATGCCGGGTCCTGTGCCATATACCAGCAATGTAGGGATAAATAAATCCAATACTGTCTGTGTTCTTATGGAGCTTACAGAGCTTAGAGTGCAGTGGAAGACCCTTCCTCAACCTTTATTGATCACTATTTCATGGGCTTCTTTTTTTTTCTGTGAAAAGATCAATAGTGTCTTCCAGAGTGTGTCTTCATAGTGGTTGGACATCCAATATCTTGGAGTGGTTTTGGGTTCCCACCACTTCCACTTTCTTTTATTAGCACTCTTCCAATGTAATTAATGGCTTAAAGTTTATTTTCCCCAGACTGAGCTCTAAAGGTCCACCACTTTTTTGCCCAACACCTTGAACAGAGCCAAGCATACAGTGGCAGGTACACAATAAATACTTGTTCAATGATTACACAAATCCCTGGGATAGCTCTTGCCTTTGTTCAGAAAGATAGCCCTCAGTCCCTTGGCGCAGTATTCCGTAGTTTAGGGATAAGAGTCAAGCTCTGGATTCAGACCCCAGGTTGAATTCCATTGCCACCAGTTGTGAGATGAGTGACCTCAGTAAAGTTACTTAACCTCCCCAAGACTCTCATTTATCATACACAAGTGGGAATAATAAAAGGACCAAATCTTACTGGGCTGTTGTGAGGATCAAAATAAATAAATAATAAAGGACTCCTAGTGATTGTTTAGCCCAATGTGTGGCACATACTAAAGAATGCATGTTGCCTCATTAACATAGACCCTCTTCTTTGACATTTGTGATAAGGTCTCTGGCCATGGCTGGGATCGTACTCTCTCCTTTTAGTAAGGGATGCTCTTTGTCTTTCCCTCCTCCCCTTCTTCCTCCTGATGCCCTGGTGATGATTGAGGGAGATGCTCATATATGCCATGTGAAGCACTGAGGTCAGTCGCTCCCCCAGACATTTTTGGAGAGTTTCTTCCTCAAAGGAGGGAAACTGTTACGCATTTTGTTTCTGTTCCATGAACGTCTTGCTTGGTGACCCACTCATTCCACGGGGATGAATCACTGATGACTTCAAGTACCCTAGAATATTCTTCATGTGTAACACACATCTGCAAATGATGCTTGTGCTAGGGGAAAGTGTACAAGGCAGGCACAGATGGAAAATGCAGACTTACACATTGCCCAAGATTGTGGGCAGGGCCCTGGATGGCTTGAAAAAGCCCTCCATGATACTCTGACTCCAGAGCAGTAGTTTATAACTTCAGGATTTTTTTGGGGGGAGTCTATTATGAACCCCTTTGAAAATCTAATGTAAGCTGTTGACCATCTCCGTAACTAACTAATGAGATCTAACTAATCAGAACGGGCACAAGCTATAAACAACTGATACATTGATAGTAGTTCATGCTGACTGAACACTACTCCTACATTTTACAAACTTATTCCTTAAATGTATACTCTCTGTCAGGCCCCAGCGGTGCCCTGGGTTACAACAGTAAATACTATCGACTTAGTCCTTCAAGGAGTTCACACAGTGATTGAGGAGATAGACGTTAACCAATAATCACACATATTTCTACATAATTAGAATTGTGCTAAGTGCTATGTGGAGGAGAAGAGTCTGTAAGTGCAAATAACAGAGGAGCCTGACCCAAAGACTGGGGGAGAAGTTAGGGCAGGCCAAAAAAAAAAAACTCATGTAAAGGAGTCACATCGAAGCGCAGCCCAAAAGGATAAGTAGAAGTTGGCCAGATGAAAACAAGAGGGAGAGCTACCTAAGAAACTTCAGGCAAGGAGACCTTGCAGCTACTGAGGAGCAGAGATAATGCTGGTGAAGCTGGAGCTCACAGAGTAAGATAGCTGGGTGTGAGAAATGAGGCTGGAGAAGTAGGCAGAGCAGATCTGCGCTGGCCATACAGGCCACACGCGTTTAGAATTTACCAAAGGTAAAATCCAGTTCAAACAAAAACCAGTTGCCATTAGGTCAAGTCCAAAATCATGGCAACCCCATGTGTGTCAGAGTAGAACTGTGCTCCACAGGGTCTTTAATGGCTGATTTTTTGGGAAGTAGACTGCCAGGCCTTTCTTTTGAGGCACCTCTGGGTTGACTTGACCTCCAACCTTTTTTCATTTTATTATACTTTAGATGAAGGTTTACTGAACAAACTAACTTCTCATTAAACAATTAGTACACATATTGTTTTGTGACATTGGTTTCCAAGCCCACAACATGTCAACACTCTCCCCTTCTTGATGTTGGGTTCCCTATTACCAGCTTTCCTGTCCCCTCTTGACTTCTTGTCCTTGCTCCTGGGCTGATGTGCCCCTTTAGTCTCCTTTTGTTTTATGGGCCTATCTTTGGCTAAAGGGCGAAACTCTGGAGTGGCTTCATTACTGAGTTAAGAGAGTATCCGGGGCCATACTCTTGGGGGTTCTCTAGTCTCTGTTTTTGTGAATTAGAATTTTGTTCTACATTTTTCTCCAGCTCCGTCTGAGACCCTCTACTGTGATCCCTGTCAGAGCAGCTGGTGGTGTTAGCTGGGCACAATCTAGTTGTACTGGGCTCTGTCTGGTGGAGACCGTGGTAGATGTGGTCCATTAGCCTTTTAGACTAATCTTTCCTTTGTGTCTTTAGTTTTCTTCATTCTCCCTTGGGGTGAACTCATTTACTCATGCTTTCACCAAATGTTTATTCAATTCTCCAGGCACAACATTGTGCTGGATGCTGAAGTAACCTGGTGAATAGAACACCACCCCTGCCTTCAAAAAGCTTACAGTCAAATAGAAAAGACAATTAAATAGGAAAGGATAATAAAAGGGGACTCTGCTTGGAATAAGGGTAAGTATTAGGTATTAAGGGGTGAGACCAGTGGAGTATCTTAGATGGCTGCTTTTAAGACCCCAGACACAACTCACCAAAGGAGAATGTAGAGCATTTTCTTTATCAACTATGTTATGGCAATTGAGCTACATCTACATGCTCCCTGAGACCATGGTCCCTGCAGCCCTCAGCCCAGTAATTTGGTCCCTCAGGGAGTTTGGATGTATCTATGGAGCTTCCATGACCTTGCCTTGGACAAGTTGTGTTGGCTTCCCCAGTATTGTGTACTGTCTTACCCTTCACCAATGTTACCCTTATCTACTGTCTATTTAGTGTTTTTCCATCCCTACCCCTCCCCTCCGGAGTAACCATCAAAGATTGCTTCTTTTTGTGTGTAAACCTTTTCATGAGTTTTTATAGTAGTGGTCTCATACAATATTTGTCCTTTTGTGATTGACTTATTTCACTCAGAAAAATGCCCTCCAGATTCATCCATATTGTGAGATGCTTCACAGATTCATCATTGTTATCACTGCATAGTACTCCATTGTGTGTATACACCATAGTTTATCCATTTATCTGTTGATGGGTATCTACATTGTTTCTGTCTTTTTGCTATTGTGAGCACTGTTGCAATGAACATAGGTGTGCATATGTCTAGCCATGTGATGCCTCATTTCTCTAGGATATGTTCCTAGGAGTGGGATTGCTGGATCATATGGTATTTCTATGGTGGCGTAGTGGTTAAGTCCTACGGCTGCTAACCAAAGGGTCGGCAGTTCGAATCCACCAGGCACTTCTTGGAAACTCTGTGGGGCAGTTCTACCCTGTCCTATAGGGTCGCTATGAGTCGGAATTGACTCAACGGCACTGGGTTTTTTTTTTTTTTATGGTATTTCTATGTCTAACTTTTTAAGGAAGTACCCTATCATTTTCCAAAATGGTTGTACCATTTTGCATTCCTACCAGCAGTGTACAGGAGTTCCAATCTCCCCGTAGCCTCTCCCAACATTTATTATTTTCTGTTTTTTTTTTTTATTCGCACCAGTAATGTCGGGGTAAGGTGGTATCTCATTGTGCATACCTCCAAACTTTTGGTTAGCCACTGAGTGTTTTAACCATTTGTACCGCCCAGGGACTCCCGAAGTCCAGTTAGCAACTAGAAAAGGTCTTAATTAGCAGTCACTGTTGATTCCTTGCATCACATTCAGATGAAGGATATCACAACCAACCTACCAAAAATGTTTTAGGAACTGGGGTCAGAGACCCACCTTCTCAGTCCTATATGATTCATCCATTCATCCATCCACCCATCTATTGATCAATCTGTCCATCACACTATCCATCTATCCATCTGTCCACCTATTCATCCACTGATCCACCCACCTACCCATTCATTCATTCGCCATCCATGAAGTCATTTACTCATACATTCACCAAATATTTATTCAATTCTCCAGGCACAACATTGTGCTGGATGCTGAAGTAACCTGGTGAATAGAATACTACTCCTGCGTTCAAAAATCTTATAGTCAAATAGAAAAGACAAATAGGAAAGGATAATAAAAGGGGTCTCTGCCTGGAATAAAGATAGGCATTAGGTATTAAGAGAACACAAAGAAGTGGAACACATCTTGGAGAAGGCTTACCAGAAAAAGGGAAATCTAAGCTGAGACTTGGACACTGAAGGGGGTATGGGGTAAAAATATGACAGGACATTCAAAGACCATAAGGTAAAAGACATGAGGAAGGGGTGACTGGATTCAGCACAACTGGATCAGAGGAGGGGAAGGGCTAGAATGGTGAGAGATGGGCTTGGAGAGGTGTGTGGTAGATAAATCACGGACTTTACACAAAGATCAGTGTGCAGCCATGAAAGGTTTCATTTTATTTTTCTCTGATGTTTTTGTTTGTTTGCTTGTTTGTTTTTAGCAGGATAGATGCATGAGCAAGGGGGAACACAGTTCTGATAACTTTCTGAACTTAGGCAGAGGCAGTTGATAATTGCATTAAAACATGTTTTCATGAGCCATATAGATGATGCAATAAAAGAAATAAACATTGATTGAGTGCCTACTCTAGGCAAGGCTCTTAGCCTAAATCGGCTCTTTTTAATTTTAAACCCCCTCTGACAAGAGGAGTTGTTAGCAAGTGGAAAACCTGGGGCCCAAGGCGCAGAGGTTCTTTGGAACCACACAGCTCGTGAGGTGTGGAACCCGGGTGTTGATCCAGGGCCGCCTCTGTCTGATTATGCCGCCTTTCCATTACACCATGCTATCATTCCATTTCTCCCAAACTGGTCATTTCCAATTGTGTGTACTAGTGATTTCCAAGACTGACTTGAGGACACCCTAAATTATCCAATTATGCCAGGGGAGGATGGGAAGCTGCCAAAATTTTTCTGGAAGCAAGCTAGTCTTAAGTAGCTAGAATTTGGGGGCGGGGGGGGTGGATCTTATATTTAAAGTATCTAAAGTGTATTGAGTGCTTACGATGTGCCAAGTGGAAGGCTATATGTATGCTTTAGCTATCTTGATAGGTAGGTACCATTATGGTTCCGTTTTATGGAGGGAGAAACTAAAACTTAGATAAAATAACTTGCCCATGGATACTTAGTAAGTGGTGGAGTTGGGATTTGAACCCAGGTCGTCTGATCCCATGGCCCCTTCCGAATCATTTGACTGTACCCCACTTGCACACACCTACAAAAACACCACACAAACCCCCCACTTCCACCCAAAAGCCACTCATAAGAGGAAAGTGGAGGTTGTTTATAGAATTGAGTAATACTCATAGAACCTCAGAAAGGGCTGAGAACCAGTCAAGTACATTTACACTGAGTGTATCCCAGAAAACAGCTGTGGCAAAGAACCTCAGAACCACAGCTGCACCAGTGGTTGACCTTCAGGGCTGAGCTACAGCTCCCTTGCTAGTCTTTATTGAGGACGGAGCTCTCCTTTGTGTTAAAACTGTTTTCTTTTCACCACTTTTGCGGAGGAAAATTCAGAACAAGCTTTATGGGGTTCGTTTAGATTCGTTGTGAATTTTCTGTGAGCCTGAAGCGCCCCAGTCTTATGCCAAATGACAGATCTACGCGCCCTCCTTTCTTCCCCCGCTTTCTTTCTTTTTTCTTTTTTTTCCCCTGTGTGCAGTTTATGTAGAACATCTGGTTTTCAAAGTGTCTCAATTTTTGAACATATTATAATGCTCATGGGATCAGAATATCAACAGCTGTCTGTTGCGGTGAACCGCATGCCTGGAAAACATTCCTTGAAACTGAGTTCTTAAATAAACATAAAGCATCTATAACACACAAGGCCATGCAACATCCATTTGTAAACTGAGTATTTAGACCAGATGAGGTGCAAACGCTGGTTTTCTTGGTTGCTTTGTCAAAGTGGGAAGGGAATCTTAATTTTTTATCCCTGAATTTCTCTGGAGATTCTGAAGCCTTTGCGCCAAGCCAGGCACTTGGGGGTCTTCGCTACAATATCCCTCTTGGTCTTCTTTCTCCCCCATTTCTGCCAGTGTCTGCCATTTTTAACTTTACTCACTGGTGATTTCCTTATTATCAGTCTACAAATCAGTGAGATGCCTTTGTGTTTTTAACTGTTCTTTCCTATAATAAGGTCTTCAAAAAAGTAGATGATCTTTGACTTTAGTCTACTGCTAGTTCTTGCTCTGTCTTCTCTCTGGCTCCGGCAATCTCCAAACCAAAACCAAACCTTTTGCCATCCAGTTGATTCTGACTCGTGGTGACTCCATCTGTTTTCAGAGTAGAACTGCTCATAGGGTTTTCAATGGCTGTTATCCTATGAAAGTAGATCTCCAGGTCTTTCTTCTGCAGCACTGCTGAGTGAATTCAAACTGCCAACTTTTCAGCTAGTAGTCGAGTGAAAAATGTTTGTGCCACTGAGGGAGTATCCTGAGGTCTTGAGGAGACAATTATATATCCACATGTAGATACACATATGTGTGAATTTCCAGCATTTATTGAACATTTATTTGTGCCAGTCACTGTTCTAAGCTCTTTTGTTGCATAAAATCAATTAATCCTCCAAATACCTCATGGTGCAAGTACTATTATTAATGTACACATATACAAACTGGGATACAGAGAGATTAAGTAACTTGAACAAGATCACACAGCTTGTACATGGTGGCATATTAGTGTCCTATATAACTTCGGCTAGGAGCCATTTTCCCATAGTATGATTAGGGCTCTATTGACGGATTAAGAGAAGTAGCGTAGCCATGTTTAGGCAAACTAAACCAAGATATGATATTCTACAGGTATAAGTATCTTTATGAGTCAACAGTACAAATTTTTTGAAGAGCTCTTAATATTTTTTCATTGAATCATCTGGATGGTACATATCAGGCCAATGTCAGTTGGAGGCTGGATTGTCTCATGAACAACTTAGAAAAATCCTTTATAAGTTATCAAGATGTAAGTCTGGATATTTAACTTCCTCACTCTTTAACGTCCGATTAATAAAATGGGGCAGAAGAGAGAAAAATAATGACTTTTTTTTTTTTCTTTTAAAATGAATATCATAGGTATCTACCACAGTTCAGCCAAAAAAAAGAAAAAGTCTGAGGGGTGGAGGGTATGATTGAAAGTGCATTATATTGTACACATAATTAAGCTTGATTTATAAAGTATGTATTTTTTATGCCATTCCTTTATAGCAAACATGGCTCCTGAACAGAGAATGAGTTGTGCATGGTTCTAAGTCTGCTCATTGCTCATGTAACCATATTTGTTACTAATTCCAAAGGGTCACGGGTAGAGCTCCCTATTGTGGTTGGATCAGTATCTATAATAGTCTCTGTGCTCCCCTTTAGCATTTGATTTCCTTGACCTAAAGTTCTGTGTTATGGCCTCAGTAAATATAATAAATATATAGATCTGGCTTGGCCAATGTTTTCCCCAGTGGGGTGCAAGGCAGCTTGTAAATAAATGGCTCAGAATATTCAAACTAGACTCACACAGCTCTGCTGAGGGAAACATGGCATCTATCTTAAGCTCCTATTTTCATCTTGATGTTAATTCAGTGGTGGAAAGGCTCTCACTTACCTCCCCAGTGTAAAGTCAAAATCTACATTTAAATGGAGACATTGCAGGCAATACAGTCCAGGAAAGCTAGTAAACATAAACCCTGCTGTGATTCAACTGGAAATAAGCTCTGATAAGTCTAAAAAAAAAAAAAGGAACAAGAGAAGGAAATGGCATGATGAGAAGTGGTCCATGAATTTCTGTTGGAAAAGGTGGAAAACCAAACCAAACAAAAACAAAAGGACGCTGACTTGGAAAAATTCCCATGAACAGAATGTTTTCCGCCATAGTGTGTTTAATAAGGCCATATTCAAGGTACAAGTGTGACACGTTTATCTTTGTATTAAAACAACAAAAAAGAGAACAAGGGCAGACATTAGGGCATTTTCTTATACTCATATTTTCAAACCTCATAAAGTATTAGTAGCTGCATCAGCTATAAAAATTAATGGCTCCAGATTCTTTTGTGTTACCCTCTTCAATTTCATTTTATCACTACCTTTTTTTTTTCTCTCTCTCTCTTTCAGCTTTTGTCTTTCTATCTTCCTAAGTTGTTTGGAGTTTCAATGTTTATGAGCTTTATAAGCTTGATAAGGCTTGTAGGGCAAGGCTTCTAACAAAAAGGGATGAACAAAAGCTCCTCTGATTCGTTTACATTGGTGTTTCCATGGTGCAGTTAGCTTCTGATAACAGATTATGATAGCACGGTCAAACAGAAAAAGAAAAAAAAAATTCTGGCCTTCATTACTAAGTTTGTTGCAAACTCACTTTTTCTTTCTCATTCTTTCCTTTTTAATAGCAGGGACTAACACTTCCAATTTCCTCAGGCCTAACCTGGCCTTTTAAAATGTTTTCAGGCCACTGTAAACACCATAGTCAATTTTGAATTTGCATTTACATAATATAGTTTTTACCATCAATTAACTGATCACATTTAAATTCCTAAAAGTATCTAGTGACTAATAACTACCCCCAGGTGCTGTAAAAAGTTAATTTCCAAACACAAAGGCCACTTTGACTTTCAAAAAGCTGAGCTGAGTTTCCTATCTGAGTTGAAACAAACAAAAAAAAAAAAAGAAAGAAAAAGATGAAAGTCCGTGTTTTTTCTCTGGCAATCCTAAAGATTATTCTAGACAGTCATCACGTAAAAGAATGGAGGGAAACTCTAAGGATGTGAGGTTGGGGAGGTGACTGAATGGCCCACAGAGAGGTGGCACTGAAGGGTTCTAGTTGTCCGAGCTGAGTTCATCATGAGTATTGCCTTGGCAGGCCATTCCTTTTATGGTTATAGAATGGCCACTCACCCACCTACAGCCATAAAATGTGGCTGGGTGACCCAGCATCTGGATAATGAAATTATGCTGTCCAATCATACAGTGAATCCAATGCAGAACTTACAATTGGTTCTGAATCAATAATGAGGGTAGCCCAGTGAGGCATAAAGGACATAGTCTTTAGAATAAGAAGACTTAGGCTAGAGCCCCTGTTCTATCATTAACTAGTTTGGTGACCTAGGGCAAGTTACTCAACTTCTCCCTCTATGACAACACCTATCTTCAGAAGTTGTTGTGACAAGGCAATTCAATCAAGGATATGGAAATACTTTGTGAAGCCTGGAAGAAATGAGAGGGGTTATTGTTACTGGGGAAAATGCAGCCACATGAGGGAAGTTTTTGCTGTCCTTTGTTTGTTGGCTTTGTTTCTCATGTCAGTGTATCAAGTAGATAAATGAGTTGATGTTGATTATCCTGAATTAGGCATTATTTCAACATCAGTTGTAGGTAAGTTGTTGTTAGTTGCAGTCAAATTGATTCTGACTCATGGTGGCTTTATTTACAACAGAACAAAATGTTGCCCGGTCCTACATCATCCTCACAGTCAGCATGTTTGAGAACATTGTTGAGGCTATTGTGCCAATCCATCTCACACAGGGTCTTCTCACTGGTCCTCTACTTCACCAAACATGATGTTCTCCTGTAACGATTAACCCTTCCTGATAACACATCCAAAGCAAGTGAGTTGAACTATGTTCTGTTGTGATCCATGAAGTTTTCACTGGCTAGTTTTCAGAAGTACATCACCAAGCCTTTCTTCCTAGTCTGTCTTAGTCTGAAAGCTCCACTGAAACCTGTCCACCACGGGGGACCCTTATGATGTTTCAAATACAGACGGCATAGCTTCCAGCATCACAGCAACACACCAGCCACCATCTTACAACAAACTGACAGATGGGTGGTGGTGTAGATAAGTACTATCTGGTGTTTGTAATAACCAAAGTAACCAAGCTATTAAAAAATGAATTGAGATCTGTTCCTAGCTTTTGGGCTGGGTTTTGCACATACCCTGCACTATCATTATGTGTATATGTCTCCTTGACAAAACTGTGAGCTCCTCAAGGGCAAAGACCACGGCTTACCTATCCTTGGATAGTCTCCTCCTCTCCCGTCACCTGATCACCTAGCACTGGGCCTGGCGATAGTTGGTGCTCAATAAATGTTTGGTGACTGAATGGACAAACGATAGGAGAAACATAAAACCAATGAGGTGGAATCTAATTCCACAGCCTGCAAATCAAAATCAGGCTGCAAATGGAGGTCATTTTCAGAGGGATATATCTCAGTCACGTGCAGTTAATCAGAGCACAGCAATTTTTTTCTTTTTTTGTAAGCAGAAGACAGATTATATATTTTTTCACATGGCCTCTAAATAGCATCCTCTTCAACTAATTTCAAAAGCAAATGGGATACTTGAAACACCAAATCGAATGCCGATGTGGGTTGGCATGTGGATAATTCACAAAGGGTGAATCTTCACAGCCATGACAAAATCAGGCATGGCCAAGAAATTTAATGGAACTGATGGGGTGTCCTCATGGCTCTAAAATTGCCCCAAATTTTCCAGCAAAGTGCTCTAGCCAGGGTGCCTTGAACTGGACAGCCCCAGATACATTTCTTCTCCCTTGGACCCAACTCAAGACTACCATCTGCCTATAGAATGTGTATTAAAACTTTGTCTATTTATCATTTTCACAACCCAATCAATTTAATCAGAGCAATGTCTAAAGGCAGAACTGTCTGTGTGCCACTCTGGCTTCCCTATAATTCTTTGGTCCTGGGTCAAATGCATTCTCTTCATGTAGCTAGTAGTTTACTGAGTGGACACAGCCTCTGAGATTGGCCCATTTGGGAGGGTGTGGTGAGGTCCAGCCCACTGTATAAGGTCGGAGCAGGACTCTGGACCCAGCTGCCTGGGTGAAAATCTGAGCTCTGCTACCTACCTACCATCTGTGCCACCTTGGGCAAGTGACTTAGCACCCTCATACCTCAGCATTCACCACTCTAAAATAGGGATGATATTACTAGCACTTATCTCAAAGCACTGCTAAAAGGATTATAGGAGTTGATTTTGTTGTTGTTGTTAGGTGCCACTGAGTTGGTTCCAACTCATTGTGACTCTATGTACAACAGAACACATCACTGCCCGCTCCTGTGCCATCCTCACAGTCATTGTTATGCTTGAGCCCACTGTTGCAGGCATTCTGTCAGTCTATCTCATTGAGGGTCTTCCTCTTTTTCACTGACCCTCTACTTTACCAAGCATGATGCCCTTCTTTTTTCCTCCTGTCCAAAGTACTTGAGATGAAGTCTCACCATCCTTGCTTCTAAGAAGCATTATAGCTGTATTTCTTCCAAGACAGATTTTTTCATTCTTCTGGCAGTTCATGGTATATTCAGTATTCTTTGCCAACACCATAGTTCCAGGGCATCAATTCTTCTTTGGTCTTCCTTATTCTTCGTACAGCTTTCACATGCATATGAAAAAAAAAAAAATGAGGCGATTGAAAATACCATGCTTTGGGATAGGCGCACCTTAGTCCTCAAAGTTACACCTTTGCTTTTTAACATTTTGAAGAGGTCTTGTTCAGATTTGGCCAATGTAATACATCATTTGATTTCTTTACTGTTGTTTCCATGGGTTTTGATTGTGGATCCAAATAAAAAGAAATTCTTGACAACGTCAAACTTTTCTCCATTTATCATGATGTTGCTTATTGGTCCAGTTGTGAGGATTTTTGTTTTCTTAATTTTGAGGTGTAATCCATACTCAAGGCTGTAGTCTTTGATCATCATTAAGTGCTTCAACATTCCCTAGCATACAGTAAACAGCAGATAAGAGCTTGCTATTATAATTATCAAAGGCGATTGTGAGACGATGACATTGAAAGCTACCTTCATATAAAACTACTTAGCTTACATTTATTTTTTGAAGAAAAAAAAGAACCGCTTTGGGGTTAGTGCAGACGATGAATGAAACTGGACATCTACCTAACAGCCCATCTCTTGATACTTCTGGCCATGTCTGGATTTTGATATTTTGGACCATCTCTTGATACTTGTGTCTCCAAACTCGCAGCAACACCTTCTTGCTTCTTACCTCCTTTTTGTCTCTTGTCTCCTATTTCCTGTCTCTGCAGCTCCAGAGTGGGAGGGACTTTAGTTTTCAGGTTTGGAAGGGGCATGGCATACTTAGCTCTGTCTGTCTTCTCACCGATTCTGACACCAAACCAGGCCTGCCAAGGATAACTTCTCCATGGTGGTACAGCCTCTGTGAGATTGGGCAGACAGGTGGGTCCTGGCCCTCCTATTATGAGGTAGTGTCTCCTGGCACTGACGCCTCCACCCAAACACAAGTAATTTAATGATAGGCTTCAGGTGGAGCTCAGATGAGAGATGATATTACTGAGAGGAGGGCTCAGAGCTACAATTTCCAAATGCTTGTGGAGGTACTTTGAAAGCCAAGAAGCATCTCAGAAACACAGCGGTTTTCAAACCTTATCCACTTGGCAAAGTTGCTTTGACTCAGAATGCTGAGCTGAACCCAGGTAAGGGGTCAGGAAATTGACCTGGACCAAGGAAATAGTATAATGGATACTCTTGCTTGTCTATCTCCTGCCCTATTCTTCTTTCCTAATAGCCCCACCCCATTTCATTCTGATACAACACAGCATGGTAATATGTAACATTTGTGCCTGCAATGTGCCAGGCACTGTTCAAAGCACCTGGGACTTATCTATTCACTTAATCCTCATAATAACCACATGAAGTAGACATATTACTATATGCATCATACAGATAAGAAAACTAAGGCACAGAGAAATCAATAACATGCCCAAAGTTGTCTATCTAGTGAGTAGCAGAGTCATGACTTGAATCGAAGCATCTGGCTCTGGAGTCCAACCTGTTAATCAGCATGACGTTCTACCTCCATTCCATTCTCAGCTCTTGGAGTGGGTCCTGATTAGTTTAAACCACTGGAAGCATGGCATATCCCTGCTAACTGTATTGGTCCAGAGGGGACATGACATGAGATGAGTCAATCAGATGGAACCAAAAACAAAAAACTAAACCTACTGCTGTCGAGTTGATTCCGACTCATAGCGGTCCTATAGGACACAGCAGAATTGCCCAGTAGGGTTTCCAAGGAGTGGGTGGTAGATTAAGCCACAGTTCTTAACCACTGCACCATCATGGCTCCAATCAGAATGGAAAGGACAGACTGTAGCCTGCAACTGGGAAAGGAAGCCTGGTGTTCCTCATTGTTACTTCCTAAGGTAATCTATGCCAGTGTTGGTGACAGCAGAGAAAAGAGATGGAAAACAATTTGAGACCTGTTGACATTGTTCCCCACTGAATTGACTAGCTCTGGAATCTGCCCTACTACTGGACAAATGTGGCATATAAAATATTTTCCTATTGCTTAAACTAGATTGTTTCTGCTACTTGCATCTAAAAGCATTCAAAGTGATATATTTGGGCCTTAGAGGTCTATCAGAGTGGGCAGTGTGGAAGCAATGTCTTGGTAATGGCGGTCTGGATGGAGTGTTAACAAAACTCAGCTTCTATTAACATATGGTCTTCCCTTTGTCTGGAAACCCCTTCCCCAACCCTCCTACTTCCTCCCCACCCACACACACGTTTTTCCTATGACTCCTCCTCTCGACTATTCCATGAATTCCCCAAGGATATGGCCTGTATCTTATTTCTCTGGTATCATCACCCCAGAGCTGCCCACTCCCCATGTCTCTCCCCTGGCCCAGCACCCAGCAGATGCCTGGCACAGAAGAGAGGTTTCAGTAAATGTTTGCGGGATGCATGAATGGACAAATGAATGGATTCCGTGAATCCACATGCTGCTAATTTGGAATCTGTGATATTTTGGAGACAGAATATTTATTGAGTAAAAGTTTGGAAAAAAATACTCTAACTTGGGCTTTTACTGCTTATGTAGTTCATTACTAAGGAATGCAAGTCTCTGGTCCTCCTTCCTTCCTCCCCAGTACTTTCCATGTTTTATAATATGTAGAATAATTGCAACTAAAGAAGCTGCATTTCTTTTAAAGGAACAGCTGACTTTTGCTATAATTAGACCTCTTGGTCAATCTGGAAGAATTTTCTTCACCCCTGCAGCTCCCTCTTACCCTCTACTCCTTAATCCAAAGGAAGTTTCACAAGACTTAGTTAATGAGAATTTCACTTCTAGTTCTCTCTCTCTCTGTCTCTATATGTAAAATACTTGAGAATGAACTGTAGAACAGAGATCATTTCAAAGAAAGTTGGCTGTATCAGCAGAATGCAAGAAGAAACATGAGGATAATACTTGGTCATTGAATTAACTTGTCTTCCATTTGACAGTACAAAGGTCAGGGCTCCACAAATTTAGGAAAGCGATGGATTGGGCAGTGGTGAGGATTTTTGCCCCTCTTCTCTCAGGATGAGGGTGAAAGGGTTCTGGGAACATGGACAGTGGTTCTCAAGGAATGGGCCCTGAACAGCAGCATCAGCATCACCTGAGAACTTGTTGGAAATATACATTCTCAGGTCCCACCCCAGACCTCCAAATCAGAAACTCTGGGAGTGGGCTCCAGTAACCTGTGTTTCAGCAAGCCAGCCCTCTTGGTGATTCTGATGCAGCTCACGTTGGAGAACCACTGTTCATGAGTTAGGCAGGCCTTGTTTAGATCCTCATCCACCCCTCTGCAGCCTTTGGATAATCTTCCTAACATTCACTCTCCATTTGTAAAATGTGGAAGAAATGTCTCTTGTGGCGTTGCTGTGTGTATTAATGAGTCTGTATGTGTTACACTCTCAGTACAGTGCTGGGCCAGAGTGTTTTCTTTACCATTGCAAAGAAAATGAGCAGAAGGAAGAATACATAGAGAATGGAAAAAGCCCTAATTTTTATTCTGTGATTGGTTACAGAGGTTGAGGTAGAAGAGTTAAATGAGGGATAAGAATAAGAGGGAAAGAATAGAAGGAGAAGGGGGAGACTCCTGGACAGTTCTGAGGATCTATTCATCGAACAAATGTGTGTTGAGGCCTATCTGTGTCTTTTACAGGAGTAGGGGTAGGGGATCCAAGGTGAACAAGATAGGCATGGTCCCCAGGTCTCAGAAGTCGTATAGTTCAGTGGATGAGGTGGGAACTATGTTTTCTCAAGCCAGGTTCACACAGAGGGTTATCACAGAGGGGGCACTCAAGTCACTCTTTAGCAGGGAGCAGGTCAGATCAAACTGTGGTGCTGGCAAGGAATACTGAATATACTGTGGACTGCCAGAAGAATGAACAAGTCAGCCTTAGAAGAAATACAACCAGAATGTTTCTTAGAAGTGACGATGGCAAGATGTCAGCTCACTTACTTTGGAAATGGCATCCAGGAAAGACCAATCCCTAGAAGAGAACATCACGTTTGGTAACATAGAGGACCGATGAAAACAAGGGAAACCGTCAGTGAGATGGATTGACACAGTAGCCACAACAATCTACTCAAACATACCAAGGATTAGGAAGACGGCACAGGACCGGGCGACTTTTTGTTCTGCTAAACGCAAGGTCACCATGAGTTAGAGCTGACTCCACGGCAGCTAAAAACCACAGCAGGTCTATAGATCCCAGTGAACAAATATCAGAGCCAGAAGACTTCCACCAGTGGGTGGGAGGAACGTGGTGTGGTCTGAAGGTACCCATCACCTTTTCTGCTAGGGTGTTCAGGGTGTGTTGTTGGGAGACTGTTTCTCCTTCCTAGAGGAATTAAATACTCCTCTGCTTTCTCTCTGATAGACCAGAGTTCCTTTACCCCAAACCTCTCCCCTCAAGCCCTTGACCCAGACAACTCATTCTAAAATATCACAGATATGTTGAAATGCAGGAGTCAGAGGAAGAGTGACACTGATAATAATGGGGATAATAGCAATAGGTGTTGTCTGTGGAGTGTTCTTGCAGTATGTCTGGTGTGGGCTGTGGTTTTATCTCTTTCTTTCTCTTTCTCTCTCTCTCTAGCATCTACTGAATTCTCATCACAACTCAATAAGGTGAACAATATGGATTTTCTCCGATTTTATAGATTAGAAAAGTAAGGCTTCAAGAGATTAAACAACTTCCCCAAGGTACAGGACTAGTTAGTAACCCTTCAATACAAGGCTGAAGTTTTCATCTAAGGAAATTGAGCCCAGAGCAACCCAGGGCAGGGGGTTTTCTCAGGATACACAGCTACTTACCAACACAGCCAGAACTCGAGCCACAATCTCCCAGTGCCCACTCCCTGAGCCCCAGGAAATGTGTACTTTTGTTTATGGCAAACCACAATGCAATAACAGTTTTGTGACAGATGGTTCAAACCCCTTCGAAAGAGAAAGAAGATTAATGAAGCTACTGGTACCATCAGTTGAAAAGTCCTGGAATTCAAAATTTGTCTTAACTGATTTGCACAATCACTGCAGCCATGTTTATATGGAAAATGTATGGCACATGCTTTGATTGCCACGAATAATAAATCCACACAGCCCTCCCTTCTCCCTCCAACAAAAATCCTTTTCTTCCCTGGCTATTTAATATGCAAGGCAGATTGGAACATTAACAGTGCAAAAGGGTAAATAATCTGGTAATTGATCTGGGATTTGTGGATTTTTACCTCAAATTTCTGTTTATAGTTGAAGGTCGTAAGCTATACAAACCTCTATTGATCAGAGCTCTTTGTTTAAACAGAACCTACTGTATTTATTTGTGCTGCTCCTCCAAAGTCAAACAAAAGGGGATGGATCTAACTAAATCTCGGCATGACACTGTGGACATGTGGCTCAGTCACTCGGTAGACAGATGTTTTCAATCTGTACAGTTTGTCTTTCATATCCATATGAGATGGAGCAGCCTTCACATAGCCTGGGAGACATGCCAGCAAGAGAAGACAGGCACTTAACCCTTCTGTGGCCAGTTTCCCCGTTCTTCTTAGAAACCCAGATATGACTCCTGAGAAGCAGGCCACTATCCTAGAGTACAACCAAGGGCACTCAGTGCTGTTGTCTTGTCTGCAGTCACTCGATGAGTCTAGAAAAAAAGTTAATTCTTTTGCCTTCCACTCCCATTCCCACTCCACAGCCTGCAACTCCCTACCCTTGGCAATTCCTTAAAGTAGAGGTTTTGGACGGGGAATGGTGTTCTCTGCTGTCTCTGGGCGCTTCAGATGACCCTGCCTGGAGCATGGCAGAAGTCATAGCTAAGGGCCAGTGTGGCCAGAGCTCTCAAATGCAGGCAGGCTGCTATTAATTAGACCCTCTTTTCTGCACTACACTTAACTGTTTGTCCATTTCCATACATCATTTCCTTAAAGCCAAATGTAACCCAGGATTTCTCAGCCTCAGCACTAATGACATTTGGGGCAGGATAAGTCTTTGTGGGGGGAGGGGGAGGGCTGCCCTGTGCATTGTAGGATGTTTAGCAGCATCCCTGGCCTCTACCCACCAGATGACAGTAGCACTACCAACCCGCAGTTGTGATAACTAAAAATGTCTATAGGCATTGCCACATGTCCCTGAGGGGCAAAATTGCCCCAGTTTAGAAGCACTGCCTTAGAGTGACGGCATGCTAGAGGTAATGGGTGGGAGTTTTGGAGGCAGGCCAACCTCACCTTGATTCTGGTCCCGGCCTCCTGAGAGCTGTTTGATTTTGGCCAAATGCCTTCCCCCTCTAGGTCCCAGTTTTCTCCTTAGTAAGGTGTGACAAACATTCCTACCTTGCTGAGCTGCTCTGTGGAGCCAGTGCAATGCATTGTGGGCAGTACTTCACCCCCAGCCTGGGCTAGAGGGGCACCCACAGGGCACTTACTAGGGCAGCACAGAGAACCTGCTGAGTGAGGGCAACCAATGCAAGATCTATGCCGATTGAGCCGCCATAGGGTTTACAATGTCCTTTGCCAATTGCAAGGAGGCCCTAGGTGATGCACATCCTTAATGCACTTAGCTGCTGACCAAAAGGTTGGAGGGTCCAGTCTACCCAGAGGTGCCTCAGAAGAAAGGCTTGGCAACCTACTTTGAAAAATCAGCCATTTGAAATTCCTATGGAGCACAGTTCTACTCTGACACAGGTGGGGTCATCATGAGTCTGAAATGACTCAATGACACTTTTTTTTTTGTCCATAGTGACAACTCTTGGTTTTTGGAGGGAGCCTTGTGGCTTGGCAATCAGAATCAGAACTGATTTTCTGTTTCCTTGAACCCTGGCTCTGTTGAAATAAAGACATTTGCTTCCCCCCACCACCCCCAACACTGGAACCAAAGGCAGACTGCTCGCAAATGCTTAGTAATGGTTCTGAGTAGGTTAATGCATGAAATAAATTGAAGTCCTTCATAAAATACGGCTATTCTCAGCTGGGCTGTTAACATCCTCCTTACTGTTAAATCTTTGGAAAATAGTATGTCAGTGCCTGGATACAATTATCGATGGCTTTGTCTTCAGACTGAGGTTCATATCCTAGCTCTGCCACTTCCCGTCAGTGTTCATGGGTAGTCCTTCACCTTTGTGTGCCTTCTCCAGCTGCCCTTGGTAAAATGGGATAATGGTACTAATTGCAAACTCGTGCTCTAAAAATAAACAGGGTACTATATATGGGTCCCTCAGTGTGTGTGTGGCACACTCTTGATACTAGCAATTATAAAAAAAAAAAAAAGCAATTATAGCTGCTATTATTATGTATTTTTTTTTATTATTGTCATTGTTGTGTTATTATTACTTCTATGATATTCTTTACTGGATGCCTCAGTCATATAAACACTCAAAATAATAGTAAGCCCATAATCCCCAACCCCTGCCCCCAAGGTCTTAATGTGTAAATACCTAAGTGTTTTAAGACATTCAATAACATATTTATGACATCCAGATAATTTTCATTTGTTATTATGATATTTTGTTACAGATTCAGTCATAATGTTTAGGGGAAAAGTTACTTCCACCCCTTCCAAACTCTGATATCCAAAAATAAGGTGGTATCCCTACATGCGGCAAAGTGCCACCCACGGGAAATGGAGTCTGGACAGCAATCTGGGGCTAGGGTCTTTATATGCAGGAGCAAGCAAGTTACTACAGTCAATCCTGGATACTATCAAAAGTCACAAGTAACTTTATGTCAGCACAGCATTTTGAAGCTTACAACTCAAGATCATATATATATCACTCATATATCCCCCACTACTCAGAGGCACGAAGGCCTTTACAAAGGCCCACCTTTAGAGCGGAAGTGAGACCCCCGGGGTTTCTGACTCTGGGTTTGAGTCACTCCTGGCTTGTGTATTTGCCAGGGTGGAAGTGGACAAGGTCTAGATCCTGCAGAGGATGGGTTCCTGTTTTCTCACCTCTTCATAGGCACGGATCCTTGGGCAAATGGTTTATAGAGTGCAAGAAGAGGAGATAACCATCAACTGAGCCACAGGCTTCCTGCCGCCAGTATTTCTCTCTTCTACCCAGCTCACCTCTTCTTCCCACACACCCTTTGTATTCTCCTTGAAGCTCACGGTATCTATTTTCACTGCAGGCAACAGTTTGCCTTTGGGCCATTTGTGCTAGGAAGCCTCTCCCTTGAAATACACGTTTTTTGAGACTTACAACATTATATATGTAATCTCTATGTAAGACATGAGACAGAATATAAAATACTCATAAAACAATGCATCAGTTTAAGAGCCATAAACCAATATTGGTGAATTTTCCTTCCCAAGGAAAATTTTTTCCCTCATCAAGTGACCACTATCCTGAATTTTATGTTTATTATCCTCTTGACTTTCTTTAAAGGTGTACCTCTTACATAAGCATCCTTCAATTATGTTTATATGTGTGCCTTTGTGTGTGCATGAGTGTATGTGTATAGCTTGTTTATCAGCTTTGTTAAAAAGCCATCATGCACTATACTATCTTATAGTACTTCTTTTTTTCTTTCAACATTATGTTTCTAAGATTATTCACGTTGGTGTGTGTACCTGTATGTAGTTCATTTATTTCCCTTTCTATAGCATTCTATTGCATTTATTCATTCTGTGGATGGATATTGGGGTCATTTCCAGTTTACCTGGTTTTCGTGTATTTGTTTTGCTTGTACGAACCTGGCTACTATGACATTCTTGTACATGTTTTTTGATGCACATGAATAAGAGTTTTTATACAGTACTTACCCAGGACTTGAACTGGTGGGGGGTCAACAGTCTGTAGATCTATTTCTATCATGTATCTCTGATTGTTAAGATCTGCTCCAAGGGAGCCCCTTGTTTCTTTCAGCTGAATTCTTTTTCCAAAAGCAAGTATCTACTTCACGAGAATGGGCTTTCAGCCAGGGTTCATCTCTCTCTCTGTCTTTCACATAAAAACCAAAACCAAACCCCTTGAGTTGATTTCGACTCAGAGCAACTGTATAGGACAGAGTAGAACTGCCCCAATAGGGCTTCCAAGGAGTGGCTGGTGGATTCAAACTGCTGACATTTTGATCAGCAGGCTCAGCTCTTAACCACTGCACCACATAAGGGGTGCTCTTTTTGCAGAGGTGGGAAAAGTTCCTCTCCACCCTCTCCCCAAACCTGAACCTACTTTGCTCTCCCAACACACGTATGCACTCACTGTTCTGTCACAACTCCTACCCTTGTGTTATCAACGAGCAAACTAAGTTGGTGCCTGTGGCAGTAGGCTCTTGCATCTTGCTCTCCCCCACTTTGTTTTTTATATCAGAAAGGGCATTTTACAACTACATATCTTAAAATGCCATGTAAAAAGATACCATACAACCCTGGGCAAGTTGCTTAATTGTGTTCCATCAAAGTTGCTAATTACTTGCAATATATTGGTCATAGCTTTCATGTAGAGAAAACTGACAGTGTGCCATGCATTGTGTTAGTATCTTATTTAATCAACAATGCCACCTCCAAGGTATTATCATTATCCCCATTTTATAGATGAGAACTTTCCTCCATCCAGGAGTAAATAGGAGCCTTTCTTAATGGCAAGAGGAGAGAAAATCATATTGTCTGTAGCAGTCCTTATTTTATGACATGCTCAGCCTTCCTGTGAGGCTCCAAGGCATTTGAGGTTGGTCCCTCCTCCCTAAGGTGGGAGGGCCTTGGCTAGTTCCTGTCTTAGATCCCCACATTTGGGATATCATACTATAATCCAAAGTCTTTATCTGTCAAACGGACATTAGAGCAGATAACTATTAAAAAACACACCAGTCATTACAATTAATTACAGTTTTTACACCTGCTTTGGAGACTCAAGATGAAAGACACTTTGTGAAGGCTGCGATTGTGAGCCATGCAATCAATCAAGCAATCTTATGCATAATCACACCAGGGTGTTCCTCAGTTGCTGAGAGGCTGGGTCGAAGGAGCTCCCAGGCCCCTCCCATATGCTGAAATTTCAGAGGTCTTTCAGCTCCCTTCACTCAACTCATCACACCTGAGGCTCTCTAAGCTGGCCCCCGCAGTCTCTAAAAGGAGGGCAATAACACCATCCAGTACACAGGCCTTTTATCAGGGTCATGATGAATGATTTAGGGAGACCTAAAAAAAATTTTTTGGGGGGGGTAGTGGAAAGTATTTTGAAGATCTTGATTTGAATCCTGGCTCTTATCAGTTGTTAGTCCCAAGCAAATTGCTTAATCTCTCTCAGTCTCATTTTACTCATCTATAAAATGAATATTAATAATAGTGCCTAACGCTTGGAGGTGGTATTGTTAATTAAATAAGACACAATTCCGGGCACACTGTGGGTTGTCTCTATGTGAAAGCTATTACCGATGTATTGCAAGTAACTAGCACGTTCCTGGAACACGGTTAAGCAACTTGCCCAGGGTTGTATGGTACAGCCCTTCTTCTAGGCTAGAGCCAGATGGTTATGATACAGGTCCCCATAAATAAAACACATCTCTTTAATGTGCAGATAAAACTGGATGGATGGATGGATGGTCACCAAACTTGGAGGGCATGTCTAGAATGATATGGCATAAAATAAATGCTAAGTAAGACATAGAAATTCCATGTGGGCTGTATTCAAATATTTAAAAAAAAAAAAAAAAGAAACAACCCAGGCATCTACCAGGGTAGCTCAAACTGAGATAAGAGTACATGGTACACATGACTTGTTTGTTGGGAAAGAAGTACATGACGTATGAAGATAATAAAGACGCAGGAGAAGCAGAGACAGAGGGAGTGAAAGACAGAGAGAGCGAGAGACAGAGCGAAAAGAGAGAATAATCAGAATAATCCTAAACACAGGAGTCTTTAGTGGCACTTACTTCCATGAGGAGATGCTGCTTCTCACAGGGGCAACTCCTCATGGCAGACGGTGGGGAAGCAGCCATGGGGATTTATTTATTTCATAATGGTTTATAAATATTCTTAGCAGCTAGCTTAAAATAAACTCCCAGGGAGGATCCTAAGTAGCCAGATTCTTCAGCTTGGGTGCTGGGTTACTTGTGCCAATATATCAGGTAGAACAGTCTTCTGAAGAGCTGTCACAGTGAGAATCCCATCCCTCCTAGGGTGATGAATGGAGGAAATTGAAACGCATGGAAACATGGCAATGAGAATGTCAATGACCAATGTCCCTATTTTTACAAGTAACATTCACAGCTAATATCCCAAATTCCCATGTGAAGGCACACCCAGTTTGCAAAGCCCTTTGCCTTTAATATCCCACCTGATTTGTAGAGCAACAAAGTAAGACGGCCAATGCAGGTGCTCATTTATTCTCACTGTTTGACATGTGTGGAAACAGAGGCTCAGGGAGGCCAAGGTGGTATGACCTAAGACTGGTGGCTGCCACGGATTTGTCTTTTCCAAGAGTCGGACAGATGGGCCTGATCGGAACACTAATGGAACAGTTCGGGAACACAAACATATGGCTTTGGTGGGGGTGAGGCAGTGGGGGGAGTGGGGGCAGAGTCATTTGTTCTGGGGGCAAGAGACAGGTGAGCAGAATTTCGTCTTCCTTGATCTTTCTCCAGGCCACAGCCCTCAGAGCCTGGTCAGTTCAGCCTTGTTAATGGTCACTCATCCATGGAAGGAAGTGTCAGAGAATGCTCTAGAGTTTGCAGGTTTGGTGAGGCGGTGGGCGGGAGAGTTTCTCAGGCCTGGTCCCAGTGCCTGGGCCCCTGGGTTGCTCGCAGGCTCTGGGAGGAGACCATGGGGATCGGCCAAGCAGGGAGATAAGCCATGTTATCGGCTGTGAAGGGTGGGAGCCGGCCCTGCATGGGGAGCCAGTAGCAAGATCACAGACAGCAGGGCCCATTCTGCATCTCACTTTGTATGGGCGTCAAGGGGCTTTGCTGCTTGACGGTTTGAACGCGCATTTCTTTTTTTTTTTTTTCCCCCACAGCTGTCAAATCAAATTGATTTTCAGTCATTTTAACCTGGGTAGGATCAGCAAACCAGGTCCCCCAGGTGGAAAGCTAGTTTATCAAGGAAGTCATTTATCCAATTCTTCTGTGATATGGACAGAAGTTTTCAGTGGCTTTTGGAAGATGAATAACCAAATCCAAAAGGTGCTGGTACAATAATAATAATTACCTTTTATGAAGCATCTACTACTTTACTTTGCGTTGCTTTTATAGTTCTCCAACAATCCTTTGAGGTAGGTAATAGCTCAATTAACAAGTACTTACTTCTCATGCATTCTCATTAAATGGTAACAACCCTAGGCTGTGTGTATTATTACCCCAATTATTCAGTACGTGCAACTGGAGCTCAAAAAATCTCATGGAAATTGTCCAAAAAGAGCTGGGATTCTGATGCATGCTCTTTCTGCCTGACCCTCTTGAACTAAGCACAAGTCTTGTGCTGCCTAAGTCCCCTCTCCCTTATCAAACCACTGTATTTACCTTTGGATTCTGACTTAGGACTGGGGCGCAGGCATTATCAGGTGCTTATTTTTGAAGCAGAGGCGTTAAAGGCATTGAGAAAAATAAGAGCAGAATGAAAATCTCCTAGTGGATGGCGAAGCCTGCGCCAGCCATTCCTGGCCCCTGCTCTTCAACCTGAAGCCTTTGCCCTGTAGGCTGCATCTTTCGTCTTTAGCAGGCTCAATAGCCATATGTGTGCAGAGGGGTTAATGGAACCCTGCTCCTCTGATAGCTGTCAACACTAAATAAAATAATGCATGTGAGTGACTAGCTCAGACCCTGGAATGCAGCTGGGCTCAATAGTTGCCTGCTCTAGAATCCATTCCACCACCCATCTGTCAGTTTGTCGTAAAGTGGTGGCTTGAGTGTTGCTAGGATGCTGGAAGCTATGCCACTAGTGTTTCACATACCAGCAGGGTCATCCATGATGGATAGGTTTCAGCAGAGATTCCAAACTAAGATGGGCTAGGAAGACGAGCTTGGCAATCTACTCCCGAAAATTAGCCAATGAAAACCCTATGGGTCACAACAAACAATTGTCCAATATAGTGCTGGAAATGAGCCTCCTAGGTTGGAAGGCACTACACAATAGCCACAACAATGGACTTGAGCCTACCAATGATTATGAAGATGATACAGTCCTGGGCAACATTTTTTTCTATCATACATAAAGTCACCATAAAGTCACCACCAACTTGATGGCAACTAATGACAACAACAACAAACAACAGCATCAATTAACCAAGAGGCCAAGTGTCTCTGTGTCCTATCTCACCAAGGATAAAATTACCGTGCCTTTGGTAGGATGGGCAACTTCAACCCTCAAGATGGGCATGGGTGTGAATTGAGGAATAGGTCTGAAATACCAGCAGTTCTCTTCCCTTTCCTGCTAGTGAAGCTCCAGGTAGGTGTGGGTCACCTGACCAGGGTAGTCAAATTTAGGCAATAAAAAAACAGAAGAAGCCCAGTTATATTTGAAATCCAGATAAACAGACCATCATTTTTTAGTTTAAGTGTGCCCCAACACCTGTCTTCTCCTCTGTGTTCTGGGCATCAATCCCCGTGGTCAGCTGCTCTCGGTGGAAGGAAGGCCCTGCAAGAGGCTCAGACCCTGGACATTCCTGGAACCAACCAGTTTGGATCCTTGGACTTGGCTAAGAAGACACAGGCAGCCCCAGAGAGAGCACAGGGTTGGTCTCCTTCCCCTAGTATGGAGGTACATAGGAATAGGGAACTGTAGATGTTGGCACAGTGATGGAAAACAGGTATTTCCTGGAGAAAGGCTTAATGTGATGGATGTTGTTGTTGTTAGGTGCCATCAAGTCAGTTCCGACACATAGTGACCCCAAGTATAACAGAACGAAATGTTGCTTGGTCTTGTGCAGTCCTCATAATTGTAGGTATGTTTAAGCCCATTGCTGAAGCCACTGTGTCAATCCATCTCACTGAGGGTTTTCCTTTTTTTTGCCGACCCTCTCCTTTACCGAGCATGATGTCCTTCTCCAGGGCCTGGTCCCTCCTGATAATATGTCCGAATTATGTGAGACAAAGTTTCCCTATCCTCGCTTCTAAGGAGCATTATCTTTTTTTTTGTTGTTAAAGAGTAAAAAGGTTTAATACCAATGCATTCCATTCCTAAAAGGTTAAATTATATCTTTGCATGCCTTTAGGGAAGGTTGACGATAACCACTAACAGAAGCATTATTTTCGTTACCCAGGGGTTACTCTGGTCATTCCTGTTAACCAGTTTTTGGACAGAGGAAAACCAAGTGCCATCTTGTCTGTATTGACATCTTCCAGTCTGGATGCAAATGACGTAATCCCCGAGTGTGCCAACAAGTACTACGATGCTCTTCTGAAGGCAAAAGAACAGAAATCTCAAAATGGTAAGCTTTTTCTTTACCCATTATTGTTGTTAGGTGTCACTGAGTCAGTTCTGACTCATAGCGACCCTATGTACAACATAACGAAACACTGCCCAGTCCTGCACCATCCTCACAGTTATTGTTATGCTTAAGCCCACTGTTGGAGCCACTGTGTCAATCCATCTCATTGAGTGTCTTCTTCCTTTTTGCTGACCCTCTACCAAGCATGATGTCCTTCACGAGGGGCCAATCCCTCCTAACAACAAGACCAAAGTATGTGAGACATAGTCTTGCCATCCTTGCTTCTATGGGGCATCCTTGCTGTACTTCTTCCAAGACAGGTTTGCTCGTTCTTTTTTCAGTCCATGGTATAGTCAATATTCTTCGCCAACATCATAATTCAAATGCTTCAATTCTTCAGTCTTCCTTTATTCATTGCCCAGGTTTCACATGCATATGAGGCAATTGAAAAGACCATGGCTTCGGTCAGATGCATCTTAGTCCTCAAAGTGACATCTGTGCTCTGATGGACAGTGCCACCATGTTAGGCCCTTCTGGGAAAAGCTCCCTGAAGTGTGTCTCTCCCACAGTCTGTCGTTTGGGGATCAATCAGAGGTAGGTTCCGGTTTGAAAAAACAGAAACTCACCAGGAAGGAAAATCGTTTGCACTGGAGGTGCTTTCTTTTCTCTCTCTCCTCTTCACTCTTCTCCTCCCACTTCTCTTGATTTCTCTCTCCCTTATTCTCAACTTCTTTCTTCTTCTCTGCCCTCCTTTCTACATTATGATGTAAGGCAGTAATTCTCAACAGGGGCTGCACCCAGGAAACATTTGGCAATGTCTGGAGACAGTCCTGGTTGTCACAACAAGGAGGTGTGCTACTTACATCTAGTGAGTAGAGACGATGGACACTGCTAGACATCCTACATGCACAAGACAGTTGCCTTTGACAGTGCCAAAGTTGATAAGGTGATTTAAAAGGCCTACTTGCCTTGACATGGGCTTTCTGTGTGACTTTGGACAAACTCACTGACCTCTCTTGGCCTTAGTTCTCACCTATGCAATGAGAGGTCTGGACGAGCTGGCCATAAGTATGCCAGTCCAGGTGTACCCATTACCAACATGTGGATGCAGTTCTTCCCACCCCTTGTGACAACTCTTGGGAGGCACTGAGTGCCTGGGCTGGGGCCCCTCAGTCCCTGTGCTGTGTGTCCCCTTCCCTCCTGGGTTGTCAGACCAGGGGGCCCCACCCCATCCCTACCCTCCTGGGACATCTCGCTCCTGGCCCTGTTCTGGCACAGCTGTCAGGACCGGCAGGGCCTCACCGGAGGGCCTTGTATGAATCTGGCACACCTTGCCTCCATTGCCCAAGGCCTGGCAGCAGATCAAAGAGTGCTGCTTAGAACAACATTTGGCAGCAGGAGGTGGATCAGCAAAATGGCCCTGACTGGTTGCAGCAAAAGTGAAGCCTCCCTGAGGTGTGGCGTCTGCAGTCTCCGAGGCCTTGGTCTGTGCCAGAGCCTGGCCTTCCCTGAGGCCTCACCGAGACGTTACACCTCCTCCCCGCCCTCCTGTCTCCCTGTCCCTTAGATTCTGGTGCTGTGGTACTCTTAGTGGATCCCAGGGTGCTTTGAGTATATAGCCTGGCCTGGGTGCTCTCAGCTCCTCGGCCTCCTGCCATGACGTAAAAACAACAGCAACAGCAGCTACCATTTCACTGAGCACTTGGGTGTCAGGTACTGAGCGAGGTGCTTCCCATGCTCTATTTCTTCCTATCCTCACAACGACCCTCTAAGCTGGGTTCTATTACTATTTCCGTGTTACAGCCATTTTAATAACCACACACGGGCAGTCATTGAAGCCCTTTACATCACACAACTTTCTATTAGCTCATTTAGCCCTAACAGCGTCACTATGAGGTAGATATTTTTCTTATCCCCATTTTACAGATGAAAGTGCAGAGAGGTGAGTAAGTAGTGGAGCTGGGATTCAGACCCAGATATTTTGGTTCCAGAATCCAAGCTCTTAACCATTATGCTACACAGCCTTTCAAAATAAACAAAAAGAGATTCAGAGAGATTAATTAACTTGCCCATGGTCACAGGGCTAAGATGTGTTAGAACGAGTAATAGGACCCAAGTCTATCTTTCTGGAGCCCTATTCTATTCATTTTGCCATAGTGCTATGTATTATATATATGTATGTGTGTGTGTATACATGTATATATCTATATCTGTATCTAAATGAACAAGTCTGTCTTAGAAGAAGTATAGCTAGAGTGCTTGAGTGCTCCTTTGAAGCAAGAATAGCGAGTCTTTGTCTCATGTACTTTGGACATGTTATCGGGAGGGACCAGTCTCTGAAGAAGGACATCACGCTTTGGTAAAGTAGAGGGTCAAGAAAAAAGAGGAAGACCCTCAACAAGATGGACTGACACAGTGGCTGCAACAATGGGCTCAAACATAGCAATGATTGGGAGGATGGCACAGGACTGGCCAGTGTTTCATTCTGTTGTACACAGGGTCGCTGTTTTTCTTTCATTTATTTGCTTATGCATTCATTTTGGGGACCGAAGTGATTTTACCAGCTTACATGGCATACACTTCTACTCTGACACACATGAGGTTGACATGAGTCGGAATTGATTGAAAAGCAATTTTTGGGGGGGGGCTACTATGATGATTTCATTAACAGTACATATATCTAAAGCAAAACACTGTTAACAATCCACAGTTAACTTTACAATATGCAGAATATTATGAGAACTGGAAAACAGCTTAAGTCATTGTCCTCAAAAGCTTACTGAGAGAAACCAGCCACATGAACATACTCTTTAGTTCTAATTTTAGAAACTCTTTGCAGCAGGAAGGTGCTCCATTCCACTGATAAATGGAATTAAGCTCTGAAAGAACCACCAAGGGCCAGAAGCAAAGATGGCCCCTAACTCAGTTTTGTCTGACTCTAGAACACTGCTCTTCACCATCAGCCCATTCTGCCTCTCCTGGGAATTCCAAAATCCAGGCCAGGCTTTGTTTGTGGGTGAAGAAGAATCTGGAGCCAGTGGTGGCCAAAGCAGAAGAAGTAATGGACGTGACAGGCAGCTCACCTTTCCAGTTGGCCCCAGAGCCCTGCCAGGTACAGCCTGGAAGCTTTCACAGGATTACATTCCTCTAGAAGGCCCCCAGGGCTTAATTCAGTTGCAAAATACCCTTAAAAACACCATTTTATCATTTTACTCCTGAGCTTTTCAGCCTGGAATTAAGTGCACTGGCATGGGCCTGCTGGCTTAGAGGCAGGTGCAGGGGACTACAGCCCAGGGACTGGAAAACTCCATGTGCCCCAGGAGGGGCCGTGGCTGAGCTGGAACTCCAGTGAGCTTGGGGCTCTTCAGGGTGTTTGCTTCTTAAGAACCTGCTGATCCATAATTACTGATGAGTTCGCAGAAAAGAAGCTGTAAATCTGCAGTGGAAGGCTCGGTGGGCCGGCAGCTGCAGGGGGAGGACAGAGCAAAGATCTCCCCACAGCTGCCCCTTTGCCTCCCTCTCCTGCCTCCCCACTGGCCCTGTGTGAACCCAGCTCCCCTTCTTCTCCACCTGGGAGGTGTCTGCCATTCGCATGGTTAAGCTGCCCCAGACCTGCCCGTGTCTGCCCCACCTGGCCACTCCCACCTGTCTGCTCCCTGGACAACAATTGTGCAAGAAGCTGCACACTCCAGCTGGAGGCACCACTGGGAGCAAGGTGACATGAGAGAGAAGCCTGGGGGTGGACTGGTTAGAGGGAAGACACCTCCGCAGGGAGGAATAAAGTTGACTGATCCTAACTGCCACATTCAAGGCCTTCTTTGTGCCGTGAAGAGTTGTTTTCCATATGCAACCCGAGTGTGACCTCACCCACCTGGGCAGTGGGCCCTGCATGCCATGGACCCTCCCAGACCACTCTCACCTCCTCTCCACACGCAAAAGAAAAAAAAATAATCTGACTGCTAAAGAAATGGAGAGTAGGGTCAATTTCCTGAAGCTTTCACGAGGAAATGGAAAGAGGGGTTGTATCAAGCATACGCCACAGGACGTTCCAAAAAATCTTTAAACATCCCCGCTCCACATTTCCTGCAGCAGTGGCCTCGTCCCTCTGGTCTACCTCAAGAATCTCCCCCAGCAGTCTTTCTGGTCACCCAGCTTTGAGTCCCTCTCAATTGCCTCACCTCCACAAAAAAACAAAACAAAACAAAAACCTTTCGGCTTTCATATCTCACCCTTTGAAACAGAAGGTATAACTCTTAGTGACACAGGAGGCTAGTTAGCAGATGGAAGATCAAAGCAAGTCCCAGAAGCCTTGGTCCATCAGATAATACACCCATTCTTTTTTAGCTTATTAATTTAAAAAAAGTAATATTTTTATCAAACAGAAAATTGGTAGCAATGTGATCTGATGGATATTAATATTTATCCCTTCTTTGGCTGGTTCAAGGAGCCCTGGTGGCATAGTGGTGAAGCACTTGGCTGAACCCATCAACTGCTCCATGGAAGAAAGATATGGCAATCTGCTCCCGTAAAGATTACAACCTTGGAAACCCGATGGGGCAGTTCTACTCTGTCCTATAGGGTCGCTATGAGTCAGAATTGACTCCAATGGATTTTTTGCGGTTTGGTTGGGTGGTGCAAACAGTTAACACGCTTGTCTCTTAACTGAAAGGTTGGCAGTTTTGTGTCCACCCAGAAAAAAAAAAAAAAAGTGCCTCAGAAAAAGGCCTGGCAATCTACTTCCAAAAAATCAGCCATTGAAAATTCTATGGAGCACAGTTCTACTCTGACACAAATGGGGTGGCCATGAGTAGGGATCAACTCCGTGGTAACTGGTTTTCCTTCAGATCTCCCATTCATTCAATTCATTCCCTTCGTCTCTCTCTCTCTCAATAATACATTATAGAGGAGGTAAAGCCCTACATGCTTGCCGAAAGTGAAGAGGACTTGAAGCACTTACTGATGAATATCAAAACTACGGCCTTCGGTATAGACTACACCACAACATAAAGAAAACAAAAATCCTCACAACTGGACCAATAAGCAACATTATGACAAATGGAGAAGAGATTGAAGTTGTCAAGCATTTCATTTTACGTGGATCCACAATCAACGACCATGGAAGCAACAGTCAAGAAACCAAAAGCCACACTGCATTAGGCAAATCTGCTGCAAAAGACCTCTTTAAAGTATTAAAAACCAAAGATGTCACTGTAAGGACTAAGGTGTGCCTGACCCAACCCATGGTGTTTTCAATCACCTTATATGCATGCTAAAGCTGGACAATGAATAAGGAAGACCAAAGAAGAATTGATGCCTTTCAATTACTGTATTGAAGAAGAATATTGAATATACTATGGACTGCCGGAAGAATGAACAAATCTGTCTTGGAGGAAGTGCAACCACAATTCTCCTTAGAAGCAAGGATGGTGAGACCTCATCTCAAGTACTTTGGACATGTTACCACAAGGGACCAGTTTCTGGAGAAGGACATCATGCTTGGTAAAGTACAAGGTCAGCAAAAAAGAGGAAGACCCTCAACGAGATGGACTGACAGAGTGGCTGCAACAGTGGGCTCGAGCATAACAATGATTGTGAAGATGGCACAGGACCAGACAGTGATTAGTTCGGTTGTATATAGGGTCCCTATGAGTTGGGACCAACTCAAGAGCACCTAACAACAACAACAAAGCCCCACAGCCCGCTTCTGTTTTCTGCCTCTCTTTAATCATTCCCATGCATGCCTGCTGTCGTTTGATCCGAATCCAGGATGCTCAGTGATTATGAGTGCTGCTTGGAAGCCAGACAGCCTAGCTATGAGCTCAAGTCCTGCCACCAACTAGCTGTGTAATCTTGGGCAAGTTACTTATCTTCTCTATGCCTCCATCAAATAAGGGAGTTACTAATAAATCAGTCCTAGGTACAATAATGAAATGAGTTAGTAAATTCAAAGGAGCTGGAGCAGAGCCTGGAAAATAATATACACTTAATGAATATTATGATCCATAAACAAAAAATAAAATTGTTTTTGTATGTTTTTAAGATTTGCCTCAATTGTGTCATAGCTTTACACCTACGTGCGGACGCACACACACACACACCTTTTGCAACTTGCTGTACTCACTCAACATTATGTTCAGATCTATCCATTTTGCTATATCTCATATATATTTTAGTTATGTTATATTTTATCTTAGTAGTGGCATCTCGTTTCAATTTACATGTTCTTGATTACTTACCTTATTTATTTGGAAAAGCAAAGAGCAAACACAATTTTAAAGATGAGGAAGAATTAAAGGGGGCTTATACTAAGACTTGCAAGGTTGCTCAGTGGTTAAGTGTTGGGCTGCTAACCAAAAGGTGGGCAGTTGAAACCACCAGCTGCTCCACAGGAAGAAGATGTGGTAGTCTGTTTCCATAAAGATTTACAGTCTTGGAAACCCAATGGGGCAGTGCCACTCAGTCTTATAGGATCACTGTGAGTCGGAATCGGCTCCACAGCAATGGATTTGACTTTTTTTTTTTCATCCAATAGAACTTTCTGCAATATGGAAATATTCCATATATTTATGCTATTCAGTACAGTAGCCTCTAGTCACATGTGGCTATTGAGCACTTGAAATGTGTGTAGTGTGCCTAAAGAACTAATTTTTCATTATGTTTAAATTTAAACAGCTACATGTGTTGGTGATTATCATATTAGACAGCACAGGTTTACAGTATTCAAACATTATGAGCAAAAGGCAGTGACAGACAAGTAGATCAAAGACACGAGAAAGCCAGAGACAGACCCCCAATGTTTGGCATGTAACTGAAGGGGGACTGTAAGCCAACGAGGGACACAATGGGCATCTATTTTTGTGAATGTTTGAGTTTCCTCTTCCGTGAAGGTTCTTTTTTTTTGATCCCTTGGCCATTTTTTCCCTGTTGGGTTGTGTGTCTTTTATTTATTAAGATATAGGGATTATCTGTATATTTTAGATGTAATATGCAAATCATGTATCTCTTAATCTTTTTTGTTTATTTAAAAATTTTACATTTTTTAAATCTTTTCCTATTCCAAAGTCAAAGTTACTAAAAAAAAAAAAAAAAAAACCTTAAATTTTACATTTCAAATTAAGAGATTTAATCAAACTGAAATTCATTATTGGCTATGTGGGAAGCAGACATCTAAATAAATATCCCTCCATTAAGACTGTCAACATCCCGGTGTCATTTATTGAATAATTCATCCTTTCCCCTTGATTTAAAATGCCTGCTCAGATCTTTAGTAAAAATTCCAAATAAATTTTAGAATAAGTTTCTCAACTTCTATCACAAATGCTTTGATATTTTTATACAAATTTTATTAAATTTATATAATAATTTGGGGGAATTACTATCTAAGGAAATAGTGTCTCCTGACCCATACCCAGTGCCGTCAAGTCAATTCTGACTCACAGTGACCCTATAGGGCAGAGTAGAAATAAACATGCTATATCATGCCATTTATTTAGGCCTTATTTTATCTCCTTCAATAAAGTTTTATTTACTTTTAATACAAATCTAGAATGTGGCATTCCCAGATAACCTAAAATTTACTTTTAATACATACCTAGGACATCTTTGTATGCTTTCTTAGTGTTCCCAGATAACCTAAAATTTTCTTTGTGCTATTACACTGAGATATTTTAAAATTACACTTTATAATTGCCACTCAATTAGAAAGGCAATTAGAAAAGAGCATTATTGATGACTGAATTACAGCCTGAGGCATGGTTGAACAATCTTATTCATTTTATTAGCTAGTCTGTTGTCTCTTGGATTTTACTTGGATTTTAGATAACAACCATGTTATCTGCAAATAATTAAATTTTTTGTCTTTGCTTCTGTGTGTCATAACACTGATTTCTCTTTTCTTGTCCTGTAGCACTGGTGTGTAGTATCTCCAGTAAAGAGTTGATCTGAAAGTGAGATAGAGGGTTACTTTGTCTTATTCCTGATTTTAAGGGGGGCACTAATACAGTTTCGCTGTCAAGAAAGACGCTTGCTTTAGGATTTAGATAGATACTCATTACTAGTTTAAGGAAATTCTTGTATCTCTAGATTAGTAAGAATCATTTGTGTGTGTGTGTGTGTGTGTGTGTTTAAACTTGTTTTTATTGATTTATATTTTACAAATCATGAGTTGGTGTGGAATTTCCTTTTATTGCATTTATCGGGATGACCACACTTTTTTCTTCTTTAATCTGTTAATATTAGAAATGAATAATACTGATAGTTATCTTCCCTTTAATGTTAAACTATTCTTGTAGTCCTATAATAAACCCTATTTGATTGGGATTTATCGTTGTTGTTATTACTATTATTTTATTATTATGTTAATACGTTGGTAGATTTGGTTTGCTAATACATTATTCTAAATTCCTTATGTTTTTGATCATCAGTGAGGTTAACCTATACATTTTGCTTCAAGGTTTGGCATATATAGATAGTTGTGTGTGTGTGTGTGTGTGTGTGTGTATACAGCATATACATAATCTGCCTATTCAATTTTTTAATATTACAAGTCCCTTATTTTTTATTTGGAAAAATTCGAAAATTGCGTTTTTTCGTATGACATTGTCTATCTCATATGTACATCTTCAAGTTTATTCTTATCAAATTTGTTCTTTCATCCTCTGATGATTTTTAAGTATTTACTATATTTAAAGTTATACCTCTTTAATCCTTGCTGTCCCCCCTCGGAGTGTTTGTGGGTGACTACTAACCTAAAGGTTGGTGGTTCAAACCCACCCAGCGGCACCACGGAAGAAAGGCTTGGCAACCTGTGTCCATAAAGATTACAGTATTTTTATGCAAATAACATGAGCCTTCTGTATTTGTTTGCTGGCCAAGCCCTCCTACATGAGGTATTTTTGTAAGTGCACTATGCTCATTTTTTTACAGCAATATGGGGAATGGAATGGGCATGGTCGTGCTTGTGAGTGTGCCTCACAGAGGGAGAGTATGGCCGGGAAACAAACAGAGAAGCCTTGTGTTATTTGTGTAAAAATACGGTACAGCAAAGAAAACCCTATGGAGCAGTTCTACTCTGTAACACACGGGGTCGCCACGAGTCAGAAGCGACTTGAAGCAGTGGGTTTGGGCTTTTTTTGTTTTTGTTTTTTACTGAGACTAAGCTGTTTTGCCTAGAAGGTGCTGCCAGAATAGGGATAAAACACCAACTGTCAGGCAACTGTCAACTACTAATGATTTTCAATCACTGCCAAGAAGGTTCTAGATTTGAACCAGTGACCTAGAAAGAAAGCCTCCATAGCCCATTACCAAATTGTCCCCTGAGCCCTTTGCTTCCTCAACCAACACTCTTTCCAATAAAACTCCACTTTTGTCATTGAATCTGTCAACATGCCTACAGATCCCTGAAGGGTGAAATTAATTTGAACTACAGAGTTGGACAAACAAGCTCAGAAGTGAGTTCTTCAGAAATAGAAGCCAATATTTCAGACATTGATCTATTTGGAGAAAAATGGCTTTGGTTTCCCTCCTGGTGCTCTGGGGGAAGGGGCAGTGTGCATAAGGAAGTTGTTATACACTTTCATGCATGGCAAATCTTAAGAATTCAAATTCTAATTTCTTTATGGCTTCAAGTGGATGAACCCTGCATGTTGGTGGCAGAGAGCCTTGCAGATTAAAAATGAAACCTCTCTGAAGAATCTTTCTTCTTCTGAACAGGTTACTTGGAAGTTTCTACCTGATTGTATTAGGAGAGCACAGTTTCATAGCATTTCAAACCCTATTTTTTAACTTTTTTTTTTTTTTCCTACCACTCACGAACCCACAGCAAGTAGCAGAAGCTTCCTGTGGTAGGAAACAGCTTATCTCATACTTTCTATCCAAGAACATCTGCAGAGTTCAAGCCTTGTTGGGAGCCCAACATGTTTTCTTAAACTTTGATAATATTTGTTGTGAGCCAGTCCAGAAAATAACCTAGATACCGCATGAAGCTAAATGGAGCACAGTATCTTAGTGCGAAGGAAGAGAGGTCTGGTGGAGGGTGAGGGAAACCATTTATTCACATCATAAATCAGTGATAGAGAGTATCTGAGCCCTTTGTCCTGCCCCACGTTCCCAGTATTGGTTTCCCAGGTTTACATACACAGGGGATACAAACATGCTCATCTAGGACTGCAAGTGTTCGCATTTTATTATAAAACACACTTTAGACTTTCATGGAGGCACTTTCATGGAGGCACAGGAGAGGCCAAGTGAAGGGTGTGACTGGAAAAACATTCAAGGTAGGCACAAGTCCACAAAGATACCCTCTTGAAGTGTCAAAAGTTAGAATAGGCCTCTTTATGTATTTTCCATTCATCCATTAAACAAATATATATTTACTACCTGTTTAGTGGGGAGGAAGGAGCCCTGGTGGCTCAATGGTTAAGAGCTCGACTGCTAACAGAAAGGTTGGCAGTTCAAACTTAACAGAGAAAAGAACTGGCGATCTGCTCCCATAAAGATTACAGCCTAAAAAAAACTGTACGGGGGGGACAGTTCTACTCTGTTCTGTAGGATCAATATGCATTGAAATTGACTTGATGGCACCCAACAACATGTGGGGAGGGTATGTTCTACAGTCAAAACCCAGGTTCAAATTCTGGTTTTCCATTGCCAACAGTGTGACTCTAGGCCAGTTACTGAAACGTCTAAGTCTCTCCTATCTCATCTATGAAATGGGAATCATAATGCCCTTGACATGTGGTTGTATTGTGGGTTAAATAAGATATATTATGGTACCACAGGATAGGGACTCAGTAAATGCATGCTACGCATTACTAGCATAAGCGTCATCATCGTTATTATCACGTACAAACTTACCCATGCCACAGCCTTCCAGGTTGTGGGAAATTCTGCTGGTGGCCAGTCAAGTTGAGGGCTTTGAATTACAAGTATCCCTGATTCTGCACCTGAGAGCTTTCTCTGGCCACTTCTGGGCAGATCAGAGGTGCTAGGGACTTAACATTCTGGGAGCTAAAATAATGAATGGGGGTTAGTAGATAAATACCCCCAGCTTCCTTGCCCCTGAGTGGAATTACTCTAAAGTGTGCTCTACACAGTCTCACAGTGGTTCCCAATGGGCCTGGGCACCAGTTGACCATACCAGTTTTTTTTGTTTTTTTGTTTTTTTTTTTAGCTCTCTTGCCTCTCCTGTCAAATTTACTCATCCTAAGACCACTTCTTAAATGAACCACTTGCACTGAAATCCTTGTCTCCAGGTCTGCTTTTTGGGGAACCCAATCCATGACATTTTGCTAAGTATGGACCTCTTTCTCAAGTTCTCAATCTGGAATTTCCATCTAAGAATCAACCAGATCCCAGGTCAGCTTTGGCTATTCAGAGCGTCTGACTTTGTGACTTCAAATTTGAGCTCATAGTTGAAAGCACTTTGTTTTCTCTGCTAACTGCATCTTAATTAATATGGCTCACCCTTCCAGGCCACAGAGGCTTCCTCTTGTTCCTTAATTGCCTTGTCTGCAGGATGTTGACCCACCTCTTGGATGTGTACCCACCCTTGGCACCCAAAAATATATTTAATATCCACAACACATCAGACCATCCCAAACATACCTTCTGAACCCAAGCCATTCCTCATAATAAACCCAAGCCATTTCTCATAGTACAGTTAAAAAAAAAAAAAAAAAAAATTTTTTTTTTTTTTGTAGCAGACACTTAATTTTATGAATTGAAATGCAAACTATCTGATTGAACCCCTTTCCTTTATTCATACAGAATGGAGGCAATACAAATTATTTTCCGAATATTTTTTTCTGTTGCATAAGTCTAGGCAGAGAAAACAAAATAATGATCCAGGAAAAAGTAAATGAATGAAGTTATCAAGTTCATAATTTAAGATGAATGAGTTTAATGGTACATGAATTAGAAATATTTGACACACCAAGACTAACACTTCCTCTAGTGTCATTGCTGAAGAAATGCATTTCCAATGACCTCACAGTTTCTGTTTTAGATTAATTATTGCTCTTTGCATGTATAATTGTCACCTGGACAATTAGATCACAGATGCAGTTTCCTACCTTGGTCCCTCTCCTGCAGACTAGGTGGCATGACCAATGTGCTTGTTGTGGCTAAAATGATACATAGAAGAGCACATTGATACAGCACCTTGATTTGAGTTCATAAGGAGGAAAAACATGCACCTGGGATTTGCGGTCAGAAGACCTTGGTTTGTGCACTAACTCTGCCGTGATGTGGCTAGGACAAATCATGTAACCTCCCCAACCTCAGCTCTCATCTGTCAACAGGGCGGAAGACTGACTTCATAGGACTGTCATGAGTTTCACCGAGATTCAGTGGGTATAATCACTCCTTAAACTGTGTACACACCAGATAGGAGTCAGTTAATGTTTCTATCATCTCAGTCAATCTTTACAATCACTCTAAGAGCTAGGGAGGGCAGATAAGGCAGTCCTTTTTGCAGATGAGAAACTGGGAGTCACAAAGGTTAACTTGCTCTGACTAGTAAATGTCAGAGGTCAGACTAGTACCCCTGGTCTTCTAACTCTCAGATGCATCTTTTTTCTTCTGTAAGAGTGGTTCTAGAAATTTATTCTATTACAGTCTAGTAGGTTACAAGTCCAAATTCAGGGTGTCAGCTCCAAAGGAAGTCTTTCTCTGTTGGCTCTGGAGGAAGGTCTTTGTCATCAGTCTTGGCCTAGGAGCTTGTCTTCACAGGAACCCCAGATCCAAAAGGTGCATTCTGCTCCAGGTGCTGCTTTCTTGGTGGTATAACATCCTCCCTCTCTGCTCTCTTCCCTTTCCTTTGTATCTCTTGAGAGATAAAAAGTGGTATAGGCCACACCCCAGGGAAACTCCCTTTACATTGTATCAAGGATGTGACCTGGGTAAGGGTGTTACAATCCCGCCCTAATCTTTTTTAACATAAAATTACCGTTTCTCTTCATTAAAGCCATCCACATATGGTATTTCTGTTATAGCAGCACTAGATGACTAAGACAAAAAAATTTGCATTTTTAACAAGCACTGCAGGTAATTCTCATACAGAAAGTCCAAGGATCACATTTCAAGAACACTAAGCTGTTACAACACATGGTCTACCAGAATTAAGTTCAACGAGTACAATCTTCTAGAATTAAAGGAATTTCCAATTTGCTGGTGTGAGGGAATTTGGGTAATTATTATAAATGATAATAATAATAATAGTTACCATTATTTGAGTCCCAAATGGGTACCAGCCACTGTGCTAAGTTCTTTATGCACATTATCTAAACAGATCTTTATAAAGCCCAGGTGCTCTCTGGAGTAGTGCAACCCTCTGAAGTGAGTCCCACTACCCTGCTTATTTTACAGATGAGGTGCCCAATCTCAGAGAGGCTAAACAAATTACCAATGGTTCCATACGTAATGATAGTAAAAGAAGGGCCTGAGCCTAACCTGAATTCCAAACCCATGTGATTAGCTATTTCCTCCTATAGAGAGCAAAGAAATGAATAAAGGGAAAGAATTCTGTGCAAGTCGACTATTTCTAATAAAATCCCATGGTGATTGAACAAATTCAGAGAGCTACAGGGTAAACTTAGGTACATTCTATAATCTAGCTTATTCCGATACTGAACCATTCATTGCCAGGGCCCAGCTCTGCAGTATCTAATCCTGGAGTGGGTTGGCACATTAGTTATCCATTAGTGAGTAACAAATTACCCCAGATGTGGAAGTTTAAACAGCAAAAGGTATTATCTCACATAGACTCTAAGAGTCAGAAATTTGGGGGGGCTTAGCTAGGGGGTTCTGGTAGAGGGTCTATCAGAAGTCATAGTCAAACTGTGGGCTGGGGCTGCTGCAGCCTTGTGCAGTAGTGGGGTTGCCAAGGCCAAGAGGTGATTTCATATCTCAAACATTTTTGCCCTGTATAAACCCAAAATGCACACCTTTGTGTGTGCAAAACAGTTGAGCTCATTTTATATGTAAAAAAATCCCAATAGCTGAATAAAATTGTGGCCCTTCTCACTCTCCTTTCCAATACCTGTTACAAACTGATTAAAAATTTCCTTGACTTTGGCAAACTGGAGAAGTTCTTATGAGAGGGCATCTTGACTGAGCTGTGGAACATTCCAGGGCCTGAGGATTCACCAGTAACTAAAAGCTCTTGCTGGCTATTACCAGTTTTGAGGGGAGCAGAACACAGCCTCATGCCTTGGCAGCTTTGAAGGAATTCTTGATGGTGTAGGAGGTTCAGTGGACCAAAATATGGAACTCTGGGTCTCATATAACCAGAGCTTTTCTGTATATTCTTTTGCTACTTACTTTTTTCTGGTAAGAACCTGAACAGTCTGTTCATCCCATTAATTGAAGAGGAATCACATGGAACTGGATTTGGCAAATAGAGACAGACCCCAGGCAGAAGCCCTGTGCTCTTTGATGGAAGCCAACTTCAACCCCCAGGCATGGGGCTAACTCCTCTCTTTGAGCAACTAATTCTTGAATCACATTCCTTTCTTGAACCACAACACAGGTATTATTACAGGGAGTTATAAGCTTGTCTGTATCCTCTAGACCATGGGAATCTTGAGGGTTGGGCCTGGGTATGAAGCCTCCATCCTACCCATAGGACCCAGACAGGCCCTCATTTGCCTGTGGAACTAGACTGGATTAGACCAGGTGAGTAGCATAGACAGTTGGTGTCACGAAAACAAACCCAAGATTCCAGACTGTAGAACAAGTTAAATGAAAGAAAGAAAGGGAAGAGAATGGGGGAAGAATGAGGGGAGAGAGGGAAGGAAAGAAATAATTATCTCTACTCTATAGTCCTTTCTACTAAGAATCTTATTTATATGGCCCCTCCCCAGTTACTATCCCATAATATTGTTTATTTCTTCATTACACTTAATACATCCATAAATGAATATATTGTCCATTTGTTAGTTGCCTGCTCCTTCCCTTAGAAAGTCATCTCCTTAAGGGTGGGATTTTGTCATAGCCCAGACGATCCCCAAGGGATATTTGTTGCATGGCTGACTCAATGATGAATGAATACATGAATGAATCAGCTCTAAAATTCTCTTTCACAGTAGAATTGGACCCTTCTTGCAAGGTCTCCCTGAAGATGCTGACCTAGAAGTAGGGTGTTACCGAATATGACCTGGCCCCGCTGGCCGGTGGAACCCCCACTGACCTTGGGCACTTTCATCAGGAGTGACTCGGGATGACCTGGCTTCACTGGCTGATGGAACCCCACTGATCTGAGCACTATCATCAGGGGAAGTGACTCAGGATGACCTGGATCTACTGGTTGATGGAACCTCCACTGACCTGAGCACCATTATCAGAGGAAGTGACCCCTTGGCCTCCTCTATTCCAAAACTCATTCCTGGTGAGGAAAGGAAGCAGATAATGGCCAACAACCCCTCTGGAAATTTAACATAAAATGGAAATAACAGAAAGTCCAACTTGTCACGGTTTATAGGATCAAGCATCTCTAGCAAGAGTTAACAATGCTGCCATGGAGAAAGGTGTATGCAGTGTTTAATCCTTCTACAAACAGCTTAGAGACCCTGGACTTAGGGTGATAAAAGTTAAAATAGAACCTAAGTCAGTGCACTATTTATCCCTTGACTGGCCAACATTGTTCCTATGGTGAAATGTGTACCTGAACTCCAAACAAACTGTTGGCCAATTTTTGGAACTGGATTTGGTGGAATGTTGGAGATAATTTTTCCTCATTATCAACCTTTCTATTTTAGTGTTTAACATTTGCCATGCATCCAATTAGCCTTTTCTTCCAAACAACATAAAAAAAAAAAAAAAAAAAACAGCTCTGTCGTTCTGGGATTTTTTTGTCTGAATATTCCTCGTTTCCAAAGGATTGTTAACTAAATAAAAAAAAAAGTCTATACGTTGCTATGTTTACAGGGAGGCAATGTGATGTCTAGAAAGCATAGGTCTTGAATCCCAGTTCTGCCACATACTAATCCATCTGTTCACTGAAACAGTCGTAATCAGCTCTACTGGGTGATAGGCCTGAGCCCGGTGCTAGGAATTCCTGGTTCATCCACAGTCCAGACGTTGTGTTAGGTTCTAGAGATGTGAGATCCATGAGCAAATGAAACTTGTAGCCCAGTGGGAGAAAATGGTCTTTAACAAATAATTACCAAAGTAAGTTTATAATAAGCAACACTGATGGTGCAGTAGTTAAGTGCTTAGCTGCTAACTGAAAGTTTGGTGCTTCAAACTCACCAGCCGCTCCGCGGGAGAAAAGAGTGGGACTCTGCTTCTGTAAAGATTTACTGCCTTGGGAACCGTATGGGGCAGTTTTACTCTGTTGTATTGGGTCACCATGAGTGGGAATCGACCAGATGACACATAACAAGTTTAACTTCCATGTAAATGTTCTGAAGGAAAGGATGTCATGAGCGCATGTCACCTGGCTGTTTAACTAGCTGTGTTTGTGTGGGAGGGGGAGGTAGGGTGGTGGGAGTGGGCACAGACAGCATTCCATGCAGAGAGAAGCCCACGTGTAAGGACCGGGGCATGAGGCATATGGCATGTGTTTGGATCCAAAAGAAGGCTCATTGAGCTGGGGCACAGAGAGGTAGGGAAGAGGGCAACAGGTTCTGCTAGAGAAGCAGACAGGGTCGAGATCTGAGGGCTGTCTTTGGCCACATGCGAGGAGTTGATGTTCTTTCTAAAAGACAATTGGACGTTGTGGCGTTCCGGACTTAAAGTGCAGCACAGCAGACAGAACTTAAACTGTCAATCAGAGTAAAATCTGTTGTCATGGAGGAAAAGCTGAGTAATTTGGAGGGCACAGCAGGGGTTTTAATGAGCCTAGCTGTATGGTGTCATCGTTAGAAACTTCCCAACCTCTCCCTCCTTGTTGAAAGTCTTGGGGTGCCATGTTACCTTATCTTAGCATCTCTGTCTACTCCTCTTTTTTTCCTTCACTCTTTTCATGGTCATTTCGGAAGGAAATGTTCATGTTTCCTGGGAGCACTCTTGTCCTCACTGGGAGATTCCCCTTTTTTAGGGCCTACCTTTCATCTCTAGGCTCAATGGCGCCTCTAAGCATCTGGTCACCCATGTTCTGGCTCTGTGAAAATAACACAGTGCCCAGGACTAGGGCATCTGGCTTTCAGAGGCAGCGCACACTCAAAGTAGACGTCTACTTATTTAAAAGTTCCCAGTTGAGTGGCATCTCAACATCTCAGTTAGAAACCTGACTAACTTCTGGAAATCTGACAAAAAATATATTTATTTATACATGGGGTGCTTTTTTTTTTTTTTTGGTTGTTCTGGTATGTGAATTAGTGTGTCTGTACCACACCACAGCTCTCTGAGTAGAGGCTGCAAGTCAGTAAGATTTGGAGCTTACTTACAAAGTTGAATTTTTTAAAAGTAAAATAATAATGGCAATAATAATAAAGAACTGGCTACTCCCACCCCCAAAAAGCGGTTGCCTATACAATTATGAGTGGTTGCATTTTGATTTTCCAAGCTTGCTGCAAATGGGCCTGAATTGGACTCCATTTCCCATCATAATTGCTTTCTGCGTGAAGAGTTCTTTTCCAGAACCGTCTGCTGCTGCTGTTTTAATGGGAAGCCTGTCTATTTGTATGTTAATAGTTTCCTCCAGGTTATTAGACTTGTTGATGGAAAAGCCCAAATCAGATGCTACACTATTTTCAAGGTTTACTATTAATCTCTGATTTTTTGTGCCAACACGAAGCTGTTTCAGCCTCCTCTGCTCTAAATCGTCTTAATGAAAGCAAGAAGGACAACATGCTTCCTTTCATGAAGCACAGTTGTGCCAATCCTGCTCACTTTGCTGGCTCAGCAGGACCCTGGTGCCCAGGTAGCTCCACAGGTGGGTTTGGCTAGTGAGAATGCACTCTTGGGTAAGCCATCCACCCAGCTCAAAGCTGCCCAGGTTTGTGTCTGTTGGCCTTGCTGAATAAGATCACTTGTACCAATTTATGGACTCAAAAGTTCTGGAGGTGGGCCCTGGGAATCTTCACTGTAAACAAGCATCCCAGGTGATGCTAATTTGCATTCTCATTAGAAAGCCCCATCAGACAGGCATGCTGAGTGCTGTGTTTGAGTTACTGCAAAGGGCTTCGAAAGCCAAGGTATGATCAAGAGGACTCAGAAGCCTTCTTGAGAGAGGTGATATTGCAAATAAGAATTTAAGAATGAGGAAGTGATTGCAGGTGACGAAGGGCATAAGGACATCCCATCAGAGAGAAAGGTGCAGAGACAAGACAGCACCAGACAGTTCTGGAAACGGTAAGCAGAGTGGACCAGAAGGACAGGGGAGAGACAAGAGGGCAGGTATAAAGGGTTCAGACTTTATAAAGCATATTTTGTAAGCAGATACATAATGTAACTAGATTTGTGTTTTTTAAAGAACAATCACAAATACACTTAAATGATGGAACTGGCAGAATTTGCAAATGGATGTACGGTTGAGCATAATTTGGCAAATGCATCTAAGGAGCATATGAGGATCCCTTAACAGAAGCTGTAAGCCTACAGGGTACTGAGAGGTAGTGGATATTTAAACTGAAGATTGTCTGAAAATCAACAAAAGAAGCAACCCAAGGCAGAAATGAGGGACCAGGACCATGAGGTCATGAACAGTTTTGAAAAAGAAGGATTTGTACTTTTAGGTTTTATTCTTTTTAGAACCAACACGCTGCTATTGAGCTGATTCCAACTCATAGCCACCCCCTGTGTGCCAGAGTAGAATTGTGCTCCACAGGGTTTTCAACGGTTGATTTTTCAAAAGTAGATCACGAGGCCTTTCTTCTAAGGTGCCTCTGAGTGGACCTGAACTTCCAGCCTTTTGGTTAGCAGAGGAGTGCATTAACTGTCTGCACTGTTTTCACACCACCTCCGAATCCAACTTCCTATCAGCTCTTCATATTTTGCTAACCTCAAAATCAAGACACATGGTTTACGCATGCATATTTAGGGTGAGGTGGGCCTGAGAGGGGCAGGATATGAGTATCTGTGAAAGGAGAAAAGGATCCATGGCTTACCAGGGTCATAGTCATGTGGCTTTGGCCATGTTCTAGAACTTTCCAATGTCTTAGCTTCATCATGTACTGAGTGTGGATAATAATAAATATCTCTCAGGGCTATTTCAGGGCTTGACTGACAAAGTGTATGAAGTCCTTGGCGTACAGTGGGTGCTTTGGTGAATGATAGATAAATAACAGTAATGGTAGCAGTGATAAAAATAATTACAATGATAATTTCTTTATTGCCTGGAGAACTGAGCCCAGAAGCTTCCCAACCACATTTTCACTTTGAAGAATTTTGGCTTGCAAATAACTGAAACTGGAAGGCTCACCCAGAAAGCTGTGCATAGAGTCCAGCTCACTTTACTCATGACTCACTGGGATGGCAAAGGCTCATGGATCTAGTGATTCAGTTTACAGCTCCTCTGCGTGGTGATCGGGGACACAGGTGCAGTCAATGTCCTCTCCCAGGACACAGCGTGGCTCCCCTTGGCTGCTGTCTCTCAGCCATGGGGAGGAGCCACTTCCTAGTGCCAGGAATTTCTCAGGGAGGAGGCTGGGGCCTGGCCCTTGAGTGGCTGCCCAGAGCACCTTGTCCTGGCCTGACTCATGCTGCTCACAGGTATTCAAGGGAGAAGTGAGCCTGTTGTGACAGGACCCCCGACTCAGTGGTGAGTCACCTCCTGCAGGTCCCCAGACAGCCACACCTCCTCCCAGCCCCAGCCTCATCTTTGGACCCAACTGTGCCTGGCTCTGGGAATGCATGCGGCAGTGAACTGCCCAGACCAACTGGGGCAACAACAGCCCAGGAAAAGTTAAATGAATCCCCAAGGTAATTTCTTGGCCCAAAGAACCAATAATAATTGTGTATAACAGAGCCTCGAGTGGGGTTGGGATTGGGGTGGAGGGTGACAGATAGGGTGACCAACTTGTTCCAGTTTACATGGGACTCTCCCTGTTTTAAAAGTGATAGTCCCAGGTCCCAGGAAGCCCCTCAGCCCAGGGCAAAGCAGGCTGCCTGATCACCATAAGGAGATAAGGGTAATAGAGCAGACAGGTGCCTGGGCATCAGAAATGCTAACTAGGCAGGACATAATGATGCCTGATATTTACATTGTTGAGTCTGCCTGTGTGCCTGGCACTGCTGTGCGTTCCTTTATTTAATTCTTACAACTGAGCCACAGAAGGGGTGAGTAACTTTTTGAAGTCACAGTGGTACTGAATGCTGGTATCAGGGTGTGAATCTTGGCAATCTGGTTCCAGATGGAGCCCACCTGCTTCTGAACTGAACTGTCTGGATCTACACACACATACACACACACAGAGGCACACACACATACGGAAACATACACATACACACTAAATACACAGAAAGGCACACACACAAGCATGCACACATAAACACACACAAACATAACAGACATGCTACACACATATGCACACAGAGGCACAGGCTACATATAGAGACACAGAGGGACACACAGACACAGAAGAACACAGAAAATGACACACACAGGCATATACACATACCGAAAAACAGAGAAGCATACAGAAACACTACACATTCAGGCACACACACACACACACGCACGGACACATACTGGGACCCCATGACACTATGTTGCAGGAAGCCTCATCTCAAGGCAATTCAGTCCAACAATCCTAAATAATTAAAAAGGAGTTGAGATCTTAGCTTCCGTCTCCCCAAGAAGACTGAAGGGAACTGGATTCATAAGCAACTCTCTTTTAAATATTCCCTCGCTGTACCCCAACTCCCTCTCATCCAGAGCCCTTTGCTTTCCAAACTTGGAAAACCCTCATTTCTCTCTCCCTGTCTCCTTCCCTCTCCTTTTTCTGAGGGACAAAGCTGGAAAGGTGGACTGGGCCCAAGTGTGCAGAAACTGTATGAGGCCATGTGCAGGACTACGATTTCAACATTAAAGGCAGTAGATGCTACTGTCACTATTCTTGGGATGCCAAGAAAAATGTAAATTTTAAATTATCAATCTTAAAGGGTAGTGTCATGAATTGAATTGTGTCCCCCAAAAATATGTGTATCAAATTGGCTAGACCATGATTCCCAGTATTGTGTGACTGTCCACCATTTTGTCACTGATGTGATTTTCCTATGCATTGTAAATCCTGCCTCTAGGATGTTGATGAGATGGGATTAGCGGCAGTTACATTAATGAGGCACGACTCAATCTACAAGATTAGATTGTGTCTTGAGCCAATCTCATTTGAGATGGAAAAGAGAGAAACAAGCAGAGAGACATGGGGACCTCCCTACCACCAAGAAAGCAGAGCCAGGAGCATGTGTCCTTTGGACCTGGGGTCCCTGCTGAGAAGCTCCTAGACCAGGGGAAGACTGATGACAAGGAACTTCCTCCAGAGCTGACGGAGAAGTGAAAGGCTTCCCCTGGAGCTGATGCCCTGAATTTGGACTTTTAGCCTACTAGACTGTGAAAGAATAAATTTCTCTTTGTTAAAGCCATCCACTTGTGGTATTTCTGTTATAGTAGCACTAGGTAGCTAAGACAGGTAGCTTTCCACATTTATTTTAAAGCATGAATTCCTAAGCAGTAGAGAAATTATAATCTTCATTAAATATCCATGATGTACAGAGTAGTGAGATGGGCAGGATAGCAGTGGAGATGTGGCCCCATCCTCAGGGACTTACACCCTAGCAGGGCAGACCAATACTGATGGATCAATTTACATTTAATTATCTAAATTAAAGTAACACAAAGGAGGCTATGACTAGAGGGAGCTGTGAGGTTATTCAGCAGAGAGGTGTGTCTTCAACTGCAGGGCTCAAGGAAAGGGCTTTGAGGAAGCAACATTTCGGCTTAAATCTGTAGGCTGAGAAGATAGGGCCAGAGGAAGTGGTACAACAAAAGTGTCATAGGCAAAGACGTGTGACCACCTGGAGCAGGGGATGGAGGCTTGAGTAAGTACTGAGGGTCTCTTCACTCTTGTTTGTCTCTCTTCTTGTCTCCCTCTCCCCTTGTCTCTTTTTCTAATTTTTATTTTGAGAAAATTATAAATTCACATGCAATTTTAAGAAATAATACAGAGATTCCATATACCCTTCAGCAGTTCTTCCCAATGGTACCATCCTGCATAACTATAGTACAATGTCAGACTCTGGAAATTGACATTGATACAGTGTCACCAAAATCTGCACACATAAATAATAAAACAACTATTATCAAGTAGCTCTAGCATCAAGGGTTACTGGTAACTATGTTGTTGTGTGCTGTTGAATCAATTCCAACTCACAGAGACTCTTTAAGGCAGAGGAGAACTGTACCATAGGGTTTCCAAGGCTGTGATCTTTACAGAGGCAGACTGCCACATTTTTGTCCCACAGAATGGCTGATGGGTTCGAACCACCAACCATTTGGTTAGCAGCCAAGTGCTTAACCACTGTGCAACCAGGGCTCATTTAGGTAACTATAACTATACCTGAGGCAAATCTTTATGTCTCTCTGGGTGAAAGTGTGTATGTGCACTAGAGGGTCAGTGAAAATAAGGGATACTCTCAATGAGATGGATTGACACAATAGCCATGACAATGGGCTTGAGCATATCAAGGATCATAAAGATGCACAGGACCAGGCAACGTTTCATTATATTGTACATGGGGTTGCCATGAGTTGGAGCTGACTCGATGGTAACTAACAACCACCACAACATATATGTGTATAAGTGTGTGGTGGACACACACACATATTGAAAGATGTCATTTTTAGAACATATTTAAATTTATCCGAATTTAGCTCAAATTTGGAATTGCTAAATTATTTTAAACAATGAATTCTGATACCCTTCTCTCTGTAGGAAAAAGTATTAAGTCTAGCTTTAAATAGGGATGTATTCGAAATAGGATATTCAATTATAAATATTTGGGAGAGGAGTCATAATAATCATGTTGAACAGCTTCCTTATTTCTGAGAAGAAAGGGGGTAGGAATTCTTAAAATTAAATTTCAGTTTGGCTCTGGAACAGAGTTATCATCTTAAAACAATTCCATGTCATCCCCCCACTATCATCCTATTAGAGTCTCATTTCCCTCAGGATTTTTGAAATAGACTTCAAGGAAGTGGAAGTCAATGCAGCGCCTTTTCTTATACACCAATGTATTTTGCTTCTTGCTGCAGGTTCAGATTTCAAGTAAAGATCTGTTCTGTGATACAGTTAGTCCCCCCCCCCTTTTTTTTTCCGTCAGCAAGGAAAGATCGAAAAAGAGGGAGCAAAATGGAAAATATGAACTGATATGCAGGAAAGCTATAGAAATATTTATGTTAAATTAAGAGCAACTTTTAATAATCCCCAATGATGCACATGGAAAATCTAAATACAGCATCAGGGTAGACCCCTTAAAAATAACTTGACACACAACCACAACAAAACCACAAGTTGTATGCTATCATACCCATTTCTCAGATTGAAAAAATGGAGTCTCAGAGGGGTAATGTGATTGGGCTGAAAGTAATACAGATACGGAATTCAAACTCAGGTCAGCCAAACTCAAAATACTAGTTTTCAGTTGATTTTCTATGTAAAGTATTACTGAGGACAAAAGACAACATTATCAGCCAGTGATCTGAGCTAAAATCTAAGATCTTAGAGTTTATGCTAGAGTCAACTGATAAAGAGCCTGACTTTGAACCAGAACTGGGACCTTTTAGTAACATTTGATGTTAACTATGGAACCTTTCCATTTCTCAGATGCTTAAATCCCCATGGAGATTGAAATAAAAATCTTAATTATTGACCCCTTGGGCTGTCTTGAGTGATGATGTGTGGAAACATTCATACTTGGCACATATTCAGCCTCTGGGAGAACCACACTCCCAGCCACTCCATTTTTCTCCAAAGGAAGTTAACCTTGAAGGTTTTCTCTTCCTTACCTCAATTTACTGAATCCAACCACAACTCTGCCACATGCTTTACCTACTTTTACTCAATCATTCCTCACGACAACTCTTTGATGTAAGTCCTAAAATTAGCCCATTTACAGGGGAAAAAAATGAGGCTCAGAGAGGTGATGGGAAAGACTCAAGGTCACTTAGCTAAGAAGTGGCACGGCTGGGACTAGAATCCAAGTCAGACATTCTGTACTAAAAGAAGTGGGCTAATGAGAAGTTCTACCATCTAGCTGTCAGTGTGTTGTACTGCGGGGGTTTATGTGTCCCTTGATGCTAGAAGCTATGCCACCATTATTTCAGATACCAGCAGGGATACCCATGGTTGGACAGATTTCAGTGGAGTTTCCAACCTAAGATAGACTAGGAAGAAAGACATGGTAATCTACTTCTAAAAATTAGCCAGTGAAAACCCTATTGCTCACAACAAAGTATTGTCCAATATAGGGCAAGAATATGAGCCCTCTAGTTTGGAAGGCACTTAAATAACTGCAAAAAGGGCCTCAAACATAACACTAGTCATAACGATGGGGCAGGACTAGACAATGTTTCATTGTATTGTACATAAAGTTGCCATAAGTCAGAATCAACTCAATGGGAACTAACAACAAGAACTTTGAAGCTGATCATGGTGGAAGGGTCCCAAACACCTGCTTTTCTACATAAAATGCCCCAGACCAGACCTTCTTCACCTTTTTATATTTGGTTAGCCATCAAACAACTTCTTTTCCAGCTTCCCCAAAGCAATACAAGCATCAAACTTCCTTTCATGCTGACCCCAAGGATATGGCCAGTGTAGCCTCAAAGATGTATATACAACAGCAGCTCACTGTCATGCTATATATACAATAGAGAAGAATCAAAAACAATATTCAAATCTGTTAGTAGGACATTGTTAAATTATGGCTCATCCATACAGTGAAGTTATATGCAACCATGAAGATTAAGTGGCCAGAAGAATTGAAAATTATCATTATATTACAGCAAATGAGTGAAGGGGAGCTGGGTGTTAAATGATATAAATTCTATGGTTCAGATTTTACACAACTGGGATCTACTTCTACACAAACACATACACACATACACACAGAATACACCTTGGAAGGAAAGATTAATGATGGGCATCTTTGCATAGTGTGCATATGGCATTTCAAAATTTCTTTATAATTTTTGATATTTCTTAACACCCTTTGGTGACCATTGAGATATACAGTTGCCCACCCACATTTTCTGTCTCTCAGATTTCTTGGGAAGCTGCTTTCCCACTAGCAGTAAATGCAGCCATTAGGAAGAGACTTTTGTGACTATTTGAAACTGAAAAAAATGCACATGTGGCACAAATTACTGTTTCTACACAGTATTGTATGAAGTGTGTGCATTTTTGGTAGGCAAAACAGAAATTTTGAAAATTTTTATGTGGAACAAGATATGTCCCAGTGGACTCTGGGGATACTCTGGGAATAAAATTAATGGAACAAAGTATTTCCCGTGGTAATCTAAGGGTGGGCTTGTGGGGTGGGGCAAGAAAAAAAAATACTACCTACCAAAAATTCAGACACACTCAATGATTCAGCATGCTTCCATTAATGAAAACATATGGCATCAACAACAACAAAAAAAATCAAAGCATAAAATAATTGGGTCACCAAAGGGTTATCAATGTTATATATATATTTCTTTTATAATCATAAATGCTTTTAAATAATTTGATCATTCATTATTCACATGTTGTTTATAAGTAAGTCTAAGCCTTTTGGAATACCCTATGGTCAGATGTATCAAGGCCAATGAAAAATGTTCATAAACTTTGATCCGGTGATTCAACTTTTAGGAAATAAAGAAAAAAGGCAGGTGCATCAAGGTGTCAATGATGCTATATTTTATTCAAGAAATAAAGCAAATTAGTGCACAACCATAATGTTATGATTTCAAGAATGCTGCCACATCAACATGATGAGATATTTACGTACCATGTATTTAAGAACCAGATAATTAGCATGCACCATGGGATAGGGATATAACAGTGAGCTAAAAATGGTAGATTAAGGAACTTCCGGTTAGCCAGAAGAAACAGATATTAATCTAAGGTTCACACAAATAGACATACAACTGTGATCAGTGCTACAAAGAATAGGAAAATATTCCTTTCATGATTAAATAGGGAATACTGATCTAGTGTGGGTGCCCTGAGGAAGAGACAAGAAACCTAAGAAGCGACATTTATTATGACTCTGCAGATGGTTGGAAGATACATAAATAAAAGAACATGAAATAACACTGGTATTATAATTATAATATGTAAATATATATATGTAGCTGAGATGGAAAGGAATTTGTAGAAAAAAAAGGAAATAGCTTTATTAGGATCATAGGATTATGGGTGGTATTTCTTTCTTAAAATATTTAAAATTTTTAAGTGGTAACTTTGGTGAAGGGTAAGACAGTACACAATACTGGAGAAGTCAGCACAACTTGTACAGGGCAAGGTCATGTAGGCTCTACAGATACATCCAAACTCCCTGAGGGAATGAATTACTGGGCTGTGGGAGCCATGGTCTCAGGTAACATCTAGATTAAGAAAAAAATTTTTTTTTAAATTTTCTTGTATTCTTTTTATAGTTATTCTTTTTAAAATGCAGTCCCTTCCAACAATAAAGAACAACAATGAATCTGTGAAACATCTCATAACATGGATGAATGTGGAAGGCATTATGCTGAGTGAAATTGGTCAGTCATAAAAGGACAAATATTGTATAAGGCCAACTATTGTAAGAACTCAAGAAAAGGTTTAAACATATAAGAAAACATTCTTCGATGGTTATGAGGGTGGGGAGAGAGGGAGAGGGATATTCACGAACTAGATCAAAACTAAAACCAAACCAAACCCAATGCCACCACCAAGTCAATTCTGACTCATAGTGACCTATAGAGTAGAACTGTCCCATACAGTTTCCAAGGAGGGCCTGGGCCTGGTGAATTCGAACTTCTGACCTTTAGGTTAGCAGCCATAGCTCTTAACCACTATGCCATCAGGGTTTCCACTAGTACACAAGAATTATCTTAGGTGAAGGAAAAAAAAAAAATTTTTTTTTTATTTTTTGAAGGGAAGGACGACATGCAATACCGGGAAGTCAGCATGACTGAACTAAGCCAAAAGCTAAGAAGTTTCCTGAATACAACCAACTACTTCGAGGGACAGAGTAGCAGGGGCAGGGGTCTGGGGACTATGGTTTCAGGGGATATCTAGGTCAATTAGCATAACAAAGTTTATTAAGAAAATGTTCTGCATCCCACTTTGGTGAGTGGCGTCTGGGGTTTTAAAGGCCAGCAAGCGGCCATCTAAGATGCATCAATTGGTCCCAACCCACCTTGAGCAAAGGAGAATGAAGAACACCAAAGACATAAGGAAAACATGAACCCAAGAGACAGAAAGGGCCACATAAACCAGAGACTCCATCAGCCTGAAACCAGAAGAAGAAATCGTGCCGAGCTACCACCAGTGACTGCCCTGACAAGGGAACACAACAGACAGTCCCTGACGAAGCAGGAGAAAATTGGGTGCAGAACTCAAACTCTAGTAAAAAGACCAGACTTAATGGGCTGACTGCGACTGGAGGGACCCCAGAAGACATGGCCCCCGGGCTCTCTTTAGCTCAAAACTAAAACCATTCCTGAAGCCAACTCTTCAGACAAAGAGTAGACTGGACTATAAGACATAGAATAATACTTGCGAAGAGTGTGCTTCTTAGCTAAAGTAGATACATGAGACTAAATGAGCAGCTCCTGTCTGAAGGTGAGATTAGAAGGCAGAAATGGACAGGAGCTGGTTGAATGGACATGGGAAATAGAGGGTGGAAAGGAGTGTGCTGTCACATATTATATGTAGAGCAACTAGGGTCACATAACAATGTGTATAAATTTTTGTACAAGAAGCTAACTTGAAGTGTACACTTTCACTTAAAGCACAATTAAAAAAAAAAAAACGCAATCCTCTCTTAAATTCTCACTTGACTCCAAATATATTTTTTACACACTCGAAATTGCATTTTTAAAATCTAGCATGCCTTATTATATGATTTTTTTCCTATAAGAACATTGTTTCTAGGGATTCAAATTAATACATGTACACTCCTGGGGCAATTGTTAAGGGGAAAAATAGTCTTATTTGTAACCCTGCCCTCAGTTGTAATGTGTTTTTGTCTCTTTCCAACCCTTCTTGCACTCAATGGTTTTATTCGCTTTACATAGTGCTTTCTTGCTATCGAAGTTAAAGACTGAAAATATATCAACACCTTAAAGAAGTTAAACCTGATTCTATTCATTTTATCTCCATTAAAGGCATCACTAACCATGTATTGATTTTATTAAAAGGAGGAACAAGAGAGCATATGCCCCATGTGAGACTCACTGCTGCTCAGATTCTAATAGGATGATATGATTAGTACCTAGCCTAGACTTCAGACTTTGTGGACTGGATCCCTTCTCTAGGCCAGAGGAAGCAACAAGGGGACAAGACAAAGAGCTTGCAAAGACCATACAACACCTACTGAGGTGACCATTGTTCCTGTCTGGAAGAGTGCTCAAATGCATTTACAGGAAATACTGCCTCCATTGTGTGTGTAGGGTAAGGGGAAGTGACCAGGATCATCCACAAAATGTGTGCTAGGTAAACTAATAAACTTCGCTACATGAATTAGGATTTCTAGCAAAGGCTCTAGATATGGATGATCACAGTTTCCCAATCCTCGGTCCTTGGGAAAAAAGGAAGCAATTTTCCTGTCCACAGGGATGAGCCCTTGCCTCCCTCTGGGATAGTGGAATGTCTAAACTGAGTATAATACAGGGCCACCTGCCACTTGTTCATCACAGGCAATGGCCAAACTTCCAGAGCATTCTGGGGCTCTGAGATCTGATCAAGTGATTCAAGAATAAATCAAATTTTCAAGGAAATGCAGGAAAGAGCATGGAAAACCCTAAGGTGAACCAACGTTTTCTCATTTTTGCTGCTGCTATTTCTCCTCCTCCTCTTCTTTCTCCTCCTCTTTTTCCTTCCTCCTTCTCTTCTTTTCCCCCCTCCTCTTTCTTTCCCTTCTCTTCTTCCTCCTTCCTTCTTCCATCTTGGCCTTCCCCCCCCCCCGTTTTTTTTTTTATTCTTGATTTTGCTTCACAAGGGTGGATATATTTTTGCTCCTTTTCTTAATTTTCTGTAGCCATTCTGTTTCCTCTTTTCAGCCTCAATATTTATCCTTTTTTGGGGGGAAACTGATGACGCTGCAATTAAGACTTCTGCTGCTGCCCACAAGTACGGCGAGGTGTCCAGCCTCCTCAGCCACAGAAAAGCACAGCATCAGATGGACTCAAACCCAGACTCAAACTCAGCTTTTACAAAGCACTGGGAGCTATGCCAAAGACTTGAAGGCTTTGTTTTGCTCATCAGTTCCTCACAGCTTTACTTTGTAGTTGTTGTTGTTAGGTGCCATCGAGTCAGTTCCAACTCTAGCGACCCTATGTACGACAGAATGAAACACTGCCCAGTCCTGTGCCATGCTCACAATCATTGTTATGCTTGAGCCCATTGTGGTAGCCACTGTGTCAGTCCATCTCATTGAGGGTCCCCCTCTTTTCCACTGACCCTGTATCTTACCAAGCATACTTTGTAGTAGGAGCTATCATCCTTCCCTTTAGAAATGGGGAAACTGCGGGTTCCAGGTTTAAGAAAGTCACCCAAGTTGATCTGGGAAGGGACCAGGGAAGGTGTGGAATGGAGACATTAAGTAGATACTCAGGATCACTGAAGATGTTTCAGGGCTCAGCTGAAGTGCCATCTCCTTAGAGAGATCATCCTTGGACATCTTTAAGTAGGTCTACCTGTCGTTCTCTTAATCCATTATCCTGCTTGTCTCTTTCCTGGCCATTATCACAAATTAGATGTAAAGTTTTCATTCAAGCTAAATTTGGATTTTATTTGTTTGCTTGTTTCTCTTTTGTCCCCCACCCTCTATGGAAATGTAACCTCGAGAAGGGAGTAACGGGCTCCATCTTCGCAGTTCACCATTTAATCCCTGGTGAGCCTGGACTCCCCAGTCCCAGGCGCCCTCTATGTGCTTGACAAACGTGTTGAATCAGCAAATGACACACACACACTAGTTTTTATCAAGGATATCCTATGTTGTGCTTGAATGAAGGATTCTATAGCTTAAAACACACACACACACATTTTTTTAAAAATAACAAAAAAAGCTTAAGACTCAATGATATAAGCCAGTGTGTACCACATATGAAATATTAAGTTTTCTAGTAGCCATGTTTAAAAAAGTAAAAAGAAACAGGTGAATTCATTTTAGTAATATATTTTATTTAATCCAACATCTATAAAATATTATCATTTCAATATGTAATCCACAATAAAAAGTTAGTAATGAAACCTTTTACCTTCTTCTTCTTGGACTAAGTCTTCAAGATCCAGTGTGTGCTTGGATCTTACAGCCATCTTCATTTGGACTGGCCACGTTTCAAGTGCTTGATGACCACATGTGGCTGTGGCTCCATATTGAACAGTGCAGCTGGAAGCAAATCTTTCTTTTGAAGATGAGGACCCTGAGCACGGCTGGATTACCCAATAAGCAAGGCATATACGGGCTTACTTGTGCTTCCTTACTAATCTATAGTGAATAATTTCACCAGTTTTTCACCACATCAAGGATGTGGTGAAACCCACGTGAGACTGTTCACTATGGATTAGGAAGTAAACACAAGTAAGCCCATATGTACCTTGCTTACTGGTTAATCTGCCCTGACCCTGAGTGAAAGAGTGCCAGGGATTTTCCCATGGGTATGTCCCAGGGAGTTTGTTCTAAGCAGAGACCATGGCCCTAAACATTTATTCCTCAGGTTCTGTATTTTCCACATGTCCAGGGGCCGTGTGGAGCTGGGATTACCAGTACAGGTTCTTTGACTGGGCTGCCTGGATCTGAGTCTCATTATGGTCTCTCCTGCAGCTGTGCAGCCTTGGTCAGGTTATTTCCTCTGTCTGAGACTCAGTTTTCTCATATGTTAAATACAGTTCTTCATAATGAACTGGAATTGGGTTATTCTAAAAATTAAAATTAAATGAGATAAACCCCATAAATAGGGTTGCCGGATAAAGTACAGGACCCCCCCCCGCCAGTTAAATTTGCATTTCAGATAAAGACAGAAATGATTAGCATAGGTATACCTCATTCAGTATTTGGAACATATACTTAATTTGTATCCTCCATTTGCATTTGCTAAATCTGGCAACCCTACCCATGCACCCCTTTACATGGTATTAGCTATGACTTCCAAAAACCTTAGCTAGCTCTACTGAAGGAGGCATATATATATATATAGATAGATATATAGATATAGATATATATATAATGTAATATGTGCTGTGAATTAAGGAACATATAAATTCTACAGACTCTCTGATTTTTCAGGTATTCATGACCAGAGGAAGTCATACTCATTTTAGCACTGACCAAAAGTAAGAGCAAAACCAAAACATTACAAATGAAATGAAATCAAGTCACCCGGCAATGGCGTGCATGTGGAAAGCCCCTCTGATTCCGCAGGGCTCGGCAAGCTCCGATCTCACCACAGCCAGGCTACGGAAAACTGCATGTCCCAACTCGGTGTGGGAGCTGCATGTCTGGGCAGGCCCGCTGCCTTGGAAAACCACTCCATCCCAGCAGCCTGCTCCCTCACTGACTGCTTGTGCGTGCAGTTCCCAAATGCTCTGACCTGCTCTTTCTGCGGGAGCCACAGCCTGACTGTGACAAACTCTGTCAGTTTCATGAGCCAAGCAGATGTCATCAATAGCTGGGTGATGTGACCATCATCCTTTCAGGGGCATGGACAGGTGTGGGGAGGGGCTCTTTCCTTTTCCTTCTCCTCCTTCTCAATCCCTTCCCAGTCCCAGCTATGGTTTCCTGACATTCATCCAGTAGAGCACTGCTCTTCCCACATGACTGTGGGGTGGCAGTCAGCTTCCTCAGTCTCAGCAGGCAGAGGTGAACTGGGCCTAAGATTTTATAACCCAACCTGTTGTTGGAGACAGCACCCTTTCTTGGTGTGTTGTTTGAGAAGGTGATGAAGTACGGAGGGAAATCAAGAAGCTGTGTTTCTGGTGTGTGTGTGTGAGAATGTGTGTGTAAATGTATGTGTCTGTGTCTGTGTGTGTGTGACTCAAAGAGCATTAGGCAGAATTCTGAAATGGACACAACAGAAGAAAATCACAGAGACTGACACACTTGTACCTGGGTGCATGTCTCAAGTCAGCCATTTCTTACTTTGTCATCAAGGGCTGAGTCAATTAACCAACTTGAAGCTCAGTTTCCTTTCTTCTAAAATATGATAAAAGACATCAACCTCCTGGATTTATTGTGGATGTGACCAGGTGACAACTGACCCTGGTTTACCAGCTCCTGGGTCCCTGAATGAGGTATCTGCCTCATCCAAGGCACCACTCCCTCACTTCCCTACCCCACTATCACCATGAGAACGTAGCACTTCCTAAGATCTTCTGAATAATTCTGTAACACAGAAGTGGGACCGAGCAAGAGTCTTTCCTGGACAATTCATCTGATCTCAAGTTCTACCTCTTACCATGCAGTTCCCACATTTGAGAGGACTTGTCTCCCATTGTGTGTTCTCAATCATGTGCTCTTATTTTCTCTTCCCTTTCTCCAACAGTATTAGCCTCACTGTCTCTTGGGTCTCCTGGGGTTTCCATTCCCAGAAAATCAAAGACTCTTACTGAGGAGGCTGTGTGTGTTTTGATGTGTACATGGCGTGTATGTGTGTGTATATTGAAGAGGGCTATAACTTTTCATTTTACTTTATATAAGCAAGGTCCTCCCAGCACATGATAAATTCTAGTATTAATTGATAATTAATTAATTCAACAAATATGTATAGAGAACTTACTATGCACCAGTGTTTTAAATGCTGCAGATCCAGTGGTGAATAAGAAAGACAAGTCACCACCCATCACGAAATTTATCTACTAAAGAGAGGAGACAGATAATAAGCCAAGAAATAAATACAAACTTTAAATGTTATTTGTAATAATTACTGATGGGAATGGGGAGATCTACTTTAGGAAGTTCTCTATGGAAGTGGCATTAAGAGGAGACCCAAAGAAAATCAAGGAAATAGCCAAGGGAAATCAGTGGGGAGCCACAGAAGACTTCTCAGGAGAGTATGGGCTTGTCTCAAGCAGTGCTTCAGGAACGTCACTTGAGAACCTTCTGCAAGAGATGGGGTTTTGCAAGAGAATCAAGCCTGAGACATCCCTTGTGTGTAATGAAAGAACTTCTCCCTTCTGCATCTAGAATTTTCTAGTTATGCACCATCCTTGAGGGAATTATAAAAATAGTCATTTGAATCCTTCTCTGTGTTCTGTGGTTCAGGCGAGGAACTCTAGGTGAGACAGTTTCTGTACTTAAGAGGTTACAATAAGAATTTAGCTGTGTCTAGTCTTTAGTCTTTAGTCATGAGGATCTAGACTATGGTAGCAAGAGAAAAGAAGCTGGGAATAAAAATATACTAGACTTGAGTAACGCACCTGAACCTTGGTTTCTTCAGCTATAAATGGATACCGTGATACCTCTCTGGGCAGCTTCCAGAAGGTTTAAAGGAGACAGGGCTTGTAAAGTGCTCAGCTACTGCCTGAGAGTAGTTGTCATGAAATGGGTGTGGGTTTCTCTTCCCTTCTTTTTTCTTTCCTTCCTTTCCACATGATTCCACTTGACCCGAACCTGGATGAGGCAAATTGACCTAGCAGGGAACAGACTACAAAAATTCCATATTCCCAAGTTTTTCAAAGGGTTTTAGAACTATCTGAAGACCCAAAATATACTTGAGGCCCACACACGGAAACACATACACATACACACACAACACTTGATCCCTGTATGGGCCACAATCCTCCTCCCAATAACAAACATGTCCTTCCCTCTATTCTGGATGTGAAATCCACAGTCTATGCTCATTAAGCTTTGAGAAGAGATGGGGGTGGAGTTACTCTGGCCAGAGATGTTACATCTCAGGGTCCTGCGTAGCCGCCATCTCCCACCCACCACCCAGGGAACATCTCCAAGGCCCTGCTGATGACCCCATCTTCACCATAAAGCATTCCAATGGCCAAACACTGCTATAGCCTCTTGGCAAATCTTCCACTACTTTCTAAACCCACCACAATGTGCAGTTATGCATTCTTATGTGCACTCAAATGGACCCAGGCATTCACACTTGTAAATTCACTGGCAACTGCCTTATACTTTTATCACACTGAATCATAATTGCCTGATTCCTTTTCTTTGACTATTACTTGACTGTACACTTTGGAAGAGTGACCCTTGTTTATTTCGCTCTGCTTTGGCTGCTGGCTGGCAATAGCTATTTGTTGAACAAATACATGAAACTAAAAAACCAACAAACAAATCAAAACCACACACACAGAGCTAATACATGAACTCATGAAGAAACACCAAACTCATGGTCATCCCTGATTGCACATTCACACACAAACCACACATGCAAGTTACACACGTGCACTTGTTCATATTTACATTTTCTCTTTCTCAAGCTGTCCCACTCATCCCTCCACACCATTATATTTCTTCTGTGTGTTTTACTAGACAATTCCAGGCAGCTGCTGCTTTATGCCGTGGCTTCCTAGCCCAGAGCAGATTTAAGAGACTGCACTGGTGGGGTAGAGCAGGGCTTCAAACTGGTTCAAACCACTGCTGAGAATTTGCATTTCCACCCTAGAAATATAGAATTAGATTCTACATTTTAACAAGATTCCCAGGTAATTCTTATGTATAATAAATTTTGAGAACCACTGCTCTCCAAGTGGTTCTCAGAACTGGTCCCTGACCAGCAGCATTAGCATTGCTTAGGGAACTTGTTAGAAATGCAAATTCTCAGCATCAGTTCGAACCAGAACAAACTGGTTCAAAGCCTCCTGTCTTCAAAGTTTACAGGTTACACCCAAGACCAGCAGTGAAATAGGGCCGAATTCGGTTCATGTTCCTGAGTTTTTGATGAGTCAGAACTCAATACTGATCTAATCTGCTTGACAGACTCTCTGCTTTGGGGTCCCAGATGGTGAAGATGTCAAAGTGAAGGTGTCAAACCATTTGTGGTCTTTAAATAGCCCTTGATGTTTGTCATAAGAGTTGAGCCTGGGGCCTGGACCCATTCCAGTTGGTAATTGACAATTCCAACTGGTAATTAAGTTCTCTGGGTAGTTTCGGTTGGCATTCAGCACATCCTGTCCTCAAATGGTGAGAGGTGTTCCCGGGTTTCATGCCAGAGGTAGCTCCATTTCAAGCCCCATAAAGTATCTAAATACCTTTGGAATGCTGCAGGATGAAAGATGCTATCCTCATTAAACACATGGGCTTCTCAAAAGGAAACCCATTATTCTCTGATAATAATTTTTTCGGGTCCTTATGCTCCTTGTTAAAGGAAAATGTCAATTAATAAAGCATACACCTACAAGTCTTCCCAAGAATTAACTAATTATACCAACCAAAACCCTAGGGGGCTAAACAAGTAATCTGCTTGCAAATTATTGTATTCTTCAGAATATATAGAGACATTCTACATTGTCTTAACACCTTTCTTTCTGTTCGATGTATAATTACCAAACATAAGTGAGTTCTGCTCATTTGTCTCCCCATAGCTTATTTCTGCATTTAAGAAAATGGCACCTTGTTTCTAACCTTTTCGGAATAGACACTGGGCAGGGTTTTGTGACAATAGCACCAGGGATAAAATCAGAGTCTTCTTCTTCCTAGTCTCTCAAAGGAATTTCAAGTCCAAATTCAGTTCAAAGCATAAGATGTTGATCACTGAGGTGAGGATTTTTTTTTCATCTTTTTTTTTTTAATTGTGCTTTAAGTGAAAGTCTACCATTCAAGTCAGTTTCTCATACAAAAACTTATACACACAGTGTTATGTGACCCTAGCTGTGTTCCCTACAATGTGACAGCACACTCCTCTCCACCCTGTACTTCCTGTGTCCATTCATCCAGCTCCTCTCTCCCTCTGCCTTCTCATCTGGCCTCCACACAGGAGCTACCCACATAGTCTCATGTGTCTACTTGAGCTAAGAAGCACACTCCTCACCAGTATCTTTTTATGTCTTATAGTTCAGTCTAATCTTTGTCTGAAGAGTTGGCTTCGGGAATGGTTTTAGTTTTGGGCTAACAGGGAGTCTGAGAGCCAGGACCCCTGGGGTCCCTGCAGACTCAGTCTTACCATTAAGTCTGGTCTTTTTACTAGAATTCGAGGTTTGCATCCCACTTTTTTCCTGCTCCATTAGGAATTCTCTGTTGTGTTCCCTGTCAGGGCAGTCATTGGTGGCAGCTGGGCACCATCTAGCTCTTCCAGTCTCGGGGTGATGATTTCTCTGGCTTATGCGCCCCCTTCTCTTAGGCTCATATGTCCCTTGTCTCTTTGGTATTCTTCATTCTCCTTTGCTCCAGGTGGATTGAGACCAATTGATGCATCTTAGATGGCCGTTTGCTAGCATTTAAGACCCCAGGTGCCACTGAGGTGAGTATTTTTAAGACCCAGGAGATATACAAGGGTCTTAGTCTTCAGATTGGAGTGGCCGTGCTCAAAAATTTTCTTATTTCCTTTAAATGTATCTGGGCCCCCTGTAAACATGTCTGGAATGAACACAAACCCAAGCCATGACTTATGTGTTTAGTCTCTATTGCTGTGTAATAAACTACCAGGGCTTCAAACCTGGTTCATTCTGGTTCAACCCCCTGGTGAAAATTTGTATTTCTACCCCATAAATACTGGATCAGAATCTACAGTTTAACAAGGTCCCCAGGTGATTCTTATGCATATACAAGAATCACTTGGGGATTTGTTGAAATGTTGATGTACACATAAGAATCACCTGGGGATCTTGCTAAACTGTAGATTCTGATTCAGTATATCTGGGGTTGTTGTTGTCTTGTTAGGTGCCCTCAAGTCAGTTCCAACTCTTAGAGACCCTGTGTACCACAGAACAAAACACTGCCCAATCCTGTACCATGCTCACAGTCGTTGTTATGCTTGAGCCCATTGTGGCAGCTGCTGTGTCAATCCATCTTGTTGAGGGTCTTCCTCTTTTCCACTGATCCTGTACTTTACCAAGCATGACGTCTGTCTCCAGGGACTGATCCCTCCTGACAACATGTCCAAAGTATGTAAGACACAGTCTCGCCATGCTTGCTTCTAAGGAGCATTCTGGCCGTACTCCTTCCAAGACAGATTTGTTCATTCATTCGGCCCAAAAAATTCAACACTCTTTGACAACACCACAATTTAAGGGTGTCAATCCTTCTTCGGTCTTCCTGGTCTTTCTAGGTATAAATGCAAATTCTCAGCAGGGGGTCAAACTGGAAAGAAGCAGTTTGAAGCCTTGCAAACTACCCCGAAATGCAGTCGTTTAAAACAACAGCAATTTAATTATATCTCAATTCTGTGGGTTGACTGGGCTCAGCTGGGTACTTATACTTGTCTCACTTAGAGTCTGCCCAGCAGTTATGGTCAGATGGTGACTGGGGCTGGAATCACCTAAAGACTGGGATCCTGGATGGCTCTCTCCTTAACCGTGTTGTCACAGGGTTGTTGTTTTCTACGTGGCCTCTCCAAGTGGTCTCTCTTCACGTGGTCTCTCTTCACGTGGTCTCTCCAACTGAGTAGGTGGACTTCTTACATGGTGGTTTAGGGCTCCCAAGAGTGAACATTCCAAGGCAGAAAAAGGGGTAGCTGCTAATCTTTTTAACTGCTGGGCCTGAAACCAACACCACATTACTTTCTCTGCATTCTACAGCTTAACACAAGTCGCAGTCCAGCCCAGATTCACTGTGGAAAGGGATTACTCAAGGCTGTGGAAGCTCAGAGGTGAGGTTCACTGAGGGCTACCTTTGGAGAATAGCTACCACACCATTATTGTCTTTCTTTGCCAACCACCACCAAGGGCTTCTAGCTCCACAGTTGACCACAGATTCTTGATCTCATGCTCACCCCACTCCGACCTCATGCCTCCTCTTCTCTGCCTTGGAAGCACGGGTGGAAGGAAGAAAGGGTGTCAGTGGGTTTTGATTTCCTTCTTCACAGCACCAATATTGACCATTTCCCCAGTTTCCAACCTCACTGAAAACTCATAATGACTCTTCCTCTCTTAACTTGAAATCTGATGGGAATTCCATCCAAATTCAATTCAAATATTGCTAAATGAACAAAACAGTTGAGAAACTGTATATCTTATATGATCCCCTTTATTTAAAAAAAATATAAATGAGTACATATAAACATTCATGTGGAAAATAATGTGGATAAATGCACACTAAATTATCAACAGAGATTTCCTCAGGAAGTAGTCCGAGCACTGAGAAAAGAGTAACAGGTAACCTTTTTTATACTCCTCTGGATGTCAAAAAAATTTTGCAATGAGTTTGCACTTCTTTCAAAAAAACATTTATATAGTAATAACCATTATAACAAAAGACCTAACCTAAATTTAGGAAACATTTGCTTAACTTTCGCCATGAACCAGGCCTGATTCTTGAGACTAGTGATTTTAAAAGTAATTGGACATTGTCTTCTTTCAAAGAACTCCTTGGCTAATTTGGACACACAAAAAGATGCACATACACACCCTGCACACGTCACATATCCATCATTAAACATCATTAAATAAGTGTCCAACACACATCAAACAGTGGCCAAAGCTGGCATAATGTCTACAAAATTCTAACTGGTGCTAAGAAGTTAGTACTTCTCAAGAGTAAAATCAAAGGTGGATGACCACGCTCTGTTCGGCGCTGCTTCCTTGAGCTGAGTATTGAGGAGTCGTCCCCTGGCATATTGACAGAAAAGGCTGGCTCACTTAGCCGTGCATGCATTGACTACAAGCAGCCCAGGTAGGACCCATCCTCGGTGCTCAGGTGTGTCTTGCACTAATCGATTGCCAATCTCCCAGAATGCCTCTCTCTCCAAGTGAGTGGGATGCCATCCAGGGGTCATTCCCAGATCACACTCTTTTCTGACATGCTCTTTCTTGAAATGGTGATGCAAAACAGATAAGAGTTTCAGGGCTGATCAATGACAGCTAGGGCTCTGTCAGGATGTACAGTAATTTGACTCAAATCGATAAATCTGAACTTCTGGGGCAGAAGAAGACCCCCAGGCTCTAAAAATGCTTGTACAAAAAACTCTGTAGCCCTTCTGTCTCCTCTGCCCCAGTCCACTTCCTGGATGCATCCAGGTCTCACTATCATTAATACTCACACGAGTGGAATAAATATTCAGGTGGTAACATATTGGACATATTGAAAAGCCCATGGATCGGTAGCTTTCAGTGAGCCCCACCTTCAGGCAAGATCTCTGAGTACTTCCTAGCATGTAACTTTCTTGTCTTCCAGGGGCCTGATTTCAATCACAGCTCATGCACCCGCAGAGGAAGAAAGGCTGTTAGAGAGCACATACCCAGTGGTTTCCAGAGTCGGCTCCAAGGACCTGTTCCCTTAGAGGGGACTTTAGGGTGAGAGCAGTGGGCAAGAGCCTGGCCTCCCCAAACATGGGAGACTGGTGGGGCAGCTTTTATGAGCTAAAACATGCCACATGTTCGGCCGCATTTCTTCATTGCAACAACCCCATGAGGTCAGTTCTATGTAGTCCCATTATTCAGATGAGGAAAGCAAGGCTCTGAGACATAAAGTAAAAGTCTTGCTCCTCATGACCAGAGTGGTAGTTCATTGGCAAAGTTCTATGGGGAGCAGAAGGGAGGTGAAGACTGTACAGTGAGGTGGCTGGAGGGAACTTTTGCAGAATCTCTAAAACTTACGTACTCCGCTTCTTATTGCCTTCCACGCCTGCTGTTTACCATGCCCCAGGACACCACACTCGAGTCTAGAAATTCTGAGAGATGTGACATATTTCAGATATGTTGATGCCGTCCAGGGTAGGGCCTGGCAGAATTGTGAAGTAGGCAGTGGTTAAGGAATTAGTTTATAAAATGAATACAGGTTTATTCATTTAGTATTATTATTTTATTTCTGAATAGATGGTACATAATTCTAAAGGTTCAAGAGAAAACTGAGACTTTCTCCCCTGCTCCACAAATCTGAGCTTAAATGTCTTCTCTGCTTAGCATTTGCTCATCATTTGCTTCTTCAGGCCTGTCTTCTCATCTGCCAAATGGAGATAATGTACCCCTTGTGGACTTGTGAGTTGGAATCGACTCGACGGCACTGGATTGTGGGCTTGTAGGTCCCTGGGTGGTACAAAGAGCTTGCACTTGGCTAGTAACCGATAGATTGGTGGTTTGAACCCACCAGTGACGCTGCAGAAGAAAGGCTTGGCAATCTGGTTCTGTAAAGATTACAGCCAAGAAAACCCTGTGGAGCTCAGTTTACTCTGCATCACATGGGGTCACCGTCAGTCAGAATCAACTGAATGGCAATCTTTTTATTTTAATTTTTTTGTGGGCTTGTGGTGGGTATTAAAAGAGAGGGGCCTGAGGTCTGAGACTTTTATTTCATCACAGTTCTAGACCACTGGAAAATGTTCAATAAATGTTAGCACTTCTTACCACCTCTCTGTATCATTCCGTGTGTGTGTGCGTCTGTCAGGTTAACTAGGCCCATAGAACTCTCTATACACCAAACTTGTACATGTTTAATCTTATTTTCATGTAGCAACTAGAAATAAATTGTCATCTGGTATACACATTTAACTTTGTAGTGTGTGTGTGTACATACAAATAGTGCGTATAATAAAGCAATGTTATTTTTTCCTTCAAGATACTCAAATTGTTTGTAAAGCCCTTAATAAAGATTAAATAGCTGATAATCAGCTTTTACTACGTTATTGATCCTTCTGACATTTGTCTTAGTGATCTTCTGTATCTGGAGTGGTGTGTGCAGACAGTTGGATCCATTTCTTTGGCCAGCCATGTGAAATTCTTCCCCCGCTTCAGCCTTATGCAGGGCATAGAGGATGGCTGAGTACAGCTCACCACCTTGCCTCTCTCTGCACCCCCCTAGTTCCTCTGAAATGTCGTTTATTAAATAGTAACAGGACCATCCAGTATGTTCATATATGGTTATCGCACCAGCTCATGGCTGACCGGAGAAGCAGAAATGGCTGGGAAGTGGCATGGTCCAGTTCAAAGAACCTGGGTCCCCTTACCAGCTCCAACGCCTGCAGCCTTTGGAACTTGGTTACCCCCTTCACATGGTTCATGCTTGCGTCAAATACCACAGAAGGTCAGTATGTGTCGGTGACTCTTCTTGTCCTTAGATCAGTGTTTCTTAGAGAGGGTCCCCAAACCAGCAGCCATCAGCATCACCTGGGAGCTTGTTAAAAATGCAAATCCCCAGGCCCCACTACAGACCTACTGAATCAGAAATCTGGGGCTGGGGCCCAACAATCTGTGTTTTAACAAGTCCTCCAGGGGATTCTGATGCAGGCTCGAACTTGAGAACCACTTCCTTAGAATGTTGGTACTTAGTACCTCACACACCAAGTCCTGGCAATCAGAAACTTCTTTCAGTACCTGTGCGTCTTTGCTTACGTACTTCTTGTGGCCTGGAATACTACTACATGTTCCTTGTATACCCCCCTCTCTTCCCTGGCTAACTCAGATACAGCTTTCAGTGATTCAGAAGTCAGTTCCATCCAGAAGCATTGCCTGGATTCAATGCCCTCTGTGTTTCTCCTCTGCACATACCCAAGTGCATAGGGCTTCTTGTTGTTCTGTGCTGTCAAGAGATTCCAACTCGTAGGCACTCTACAGGACTGAGAAAAACTGCCCCACAGGGTTTCTAAGGCTGTAATCTTTACAGAAGCAGACTGCTTGGTCTTTTCTCACACAGAGCAGCTGGTGGGTTCAAACCACCGACCTTTTGGTTAGCAGCCAAGAGTTACCACCAGAGCTCCTTGTATAGGGCTTATGGGTTTAAATTATTTGTGTCCCTAGCCAAACTGTAAGCATCCTACAGGCAGGGATCATGCTGGGCTTATCTCCAGTGATGAGTAGATGATCAATACATGAAATGGTGGTTCCTGGCATCCAAACCCAAAGGGTGTCCGTCTTGTCTCAGGACTGCCTTTCCATCAAGCCTTCCCTCAGCTCCCCCCTTGGTGCTTAGGATCTGACCCAGGAAGACAGTCTCTGGATTCTACTGAGGAATGTGTCTAACTGTGGGGGGATTGTTTCAGTTATTTGAGGCTGTGTCCCAGCTCAAGTTATAAACTTCCAAAGGAGTTGACCCAATTTGTGAATTTTTTTTTTTTTTTTTACATTGTCTCCAGCATTTCTCTATTAGCACGGAGTAGATACCTGGTAAATAGATGCTGACCTAGGGAGAAAATAACGATGAGATAATATGGTGTCTAAGAATCCAGCAAACTCAGCTATTAATCATTGATTTTCTCACATGGTCAAGTCGAACCAGGTTTAAGGGAAGAGACACTTCTATTATGCCTTTTTAAATTGGGAAAGAAAATTTAAAAAATCAAAATTTCTCTCCAGCTCTAGTCCAAAAAAAAAAGGGAGGGCAAAGTAATAAAGGGTAAAATTAAGGAAGAATGACATTGGGCAAGTTCTCTTTCAAATTATCTAAAAATTTATTTACTGAACTCATAGTTAGGCATTGACAAAACCTTAATTATTGGCCAAGTGAATGTCACAGAAGCTGTACTACATACACACCACTGTGCATATCAGCTTAGGGAATGGCTGGCATGGAACGAGTGATTCTAACGTGAGTTTGCATCCTCGCAGGCTATTCTGAGCTGGTGGAGCACAGAAGCCTGTTGGGGAAGGTTTTCTGAGAGCAGGAGAACATTCCATAAATAGTTAATGGCGAGACAAAGGTGGGGAGATACGGAACCACCACATGAGAAAGCTGTTCACTATCTAGGGAAGGTTCCTGAGTACAAGCAATTCTGTGGGATGGTGAGAAATTGGATGAAGAAAAACAAAGGCAGTCCTTGTTCCAGAAGAGCAGGTCTGAGAGGATGCCCTAGGTCCTCTAACCTCTACTCTTCACCCCTGCCCATCCCACCCTGCTTCGGGAAAGCAGGGTCTTATGCTGTAAAGGAGTCCCTGGGTGGTGAAAACATTAAGTGCCTGACTAGTAACTGAAAGGTTGGTGGTTTGAAGCCACCCAGAGGTGCCTTGGAAGAAAGGCCTGGTGATCTGCATTTGAAAGATTACAGGCATTGAAAACCCTGGGAAGCACAATTCTACTCTGCACACATGCAGTTGTGTGAGTCAGAATTGACCCGGTAGCACCTTTTTTTTTTTAATGCTATGAAGGGGCTCCTGTTTTAGGACCAAAGTACATCAGAATCACCTGGAGGGCTTGTTAAAATTCAGATTGCTGGATCCCACCCCCAGAGTTTCTGATTCAGAGGTCTGGTGCTGAACCTGAGAATTTTATTGCTAGTAATGTTCTCAACTGATGCTGATGCTGCTGGTCAGGGAACCACGCTTTGAGAACCACTGGCCTAGCTCTTCCTAAGATAGAGATGTCAAGTCCCAGCTGAGAATGTTGGAGCAAGGGCAGGATAATAAAACCTGGCCATTGGTGGCCAAGTCCTTGGCACATGCCTGGGAATGTCCTGGAAGCCCAACCTCTCCCCAGTCTAACTCTCCCGCCAACATCAGTATCCTATGATAAGGCCCAAGGAGCCCCGCCCAGCACTTTGGAGAGTTTCACAGCCCCAAGAACTCGCACCTGACAGAAAAGGTTTTTTAGGGCCTGTAACTGACATCTAGATACCTGGAACTTGGCTGCCGTTGAAACGAATTCTGCCTGCCTTAATTATTCCACACCAGTGAGTGACTCAAAGAGAAATCACAGTGGCTATTTATGAAGCCTCCTTGCCTGCAACCAGATCTCAGATTGGAAAGCTCTGGGTTCTAATTATAGCATTAACTCTGATTAGACATCTGTGGCCCTTTATGATTGTTGCCATTAACATCTCAATCTGACTTTCTTCATCTTTGAAGAGGGGATGAGGTCGCTTTATTGTTTCAGGTCTGGCTGCCCAGTTGCTGGTTATCAAATGCTAATTAGTACTTGATAAGTGCAATTAGAAGGCTGGAGCTGAGGGCTCAAAGCCTCCCAGTGCCTAGCTGGCCACTCCGAGCAAAACCAGTTCTCCAGCCTAAGATACGATCGGGAAACACAGCAAATCTTGAAGAGCTTTCTGGTTAGCAAGGCCAGCTTCCAGTTGCTGTTTCAAGTTTATGCCTTTTTACATTTATTTTGTATATTATTTTTCCCCCTCACAGAAGGTTTTGGTTTCACCACCCCTCACGTATACCCGCGCCTGCTATAAGAGATGGGGAGCCTGAAAGGAAAGCCAATGGGTGCTCGTTCTGTATGTGTTTGGTTTTGTTGTACTAATGTGAAGGCCTGAGGAGGCTGCTTGCAGACATCGCTGCAGCCGCTCAATGACACCAGTTCTGAGGTCTCTAATGGTCTCCCTGTTTTTCCATCATGGGCATAAGAAGCCACCCCAGGCTTCAAAACTGCATCTGAGGCAGGAGAAGAAGGGACATGCAGGCTAAGTCTGTCCCCTTTCTTCCAAGAAAGGAAATGCATGCCTGGAATGGCACCCCTCTCCCAGTGAGCTTTCCCTTAAATCTCAGTGTCAGTGATTCTGTAACAAGGTTATCCCAGTTGCAAGGGGTTCTGGGAAAGCAAGCATTTTGCCTGGCATGGAGCACATTGCTGCTTTGAACAAAATCAGAGGCTTGTGAGCAAAGAGAGAGAGTGGGTTTGGGTTAAGCAACTACCTATATCTACCCTTGGCTTAGTTTGGAGACATGCTCCCTTGGTTTGGGACCCCTCTCTGCCAGTTACTAGATGCTTGGTTTGGCTAATCTCTTTCATGACCCTGTCTCTGTATTTGTATGATTGTAGTAAAAATTCCCACCTGAGAGGTGGTTGTGAGGGCTCAAGTATGCTGCATATGAAATCACCAGCATGGTATCCAACACATAGTATGTGTTCAATGAGGAGTAAATCAAACCAAACCAAACTCACTGCTGTCAAGTCAATTCCAACTCATAGTGGCCCTACAGGACAGAGTAGAACTGCCCCATAGGGTTTCCAAGGAGGCTATAAATCTTTACAGAAGCAGACTGCCACATCTTTGTTCCACAGAGCAGATGGTGGGCTCAAATCGCCAACGTTTTGGTTAGAGGCCAAAAGCTTTAACCACTGTACCACCAGGGCTCCCTGTACTACTCTTCAATGAGTGGTATGATTGAATTGTGTCCCACAAAAAGGCATGTTTAAGTCCTAATGCCTGTACCTGTGAGTGTAACCTTGTTTGGAAATAGGGTCTTTGAAGATGTTATCAGTTAGGTCAACATGAGGGCATACTGCAGTAAGGTGGGTCCTAATCCCATCTGAGCGGTGCCCTTGTAAAAGAGAAGAGACAGAGACACAGACCAAGGGAAGCAAGTCATGTGACGATGCATCTACAAGCCAAGGAATGCCTGTGGTTACTAGAAGCTAGGAGACACTAGAAAGGATCTTCTGCTAGAGACTTAGAGGGAGGCTGGCCTGACTTGTGGCCTTCAGAATGTGAGACAATACATTTCTGTTTTTTAATGCCTCCTAATTCATGGCCCTCTGTTGCAGCCATGTGACAGCCTTAGGACACTAACACAGGGAGCAGCAATATTCCTGGCTGGGCTCCTAAAGTCAAGGCAGTGCCATTTCCCAGAGCCAGACTAGAAACCCAGGACAGCACCTGGAGGCCCTGCTGGTTTTTGAGTCCGTGGCCTCACAACTTCTTCCTGCAAGCTGGACTTTGCTCATCCCTGAGGACAGTGCATACAAAAAGGAGACGGACGCTGTAACCACAAAGCGGTTTGACCTTTAAGCTCCAGGAGCATAAACTCTTTCAGAATCTTGTTTTTAACAGTCAGAGTCCATGTTGCCAGCACCCCCCTCACAGGCTGGCTAAGGGCCAATCTACTGTCCCAGAACTGGGAAGGACAGAGACTAATGACCCCAAATTGATATGTAACTTGCCCCAATATTGACCCCGGCCCTGTGGTTAGTGATTCCCATCACAGGGTAAATGATTGGACTATTCTGGCTTTTACCTCATTTGACTCTGCCACCATCTCTACCACCGTCTGGAGCAAAAAAGAATCTCAATTAATTGCATGATACTCATTAAGAAGCACTACTGCCCTTTGATGGAGTGGCGGTGGCAAACTTTCCAATGTTTGTTCTGAATCAACTATAAACCAAAAAAAAAAACCCAAAAAACAAGCCCATTGCCTTTGAGCCGATTCCAACTCAGAGCAACCCTAGAGGATTGTTAAATATAACAAAAGTAGAATTGTCCCTCAACTTAGAGATGCATCTATGCTAAACTAGGCAAGTAAACAGTAATAATATTTTTTTATTATTAATATTCACTGGACACTCAGGAAGTCCCTGTGTGCCAAGTATGTTAGATTAAAAGCAATCATTTATTCTTCAAAAAGTTACTGAGTTCTGAGTATCTGCAAAGCTATGTTTTAGACACAAGATTCTAAGGCTAAAATAACATATTCCCTGTCCTGTGTAAGGAGACAGGCCACGGCTAGTTCTCCTGCCAACTGAGCTGTGAGGGAGAGAACACTCATTATTAGTAGTAGTAATAACATTATTGCTCCTAGGTTACATTATATTTTTAGCTATCATGAACATTGTGTTGTTGTTGTTAGGTGTTGTCAAGACAATTTTCACGAGCATTAGAGCCTCTTAATGTAGGTTCTGTTTGTAATCCCATTTTTCAGATGAGGCAATTAAAGTTCAGAGAGGTTAAGTAAACTGTGTAGGTCACACAGCTGGTGAGAATCAGGGGTGGAACTGGAATCCCATTCTGGCTGACTTCAGGACCAACTCTATGCACAACAGGGCCAGGCTGCTTAGGGCCAAATCCTGTCTATGCCTTTTACCAGCTTTGTAACCTTGGGCAGGTTATTAAGCTCTCTGGACTCAGTTTCCTAATCTGTAAAATGGGTTTCATAACACTACTTACCTCCTAAGATGGTGATGGAGAATGAATTAGTTAGCATACATGGAATGCTGGAGGGAGTTCACATATGCAAATGCTTGAACCTTATAGACCTTCCTTCCCTACACTCAGTCAGCCCAGCACGCTGGGAGAACACCAAGGACAGACTTCTGCCCAGCCTGGAGAAGTGACAACTCTGTTGAGGTTTGAAGGGTGAGTAAGAATTATTCAGTGGGGAAGGGAACACAGTCACAGAAAAAGGAAACCGTTTTTGTAAAGGCACCAAGTCTAGAAGGCATAAAGTGTTTAGAGGGATTCATTGACAGTTTAGAAGCCCTGGTGGCACAAAGCTCGGATGCTCACTGAAAGGTTGACAGTTCGAACCTGCCCAGCAACTCTGCAGGAGAAAGACCTGGTGATCTTCTCCTGTGTAAGGCTTGCAGCCTAGGAAACCCTATGGGGCAGTTCTACTGTGTCACATGGGGTCACTATGAGTTCGAATTGACTCCAAGGCACCTAACAAAAACAACAACTGGGTTTAGGATGATGAACTATGATTGTGTGGAAGGAAGGCGATGCTGCAGAGAAGTAGGTAAAGCTGGACACCAAAGGGCTCTGCAGAAGAGACAGTGCTTTTTCTGTAGGCACTGGGAAGACATTAAAGGGTATGAAGCAGGGAACTGAAGAAGAAAGGAATCTAGAATCCAACTCCAGGACCTGAATGCTCTGTGGCTCGTGCTGGGAGGAAAATGACTTCTGTTGACAAAAGAAACATGACTTCCCACTAAGCCTCCTCCTGGGCTGGCCACAGGAGCAAACCGACCCAGTCCACAGCGTGCTACCTTCCAGCTTTCTCCAGCTTCCCTTTCTGTGGAGGATACAAGAGGGCTGTTGGGAGTAGAAACCTTCCTTGTTATCTTCCAGCCAGTGGGTGAGGGCTGCAACCTTCAGGGCCGTGGTGCACAGTCAGCACTCTGGCCACGGAATGATCTCTGGTGTTTAAATACGTGGGCTCTGAGTCATCCCTAGTGGTGCGAATAGTGAATACACTCCACTGCTAACCGAAAGGCTGGCAGTTCAAGTCCACCCAGAGGCACCTCGGAAGAAAAGCCTAGTGATCTACTTCTGAAAAACCAGCCACTGAAACCCTATGGAGCACAGTTCTACTCTGACACATAGGGCCACCATGAATAGGAATCAACTCCTCTTGGCAACTGGTCTGGGCTCTGAGGTCTGCCTGGGTGGGTTCAGGCTGAAATCTGCAGCTACTACTTACAAAATTGGAAGCTATTTGTGTCAAAATCTCCCTGGGTTGCAGGAAGCCCGGACCCATGGGACCCAGGACCTTAGAGGGGTGGTTTGTGTTTAAGGATCCTGTCCACGCTCCAGCCCACCAGGACCTCGCAGCTCTGTTCTCAGGAAACAGCCCAGAGGTGGAGAATGAAGCTCTTGGTGGGCTCCTGGACTGCCCAAAGGGAGAGGGCCGAGCTCCACATTTTCCCAGATCTGTGTGGGCCACCACAAAGGAGCTTTTGAGGATAAACAAACACAGAATTGAGAAAATAAGGAAGGAGCTGGCATCCAAAGAATGTGAATATTTAGAAAATGCCAGGGAAGAAAGACAGAGCAGACTGTTCTGTCGTAGGTTAGATGCCTGATGGCCTGGGACAGGGGCCACAGAAAGAAAAGAAGAAAAAAGAGACATCTTGGTGGAAGGAAGTTTCCTTCAGGGTGGATTGTTTCCCACAGGCAAAAATGAACTATGAGAAAGCAATGACGTTGAGGGAAGAAAGGGCTGGGAGGTCGGCAGCTCTATCATTTCACATTTGCTGAATATCATTTTATGAAGATACCACCACCCATGGTTCCTACCACATTACAGAGAGTTTATTTTAATTTTCTAAATTTATTATCATTATTTTATTTATTTCTTGGCTGAGAAATTCCAGGGAGTTTGAATCCATGGATTTCTGGAGAGGATCAAAATGGTAGGACAGAGAACTATGACTAAACATGTCAGAAACATGTTAATAGGAAAATTTAGGGGCAAAACCAAGGGCCAGATTACTACTCCTTCAGCTTCTACAAAGAACAGCAAATGGCAAGGAACTAGTTGCTTACACACTCAGTCTTAGGCTTGCAAATCTTTTGATCCTTCACCGTTCGTGCCGACACCTTTCTTCTTGTCTCAAACATTTCTGTTCATTCATTCACTCAACATTTGTCACACATCTAATAAGTACAAATGCTTAATACCTGTCAGTTGTCTTCCACGCCCTTTACAGGCACCATCTCATATATTCCTTAAAGCAACACTCTGAGGTAGGTGCTATCATTGTCCCCATTTTAGAACTGCCCCATAGGGTTTCCAAGGCTGCAAATCTTTACAGAAGCAGACTGTCACATCTTTCTCCCATAGAGCAGCTGCTGGGTTTGAATCTCCAACCTTTCAGTTAGCAGCCAAGCACTTAATCACTGTACTACCAGGGCTCCTACAGATGATGAAATTGAGGCATGGACAGCTTAAGTGGCTCATCCAAGGTCACATGGTTAGTGAGTGGCAGGCTTTGACTTGAACATTGGCTTTCCGGCTCAGAGTCTCTGATTCATACTGCCTTTCACCTACTATGTGCCAAAGACCCTGCTGAGGGCTGGGAACATGCCAGTAAACAAAATACTCCCAGCCTCTGATCCCCTTGCTCTTATATTCCACTGATGCCCTTGGAGCAGGATCTCATGTACTCTAGACAAGGAGTTTGAGGCAGTAAAGGGTGGAGACCAGCTTTGAGTTGGGGAGAGTGCAGGAAGATATAATATTTAGATGGGCAAATTGAATGAACACTTGGGAATGCATAAGAAATGGGAGGAGGTAGGCAATGACCGTAGATTGGGATCAAGTTATGGAGACAGACATGATCAAATTTCATGGGGACTCTGCCTGGAGTCTGTCTCGTTGTTCCTGCTCCCACTTTGATTATTTCTTGACATCTGCAAAATTTGAGTGCTGGTATTCTTATTTTTATGCACCTTGAGCACACTCATATACACATGTTTGTGTTTGCACTGCCCTGGGGATATGTGCAGGGATGGATTAACCAGTAAGCAAGGTACGCAGGGGCTTAATTGCATTTACTTACTAATCTGTAGTACACAATTTCACATGGGTTTCACCACATCTTTGACACATGTGTTCACATGGTTCTGGGCTATATTCAGGCCAAGTGACCACTTAACTAGCCAACTGACTATTGCTAGCTGAGGTAATCCCCATGCGTCTTCTGGAAGCCCAAATACAAGGCTGGCCACAGGCTACTAGAAAAACAGATGGAGTTGGCTTCCAAAGCTAGAGCCACAGCTTTCCCAAAGCCTTCTGCTGACCAGGCACCCATCACTTCATCATACCACTTTGGTATTAGAGGACCTGAACTGGAGACCAACTTCTGCCAGTATGATGGATGGACTCAAACTCTCTAGGTCTTTGCAGACTCATAGGTAGAAAAGTGATAGTTAAAATATCTTACCTGGATCTGTTATAAAGATCAGCTGAGATGAACCTTAATGCACGCTGAATGTAGGACATACGCTAACAAATTTTATTATTAAAGCAATTCACACTGATGTAATCATAGGCCTCCTCAGCTATGTGTGATGGGTCCAGTGAAAATACAGAGATGGGACTCCAGGAACAAGATGGATTGTTTCTTAACAAATCTCTCAGAAGTAACCTATTTAAATGAAATTCATCTCTGTGGGACACCTAATGCCTATCTGAGCATAATCAAAATGTCTTCTTTTAAATTGCCTTTTGAATCTGTGTAATAGTCATTTGGATTTCCTCACTGAAGGCAAATCTCCACCTTTGAAAGTGGATTTAATTATTATTATTATTATTTGAAAAGTCCAAAAGACACCTACCACATCTTGTTAATAAAGAGGAGATTATGGTTTGGGGCCAAGTGTCAGATTTTTCCTGAGTAACCTGAACTGGCTGAGGGAGAGATTACCAAAGAATAATTCTCAGATCTTTGTAAGTGGGTGGCATTGTGGGAATCAGGGTAGAGCTTCTCAAGGGAAAATACCTACCTGGAACAGCTGCTACGACCCAGTTGTTGAATGATTTATTGTGTTTGTTAGTCATAGCAGAGTTTTTGCTACAAAGGTTCCTCCCCTGACCCCAATCCAAAGAAAAGCAGAGCTTTACTTTATGTCTGGGCCTAGGAGAGAATTTAATTTTGGTATGGAAGGGTGTGGTCTCTGAAATCTACTGCCTGATTTATAATCCTGGCTCCAACACTTGTTAGGTGCATGATCTTGAACATCACTTAACTTCATTTTGTTTATCTACTTACCCAGTGGTTCTCAATGGGGGGCAGTTTTGCCCCACCCCACCCCACCCCCAGGGGACTTCTAGCAATGGCTGGAGATATTTTTTATTATCTCAACTTGGCAGGGGCGGGGGGGTTGTTGCGATACTACTGGCAACTGTTGGGTAGAGACCAGGGGTGCTGCTCAACATCCTACAATGCACAGGACAGCTCCCACAACAAAGAATTATCCAGGCCCAAATATCAATAGTACTGAGATCGAAAAACCTCATACTAAACAGAAATAACAATAGCACCAGGCTGCTGTGAGGACTGAGTGAGGTAACGCATGGAAGGTGTTTACCATGTTGCCTGGTGTGTGTGAGGACACAATTTTTGCTCACTACTTCAATGAGCATAAGAGATATACCAATTATAATGTTCAACCTGCTTGTATACCCACCATTCTCCTCTATTCTCTGTACCCTCACCCTGCTCTAAAAATCATTAGTTTTTATGGCCATACATGGTATACCTTTTCACAGGGGCCTTATGGAGATAGAAAAGAGGTTATTCGTGCAGGTTAGGTAATGAATGGATTCTCAATGTCCTTGAAAACTCTCCTGCCTTATCCCACTACTGGAATATTCTCCTTCCTGGGATAAAGGCCAAACACCACTATGAACATTGCCGCCTCATTTGAAATGGCTGCTACCATGTGCCTGGTGCTTTATATACGTTATTTTAATTTAATATTTCCTATAACTCAGCAATTAGGTATTGCCCTTCTGCAGATGGCTGAGGCTCAGAAAATATTAAGTAACTTGGCCAAAGTTAAACAGCTAGAAAGAGGCAATAGCTAGATTTGACCCCATGTGCACTGGACTCCAAATTCTACATTCTTTCTATGAGTCCACAACTGCTACCAAAGTTCCTGCAGTCTGGCTGTGGGACAACACACTAAGCTAAATGCCTGTTCCGTTTCTAAAGAATTTCTGTGTGTTTCTCTCTGGCTCTCTAGCATTAAGGAGAGCTGTTAGCTGCCTAATTAGACACATTTGTTTCAGGCATGAAAATGGTCTTAAAAAGTCACAATCTCTGAACATTTGTAATCTGTATTTCAAACGGTATTAAACATTCATTTTCTAGAACCCTAATTGATCTCCTTTCTCCCCGCCCCCCCCAAACAACATAATCTATGTTTTCACAATCCATATTTCAAGCCCAGTCTTGGAAGAGATGGTAAAATGATAAACATGTTGCTTGTGATGTGTGACTGTTTCATGATGATGCCATTGAGTAAAGAAATTAGATTTATATCAGATGCGGTTTTGAAGGAGATACCTGCAGGAGGGAGAGATTTTCAAAGGGATTTTTCTTCCTGGGAAAAGTGTGTTGCTTATGTACCTCTCTTCCTGTAGTACCTTAAAACACACATTGGCCTTCTTCCTTCCTTTCTAACTCAAGTTTCAAAAGTGTGGTGAGCTATTTGTTTTAAGATTTGTCTTGCTAAATGGAACCATAATTGATTATTCTTTGAATTTAAGCTTTTGTCATTGTTGTTGTTAACTCTTCATTGTGATTATTACAAAAGTATAAGCAGGGAAAAAAGGGATGGTGTTGACACCTGAGATTTCTGAATATATTCTTTGGTGTTCTCATCTTCTAAAAAGCAATATACATTGAATGTCTTAATGTGAAAAATGAAATGGGTAAGTAAGTGGCTTAAATTTGTCCTTGCGTTCACGAAATAAATTCCTGGGTCTATCTTGCAGAAATGATGCCCTGGTGGTGTAGTTGTTAGGTGCTTGGCTGCTAACTGAAAGGTTGGCAGTTCGAACTCACCAGCTGCTCCACAGGAGAAAGATGTGGCAGTCTGGTTCCGTAAAGATTACAACCTTGGAAACCCTACGGGGCAGTTCTACTTTGTCCTATAGGGTCATTACGAATTGACTTGACAACAATGGGTTTTTGTTGCAGAAAAGTTTCCATATCAACTTCTAGAATTTCCAAATTTGTCCTTTTCTATTCGTCTTCTCCCCTTGCTACTTTTAAGTGTAGTCCACAGTGTGGTTGGTGGACCAACATCAGCATCATCTGGGGGCTTCTTAGAAATGCAGAATCTATGCTCCACCCCAGAACTACTGAGTCAGGATCTGCACCACTATCTAGAGCCCCAGGTGATTTGTGTGCACATTATAGCTGGAAAAGCACATGGCATAGAGACACTTGTCCAAGGACGCACAGCTAGTAACAGTGTCAGCCTCAGTCTTCCCACCCGTTAAATGAGACGTGAAAAGTCCTAAAGTTATTGACTTAGTCAAGGAACCCGGAACACCTTCTCTAAGACATGCTCTGTATGAGGCATTGGGAGTACCCTTCAAACATGATCCCTGTTCCTGGGTGCTCTACCATGCACAGGAGACAGACTATAGAGCAGCACTCTTCTATAGAACTTTCTGCCGTGTTGGGAATGTACTATACCTGTGCTGTCCAATACAGGAGCCACTAGCTACACATGGCTATTGAGCACTTGAAATGTGGCTAGCACGACTGAGGGACTGCATTTTAATTTTATTTAAAATTAAATAGCTACACGTGATTAGTGCCTACCATTTTGGATAACACAGCTATAGAAGATAGCAATGTGGCAATGACACTATGGACATTATCTGTGCAAGCACCAAGGAGAGATTAGTTTACCTGCCGTAGGAGGGGGAAAGAGCACTTGGAGGCACTGGGCTAATGGCCAGACCTCCATGTATCTTGGTTGACCCTGGATTGGCACTCAGAATTGGAGACAACGTACTTGCTAATGGAAAACTGGTGATCGATGCTAAAGCCGAATATATACATATCCAATGATCCAGCAATTCCACTTCTACGTATATAGCAAATAGAAATGCATATATAATCACCAAAAGAAACGCATACGAGAATAACCACAGCAGTACTATATGTAATAGACAAAATTGGAAACCCAAATGTTCACCAACAGTGGAATGGATAAATATAGTGTATTCACACAATGGGATGGAATGAAGAAATTACAACTACTCACGACAACATGGGTGACTCTTAGAAAACACTCGGTGAAAGGAGCCAGCAACGAGAGAATACATGCAGTATGATTCTATTTATAAAGTGAAAAAACAGGCAACACCAATGTAAAGTATTAGAAGTGGTTACTTTTGGGGGAAATAATGACTGAGATGAGACATAAAGGTGGGCTACTGGGGTGCTGGGGGTGTTTGATTTTTTTTTTTTTCATCCAGGTACTAGTTACATGGTGTGTTGACTTTGCAAAAATTCATTGAGAAGGGTCGGGGCCAAGATGGCTGACTAGGTAGATGCTACCTCGGATCTCTCTTGCAACAAAGACTCGGAAAAACAAGTGAATCGATCACATACATGACAATCTACAAACCCTGAACAACAAACACAGATTTAAAGAGCTGACCTGAGTGACAAAGATAGAGAACGAACAACCACGGGGAAGCAGCAACTGTTTTCGGAGGCTGGAGCCAGTGTCCCAGTCAGGTAACCTTGGCGCCGGGCTTAGGACTGGGAGCAGGGGAGCTGAACACATCTGTGGGCACAAACACGGGGCACAGCCCTAGCCCCTTGAACTGACCCCGGGAGGGGGTCTAGCTGGTCTGCGTGGGCGGCACGGCCACGCGGCTGGTGGGAGGAGAAGTCCCCGGGAGGCAGGGACTGGTTTTGGAGCCGGGAGTGCAGTGTCCCAGCCGGGGAACCTTGGCTCCGGGCTTTGGACTGGGCACGGGGGAGCTGAACACGGCATCTGGTCACGGGGCAAACACGGGGCGCAGCCCTACTCCCCTGGACTAACCCCGGGAGGGGGCCCAGCCTGTCCGCGGAGGCAGCGCAGCAACGCGGCTGGCGGGACGAGAAGTTCCCGGGAGGCAGAGACTGATTTTGGAGCCGGGAGTGCAGCGTCCCAGCAGGGGAACCTTGACGCTGGGCTTTGGACTGGCAGCGGAGGATCTGACCGAGGCTTCAGCGGGCCAGACCCTCGGGGACAATCTCCACACAGCCAGCACACATAGGCGACACGCCCCTCGGGAATCTCAGATAAAATAGTCATCCCAAGCAAGATAAGGAACTTTGGCTATATTCCGGGGTGCTACTCTCTGCTGTTTTTCTGAACCTTCCCCTCCCCTTCCCAGGCGGCTTCATTAACATTGGAATTCCCTGAGCCAGAGGGAGAACGGCTCCGGCTCCGCAGCTTTGCTTTTCCCTTTTTTTTTTTTTTTTTTTTGGTCTTTTCCTAACCCATTCTTCCGGCCTGAGAAAAGCAACCACAAAAAACCCAGGGACCAAAAATCCTTCCCTAATTGGACTAAAAACACAGAACCAGCTCCAGCCAAGCATATATGATCCAAATCTCAGGCTTTCATCCTTACAGGGAACAAGGTGGCTGTTATAATGCAAAGGCAGTTCTGACAGGGATCTGACTGCATTTTTTTTTAGCGGATTTACTGGAAAAACAAGTTTTCCAGGTCTGCTATCTCTGCTTATTCAACAGAGCCCTAACTGACCCAAAACAGGGAACTGAGGACTGAAGCTCCCCCCAGACCACCTAGCCTCTTGCCTTAGGGGTCTAAGGAGGGTGACACCTACCAATCAGTAGAGGTACTTGCATAGGGGGCCTAAGGTACAGCGGCAGAGCCCTCCCACCAAGGTGCTATAGGAATAGAGACACACCTACCTCACTGACACTTGGGGGAAGCCTGTCAGCATCCTGCCCCCCCGGAGTGTGAACCCCAGCTGCTAATAGAATCTGGTGCACACAACTATCACCACTACATCTCGAGGTGGATAGGTGTTAGGGTGCAGCACACACTTGATGACCCCAAATCAGATTCTACTCAAGAATAGTGAATAGACTCAGGCATATATATCTGGCAACAGCACAAACCAGCTGGTAATAGGTCATAAGTAAGTCAAGGGCTACAACAAACAAGACAGCACGATCTAGTAGCCCATCCACGTATATTGAAAGAAAACAAAACAAGATAAGACTCAGTGAGCAAATATAGAATAAATCACTACTAAATCTTAGTGATGGCTCGGAGACAGCAGTCAATATCAAACCACATAAAGAAGCAGACCGTGACAGCTTCTACAACCCCCCAAACAAAAGAATCAAAATTTTTCCCAAATGAAGATACAATCCTGGAATTATCAGATACAGAATATGAAAAACTAATTTACAGAATGCTTCAAGACATCAGGGATGACCTCAGAAATGAAATAAGGCAAACTGTAGAAAAAGCCAAGGAACACACTGATAAAACAGTTGAAGAACTCAAAAAGATTATTCAAGAACATAGTTGAAAAATTAATAAGTTGCAAGAGTCCATAGAGAGACAGCATGCAGAAATCCAAAAGATTAACAGTAAAATTACAGAATTAGACAACGTAATAGGAAGTCAGAGGAACAGACTCGAGCAATTAGAATGCAGAGTGGGAAATCTGGAGGACCAGGGAATTAACACCAACATAGCTGAAAAAAAAAATCAGATAAAAGAATTAAAAAAAATGAAGAAACCCAAAGAATCATGTGGGACTCTATCAAGAAGGATAACTTGCGTGTGATTGGAGTCCCAGAACAGGGAGGGAGGACAGAAAACACAGAGAAAATAGTTGAAGATCTGCTGACAGAAAACTTCCCTGACATCATGAAAGACGAAAGGATATCTATCCAAGATGCTCATCGAACCCCATTTAAGACTGATCCAAAAAGAAAAACACCAAGACATATTATCATCAAACTTGCCAAAACCAAAGATAAAGAGAAAATTTTAAAAGCAGCCAGGGATAAAAGAAAGGTCTCCTTCAAGGGAGAATCAATAAGGATAAGTTCAGACTACTCAGCAGAAACCATGCAGGCAAGAACGCAATGGGATGACATATACAGAGCACTGAAGGAGAAAAACTGCCAGCCAAGGATCATATATCCAGCAAAACTCTCTCTGAAATATGAAGGCGAAATTAAGATATTTACAGATAAACACAAGCTTAGAGAATTTGCAAAAACCAAACCAAAGCTACAAGAAATACTAAAGGAAATTGGTCAGAAAACCAATGATATCAGATACAAGCACAACACAAGGTCACAGAACAGAACATCCTGATATCAACTCAAATAGGGAAATCACAAAAACAAATTAAGATTAATTAAAAAAAAATGCTCAAAACAGGGAATCATTGAAGTCAATATGTAAAAGATCACAATAATCAAAAAGAGGGACTAAATACAGGTGGCATAGAACTGCCATATGGAGAGGGATACAAGGTGATATAGGACAATACAAGTTAGGTTTTTACTTAGAAAAATAGGGGTAAATATTAAGGTAACCACAAAGAGGTATAACAACTCCATAACTCAAAATAAAAGCCAAGAAAAACGTAATGACTCAACAAACATAAAGTCAAATACTATGAAAATGAGGATCTCACAATTTACAAAGAAAAATGTCTCAGCACAAAAAATTAAGTGGAAAAATGAAATTGTCAACAACACACATAAAAAGGCATCAAAATGACAACACTAAACACTTACTTATCTATAATTATGCTGAATGTAAATGGACTAAATGCACCAATAAAGAGACAGAGAGTCTCGGACTGGATAAAGAAACACGATCTGTCTATATGCTGCCTACAAGAGACACACCTTAGACTTAGAGACACAAACAAACTAAAACTCAAAGGATGGAAAAAAATATATCAAGCAAACAATAAGCCAAAAAGAAGAGGAGTAGCAATATTAATTTCTGACAAAATAGACTTTAAACTTAAATCCACCACAAATGATAAAGAAGAACACTACATAATGATCAAAGGGACAATTGATCAGGAAGATATAACCATATTAAATATTTATGCACCCAATGAGAGGGCTGCAAGATACATAAATCAAATTTTAACAGAGCTGAAAAGTGAGATAGACACCTCCACAATTATAGGAGGAGACTTCAACATACCACTTTTGGAGAAGGACAGGACATCCAGTAAGAAGCTCAACAGAGACAGGGAAGACCTAATTACAACAATCAACCAACTTGACCTCATTGACTTATACAGAACTCTCCACCCAACTGCTGCAAAGTATACTTTTTTTTCTAGCGCACATTCAACATTCTCTAGAATAGACCACATATTAGGTCATAAAACAAACCTTTGCAGAATCCAAAACATCAAAATATTACAAAGCATCTCCTCAGACCACAAGGCAATAAAAGTAGAAATCAATAACAGAAAAACTAGGGAAAAGAAATCAAATACTTGGAAACTGAACAATGCCCTCCTAAAAAAAGACTGGGTTATAGAAGACATTAAGGAGGGAATAAGGAAATTCATAGAATGCAACGAGAATGAAAATACTTCCTATCAAAACCTCTGGGACACAGCAAAAGCAGTACTCAGAGGCCAATTTATATCGATAAGTGCACACATACAAAAAGAAGAAAGAGCCAAAATCAGAGAACTGTCCCTACAACTTGAACAAATAGAAAGTGAGCAACAAAAGAATCCATCAGGCACCAGAAGAAAACAAATAATAAAAATTAGAGCTGAACTAAATGAATTAGAGAACAGAAAAACAATTAAAAAAATTAACAAAGCCAAAAGCTGGTTCTTTGAAAAAATTAACAAAATCGATAAACCATTGGCTAGACTGACTAAAGAAATACAGGAAAGGAAATAAATAACCCGAATAAGAAACAAGAAGGCCCACATCACAACAGACCCAACTGAAATTAAAAGAATCATATCAGATTATTACAAAAAATTGTACTCTAACAAATTTGCAAACCTAGAAGAAATGGATGAATTCCTGGAAAAACACTACCTACCTAAACTAACACAATCAGAAGTAGAACAACTAAATAGACCCATAACAAAAAAAGAGATTGAAACGGTAATCAAAAAACTCCCAACAAAAAAAAGCCCTGGCCCAGATGGCTATAATGCAGAGTTCTACCAAACTTTCAGAGAAGAGATAACACCACTACTACTAAAGGTATTTCAAAGCATAGAAAATGACGGAATACTACCCAGCTCATTCTATGAAGCCACCATCTCCCTGATACCAAAACCAGGTAAAGACATCACAAAAAAAGAAAATTACAGACCTATATCCCTCATGAAAATAGATGCAAAAATCCTCAACAAAATTCTAGCCAATAGAATTCAACAACATATCAAAAAAATAATTCACCACGACCAAGTAGGATTTATACCAGGTATGCAAGGCTGGTTTAATATTAGAAAAACCATTAATGTAATCCACCATATAAATAAAACAAAAGACAAAAACCACATGATCTTATCAATTGATGCAGAAAAGGCATTTGACAAAGTCCAACACCCATTTATGATAAAAACTCTCACCAAAATAGGAACTGAAGGAAAATTCCTCAACATAATAAAGGACATTTTTTTATGCAAAGCCAACAGCCAACATCACTCTAAATGGAGAGAACCTGAAAGCATTTCCCTTGAGAACGGGAACCAGACAAGGATGCCCTTTATCACTGCTCTTATTCAACATTGTGCTAGAAGTCCTAGCCAGGGCAATTAGGCAAAGAAATAAAGGGCATCCGGATTGGCAAAGAGGAAGTAAAATTATCTCTATTTGCAGATGACATGATCTTATATGCAGAAAACCCCAAGGAATCCTCCAGAAAACTACTGAAACTAATAGAAGAGTTTGGCAGAGTCTCAGGTTATGAGATAAACATACAAAAATCACTTGGATTCCTCTACATCAACAAAAAGAACATCGAAGAGAAAATAACCAAATCAATACCATTAGCCCCCAAGAAGATAAAATACTTAGGAATAAATCTTACCAAGGATGTAAAAGACCTATACAAAGAAAACTACAAAGCTCTACTACAAGAAATTCAAAAGGACATACTTAAGTGGAAAAACATACCTTGCTCATGGATAGGAAGACTTAACATAGTAAAAATGTCTGTCCTACCAAAAGCCATCTATACATACACTGCACTTCCGATCCAAATTCCAATGTCATTTTTTAAGGTGATAGAGAAACAAATCACCAACTTCATATGGAAGGGAAAGAAGCCTCGGATAAGCAAAGCATTACTGAAAAAGAAGAAGAAAGTGGGAGGCCTCACTCTACCTGATTTCAGAAGCTATTATACAGCCACAGTAGTCAAAACAGCCTGGTACTGGTACAACAACAGACACATAGACCAGTGGAACAGAATTGAGAACCCAGGTATAAATCCATCTACATATGAGCAGCTGATATTTGACAAAGGCCCAGTGTCAGTTAATTGGGGAAAAGATAGTCTTTTCAACTAATGGTGCTGGCATAACTGGACATCCATTTGCAAAAAAATGAAACAGGACCCATACCTCACACCATGCACAAAAACTAACTCCAAGTGGATCAAAGACCTAAACATAAAGACTAAAACGATAAAGATCATGGAAGAAAAAATAAGGACAACGTTAGGAGCCCTAATACAAGGCATAAACAGAATACAAAACATTACCAAAAATGACGAAGAGAAACCCGATAACTGGGAGCTCCTAAAAATCAAACACCTATGCTCATCTAAAAACTTCACCAAAAGAGTAAAAAGACCACCTACAGATTGGGAAATTATTTTCAGCTATGACATCTCCGACCAGCGCCTGATCTCTAAAATCTATATGATTCTGTCAAAACTCAACCACAAAAGACAAACAACCCAATCAAGAAGTGGGCAAAGGATATGAACACACACTTCACTAAAGAAGATATTCAGGCAGCTAACAGATACATGAGAAAATGCTCTCGATCATTAGCCATTAGAGAAATGCAAATTAAAACTACGATGAGATTCCATCTCACACCAACAAGGCTGGCATTAATCCAAAAAACACAAAATAATAAATGTTGGAGAGGCTGCGGAGAGATTGGAACTCTCATACACTGCTGGTGGGAATGTAAAATGGTACAACCACTTTGGAAATCTATCTGGCGTTATCTTAAACAGTTGGAAACAGAACTACCATACAACCCAGAAATCCCACTCCTCGGAATATACCCTAGAGAAATAAGAGCCTTCACACAAACAGATATATGCACACCCATGTTTATTGCAGCTTTGTTCACAATAGCAAAAAGCTGGAAGCAACCAAGGTGTCCATCAATAGATGAATGGTTAAATAAATTGTGGTATATTCACACAATGGAATACTATGCATAGATAAAGAACAGTGACGAATCTGTCAAACATTTCATAACATGGAGGAACCTGGAAGGCATTATGCTGAGCGAAATCAGTCAGAGGCAAAAGGACAAATATTGTATAAGACCACTATTATAAGATCTTGAGAAATAGTATAAACTGAGAAGAACACATACTTTTGTGGTTACGAGGCGGGGAGGGTTTTTTACTGATTAATTAGTAGATAAGAACTGCTTTAGGTGAAGGGAAGGACAATACTCAATACATGGAAGGTCAGCTCAACTGGACTGGACCAAAAGCAAAGAAGTTTCCGGGATAAACTGAATGTTTCAAAGGTCAGCGGAGCCATGGCAGGAGTTTGGGGACCAGGGTTTAAGGGGACTTCTAAGTCAATTGGCAAAATAATTCTATTATGAAAACATTCTGCATCCCACTTTGAAATGTGGCGTCTGGGGTCTTAAATGCTAACAAGCGGCCAACTAAGATACATCAATTGGTGTCAACCCACCTGGAGCAAAAGAGAATGAAGAACAGCAAGGTCACACGATAACTAAGAGCCCAAGAGACAGAAAGGGCCACATGAACCAGAGACCTACATCATCCTGAGACAAGAAGAACTAGTTGGTGTCCGGCCACAATCGATGACTGCCCTGATAGGGAGCGCAACAGAGAACCCCTGAGGGAGCAGGAGATCAGTGGGATGCGGACCCCAAATTCTCATAAAAAGACCAAACTTAATGGTCTGACTGAGACTAGAGGAATCCCGGCGGTCATGGTCCCCAAACCTTCTGTTGGCACAGGACAGGAACCATCCCCGAAGACAACTCATCAGACATGGAAGGGACTGGACAGTGGGTAGGAGAGAGATGCTGAAGAAGAGTGAGCTAATTATATCAGGTGGACACTTGAGACTGTGTTGGCATCTCCTGTCTAGAGGGGGGATGGGAGGATAGAGAGAGTTGGAAGCTGGCAAAATTGTCATGAAAGGAGAGACTGGAAGTGTTGACTCATTAGGGGGAGAGCAAGTGGGAGTACGGAGTAAGATGTATATAAACTTATATGTGACAGTCTGACTTGATTTGTAAACGTTCACTTGAAGCTCAATAAAAGTTAATTAGAAAAAAATTTCATTGAGCTTTCTGCTTATGATTTGTTTACTTTTTTGTGCGTATATTATACGTCAATAAAGCCTGATTTAAGAAATTCCATCATCACATCTTTATAAACTCCTGTTCTAAATTCACACTAATAGTTGCAAAACATCCCATCTAGTTGATGTATCACAATTTACATAGCTACTTTCCCATTGTTAGATACATCTTTCCTCTAATTTTTCACTCTTTCCAATAATGCTTTGGTGACTCCTTATAAGCAATTGGAAAAGGGATAAAGCTTATTTCCTTAGGATCGATCCCAATAAGTGAAATTAAAGGGTTTTGAAGCTCTTTATGCTATTCCAAATTGCACGTAAAGGGCTGCTTCGGTTGTCATTCTTGTTGGTGGTTTGTTTATTTGTTTGCATAAAATAAGTTCACACTGTCAGGGTTCTGAGCAATTTAGACTCTAAGAGTAGTGGATGAGCGTGAATATTTGATCATACCCCACTAACTGTGAATTTTCTCAAGAAAAAAACAAGTTTTTTTTTTTTTAAGGAAAAACCTCCTAAGTGAGAATTCATGGTTCTCACTTTGAATTCTGTTCCCTCAGGGATAGCTTTTCCCGCGTCAGGCAAGAAGGAGTCTATTCTTTGGGACCCGATTTCCCTATTCAAGGGAAAGCCAAACACAGCCTGCTAAGTGCAGAGAGTGCTGAGAGGCACACATTCCCATGCAGAACACAGGCAATTTCATACACAAAATGGATATTTTGCTCCGTGTGCTGAGCTGAAATCAAGGGGCATGTGGGGGACCTGACAGCTGTTTAGCTGTAGCAGCACAAACGTGCCGCTACAAGACTTGAAAACTGTTCTGCAGGATTTGCTTAGTTTTTCAAAAAGAATTGTCAGTTCCCAGCTAGCGTGAGGCCAGCTGCTGAGGTGGGGAAGGAGCCAGAAAGATAAATAAGCATACGAGTCCGAATATATTCTTGATGTTAATGCCTGGCGGATTTGGGAGCTCAAAGCCGTACTTGTATTGATGCTCAAACACCAAAGAGTCACCGGCACTCTGACAAGTGGAGGCTTAAAACCAGAAATAGAAGGAATTGATTTAAGACATTCACTCTCACATCCCGTTCACCCTAAGAAGGGCTTCAGAATCTAATGACTGGGGCTGCAGGACCGAGACAAATGTTCCAATCATTCTTTCCAAAAGGGGGAAAAAAGAGCAAAAATAACTGGGATACTGGAGGCCAACGGTTTTCATTTTTGGCTTTAATGAGCAGACAAAGACCATTATCTGAGCACCCCTATGACTGAGCATGCAGTGACAAATGGAGTTCTTTTGTTTTGTAAATTTCACTCTGGTTTGTGTGACTTTATTAAGTAAATGTGGTTAATGTCTGACCTAAATACTACAGCTACTGCTACGGAATCCCATAGCACCTACAGAAACCTAGAGCCTATATCTGATACCTATAGCAAAGGAGGACTCAGGGAATCACACTTAATTTTTTTGTTTTTTGGTCATAAATCAGTGTTCACTGTAAATGAGACGGTAGGTCAAGTCAAAAGAGCTAGTTCTAAGGACAAACTCGTTATCTGGCCATTCCCTTGATGGTTTCGCTAGATCAAAGGCAAACACCTGTGGGGGGTGCTGTATCGGGACGCTAGGAGTTGAGAGGCCCAAGTGGGTTGGTATGGGTTTCCCTCCCCTAGAAGGGGTCTTTATTCATTAGGGAACCCTATCCCTTTTCCCCAAGTGTAGAAATTATGTACCTATTAAAATCTCTCAATTATTTTTCTTAGAAGTCAAATTAAAATTTGATGTTTTATTTAGTTTAAATCTAAAGCAATTCCATGCATACAAGAATATGTACATAACTATAATACAACATTTTTGTGCAGCTGTAAAAATTAAAGAAAGCAGCCAACAAGTTATAGGTCTATCAGTAAGGGAATAGAAAATTAAACAATGGGACCTTCACATAATGGGATCTCTTGTGGCTATTAGAAAGAATGAGGTAAATCCGCATGCTTTAATATGAAAGGAAATCCATGATATATTTGTTGTTGTTGTTAGGTGCCGACTCATAGCGACCCTATGCACAACAGAACGAAACACTGCCCGGTCCTGTGCCATCCCCACAATCGTTGTTATGCTTGAGCTTATTGTTGCAGCCACTGTGTCAATCCACCTCGTTGAGGGTCTTCCTCTTTTCCAGTGACGCTGTACTCTGCCAAGCATGGTGTCCTTCTCCAGGGATCGATCCCTCCTGACAACATGTCCGAAGTATGTAAGACGCAGTCTTGCCATCCTTGCCTCTAGGGAGCATTCTGGCCGCCCTTCTTCCAAGACAGATTTGTTCATTCTTTTGGCAGTCCATGGTGTATTCAATATTCTTCGCCAACACCAGAATTCAAAGGCGTCATCTCTTCTTCGGTCTTCCTTACTCATTGTCCAGCTTTCACATGCATATGATGGATTGAAAATACCACAGTTTGGGTCAGGGACACCTTAGTCTTCAGGGTGACATCTTTGCTCTTCAACACTTTGAAGAGGTCCTTTGCAGCAGAGTTGCCCAATGCAATGCGTCTTTTGATTTCTTGACTGGTGCTTCCATGGCTGTTGATTGTGGATCCAAGTAAATTGAAATTCTTGACAACTTCAATCTTTTCTCCGTTTATCATGATGTTGCTCATTGGTCCAGTTGTGAGGATTTTTGTTTTCTTTATGTCGAGGTGTAATCCATACTGAAGGCTGTGGTCTTTGATCTTCATTAGTAAGTGTTTCAAGTCCTCTTCACTTTCAGCAAGCAAGGTTGTGTCATCTGCATAATGCAGGGTGTTCATGAGTCTTCCTCCAATCGTGACGCCCCGTTCTTCTTCATATAGTCCAGCTTCTCGTATTATTTGTTCAGCATACAGATTAAACAGGTATGGTGAAAGAATACTGAGTGGAAAAAACAAGTTCAATACTATGTAGATGGATGATGGATGGATGGACGGACGGACAGACAGACACACATACACATGTATATATATACACACACACTCATTAAAAATCTTTTGCAAAGGAAAATAAAAACTTATTTTAAACACTTCCATATTATCCTATTTTTTAATATAATATAATGTTTTTTCAAAGAAAGAAAGTATAAAGAAAAAATTATAACATTTGGCATATTACCCAAAAACCCAGTGCTGTCGAGTTGATTCTGACTCATAGCGACCCTATAGGACAGAGTAGAACTGCCCCATAGAGTTTCCAAGGAGCGCCTGGCGGATTCAAACTGCAGACCCTTTGGTTAGCAGCCCTAGCTCTTAACCACTACGCCACCAGGTTTTCCTTTGGCATATTAGGAACGTGTTTTCACATCTGTAAAATGGGTTAATACCAATATCTCAGGGTATTTATGACGATTACATGAAAAGTGCCTGACATCAGGGAGGAGCTTAAAAAATGTATCTGATCTTTCACTTATTAAACGGTCCTCACCAACAGAGTAGTGATAAGAGCTCTGCAAACTGGTGGCTGGCATTTATGAGGAGAGGATAGTCACCTCGGCGAGGGTGATCTGGAGAATTATTTATGAGGCAGACAGCAGCAAAGGAAAAGGCTTAATAACCCCATAGCCAAATATTCTGAAGCATAAAGGGTGAAGTGGAACAAAGCATTCAGAGAGAATTCTGGAAGCCCCTGGGAAACCATGAGAACGGACTGATGGAGAGATGCAAGTCAGCATTTCACAGCTGAAGAAAATCCTCCCAGACCTGGTGAGAAGTAACTACTGAGTCCAGGGTGTAAGAGCTCAGAAGGTCCAGCCACATTTATCGCAAGAAACAGTGTCCATGGGTCCTTCACACCTAGGAACAGCCTTGGTGGGGTAGAAATGCATTACGGAAAATCAAAGGCTCCTTAATCACCACCATGTAAAATGAAGAGCTTTTGGCATCAACTTCCCTATGGGCTCCAAGTCTTAGAAAAGGAATAAAACTCATCAAATTCCAGAGTGAAAATATTATACAATCTGGACAATTGCTTCCCATTTAAACCATATTTGCACTGATGGATGTAATAAATGTAATACTTTGATATTTCTAGAGTTCTAGATTTCATTGCTCCTCGGTGTTTAGCTCCCCTCACTCTTCTGGTATTTTTAAACTTGGCATACAAAACCATACTTCGGGGATGACTCCTTTACCCATGCTGAACTGGATTTTCTCTTATGGAAAAGCATTATAGCCTAATAGTGAAGAGATCAGGGTTGCAGCTGCATTTCCTGGGTTTGAATTCCAGCTCTATTATTTACTGCTGTGTGACCCTGGACAAGTTATCTACCCTCTCTGTGCCTTTGCTTCCTCATATGTAAAATGGAGACAATCACAGTACTTCCATCATGGGGCTGTTGTAAGGATCAAATTGGATTATGTCTGAAATGTGCTCAGCACAGTACTGGGTACATTGTTAAGTGCTTAATGCATATAAATTATTATTTTTATCATCAGGACTTTATCATTGCTAGAAGCTTATAACCACCCCCATGAATCTTGTAAGTGGCAGAGTATCTTACAAATAACATTGGCCCTGCAGTTAATTTGACCGTTTCTTTGCTGTTAGGTTAATGAGACTTCATTACTTTTTTGGTCTCCTCATCTGTAAAATAAAGATACTAACATCGTGCAGGAGATTCCAGAGGCTTAAATGAAGTAATGTCAATGGAATGCCTGGCCTGGAGTAAGTACTCAGTAAACGATAGTGCCATTATTCCTGCTTTCTCAAATGCTTAGCATTTTACTCCTAAACATACTTAGGATACTCCTAAGCTTAATTACTTGGATACCCTCAAGTGCCCAATTTAGAGGTGTGTTTATTTTATTTTGTTTTCATTTATCTTTGTTGTTGTTGTTACGTGCTGAGTAGAACTGTCCCATGGGGTTTTCTAGGTGGTGATCTTTACAGGAGCACATTTACAGGCCTTTGTCCTGCAGAGTTACTGGGTGGGTTACAACTGCCAACCTTTCGGTTAGCAGGTAAGCGCTTAACAGTTGCTCCACCAGGGCTCCTTAATTTATCACTTATCTTTACAACTAGTGAATTCACAAAACTTGATCACTTCAATACTGTAAAAAATTATGTTGAGTGATCAAGGTAAATTCTGAAGCAAATGTATGTTTTGATGCTTTAATTTAGGACAAGTAAAAATCCATCCATTCAGGCATCAGTACCACACACACACACACATTACTTTAAATATATTTCACAAAATTCAATCATTCACATAACGCGTTTATTATGTTTTCCATTTACACATACCTCTGGAACTATTACTTATTTCTTTTCTATAGGTAGTTGCAGTTTTGTTTTTTTTTTACATCTCAGTTACCTCATTTCACTTACAAGGCCGAATTTGTCATTGGTATAGCTACTTGAAAGTAAGACAGGACACACACACACACACACACACACACACACACCCCTGTAGCATAGCTGGCTTTCATTGCTGAAACCTCAGCACCATGAACTGGGTACTCAATAAATACCAGGTACTCAATGAATGCTCGTTTCTTGAATAAATAAAATAGCCTGTGATATGTACTTTTATTATGTCAAACTCTGTCTCCCCATTTTCCAGGCCCTCATAATTCCACATATTGGTGAGTGGTACGTTTCCTGCTGGGACCCGAGGGAGGGTGTAGGTATGGCAGACAAGCGTGGTATATTATTGTGAAGCGCACGAGGCTGACAGCCCAGAATCATGGGACCTAGTCATGGCTCTGCTGTGTGACTTTGGGCAAGTCATTTTCTTTCTCTGAACTTAAGTTACCTCATCTGAAAAATGAGGGGCTAGATTCAATGATCTCTTTGCACTTCTTCCCTTATTTTGCTGATGAGTAGCCGGTAGCTTGACATAATGGGCAATTAGAGCCAGAAGCATTTTGGGAGGTGGGGCAGACCTGTGTATGAAGTTTGCTTTTGCAATTACCAGCTGTCCAAATGCGCACCAGCTTCTTAACCTCTCCTGGCCTCAGTTATCCTCATCTGCAAAATAGGAAGGATCATGCGGTCTTCAAAGGGATGTTGCAAGGATGAAACCAGACATTGAATATCATGAGCTTGGCACGATGTCCAGCACAGATAAAGCTTTCAATAAATGGCACCCATCATTATGTGTCTCTGTGACTTGCTTGGCCAAATCCTTCTATATTGCAAGAAACAGCCACGGTTCTCTCATGCAATCCTCTCCTGGGGTGATTAAGAGCAACCTTAAGGAGGGACAATGCTGATGAAACCAATAACATGAGTTCAGTGTTTTTGAAATGTACGGTTAGGTCACTTTCTCCACACTGGCCTTCCCCATGTGCTGCAAAGGACAGCATTTGATACCGGCCTGCAGATCGCTTCCTTCCTCTTTCAAAGCCAGTTTTATTGATCACTCGTTCTAATGGGGGCAGGGGAGGAAGGAGAAACAAGGAAATGTGGGCAAAGGAGGAGGTTAGACCCACTTAGATTTTGTCTCCACCTGCAGAGGCAATTACTGCAGAAAGACTGGGAAAGAGTCCAGGATTAACTCAAAGCCTTGGCTTTTTGTCCCCTTCTTTTCCAATCAGTTCCCAGCAGGTAGCCATTTTTAATTCTCCATTTATCTTACTTGACCAGGGGTCACATCTGTTTGCGGGGCAAAGATTAGAGAAGTGGCAGATAAGTGGCTGATATCGCTGGTAATAAATGAATATGAGCTTCAGGCCCGATGTAATTAAAAATGTATAAACTCACATTTTATTCCCCCCTAAAAGTTTACTATCTTCCTTTGGAATTCTTCTTGAACCGTTCGACTTGCTTTTTAGTCATCTTTGCTGATAAGAAAAGAGAAGGAAATTGATGACCCAACAGAAGACACCCCTTTCTGTGCAAAATCAAAGCCCTGTCAGGCAGAGAGGCGTGTGATGCTTTTCCTTGGCGTCTGCTGGGCCACTGGGGGAAGGAAGATGTCACCAATCAGCTTTGTATTTACCTTTGCTGTTATCAAGCTGTAAGTCAGGGTCTAGCTAACTCAAATATCACAAGCCCAGACCAGGAAGTGGGGTAGAAAAATCCAACAGAGGAAGCCTAGGCCGTCTTCAAACAGAGACTTATCAGCACCTGTGCGAGGCTTCCATTGGCAACGTAGAACCAGCTTTTGCTCCAGATGCCAGAGAAAGTCCATCACAGCTTGGGGCATTCAGGCCACTTGCCTACAAAGGCCACCATGATGTGCTATTTGGCGTTTGAACTGTGCCACATAGAGAGATATGCTGTGTGTGATCACCTTTTGCCCAACCTGAAGCATTTTTAAATTGCAGCAATTTCAGGGAGTAGGGGAAGGGTAGGAGGAAGAATGGAGAACTAACCAGGAAACCAGCACTATCTTAGCTACTCTGACTGCACTGTTTTACTCAATCCTTGCAATAGTGCTGTGAACTATTTTTCCCATTTTACAGATGAGGAAACTCAAGCTCCTAGAAGTGACTTCCTCCAGCTCTTGTTCATAAGGGGAGCAGCCCTATTCTTGCCTCTGCTCAGCTTTCAGGCCCTCTTGCCTTGCATCAATCACACAGGTGGGAGTGGGCTGTGAATGCTGTTGGTTTTGTTCCTGAGAAGTATGTGAACAACTATCCAAATGCTGACCTTGAGCAACATCCCCCTGCATACTCTCCAGAGAGTTGACAATCTTAGGCAGTGGCTCTGCCACCCCCCCAAAAAATCCCAGGCCTTCCCTTTCCAAGAAATATATTGAAATGAGGGATAAAGGAGCTCCTTCCTGGTGCATGGCAATGAAGTGGTTACCAACCATTTTGTTCAACCAGACTATTTACAAGTAGTAACAGGGTATCTGTTTCCTGTCATCTCCATCATATATCTTAAGGCAGAGAGATTGGAAGCCCATTACGGTCTGATATCTAATCAATACACACCGTATTCCTACAGCAGGAAGTAAAAGAATAGACCCTTGGGAACCAGAGTTCAAATTACTATACTGTCGATTCCAGATAGTGGCTAATGATAGGCTATGCTTGGGGTAGGGGGGATGGGCCTGGGGAAGGGGAAGAAGGGACCATTTTAACGGGATAGTTAATTCAAAGATCAGATACGTGTTCTTTTTTACCTCATTTTAAAACAACATGTAGTCTCTTAGAAGAAAAAAAGATGGGTGTGTCATGGACTCCCTTTCCAGCTTCAAAAGAATTTGCTTTCTTTGCGCAGTGCTGAAATATCTTTGAAGCATACACATGTATTGTAGATCATCTATATATGTTTGGGTATAAAATTACATGTCTGAATATACTTCCATATCATACATAAAGAAAGCTAAAGAAACTTAAAAGTATTCATTTGTCTATTTAACGAGTATTTACTGAGTGTCTACCACATGATGGAGCAGTGGTTAAGAGCTCGGTTGCTAACCAAAAGATCGGCAATTCAAATCCACCAGCTGCTCCTTGGAAACCCTAAGGGACAGTTCTACTCTGTCCTATAGGGTTGCTATGAGTCAGAATTGACTCCGTAGCAATTGGTTACCATACCATACACCAGACACTTCTGGTTACTTGTCTACAGCTTTGAGGAAGTCCTACGCAGTCCTGATCTCATGGAACTTAACACTTTAGTGAGGAAGATGTAATTGCATGATGAATGTTTAAGTTGAGAGAGTATGACCAAAGGAAGTTGCACTGGATTGAGTAGAGTCCCCCAAAATTCACGTCCACCCAAAACCTGTGAATGTGATGATCTTACTTGGAAGTAAGGTTTTCGCAAGTGTAATTAGTGAAGATGAGGTTATACTGGATTAGGGTGGGCCCTGATCCAATGACTGGTATCCTTATACGAAAAGGAACATTTGGACCCAGACACACAAAGGGAAGAACATCAAGTGAAGACACAGAGACAAGACACACAGGGGAGAAGGCTATGTGAAGACAGAAACAGAGACCGGAGTGAAGCAGCTACAAGCCAAGGAATGCCAGGGATTGTTGGTAACCACCAGAATCTATGAAGAAGCAAGGAACAGATTTTTCCCTAGACTCTTCAGAGGTATCATGGCCCTGCTGACACCTTAATTTGGGATTTCTAGCTCCAGAACTGTGAGAGAATACATATCTGTTGTCTTAAGCCACCTACTTTGTGGTACTTTGTCACAGCAGTCCTAGGAAATGAATACAGGGGTATAGAGAGAGCTTTGTTTGGTGAACAGGGAATAGTGTTGGAGTTATCAAGTCCTGGTTTTATCTCTTGCGTCTTCCACCTACTAGCTTTGTCGCTTTTGGAAGTTACTTAAAGTCTCTGAGCTTCAAATACTCCTTTTGTAAAATGGGGATAATAATGCTCACCTCTTGGGTTATTGTAGGGATAAAATAAACACATGGAAGTTTTTACCTCAGCATGTAACCTAAGGTGCCAGTTGCCTTCCTTTTCTGTGCAGCTAGTGAGCACTTCTCTGCTGTGTTAGCCTTGGTAGAATCCTTGAAAGCATCTGGTGCGTAGTTCTTGTGTCTTATTCATAAACCCACTCTTCTACACTCAGCTGTGTGATGCTGAGTGCAGTGGGCTCCAGGTTAAGATCTGCCAATAGTGGGTGTTGGAGGGAGCCTGCAGGGCAGAGAAGGGAGGAGGGATTTGCTACCTTCTCTTGGCTTGCTGTGTCTGTGCTTGCTGTTTCTGTCGGTGTCACTTCACCTAGGCAGTGGTACTTCATGCCTGCGGTAGCCGTTGGTTCCCATCTCCAGATTTTTGGGAACTTCCAAAGCCAGCCTCATTGTGCTCCTCAGATGTATTAGCACCAACAGGCAACACCAACCCCTTCCTCACACATCTGGTCTCAGCTCTGAGGGCCTCATCAAAGGTCAGTCTCTACTTCACCAGGCCTTTCTTCTGAGCTTCTAGACTCTGATACCCCTAATACCTGCCCTCTGTTGTCCAGCCCTAGGGGTGATGGCTGCCTCCTATAGTTATTACTGCTGTGTGATGTCAGTGTTCCTGTTTTTGCTGTTTTAGTCTTCCAATACTTTCGCAGTCAAATCTCTATATTGGATTATTTCACTGAAATACCTAGTGTGGCTTGTGATTTCCTTACTGGACCCTTACTGGTACAGATCATCAAAGAATGTCACCATTCTTCAAAGAAACTTTATAATTTATTTTATTGAGTCCCCACAGCATCTTGCCTCTTCAAACAAAAATGAAAACAACAAGAACAACAACACCACAAACACAACAAACAACCTGAATGTTTCAGGCCCTTAATCTTTTATCTGTAGGACCTCCAACTCGGGCCCACATAAGGGCCACACTGGAAACTGTTTATCCATTCTACTCTTTTCTTAGCCCTTTCCACAAACACAAACTCCTCTTGTTGCAGCAATTAATGAAATAAAACTTTTATGCCAAATTGTGGGGACTAGAGAGGGGAACCCCCACATGTCTGTCAGTTTGTCGTACTGTGGGGGCTTGGGTGTTGCCGTGATGCTGGAAGTTATGCCACCAGTATTTAAATACCAGCAGGATCACCCATGGTGGACAGGTGACAGCTGAGCTTCCAGACTAAGATAGACTAGGAAGAAGGACCTGGCAGTCTATTTCTAAAAAGATTTAGCCAGTGAAAACCTTATGAATAGCAGTGCAACATTGTTTGATATAGTGCCAGAGGATGAGCCCCTCAGGTTGGAAGGCTCAAAAGTTGGCTAAGAAAGAGTTACTTCCTCAAAGTAGAGTCAGTCTTAATGACATGGATAGTGTCAAGCTTTGGGGGCCTTTATTTGTGGATGTGGCATGACGAAAATGAGAAGAAACAGTTGCAAATATCCATTAATAACTGGAATGTGGGAAATTGGAAGTTGTCAAAAATGAAATGAAATGCATAAACATTGATATCCTAGGCATTAGTGAGCTGACATGGGCTGGTATTGGCCATTTTGAATCGGACAATTATATGGTCTACTATGCCGGGAATGACAACTTGAAGAGGAACAGCATTGCATTCATCATCAAAAAGAAAATTTCAAGATCTATCCTGAAGTACAACGCTGTCAGTGATAAGATAATATCCATACACCTACAAGGAAGACGAGTTAATACAAATATTATTCAAATTTACGCACCAACCACTAGGGCCAAAGATGAAGAAGTTGAAGATTTTTACCAATATCTGCAGTCTGAAGTCGATCGAATATGCAATCAAATGCACTGATAATTACTGGTGATTGAAATGCAAAAGTTGGAAACAAAGAAGAAGAATCAGAGGTTGGAAAATATGGCCTTGGTGATGGAAACAATGCCAGAGATTGCATGAGTGGATTTTGCAAGACCAACAACTTCTCCATTGCAAATACCTTTTTTCACTAACATAACCAGCGACTATACACATGGACCTCACCAGATGGAATACACAGAAATCACATCGACTACATCTGTGGGAAGAGATAATGGAAAAGCTCAGTATTATCAGTCAGAACAAGGCCAGGGGCCTAGTGCGGAATAGACTATCAGTTGCTTATATGCAAATTCAAGTTGAAACTGAAGAAAATTAGAACAAGTCCATAAGACCCAAAGTATAACCTTGAGTATATCTCACCTGAGTTTACAGACCATCTCAAGAACAGTTTTGATGCGTTGAACACTAATGACTGAAGACCAGATGAGTTGTGGAAGGACATCAAGAACATCATACATGAAGAAAGCAAGAGGTCATTAAAAAGACAGGAAAGAAAGAAAAGGCCAAAATGGATGTCAGAAGAGACTCTGAAACTTGCTCTTGAATGTCAAATAGCTAAAGCAAAAGGAAGAAATGATGAAGTAAAAGAGTTGAACAGAAGATTTCAAAGGGCAGCTCAAGAAGGCAAAGTATTATAATGACATGTGCAAAGACCTGGAGATGGAAAACCAAAAGGGAAGAACATGCTCTACATTTCTCAGGCTGAAAGAACTAAAGAAAAGATTCAAGCCTTCAGTTGCAATATTAAAGGATTCTATTTTTTTATGGGAAAAATACTAAATGACTCAAGAATCATCAAAAGAAGATGGTAGGAATACACAGAGTCACTATACCAAAAAGAACTGGTTGACGTTCAACCATTTCAGGAGGCACCATACAAGCAGGAACCAGTGGTACTGAACGAAGTCCAAGCTGCACTGAAGGCACTGGCAAAAAATAAGGCTCCAGGAACTGATGGAACACAAATTTAGATGCTTCAACAAACGGATGCAGCGCTGGAAGTACTCGCTCATCTATGCCAAGAAATTTGAAAGACAGCTACCTGGCCAACCAACTGGAAGAGATCCGTATTTATGCCTATTCCCAAGAAAGGTGATCCCACTGAACGTGGAAGTTATCAAACAGTAAAAAAAAAAAAAAATTTTTTTTTTTTTATCATTAATACCACATGTAAGTAAAATTTTGCTGAAGATCATTCAAAAGTGGCTGCAGCAGTATATTCACAGGGAACTGCCAGAAATTCAATCCAGATTCAGAAGAGGACACAGAACCAGGGATATCATTGTGGATGTCAGATGGATCGTGGCTGAAAGCAGAGGATACCAGAAAGATGTTTACCTGTGTTTTATTGACTATGCAAAGGCATTCGACTGTGTGGATCATAACAGAATATGGACAACATTTTGTGAAGAATGGGAATTCCAGAACACTTAATTGTGTTCATGAAGAACCTGTACAGAGATCAAGACGCAGTTGTTCCCACAGAACAAGAGGATACTGCATGGTTTAAAGTCAGGAAAGGTGTGCATCAGGGTTGTATCCTTTCACCATACATATCATACAGATTGAATAATCTGTATGATATGTAAATAATCCGAGAAACCAGACTATATGAAGAAGAGGGGGGCATCAGGATTGGAAAAAGACTCATTAACAACCTGCGTTATGCAGATGACACAGCCCTGCTTGCTGAAAGTGAAGAGTACTTGAAGCGCTTACTGATGAAAATCAAAGACCACAGCCTTCAGTATGGATTACGCCTCAACATAAAGAAAACAAAAATCCTCACAACTGGACAAATAAGCAATATCATGATAAACAGAGAAAAGATGGAAGTTGTCAAGGATTTCATTTTACTTGGATCCATAATCAACACCCATGGAAGCAGCAGTCAAGACATCAAAAGACGCATTGCATTGGGCAAATATGCTGCAAAAGACCTCTTTAAAGTGTTGAAAAGCAACGATGTCTCTTTGAAGACTAAGGTGTGCCTGACCCAAGCCGTGGTGTTTCCAATAGCTTCCTATGCATGTGAAAGCTGGACAATGAATAAGGAAGACCAAAGAAGAATTGTGGCCTTTGAATTATGTTGTTGGAGAAGAATATCGACCATACCATGGACTGCCAGAAGAACAAACAAATCTGTCTCGGAAGAAGTACAAAAAGAATGCTCCTTAGAAGCATGGTTGGCAAGACTACATCTCACATACTTTGGACATGTTGTCAGGAAGGATCAGTCCCTGGAGAAGGACATCGCACTTGGTAAAGTAGAGGGTCAGCGGAAAAGAGAAAGACCCTCAATGAGATGGCCGGACACACTGGCTGCAACAATGGGCTTAAGCATAAGAACAACTGTGAGGATGACACAGGACTGGGCAGTGTTCTGCTCTGTTGCACATAGGGTCACTATGAATCGGAACCGACTCGATGGCACCTAACAACAACAATAACAACAACAGAGAAGGGAACATTCCATCAGAAACTCTGACTCTTAGCTCTGCTGGCTAAAAATGCTTTTTTAGCAGTATTAAAAATTAAGAAGAGTGACTTCATTACTGAGTAACAAGGATGTCTGGGGGCCATGTGTGGAACATGTTTCATAGTTCCATCATGTATACAAGACTAAATGGGCACACCAGCCCAAAAGCAAAGACGAAAAGGCAGGAAGGAAAAGGAAAACTGGATGAATGGAAACAGGGGACCAGAGGTGGAGAAGGAGAAAGTGTTGACAAATTGTGCGGTTGGCAACCAATGTCACAAAACAGTTTGTATATTAATTGCTTAATGAGAAACTAATTTGCTCTGTAAACCTTCACCTAAAGCACAATATAAAAACAAACAAAAAATTATGACGAGTATGTGTGGGCTCAAAACTTTTCTACCGCTATATGGGGTTTTTCATAGCCTTAATATGGAACAGAAAGCCTTAATGGAACAGAAAGCCTTAACAAATACAACAGAGCCTGGCACAATCCATGTATTTCAAGATGAAACTTAGTTAACCCTATTCAGACCTCAAGGTGGTAGATGTTGCTGTCATGGATTGAATTATATCCCCCCAAAAATGTGTGTATCAATTGGGCTGGGGCATGATTCCCAGTATTGTGTGATTTTCCTATATGTTGTAAATCCTGCCTCTATGATGTTGATCAGGGAGGATGGGTGGCAGTTCTGTTATTAAAGCAGGACTCAATCTAGGATATTGGATTGTATCTTGAGGCAATCTCTTGAGATATAAAAGATAGAAGCAAGCAGAGAGACAGGGGCATCTCATACCACTAAGAATGCAGCAACGGGAGCAGAGCGAGTCCTCTGGACACGGGGTCCCTGCGCCTGAGAAGCTGCTCAGCCAGGGGAAGATTGAGGACACAGACCTTCCTCCAGAGCCAACAGAGAGAGAAAGCCTTCCCCTGGAGCCGCCGCTTTAAATTTGGACCTGTAACCTACTAGACTGTGAGAAAACAAAACTTCTCTTTGTTAAAGCCATCCACTTGTGGTATTTCTGTTATGGCAGCACTAGATGGCTAAGACAGTTGCCGTGTCTTTAATTTCTTTAATTCAGCAGAGAAAGAATTTGAACCCAGGTCTTGTGGGTCTACTGCCAATGGTTTCTTCACTATGACACTCAGGACTCTTCATGTGATCTTAGTGGAAATGACCCCTCCGGTGTGAGTGGTGTGATCTTTTCTCTAGTTCCTGCTGCTCCCCAACAGTGGTGCTCTTCACCCAAGCATCCCAGGGCCTGCAATGCCCTCTTCCTGTTTGCCCTACTCCGTGTTGTGCATTTCTTCTAGACAGCCTTTTCCTTCTTCTGAGCTCATCCATACTCACTGGTCCATCAATGTCCAAAAAACCACCTTTAAATGGGATCTTGCAGGCTTCTGACTTTACATGACGATCAACTACACACTGTCCTGTTTTACTTTGAAACTATGCCAGGTGGATATCTGTGTCTTTCCTACTCTCCTGGGCTCCAATCCCATTAAGGGAAGGGTCTATGCCTGGTATTCTTTTTCGTCCCCCAAAGAGGTGAGCACAACATTCCTACTGAGTGTTTCTTTAATTAGTTTACATGAAACTGTTCTTTTAGAAGTCAGAGGTGGAAAAAATTACAAAGGGTGTCTCCTGATGAAATAAATTTTGATTAGACTCTGAGAGGAGCTCCACTACTAATCAAAAGGTCAGCAGTTCAAATCCACTAGCTGCTCCTTGGAAACCCCATGGGGGCAGTTCTACTCCGTCCTATAGGGTCTCTATGAGTCGGAATCGGCTTAACGGCAACAGGTTTTGTTTTTTTTTTTCCTGGAGACTCTAAGAGCATTGGATCCCTGTTTCTCTCTTGGTTTTGGCCGCCAACAAGCTCACAGGTATGTTTTGTGTTCAGTTTCCAAATCTTAGTCTAAGTTTTCTGCTACAATTACATTGCTGCCTTTCCATACCCCTCCCATCGTTCTCCACCCAACCCATAGACTCACCACCCATTTCATTTCCTCGATCTTGAACTTTTAACTCCATTTTAAAATTGTTTTATTATTTAATTGTACACATGTTTGTTTTAACCCTAAATATATTTTGGAAATAAGTGAAGCATGATGGGAAACTGCCTAGCCAAGCTACATAAAAAGACCATTTGCATGTTCATGTAAATTAAGTATAATATTTTGTTGTTATTTTAAAAACTATAGTAAAAAATTTTCTACCTTAGAATTACTTCCTCGCTATGTAATTATACAGTAGCCTTTAATCATTCTTAAATAAAATGTACTTATAGGTTGGTGAAACGATTAGGTGAGTTAATATTAAAAAAAATAAAACTAAAAAACTGTTTAGAAAAGTTCCTGGTCATGAAAGTACTAAGTGTTAGCTAATATCATTCTATTTTGGGCAACAGAAGCCTACAATTTAGAGAGAAGCCTCAAATTATTTTCCTTAATCAATCACTGGTCAGTTTTGTAGCTCCCGTCAACCATAGATCTTGGACCATATCTTCCTAGAAATAATTTATTTCATTCAAAGCCCTACACAGACAATATTCTTTTTGCTAATTTTTTAACAAAAAGATTTAACATAAACTTGAATATCTGAAATATTGAAAAAAACTAAGATTGAAAAAATACTTTTGTGTGGAAAGATGTTCATCACAGCATTGCTTATAATGGAGAAAAATGCAAAGCAGCTTAAATTCTCAGTAACTAGGAAATTGTTATGAATAACATAAATCTTAACCCAGAATCTTAATGAAATAGTAAATAAAGTTACTTTTTGTCCATGAGTATTACTGTATGTATATATGTACTTTATGTATATAATATATATTACAGAAAATATATAAAATAGATGAGGCACAGAGAGGTTGTGACTTGCTTCAGGTAACACAGCTAGTCAGTTTCAGAGTTGGCGTTTCAGCCCATTACAGCTTTCACTAAACTGCCTCTTAGTATTAGCCAATGAGATTTATCATCAGTTCCACTAAGAAAGATCCTATTTCCCACATGGAGGTGTTTTTAGAGGAAAATGATCCTCCCACCAACTTTTTCCTTCTTGTATTTTCTTTCCCTTTTACTGAGGACTAGAAAAAGTTTCTCCTTTACCCAGAAAGCATTGTGGCAATGGGTTAAAAAAGAATACTAGATTTAATCATCAAAAGAATAACTCATTACAAAATTTCAAGGAACATAATCTAGCACCAAAAAGGCGCAAATAAATCACTTTTGCACTGAATTTAAAAAAGTGTACTGCCCTAGAGTGCTGACATAACTCCCTTGTGGGTTTAACGCTGACATTACACTGCATGGTGTCACATCAGGGGGACAGATGGTGTAAGTCCTCTTGTTCGAATTGGTGCTCTGCTTTGTGTGTACCAGCTTACTTCCCTGAGTCTACCCTCTGATGCATAAACTTGTTTTTGAATATCTGTCTACAATCCCTAAAATTAACAGAGGTTAATTTCAAGTAGTTGGTATCTTCATAAACCTCTTTTCCCTCTATATTCTCTCCCTTGGCAGCCTCGTCCACTCTTGTGGTTTTGCATAGGCCTTTTATCTATCTCCAAACAAAATTTCCAGCTCAAACCCTTCCTGGGACCTCCAAACAATGCATCTTCTGTCTTCTTGCTATTTTCTGTCAGATATCTATAATAATCTTAATTTTAATATAAGTGTGTGGTGGGGAGCTCTTTACTTCCCCTAACCTGGTCCTCCCCTGTCTGTCCCATATCCTTAAATGGCACCACCATCTACAATTTTTGCCTTTCATATAAGAGGCCTGGATTTGATTTCAGGCCATGTGCAGTCGCCACATGTCTGTCAGTGGAGGCTTGCATGTTGCTATGGTGCTGAACAGGTTTCAGCAGAGCTTCCAGACTCAGACTGCCTAGAAAGAAAGGCCTGGAGATCTGCTTCTGAAAGTCAGCCAAAGAAAACCCTGTGGATCACAATCATCCAATCTGCAACTGATCATGGGGATGGTGCAGGACTGAGCAGCACTTCATTCCATTGTGCATGCGATCACCATGTGCTGGAGCCAACTCGGCAGCAGCTAACAACAATAACAACAATCTACACTACTGTCCAGGCCAAAAAAAATAGGTAGCTGGACTTGAAATTTCCCTTAGCTCACATCCAATCAAACATGAACCCCGTTGATTACTCCCAGCTTCTGTCTCAATCTGACTACTTATTTCCATCTCTGCTGCCTCTCCCTATCTAAATCGCCCTCGCCTCTTTCTGCCTGTATCTCTGCAGTAGCCAACTGAATGATATGCCATGTCCATTGTTGCCTCTCTTACCAATCCATTCTTCCATGGCAGCCTCAGTGATCTTTTTGAAACACAAATCTGACCATGTCACTCCATGGCTTAAACCCGTCGAAGATTTCCATTGTTCTGAGGATAAAGTGAAAATCCATAGCGTGGCCTACAAGTGCCTATTTGGTCTGGCTCCTGACGTCAACTGTAGTCACCCCTACTCACTCTCTCCTTGACAGCCAGAATGACTCTTCTCTGCTCCTCTGGACACATAAAATCCCTTCCCCTTCCAGCTGACATCCTCCTCTTCACTTAGCAAACCCAAATTCATCCTTCAGTTCTCAGTTTAAATGCCACTTCTTCAGAGAAGTCTTCTCTTACCAGTAGCCCTCCTCCCAACCCCCACACCTAAGCTAAGTTTATTCTGCCCATGATATGTTCTTGTACTTGGTTGTACCTATCATCTTTGTAATGATATAATAATTTGCATAACACCTTATCCATCACCTGACAGTATCAGTAGACTGTAAGATCTACGCAGACATACAGTTTCTATATCATCCTTGTTTATTACCGTTTCCTCAGAGCCTAACACAGAGGCTGACAACACACAGTGGCATTCAGTAAATGTATGTGGAATCAATAAAATTGGAAAAGCCTCTCCCTGCACGGACAGGAGTCAGAAACAGCCCTAACGCTCATGATGGCTTCCACGTTGGCACAAAAGTCAGCATGGCTTGTGCAACCCATGCCAGAAACGGACATCAGTGCACTTCCCCTCAGCATCACTTCCTTCAAAGACACACTTTGTCTGTTGGTGACTTATGTTACCCACAGCCACCGGAGCTCCCACTCACCTAGTACCTGAGACCCTTCTGAGCAGGAGTACTTGGTCCCAACCTTGGTGGAAAGACCCAGTCCGGAAAACAGAAAAGAAGGAAAAACCAGAATGAGAAGGCTGCCTTTATTACAGCTAAACTGTTGGCTTAACTTCCTAAAATACCATTGAATTTTCTTTCCGCATACAGCTGTGTTTATCGAAGGCAATATCATGTATGTAAATAAATTCAGATGCCGCTCGAGTTATTTAAAAACAATCAGTCTAACACTAATCAGCTTACTCAGAGACATAATCTTACCCTAAAAAAGTGGCAAATCAGTACACAGTGTGTAGAGTAAAGTGCATGGGGAGTAGGTAGAATATCAATGCGAAGATGCAGCCAATGGCAGAATGTGGTGCTGGTCATCCAGACGCGATCTCGTCCAGCCTCCTGGGGGTAAAAGGTAGACAGGAGGCATCATCAACAGATTTGCTCCAGTCTTCTAGGAAAGCCATACCCTTTCCCTCTGCCGTGTTTATGCTGTTTCCTTTGCCTAGAATCTGAGACCTCTCAGTTTCTTCAAGATTGAACTCAAGTATCTCCTCTTCCACAGAGTATAATGTCCTGTTTCATATCCTCACAACACCTTATGTAATAGTGATAATAACTAAGGCAAATTCCTAAAAAATTATTGAGCATTAACCACGTGCCCAAACCAAAAAAAAAAAAACAAACCCAGTGTCATCGAACCAATTCAGACTCTTAACAACTCCATAGGGCAGAGTACAACTGCCCAAAGGGTTTCCAAGGCTATAAATCTTCATGGAAGCAGAATGCCACATCTTTCTCCCACAAAGAGGCTGGGCTGGTGGGTTCGAATTGCTGACCTTTTGGTTAGCAGCCAAGCACTTAACCGCTGTGCCACCAGGGCTCCTAACAGTGGTGGATTAATCAGTAAGCATGGCATGCACTGGTTTGCATTGAGGAAAGTATACAAGGCTTAATTGTATTTGCTTGCTAATCTGCGGTGAGCAATTGCACATGGGTTTTCACCACATCCTTGATGTGGTGGGGGCAAGTAAGACTGTGAACTGCAGATTGGTGGGAAGACACAACTGGGCCTGCGTGTACCTTGCTTATTGGGTAATCCAGCCCTGGCTCCTAACCATATGCCAGGTACTCCCAAATATGTGAAATGTGCATTGATTCAATGACTCTTCACCCTATGAAGTTCTACTATTATTGTCCCATTTTATAGATGAGGAAACTGAGACACCAAGTGGTTAAGAGGCAGCCCAACCTTACACAGCTAGTAAATGGCATAGCCAGGATTTCAATTAGTCAGAATCCAGAGCCCAGCTAGTTGTTGTCTCCTCCTCTGCATACAGTTAAAGACCAAAAACTAAACTCATTACCGTCAAGTCGATTCTGACTCATAGGGACCCTATAGGACAAAGTAGAACTGCCCCACAGAGTTTCCAAGGAAAGCTTAGTGGATTCGAACTGCCGACATTTTGGTTAGCAGCCATAGCTCTCAACTACTATGCACCAGGGTTTCCCTGCCTACAGTTACTACTTATCAATTGCTAGGTTTCAAGTTGTGCATTTCACTTAGGTTACTTCCAAATATCTAAATTTGAAGAGAAATTGGGTAGTTTTAGAGATATGGAAGCTTTGGTGGTGCAACAGTTAAGCACTCAGCTGCTAACCAAAAGGTTGGCAGTTCAAACCTACCTGGTGGATCTGCAGGAGAAAGAGCTGGCGATATGTATCCATAAAGATTACAGCCAAGAAAATCCTATGGAGATAGTTCTACTGTGTCACATGGGGCCGCTATGAGTTGGAATTGACTCAATGGCACCCAATAACAACAACAGAGATGTGGAGACTGGGTGTCTTAGTTACCTAGTGCTCAATAACAGAAATACCACAAGTGGATGGCTTTAACAGAAATACATTCTCTCATAGTCTAGAAGTCTGAATTCAGGGTTTCAGCTCCCGGGGAAGCCTTTCTCTCTCCGTTGGTTCTGGGGGAAGGTTCTTGTCATCAATCTTTCCCTAGTCTAGGAGCTTCTTAGCACAGAAGCCCCAGGTCCAAAGGACACGCTTTGCTCCCGGGGCTTCTTTCTTGGTGGTATGAGGTCTCTCCCCTCTCTGCTGGATTCTGTCTTTCATATCTCAAAAGAGAATGACTCAAGATAGAACCTAATCCTGTAGATTGAGTCCTGACTCATTACTATAATTGCCTCTAATCCTGCCTTGTTAACATGATAGAGGTTAAGATTTACAATGCATGGTATAATCACATCAGATCACGAAATGGTGGACAATCACACAATACTGGGAATCATGACCTAGTCAAGTTGACACACATTTTTGGGGACATGATTCAACCCATGACACTGAGGCACAGAGAAATGAGGTAATTTGCTCTCATCTTTCTAAGATAATAAGAAATAGAGCTGCTATCTAAAGTCATCTTTATCTCATCTTAATGTCTGCATTTTTTCTACCATAGAAAAAAGGCACATCCAAGCACTCATTCAATTTCCCTTTGGCCATTTGTACAAATAACTTCATCTTGAAGGTAACAGCCAACACATGATAATTGATCAACAAAGTTCTTTGTTTTTTTGACAGGTATCATGTATAATAGAAAGAGAATTCTCTGGTTTCTCTTGAGGAGCTACAACCTAAAAAAAACCTAGCTGAGGATAAATTAATGTCTGTGGGTTAGTAAGAGAACAAATAAGTACTAAGACTTCTGTGCTCATTACCCCAACATGGGCCTTGGAAGGGGGAGAGATGAGGGCTAGGGGAGTCTGGGTGCATCCATGATGAGCTGAACAGACCTAAACTGTAATTCCAGCTCTCCTGTCCCAACTGTGTGATCTTGGCCAAGTTTCTATACATCCCTGAGCCTTCGTTGCTTTATTGATGAAATGAGAATAAGCTGCATCCCTTTTGGTGTTCTGCAGAGGAGTAAATGAGGTAGTGACAATGCCTAGTATTGGGTAGGCATGGAATCAAGGTGAGTTCCTCCTTCCTCTTGCTTTCATTAAGCTTTTCACTATTGTTGAGGGTAATTAATAATGTAAGGCATTCATCAGTTTTTGATACGTTGTGTTTGTCTGTTTTTTAGAACTTCACTACATGTCAGGGATTCCTGGAAACGAACTATCATGCAATACTAACTACTCAATCAATCATGGAAAGGATGGAAAGAGTTTTATCAAAGCCATTCTTACTATAACCACTGTTATCATTGTTGCTATTATATTTACTATTAATACTAGTGTCTTATACTATTATAATATCTGAAATTATTATTTTTATTTCTACCACTACAAATACTACAACTACCATCACTACCACTCTACAGCAACTAATTGTCCTCTCTTCCTCCTCTTCATCCTACTACTACTACCACAACTATCACTACCATAACCTACTAAAATACCTCTTCTTCTTCCCCCTTCTCCTACTACAACTGCCACTACCACCCTACTGCAACTCCTCCTTCTCCAATTTACTGCAATTACCCCAATCACCAGCCTATGACAACAACTTGCCCTCCAACTACCGCAACTACCAGCCTACTAAAACTCCTACTATTACTACTACTATTATAACTAATACAACTACCACCCTACTAAAAATCCAACCTCTCCTCCTCTTACTACTAGAACTAGTCCATTACAACTCGTCCTCCTTAACTACTACCAGCACCATCCTATTACAAATCTTCCCACTACTATTACTACAATTACTATCACACCATTTACTACCCTACTACAACTCTTCTCCTCCTTCCCCTCCTCTTCCTTCCCTTCTTCCTCCAACTAGCACCACTACTCTACTAGTACTACTATTACTATCAGTTTTTCTTCCATGTTTACTAGATGCCAAGCATTGAGCTAAACATTTTACATGTATTTTTCACTTAACTGTCACAGAAGTTCTGTGACACAGGTATTTCTATTGCTCTCACCTGGAGGATGAGTACATCTAGGCTTAGAGTACTTACTCAATGAGTACTAAATAACAATCTCAAGGCCCCACCTTGGTAAATGGTAGGCTAGGCCTCTTTCCAGTTTTCTCTGACCCTAAGATCTGTGCTCTTTCTAAATCTCCATGCTGCTTCCAGTCATGTCAGCTTGGAGAATGTGTTTTTGATTTTTCTCTTTTCCCATGTTCTTGTGCAGGGCAATGGGAAATCCACCCAGTGGGGGAACGACAATGCCTGGACACAGAGCTTCAGGGTAAACAGGAAGCTCACACAAAGCAGCCAGACAGCTGGGCAGCTTGTCTGCTGACCTTGGCCTTTGTCATCCTCCCCACATTCCCTTGACTGAGCAGTGCGCACCTGAGACAATCTATGCAATGACAGTTCCAGGTAAGTTGTTGCTGTCCCTTGGATGACCAGCCAGAGCACCAGAGACTGGACTCACACAGACATCCAGAGATGGTGGGTAATGGTATATCTTTTATTCACATAGTATCCTTGTTGCCTGTGCCCTCTTTAAATCCCAGCATCCGAACAGGCATATCCTGTTCATCTATGAAAAAAAGAAAAAGACCATTACTGTCCCACCCCAATCCTATGATACTTTATTCTACATATGAGGGGCACAACCTTAAAAAAAAATTTTTTTTTATTGTGCTTTAAGTGAAAGTTTACAAGCGAAGTCAGTCTCTCATACAAAAATTTATATACACTTTGCTATAGGGTCGCTATGAGTCGGAATCGACTTGACGGCACTGGGTTTGGTTTTTTTGGTTTTATATACTCCTAGCTCCTCTCCTCCTAATGAGACAACACACTCCTCTCCACCCTGTATTTCCGTATCCATTCAGCCAGCTTCTGTCCCCCTCTGCCTTCTCATATCCCCTCCAGACAGGAGCTGCCCACATAGCCTCATGTGTCTATGTGAGCCAAGGACCTCACTCCTCACCAGTATCATTTTCTATCTTATAGTTTAGTCCAGTCCCTGTCTGAAGAGTTGGCTTTGGGAATGGTTCCTGTCTTGGGCTAACAGAAGGTCTAGGGACCATGATCTCTGGGGTCCTTCTCGTCTCAGTCATACCATTAAGTCTGATCTTTTCACAAGAGTTTGAGATCTGCATCCCACTGTTCTCCTACTCCCTCAGGGATTCTCTGTTGTGTTCCCCGTCAGGACAGTCATTGGTTATAGCCAGCACCACCTAGTTCTTCTGGTTTCAGGCTGATGTAGTCTCTGATTCATGTGGCCCTTTCCGTCTCTTGGGCTCATAATTACCTTGTGTCTTTGGTGTTCTTCATTCTCCTTTGCTCTAGGTCGGTTGAGACCAATTAATGCATCTTAGATGGCCACTTGCTAGGGTTTAAGTCCCCAGACTCCACCCTCCAAAGTAGGATGCAGAATGTTTTCTTAAGAGATTATATTATGTCAATTGACCTAGATGTCGAGGGGCACAACTTTTGATGGATGCATCCATTCATGAATTTGGTTAACCAATCATTCTTCAACGATACAGAGAAATGATATAATTCATGCCGGGGCAATAATGTGAATAAGATGGAACTATGTTTACCTTCGAAGGTATCCTTGCTCTCAAAAAACAAGGAGATGAAATTCTAGTGGGGAGAAAATAAAAACAAACAGAAAACAAAACAAAACAAAAAAAGCAATCATAAACTGTGATAAATGCTGATAAGGAAACAAGCAAGGGTTGAAACAACACAACAAGGGAAGGTGGGACCAATCACAGATAGGGTGGTAGGAAAGTTAACTCTGAGGATCCAACACATAAGATGGGCTTTGAAGGATGCAAAGGACCAGGTATGGCATAGAGAACAGCATGTGCTAAATCTTCCAGTCAAGAACAAGGTTGATGTTTCAGGAACTAAGATAATCCAGAGTTCTAGAGCATAGGGCATGAATGGAAAGTGGTATAAGATGAGGTTTTGAGGGGAGAGGGTACGAAAGGAAAGTGCTCAGCCATGGAGCTGAATGAGATCTTATAGAGAGGAAGGGCAGACAGAGAAGAAATGAGGTTTAGTGACTGAGCCCTGGACTGAGTCGAATGCTTAGAGATTATCAAGGTGAGAAGAATCCAGCAAAGAATGCTGAGAGTGAGCAACCAGTGGAATGGGGGAGCATCTAGAGAGAGGATTTTTGAAGCCAAATGAATAACGTCTTTTAACCCTTTGGTGACCCAATTATTTTCTGCTTTGAATTTTTTGTTCATACCATGTGTTTTCATTAATGGAGGCATGCTGAATCATTGAATGTGTCCGAATTTTTGGTAGGTAGTATGGATTTTTTTTTTCTTGCCCCCTTCCACAAGCCTACTGTGATCATTAAGGTTGTGCCTCAACTTGGCTGCGCCATGATTCTCAGTAGTTTAGCAGGCATATAATGATGTAATCACTTCCCCGATGAGAGCTGATATAATGTGATCGTCTCATGATAGGATCTGCTGTGAGTAGCCAATCTGTTGAAAGGGAGTCTCCTTGAGGGTGTGCCTGCATCCAATATAGGCTGACATTCTGACAGGGCCTGCAAGCTTTTTGCTTGCTCTAGATCCTGCAACTGGCTCCTGTTCATCTGACCTCTGGTCTTGGGACCTGAGCTAGCAGCTTACCTGCCAATCTTGGGATTTGTCAGCTTTCACAGCCTGTGAGCCAGAGGCCTGTAGTCTGACCTGCCAATCTTGGGTTCCCCAGTGCCTGCAGCTGTGTGAATCAGGAGAAGCTTCTAGCCTGACCCATTGACTTAGGACTTTACAGCCTCTACAATGGCGTGAGCTATTTCCTTAATATAAATCTATTTTTTGGGGTTTGGTATCTATACAGATATAGATGTAGATATAGATATAGACAGATACAGATGCTTTTCTGGTTTTGCTTCTCTAGAGAACGCAGCCTATTATCAGGAGGCACCAGTCCCTGGGGAAGGACATCGTGTTTGCTAACATGGAGGGTCAGTAAAAAAGAGGAAGACCCTCAAAGGAGATGGACTGACACAGTGGCTACAACAATGAGTTCAAAAATAACAACAATTGTGAGAATGGTTCAGGACCAGGCAGTGTTTTGTTCTGTTGTTATGAGTCGGAACCAATTTGACAGCAGCTAACAACAGAGAACCCAGCCTAAGACACCTACCCTAAGTGTTTAGTGGTACCTACGAAGTATCACTAATTATACCCCAGAGTCCCCACTGGGGTCTCTTGATATATATGTGTAACAAAAATTTTCAAAAGTTCTATTTTTCCTACCAAAATTCAGACACCTCATACAATACCCTGTAAAAACAGTAATTTGTAGCACACATGCAGTCATAAAGGCCCTTCTCTTGTGACAGCAGGCACTGTCAATAGTGCAGCAGCTTCCCAATAAACCCCAGAGGCTGAAAAAGTTCAGGGTTGCTATATGTACCACTGAGCACAAAACGGGAAAAATGATCAACTGGATAAAATGCTCCTGATAGGTCAAATGAGATGATGACTGAGAATTGTCCATGAATTTGGGAAAATGGAGGCCATTAGTGACCATGACAGGAACCGTTGCAATGAAGTGCTGAGCATGAAAGCATAATGTAGTGGGTTCACAACAGAATGAGAGGGAAAGAAGAGAAAACATCAAGGAGAGCACCGAATTGGTCAACAGCTAGAAAATATGGTATTGACATTTTTTTTTTTTCCCTAACGGAAGGTGACACACATTTGTGTGCTGATGAGCATGGTCCACTAGAGAGAAAAATTATGATGCAGAAAAGAGAGAGGGCATCTTGATGAAGATGAATCCCGATGACTCCTGGCCTCTGCCTCTTCTCTCCTCCTTTGGAAATTATTTCTGGTGTGCCATAAGTTTTGGGTGATGAAAAGCCTGAAGGAATATGGACTGAAAAAGAAACTTTCTGACTTGGAAGCTGAAGATGCTGGAGTAGCTCTTTTCAGACTTTGTGTTAAAGTTGGCTATCAAATGAATACATTCTGGTTAAATTTATCAGATTTTTATTTGTTTGTTCTTTGATCAAGCTCAGATTTTGACAAAGAAAAATCCAGTGGCTCTCCTGGCACATAATATATATATAATCAACGTTAGAAAATTATTGTTGAATAAACGAACACATGTAGCCCAGTCTGGAACAAGGAGACTTAAGATGGGCAGCATCCTTCTAACTGGGAGGATGTTGAGCTACAGAAGTTCAGAAAGGGCTCTGTGGGTCCGATGGGCTTAAGACCATGTTCCAGTGGTCAGCTAAGTCAAGAAGCATCAAAATGCACCAGAAGTCTAGGAATGTGGCATCAGAAGATCCAAGATGCCACTGTTGAATCCATAATCTAAGCCCATCCGATCCATGCTGTCCAATATGAGTACACAGGACTTGAAACAGAAAAGAGGGAGAGTTGGCTCGAGGCAGGGAAAGAGAGCAAGCTATACTCTTCTGTGGACTAGGATTGTTGCCCGAGGCCAAACCAAGACCTGCACCTTTCCAAAGTGAAGGTCCTGCTTCCTGATAAGAGGCTCCTTTTACCTTTATTGGAGTTCTAGTGGTGCAGTGGTTAAGAGCTTGGCTGCTAACCAAAAGGTCAGCAGTTCAAATCCACCAGCTGCTCCCTGGAAACCCTATGGGGCAGTTCTACTCTGTCCTATAGGGTCACTATGAGTTGGAATCAACTCCATGACAACGGGTTTGATTTTGGTTTGGTTTTACCTTTATCACACATCATTAACACGGACCCTTGAATATGTGGGGGCAGAAGCCCTTTGCTTCATTGGAAAACTCACCCTCCCAGATTCTATTTACATTTTCTACCACTTTCTTCTCAAAACATTTACGGATAAAATCCTTTTTCTTCTTTTAATCTATATCTACCACATATTCTTGCTGAGAAGTATGAACAAAACAAAACAAACAAAAAACCAGCTTAACAAATAGGAATCTTTAGTTCTAAAGAAAAAACTCTATAAATTAGGTAATTTTGGATTAATGTAAAAATGATGTTTAAATTAAATGAACTCATGAGAACTTGTGGAGAGTTAGAGAAAAAATAATTTCCTAAAGGACTGGTCAAAATTCTGACAACTCCTCTCCATTTTGCTTCTTATTCTGAAAGAATCTGGTTATGAAATAACCAGATGTTAAGGTCTAGGAGAGATGGAAACGTAGGCTCCAGCCAGAGCATGCACCCGAGGGCCCTGGTTGGAGGAGGTATTTGGAGGTAGGGCATGGATTCTTCCAGAAAAAAATCATAACATTCCGTTACCATAGGTAACAGACAGCTTTCAACACAGTGCAACATCCTGTAATGTGTTCTCCCCTTGACTCAAGAAAGATCTCTGGTCAGTGACCCTTTATGGTATCATTACTTAACACAGGCTAATAATCAAAGAATGGGAGTTGACCTGATTACTGTCCTCCCCTATTCCTTCTTTCCTTATCTCCCTTCTTGCCTCCCTCCCTCTGTCTCTCTCTTCCTACTTCCTTCTCTTTCTTACTGCCTTTCTCCCTCCTTGCCTTCCTTTCTTTTCATTGAAGCTGAAAAATGCTAGGATACTGGCCCATGTACACCCAAATCCTCAAACTTCCAGATTACACCACATCGTATGTAATTTTTGTCCTTCAATCAAAGGGGCCATACAGAATGTAACTGCATGGCTAGAGAGTACTGCATAGTGATTATGAACATCACCCCTGGTCTGAGGGCTGAGTTCAAATCCCAGCTTTGTCACTTTCAAGATCTGTACCCTTAGATCAGGGAATTAATCTCTTTGAGCCAGTTTCTTGATCTGTTACATGACAGTAATTGTTGTACCTATTTTGTAGAACTGTGAGGAGGGTTAAATAATATAATTCTAAACAGTGTCAAAAGCAGGTTTGCTATGCAGCTAATGAAACTTAAGCTGTGGGGCCTTTCTCTTGCATAGGTCCCTTCCAAGCCCTTGGAAGTATTTAATGTTTGTAGTACTTAGAAGCTTTTAAAAATCTGTAATTTTCTCATTCTAACATAAATATTCACTCTCATACCTAATTTTTTTTTTTTAATTTTCTATTATTTTTCTTAAAGAGAGAGACCCCCAAATTATATAAGCTTTAGGCCTCGAAACATGTATAGTATTTATCTCATATAGTCACTACTCACTAAACATTGATAATAACAATTCCATTTGATTTTTTAAGAGCTTTTTACAATTTTTTATATTAATAAATCACAAATCATGGTAGCAATTAAAAGAACATCTATTCTGATTAATATTATTATTATTGGTGATCACATTTGAGAAAAATGATCACCATTTCCACAGGAAGTTAAATAACTGGTGGTTTTTCATTGGATGTTCTGGTGTCCTGTAGCTACAATCACAGAATTTGTTTAAGGTTCTTAAAATAAAGACAGGTAATTAATGAATTGGCAGAGGGAGAAAGAGAAAGGATTCCTCATCATCAATGCCCAGTGAGTTATTTCTCCATAGATCAATCTACCTGGACTTTATCATTAATAACGCATGCCTTTCGTGGACAGTTTCAGGAGGCCCTGTAGCACCTCTCTCCCACACAGAATATATTCAGCTGTTTGTGTGTTCTCTTCATTGTTTCACACAATCAGGGTCTGAGAGCCTGTCATCTGTCCCGCTCTCTGTACTGTGGTCTCATTTTTCTGTGGGGTTGAACTCTGGAGATAACATTGGCAAAAAATGTGAATACTTCAGTGCACATTAGTACACTCTTTGTTCACATTCACTCCCACCCCATTTCTCTGCAAGGAGCCAGGCGAGAGGAGGGCTTGAGCAAACTCCAATGGCCAAGCTGCATATTTAAGATTCCATCAGTTCGATTTCTTTAATGCAATATGGTCATTTTTAATCTTGCTCTGTTTGATAAATACCTGCATTTCAAGTAATTGTTAAGATTGTGTCCATTTTTATTAGAACTTATTTGTCATTATTTGACAGTCATTTCTAATAACATTTGTCATGTGTTGGGTTTCCATTATGAATACTGATAGCTCCTGGAATGGGTGTTTATGAAGGCCCATTCATTCCTTGAACACACACAGTATGCCTACCACCCAGGATACCATTTTTCTGATCATTCAAAAATGTGTAAACGCATAGCAAAAATGAGTGGGAGGTTTATCTTTAGACAAACTAGAATTGTTTGGAGGCTTTTGGAATTTTGAGAAAAAGATTTCTACATAGTCAATTCAATCAATCATGCAGTTGGAGACTTTAGATAATCAGACAGTTTGAACACAACACATTGACAAGCTTAGATTCAAAACTGTTCACTATATAGGTTCAGCCTGAATTCCTAGCACTGTGGGAAACTTAACATAGCCAAGTCATGTCTAGTAATTCAACAAATAGCCATCCTTCCGTTCATTCAGTATTTAGTTATTTACAGTATTCATTTACTCCACGGATACTTATTCACTCAATAGATGTTTAATCATCCATTTAATCAATGAATAACCACATTTTTCAATGGATATCTGTCAAATCCTTACTGTATGTAAGACACAGGGATGAAACACCTTGGCAGCTCTATTGTTTGTTCTCACTACGAGACTAAAAATCTGAGTAAAGTCCTCCTTGTCCTTATGTGGCCATCCAGGAAAGGTCATAATCTTTACCTTGTTGAGATCATGTGGTCTCACAGCATCGGTGAGTTGGAGAATGAGTACACAAACTCTGAGGTATTTATCCTGAAATTCACAACTGCAGATGGCTGCTTTGCTCCCACTGGTATGCAACAATAGTTACTTTCCAAAGTTAGGGATGAAAATGTTTAGTTTCCTTCACTCATCAGTAGTGTAACTAGTCAGAAAGCTTCCATTTGCCACTATTTCCCATCCTATCTTCTAGGGAGACTGACCCTGACCTGTTTGGACCACACCAGTGGGCAACCTGTCCTTTGGCTTCCTCTTGGAGGACTGCAGCAGGAGATCAGCAGGAGGGAGAGCGGGGTTGGGGTATTTATTCTCTTGACTATCTTCTTTTTTTTTTTTTTTTATTATTATTAACTTTTATTGAGCTTCAAGTGAATGTTTACAAATCAAGTCAGTCTGTCACATATAAGTTAATATACATCTTACTCCTTACTCCCACTTGCTCTCCCCCTAATGAGTCAGCCCTTCCAGTCTTTCCTTTCGTGAAAACTTTGGCAGCCTCCAACTCTCTCTATCCTCCCATCCCACCTCCAGACAGGAGATGCCAACACAGTCTCAAGTGTCCACCTGATATAATTAGCTCACTTTTCATCAGCATCTCTCTCCCACCCACTGACCAGTCCCTTTCACGTCTGATGAATTGTCTTCGGGGATGGTTCCCGTCCTGTGCCAACAGAAGGTTTGGGGACCATGACCACCGGGATTCCTCTAGTCACATCCAGACCATTAAGTCTGGTCTTTTTATGAGAATTTGGGGTCTGCATCCCACTGATCTCCTGCTCCCTCAGGGGTTCTCTATTGTGCTCCCTGTGAGGGCAGTCATCGATTGTGGCCGGGCACCATCTAGTTCTTCTGGTCTCCAGATAATGTAGGTCTCTGGTTCATGTGGCCCTTTGTGTCTCTTGGGCTCTTAGTTGTCATGTGACCTTGGTGTTCTTCATTCTCCTTTGCTCCAGGTGGGTTGAGACCAATCGATGCATCTTAGATGGCCGCTTGTTAGCTTTTAAGACCCCAGACGCCACTTTTCAAAGTGGGATGCAGAATGTCTTCATAATAGAATTATTTTGCCAATTGACTTAGAAGTCCCCTTAAACCATGGTTCCCAAACCCCCGCCCTTGCTCCGCTGACCTTTGAAGTATTCAGTTTATCCCGGAAACTTCTTTGCTTTTGGTCCAGTCCAGTTGAGCTGACCTTCCATGTATTGAGTGTTGTCCTTCCCTTCACCTAAAGCAATTCTTATCTACTAATTAATCAGTAAAAAACCCTCTCCCTCCCTCCCTCCCTCCCCACCTCGTAACCACAAAAGTATGTGTTCTTCTCAGTTTATACTATTTCTCAAGATCTTATAATAGTGGTCTTATACAATATTTGTCCTTTTGCCTCTGACTGATTTCGCTCAGCATAATGCCTTCCAGGTTCCTCCATGTTATGAAATGTTTGACAGATTCATCACTGTTCTTTATCGATGCGTAGTATTCCATTGTGTGAATACACCACAATTTATTTACCCATTCATCCGTTGATGGACACCTTGGTTGCTTCCAGCTTTTTGCTATTGTAAACAGAGCTGCAATAAACATGGGTGTGCATATATCTGTTTGTGTGAAGGCTCTTATTTCTCTAGGGTATATTCCGAGGAGTGGGATTTCTGGGTTGTATGGTAGTTCTATTTCTAACTGTTTAAGATAACGCCAGATAGATTTCCAAAGTGGTTGTACCATTTTACATTCCCACCAGCAGTGTATAAGAGTTCCAATCTCTCTGCAGCCCCTCCAACATTTATTATTTTGTGTTTTTTGGATTAATGCCAGCCTTGTTGGAGTGAGATGGAATCTCATCGTAGTTTTAATTTGCATTTCTCTAATGGCTAATGGTCGAGAGCATTTTCTCATGTATCTGTTAGCTGCCCGAATATCTTCTTTAGTGAAGTGTGTGTTCATATCCTTTGCCCACTTCTTGACTGAGTTGTTTGCCTTTTTGTGGTTGAGTTTTGAGAGAATCATGTAGATTTTAGAGATCAGGCGCTGGTCGGAGATGTCATAGCTGAAAATTCTTTCCCAATCTGTAGGTGGTCTTTTTACTCTTTTGGTGAAGTTTTTAGATGAGCATAGGTGTTTGATTTTTAGGAGCTCCCAGTTATCGGGTTTCTCTTTGTCATTTTTGGTAATGTTTTGTATTCTGTTTATGCCTTGTATTAGGGCTCCTAGGGTTGTCCCTATTTTTTCTTCCATGATCTTTATCCTTTTAGTCTTTATGTTTAGGTCTTTGATCCACTTGGAGTTAGTTTTTGTGCATGGTGTGAGGTATGGGTCCTGTTTCATTTTTTTGCAAATGGATGTCCAGTTATGCCAGCACCATTTGTTAAAAAGACTATCTTTTCCCCAATTAACTGACACTGGGCCTTTGTCAAATATCAGCTGCTCATACGTGGATGGATTTATATCTGGGTTCTCAATTCTGTTCCATTGGTCTATGTGTCTGTTGTTGTACCAGTACCAGGCTGTTTTGACTACTGTGGCTGTATAATAGCTTCTGAAATCAGGTAGAGTGAGGCCTCCCACTTTCTTCTTCTTTTTCAGTAATGCTTTGCTTATCCGAGGCTTCTTTCCCTTCCATATGAAATTGGTGATTTGTTTCTCTATCACCTTAAAAAATGACACTGGAATTTGGATCGGAAGTGCATTGTATGTATAGATGGCTTTTGGTAGAATAGACATTTTTTACTGTGTTAAGTCTTCCTATCCATGAGCAAGGTATGTTTTTCCACTTAAGTATGTCCTTTTGAATTTCTTGTAGTAGAGCTTTGTAGTTTTCTTTGTATAGGTCTTTTACATCCTTGGTAAGATTTATTCCTAAGTATTTTATCTTCTTGGGGGCTACTGTGAATGGTATTGATTTGGTTATTTCCTCTTCGATGTTCTTTTTGTTGATGTAGAGGAATCCAAGTGATTTTTGTATGTTTATCTTATAACCTGAGACTCTGCCAAACTCTTCTATTAGTTTCAGTAGTTTTCTGGAGGATTCCTTAGGGTTTTCTGTGTATAAGATCATGTCATCTGCAAATAGAGATAATTTTACTTCCTCCTTGCCAGTCCGGATGCCTTTTATTTCTTTGTCTAGCCTAATTGCCCTGGCTAGGACTTCTAGCACGATGTTGAATAAGAGCGGTGATAAAGGGCATCCTTGTCTGGTTCCCGTTCTCAAGGGAAATGCTTTCAGGCTCTCTCCATTTAGAGTGATGTTGGCTGTTGGCTTTGCATAGATGCCCTTTATTATGTTGAGGAATTTTCCCTCAATTCCTATTTTGGTGAGAGTTTTTATCATAAATGGGTGTTGGACTTTGTCAAATGCCTTTTCTGCATCAATTGATAAGATCATGTGGTTTTTGTCTTTTGTTTTATTTATGTGGTGGATTACATTAATGGTTTTTCTGATATTAAACCAGCCTTGCATACCTGGTATAAATCCCACTTGATTGTGGTGAATTATTTTTTTGATATGTTGTTGAATTCTATTGGCTAGAATTTTGTTGAGGATTTTTCCATCTATGTTCATGAAGGATATAGGTCTGTAATTTTCTTTTTTTGTGATGTCTTTACCTGGTTTTGGTATCAGGGAGATGGTGGCTTCATAGAATGAGTTGGGTAGTATTCCATCATTTTCTATGCTTTTGACTATCTTCTTATGGAGATGCTGCAGGCTGGCTGAGCCCTTTGCTGAAAGGTTACAGTGCACCTGTTAGGTAGCCCTCTCCACACAGCCCTCTCTCATTCTCTCTTCAAGTTTTGGGAAGTACTCTGGTACTCTGTCCTCTCACGCCTCCAGGCCTAGGAGCCTGTGGACATTCCACTAATACTAGCCCTGGAATATGGCACTATCCGTGCTTTTCCCCTTCACCCTTCCCACTTTTCTATAAACTGTCCCTTTGTCAATTCTCCTTGAAGTAACGAATTTCACCATGCCATCAGTTTCCTGCTGGAGGCCCTGCCTGATGGAATGAACTCGGGCATATTAATTTTGACAATTCTATTTCTCATTTCCATCATCTATATACTAAAGATAAAAATAATATCTAATTCTTAGAGTTATTACGAAGAGTGTCTTAGTTAGGAATCTTTTAGTTACAAATGGCAATTCAACCTAGTATTAGCACAGAGTGAAATTTATAGGAAGAGCAGTGAGGAACCTCACTAACTATGAAGAAACCAAGAAAAGGACAGGAAAACAACTGGGCATCAGAAACATCAGAGCCCAGCAGCAAATTGTCAGACTTGTTGGCATCTATCTCTGTCTCCCTCTGTTCCTTTGTTTCAGGTTCTATTCTTACTGAGACTAGCTTACCCTGAATTTCAGGCCAAGGATGGACCAGGATCCCTGCAAGCACTGGGGAGTACCACATGACCACTGGAGCCACATGGAGACAGATTTTATTCCACAGCTCTAGTTACAGGAAAGTCATGAAAGAGCCCGTGACTGGACCACCTAGTGACCAATGGCCACCCAACCCATTGCAACTGGGGGCAAGATCAAGTACAAAATATCCTATGAACACATGAATGGAAGAAAGTGGCTTCAAGGGAAGTGGAAGGTTGTGAGGACAAAACAGTGTTCAAATCAAGCGTTAAATGAGCCAATGCACGTTTAGCATGTTATAGTGCCTAATTTGTCATATGCACTCAATAGATGACAATTGTTAGGTTTACTTCATTTACCTTCCTCTTTTCATGCACATATACCTAAGATGCACATAAACGTCCCTCTCAAATGTTTATGATCCTGTTTTCTCTTTGAGAGAAAGCCATTGTGCCATCTCCATGCTGGGATATGTCTCTCCTCATGATCTTCATGAATTATAGTTTGCCCTAATCCTAAAATAAGACTGTGTACAAAAAGGTAGGTTGTCATTTATTTTACTTCCAAACATCTTAGGACTACAGTTAAAGCCTATTTCAGTCCACAAAATGCAAAAGAAAATATTCAGAGTCCTGACTTGGATAAAAGAGGAAAACAGCTGTCAATTCCCCCAAAAGGAAAAAGATATCCTACTCTTCTTTTGTGAGTTTGGACCCACATTCTATTCCATGAAGTACAATTCCAACAGTCACCCTTTACACAGGTAGTTCTGAACTTCACCAATCCTCCAGTCTGTTTTATTCTTCTCTTTCCTTTTGGGTTGCTGGCCTTATTGCTTGTTCCTCTCTTAGAGGCTTTCCTTGTTCCTCTCTTAGAGGCTTTGCTTGCCTGTTGGTGTTGTGCATTTCTCTAGTGGTCTCTTGGTGTCCTATATATCACAACTTCTCCCTCCCTCCCAGTACCCCTATGGGGGCCACACATAAACACAGGCACTGTGCACTCCAGACACGGAGGGCAAACCAGAGAGAGAGGAGCAGATGTTTCCTGAATACCTGTTACTGCCAGTTATGGTGTATGGGCCTTTGTGCATCTTCTCATTCAACCTGACAACCACGCTACTCAGAGGTATGTATAACTGGCCCCAGTCTTCAGATAAAGTAACTGAGTCTTGGGCAGGTAAAGTGACTTTTCCAAGGACACAGAGCCAGATACAGCCAGAGTCAAATGTCAAGTGCAAGCTCATGACACTCTAGACCTGCATTGGCCAATAAGTATCCTCTAGCTATATATGCCTATGCCTATTAAAATTAAATTAAAAATTTAGTTCACTTCTTACACTAACAACATTTCAAGTCCTCTATAGCCATATGTGGCTGGTGGATACTGTATTGGGCAGTGCAAATCTAGAACACTCCCATTATTGCACAATGTTCTATTGGGCAAAGCAGGTCTAGACCATGATGGATCTTTCTGTTACATTTTTGATCTTTCGAGAAACATGCATTGAGGTTCTTTTATATAGAACACTTATCCTAGGTTCTGGAACTAAAAAGACAAAGATGACATTGTCTCTACAAAGAGCTCACAGTTCAGGGGCTGGCAGAGGCATGCAGGCATGCAGGATGCTCTGAGAGCCAAAACTCGGTTGTAGGAGGTAGGTGGGAATTGAGATAAATGAATTAATAAATGAATGAATAAAGCAAGCTGAATTCTGGAGTCAGACCTCTGTGCTTGCACCAGAAAGTAGGTAAAGCAGAGAAGACTTCCAGGACCAAGCAGAACCTGACTCTGGCTGCAGACATTGAATCCCTCACCGATGCAGTACTTAATTATAAGAAGAAGTGAGGTAGGTATTTTTCAAACCTTCCTGTGAGTTGCTTGGGCTGAGTTTTGACCTGCACTAGCCCTCACCTATCATCACAGCAGGCTCTGCCTGACTGGAGATCACCCCCTGGGTCTGAAGTGTGTATGAGGAACATGTACATTCAATGCTGGATGATCTGACATGAGAAGAGATGACTAGTGGGTTGAGGTGTGCATTTCACAAACATCAATTATAATACTCAGACCCCTCCAAATACTTTCCCTCTTCTAAGCAGCTTATAATCATGGACATGTAATCATGAGCTTAGCAGCTCCCAAAGGGGCATCTTCGCAAACTTCACATGCCCAGCAACGTTTTAGGTGGAGGATCAGGGTGCACTCTGCTCTGACTTGCTACTCTTAAGGTGTGGTAATACTACAACCAGGTGATATATCTAAACACCTCATGGCTTAACTTCTCATTATATATGAGTATTATGGATTGAATTGTATCTCCAAAAAGATATGTTGAAGTCCTAACCCCTGTTACCTGTGAATGTGAATAGGGAATAGGGTCTTTAAAGATATAATTAGTTATCTGTTAACATGAGGTCATGCTGGAGCAGGGTATAAGATGTATAAGATGTTCAAAGTAACTGAGTTCATAATTTTTTTTAAATGGAACAATCCAAAAATCAATTAACAGGGAATAGATAAATTTTAGTATAGTCTCTCAAAGGAATATTATACAATAATGAAGATGAGTGAACTACAAGTAATAGCACAGAGGAACTGCAACATTGCATGACAAAACCAGGTTGCAAAAGACTATATTCAGAATAATAGCATTTTAATAAAGCTCACAAAAGCAAAAGTCAACAAAATATTGTCTAGAATTACATACATATGAAAACTCCCCCCTCATTCCCCAAAAGGATAGGATTGATAAACATAAATATCAGGATAGTAGCTACATCTTGATAGAGGCAAGGGGGTAATACACGTGTATATTCAACAATATTGCTAATGTTCTAACTCTAAATTTGAATGTAAATTCAGGAATGTTCATTATTATTTTGTTTCAGCACTTATATAGATTACTTATGTATGGTCCAAATCCATTATGAGTGGTATTCTCATTAAAGACGAGAAGAGGCACAGACAGACAGAGGGAGGGCAGCCATGTGAAGGTGCACCTACAAGCCAAGGAACTCCTGGGGCCACCAGAAGCAGGGACAGACAAGTAAGGATCTTCCCCTAGAGATATTGAAGGGAGCTTAGCCTGGTCAACAAATTGGTTTGGACTTCTGACCTCCAGAGCTGTGAGACAATAAATTCCTGTTCTTATAAGTCACCTACTGTGTAGTATTTTGTTACAGCAGCCCAAGGAAACTCATCCCGTGACAGACAGTGGGCCACAAGGGGCACTAAAGTCAAGTTAAAGTCAAGTAGAAAAGGGCAGACTTCCAATCACAGCTCTGACATTTATAACTATATAAGCCTGAACAACTTCCTCAAGGTCTCTGACCCTCAGTTTCCTCATCTATAAAAAGGGGAAAAAATCAGACCTACATGGTGGAATCATTAGGAGGGTTAGTGCAACGCCCGTAACGAGCCTGGGATGGTGAGCAGCACATAATAGGCACTCAATAAATGACAATCATTACTCCATATATTAATAAAACACACTGTAATTTTTCCAAACATAGACATGGAATTCAAAATCCATATCATTGCAAAAGTAAACTGGCCCCTACAGTTATATAGTTCTTGAAGAAAAAAAAAAAAAAAAACTCTTTTTTTATTCTAAAGTTTTTAATACTAAAACAAAAAATGACATATGAGCTTCACTTTGCAAAGAAATTCTTCTTTAGGATAATTCAGCATTTCAAAAGAACACTAAATCATTTTCCAGTTTGATTTTGAGTTTAGTATCAGTTAATTTCTCTTTGTTCTCCTTCTCTGGTTGTGCTAATGCCGCTCTGTGTATGTACGTTTGTCCAATGCAATCTAAGAAACAATCTCCTCAATTGATCTGGCGTTAACCTCTAACAGCTTAAGACATAGGCTTTTTATCTATCGGTCAATCCTTGCCGCAGATGTAATTCTCTATAGTGCTTACATCTTCGTCACCATCACCAGTGGGTCCCTCTCAGCAAAGCATTTATTTCAGTAAATAAATGTTGCTGCAAACAAAACAGACCATTTACCCAAGAGGCCCCACCACCGCAGCAAAGCCCAGCTATAGTCTTATGCGTTGGCTTGTGGTGTACATAATGATAAATTTCATTCAGGTGTCACCATTTTCAAGCCCCCCCCCCCACCCCCCAGCAAGGATTGATGGTTTACAGTAGGCTGATCCATCATCCAAGGCAGGTGGCACCCTATTGGAATTTCAGAAATCTGTTCCCAATCACATTCACTGTTGGGTGACTCAGTAACGACCCTATTTGTGGTGCGTTACTGAAAATCAATGTGCCGCAGTCAAGGTCAATGTACTGTTGGAAAACTCTTTAAGCACTGATGGATGGATTGTGTTCATTCAGAATAAATGTGAGAAGAAATGACAGCTTAGCATCCAACCCTCATGCCAAACTTCAAAGACACACTTCCTTCTTTACTGGGCAATGCGATTCCCAGAGGGGTGACCTCATACATTTCCACTTGCTCTGTTTGGGGGGATGTCTGCATTTGATAGTGCATCTTTCTCACATTAAAAGCATATATTAAGGCAACAATATGCAAAGTTACTGATGAATAATACTCTGGAGATTTTACCAGTCCAGAGCTTTAAAATTCCTACAACTTCATTTGGAATCAAAATATTTAATATGAGCAAAATCAAGGCCAAACAAAATGTGGATTATTTAAAACATATATTTCTGGAGAAATAATTTGGAAAATAGTCAAAGATAAGACACTCATTTAACTCAGTTTATTCCATAAACAAAATCCTGAAAATGAACCATGCAATGTACTGGGAGCCTGGGATGTAAAGAAGAACAGGCTTGCTCTCTCCACTCCAGGAGTTTCCAGAAGTCAAGGAAGAGACATAGATACACAAATTATTAAATGCAGTGAGATGTACACTTTATACACTGTCGTATGGAGGAAGTGGTAAGTACACAATGATACATACAAGGTAAGAGCACACAGGAGGAAGCTGTCAATTCTCCCTGGGGCCATTTGCAAACCAGAATGGTTGTGATTAACACTCAGGACAGTTAAAAAGAAAGTAAGCTGAGGTTTGTTTGTTCAGTTAGCTTGTTTCCAGAATATTTAAATATTAAAACAAAAAGAGGTCCTCAAAGTGGTGAAGTAACTTTTGACAGTAAGAGACACTAAGAATACAAAATAGATCAATTTTATCGCCATAACACTTCTCTCCCGGTGACCTATTTAGCTACCAAGCAGAGATAATGCTTGACCAAGCTTCTGAGTGTTCTCAGTGTTTCTTCCCAATGGCAAGTTAGAAACCTTTCCCAGTGAAAATGAGAAAACATATACTTTGCCTCCTCAGTTAGAGAATAAATTTTACTTAAAGTTTCTTTTCTTTCTTTTGGTGTACTTACTACCTTCCAAAAGGCAAATATGATTGTCTATGGAATGTTGTTGTTGTTAGGTGCCGTCGGGTCGATTTCGACTCATAGCGACCCCCTGTGACAGAGTAGAACTGCCCCAGAGGGTTTTCTAGGAAGTAGCCCTGGTGGTGCAGCGATTAAAGTGCCCAGCTCCTAATCGAAAGGTCAGCAGTTGGAAACTACCAGAGGCTCCTTGGGATAAAGATGTTGCAGTCTGGTTCCGTAAATATTTACAGCTTTGGAAACTCTGTGGGGTCACTATGAATCAGAACTGACTCAACAGCAGTGGGTAATCTTTATGGAGGCAGATCGCCAGGTCTTTATCCTGCAGAATGGCTAGGTGGGTTCAAACCACCAACCATTCAGTTAGCAGCGAACACTTAAGCAATGTGCCACCAGGCCTCCTTGTCTATGGAATAAAAAAAAGGAATACATAAAGGCAAATAGTTGGCAGCTAATAAAATAATACAAGTGATGTGAAGGCTATTTAAAAATATTTCATATAAACAAAAAGGTGATAGCAAAGGAATCAAGAGTAGACGAGAGAGTATGGTTTCCTGACTCTCAATAATCAAGCTGGATCAACCTAATGATATGCTTGTATGTTTTTCTTCTCTCTAAAGGCAGTGAGTGAGTCATCTGTGATACCCAGCACCTAGCATAGCGCCTGACCTATGATCTCTGCTCAAAGGCTATGAATGGATGAGTGAGTGAATGAATGAATTAGATGCACTGATTACCCACTACAGAGGCAACTATACTGTCCTGTTGCATGGAAATTGCCTGCAACATTAACTGCTTAAAAGGTATTTTTATACTCAAAGATCCCTAGATCCAACCCTCCTACCTGTATTAATAATTATTCTGCCTGGTGACACCATTTCTGTGCAATGCCCCAGAAGTTCTGTCTCTTGCTTGAGTTGCTCATATGAGAGTTGCCACTTTCGCTGGTTTGACAAAGTGAGGACCCCCAGCTTCCTCTTTTTATTCAGCATTTTAGTAATACAAGTATTCCAAGTCATATTTATTCCAGCATCCAGTCATTATTCAAGCATTTATTGAGTACATACTGTATGCCAGGAGCTGTGCTAGGCACTTGCGAGATAAAGAACTCTAAGACAAGATCACTGCCCTGAGGTTGCTCACAGTCTGGGAGATGAAGGAGTGTCGGGGCAGAAGGGAGGTGGTCAGACAGGTAAATGGTTAACTTCAGATACAACATAATGAGAAATATAGCAGAGGGACTGAACAATACACGAGATGTAAAGAAGAACACATATACTCTCTACTTCAGAAGTTTCCAGAAGTCAAGGAAGAGTTATAGATACACAAGCAAATTATTAAATTTTGGTAATTTAATCCAAAAAATAGTCAACGTGGTGAGGGAAAAAATTTCTGAAGTCTTTTCATTTGTAAGTAGCAAACAATCATTTGTGTTCATGTCCTTTAAAGATGTTTTTGCATTGCCTTACACAGAGCCTATGTCTACTTCTGTGAATTAGTGGCAGGAGAAAAACCTCCACAGAAAAATGTAAAAGGAATGCAGCTATGTGTTTCCATAGGACCCCATCCCAAGTCCACATTCACAGTCATTAATTAACGAGCTGGCTCTCCTTCCATTGATTAATTTCTACTTGGCCATTGTTGATAATGAGGTTAGAAAAATGTGTTTACACAGGGCAAAATGAAATGAAAGGCACAATATAAATACATAAGTCATCATTTAAAGAGCAACAAAGGTGAGAAAGTGGCTGTATTAAGCCCCAGACCTCTGGCTTCCTCTCTGAACCCTGCTTGTCCACAGAGAAACCTTTAGTCATAGCATATTAGTTTCAGCAAATGGCAGTGATGCAACACAGACTTGGAATTAGAAGCTGCCAGGGATATTTCAGTTTATACTTCCTCCATTGTTTAAACATGATTAGTTATCTATTAATGTGGAACAAATCACCTCAAAACTTATTGGCATAGAAGCACAATAGTTATTGAATATCTCTCACAGATTCTGTGGGTCAGGAATTTGGAAGTGGTTCACCTGAGTATTGTCGGCTCAAGGCCGCTCATGAGTTTGCAGTCAGATTCCGCCTGGGACTGGGGTCATCTCTAAGGTGTCTTCACTCTCATGCTTGGTGCCTGGGCTGGGAAGATTTGACCACACATTGGCTGGAATGGCTGAGACTCCCTGGACATCTCTCTGCATCTCTATGTGGTCTTTCCACATGGTTTCTCTTGTTTGGTTACTTTAGGGGAGCTGAACTTCTTACACGTTGCTTCAGTGTTCCTGAGGCCATGCCCAAAGAGAGATCCAGGCAGAAGCTCTGTCATCTTTGATGACCTATATTTGGAAGTCATTCCCCAGATCCAAGGGGAAGGCTCACAGATCCCATTGCTAGATGGATGAGGTCACCATCATGTTGCAGGAAGAGCATGTGGGATTGGTACAACCATCTTTGGAAAATATAATCTGCATTGTTGGGAATGTACCTCCTGGCTCTGCTTGTTCATATACAAGGCAGTGGGGCATAGTCTAGACAGGACCTTGGAGAACATGGGTACTCAGTGAACACATTCACGTGTTGGCTATCTGAGGCAGATACCATACTATCATACTACTCTGAACCCAAAGGTGTTTCCTTCTTAATGCAGAATCAGAAATCTTTCCTCCTCTGGCTGATTCTACACGATTTGGTTCTAGCACCTGTATGTGCCTTATCCCTGTAGGCCTATATAAATGCTGATTATATGAATCAATAAATAAATCAATTAACACTCTCTAAGAGGTCACAAAATAAGGCTGCTTCTTTGTTATATGACTACTTTTAAAATATTTTAAAACAGTAATTAGCTTGTTTATACCCACCCCCTCCAGTCCTTTCTTCTCTAGGCTCGTATCAATGATGTTTCTTAGAGCTAGAGCACCCAACAGAATAAAGCAGCACTAGCACTTCCTGCCTTTGAAATGCTTTTTTTTTTAAAGAAAGCATTCTACTGATAGTTTCCTATGTTCTTTTCTCATTATTGTTCAAGAAACCTTAATCATCCTGAAATATATTCATATATTTATTATTACAACCTTTAACATTTATAACCATCATGTGTTGTTATACCCATTTTATAAATACAGATGCTGAAGATAAAAAAATTAAACAAAGATACAGGCCTAGTGATAATGCTTACACTTGCCTCTACAATTATGTCATATGCAGCACTGTTGGGTCATATCATCTCATCTAACTGTTAATGTCTTCATAAGGAGAGTCCTATAGCCTTCCCCTAAGCAAACCAGTGAGGTCTTAGGCGCCTGGAAATGCTCCCCTGGCTGCATTTTCCTAACTTTTCTTTGCACCATTTAAACACGTTTATGTGCACATTTGTTACATAAATTCTGACTTTAAAAATAATTCATGTTTATTGTCCACAAGTTGGAAGGTGTAAGTTTAAATCTTAAAAATGTGGCCAATTATGCCAAAACCCCAAAATAATAGTTCGAAGATTCCATGTTTTCCCCCAGATATATGTACATACACACATTTTATGCATATAATAATATGCATATATTTTGAGACCTGAACTCACTTACTTTGGATATGTCATTAGCAAAGACCAGTCACTAGAAAAGGACATCATGTTTGGTAAAGTAGAGGACCAATGAAAATGAAAGAAACCCTCAATGAGATGGATTAACAAATAGCCTCATCAACTCAAACACACCAACGATCATAAAGATGGCACTGGATCAGACAACTTTTTGTCCTATTACACATAGGGTTGCCATGAATCAGAGCCAACTTGACGACAACTAACAACAATGACAACATATTTCAATATAATAAAACACTCTTCATAAACTTGATTTCCAATGGCTGCTGAATAATTTTATTGTATACATGTAGCCCAATTTATGTAATAATTCACCTTCCTTTTTAAAAGGACAAAGATCACAATGTAATTCACATGATTCCTCTAATTATACTTCCTGTTTAAAAACTCATTCCATTTCTTGTTAAAAATCAACTAATTTCTCCAGCTTAGAATATGATCTCTTATCTAAATGGGGCTACATAAGCCGTAGAATATTGTAGCTGGAAGAGCTCATGAAAACCATGAACTCCCAGCCCCTTTGTCACGTCATGCAGAGATCTAAGGTCCAGAGAGGGAAAGGGGCTTGCCAAGTTCAACAGCAAAATCTGAAACTACAATTTAGACCTTCCAGAGTATAGTTCCTTGCTACAAAATTATGAAATTATGTGTTTTTCCCATTCCTTTGGTCATCTGACAAATATTAATAGCCTGCCCTGAAGCCACCAGGCACGTGTCTATATGCAAGAAGGATTGAAACAGACGTAGCACTGCCCTGTGAACCTCATAGTCACTGTATCTCCTCCTTCCACCCCAGAGGTCACCCACAGAGTTTCTAAACACCTGGATGTGGCTTCCTGTATCTCTCGGCCCAAGATCATTCTCTGGTCTCAAGAGCACACTGAGCCATCTTTCTGCTCAGAGAATTAACACCTGAGAAGTGACTGTCAATCAATGAGGAACAAGAGTTGGTGGATGGATGCCCTGGCATTCTTAAACCACCCCTCCCCTAGTGGGACAGTTCTGAGACATGTTCCACATAGTCTCTAGTGGGCTCCCAGTGGGGTGGAACTTAGTCACTAAAGCACCTTTCCTTGTTTCACTCAGTGTTTCCTGGGAGCACCTCCCTAGGTGATAACAAAAACAAGAAAAATGCAACTCTGAACTGCTCTGCCCTTTGACTATGATGACAGCTTTGTACACAGATATCTACTGGGAAGAGAAAAGGAAATATACTTAAGCTAGAAAACATCTTTTTATTTAGGTGAGGAGCCAAATAAACCCAAACCAAGACAAATTCATATCATCATTTATCACAGGCATTCCAAAAAGGAAAAACTATATTGTTGTTAGGCACCGTCCAGTCGGTTCCAACTCACAGCAACTCTATGTACCACAGAAGAAACACTGACTGGTCCTGTGCCATCCTTACAATCATTGCTATGTTTCAGCCCATTATTGCAGCCTCTGTGTCAATCCATCTCATTGAGGGTTTTCCTCTTTTTTGCTCACCCTCCTACTTTACCGAGAATGATGTCCTTCTCCAGGGACTGGTCCCTCCCGATAACATGTCCAAAGTACCTGAGATGAAGTCTTACCATCCTTGCTTCTAAGGAGCATTCTGGCTGTACTTCTTCCGAGGCAGATTTGTACATTCTTCTGGCAGGCCATGATACATTCAGTGTTCTTCGCCAACACCACAATTCAAAGGCATCAATTCTGCTTCTGTCTTCCTCATTCATTGTCCAGCTTTTGCATGCATATGAGATGAATGAAGATACCATGGCTTGGGTCAGGCGCACCTTGTCATCAAAGTGACATGTTTGCTTTTTAACACTTTGAAGAGGTCTTTTGTAGCAGATTTGCCCAATGCAATATGTTGTTTGATTTCTTGACTGCTGCTTCCATGGGTGTTGATTGTGGATCCAAGTAAAATGATATCATTGACAACATCAATATTTTCACTGTTTATCATGGTATTGCTTATTGGTCCAGTTGTGAGGATTTTTGTTATCTTTATGTTGAGGTGTAATCCATACTGAAGGCTGTAGTTTTTGATCATCATCAATAAATGCTTCAAGTTCTACTCACTTTCATCAAGCAAAGTTATATCACCTGCATATTGCAGGTTGTTAATGAGTCTTCCTCCAATCCTGATACCATATTCTTCTTCATATAGTCCAGTTTCTTGGATTCTTTGCTCAGCATACAGATTAAATAAGTATGGTGAAAGGATACAACCCTGATGCACATCTTTCCTGATTTTCACAGTAACCCCTTGTTCTATTTGAATGACTGCTTGTTGGCCTATGTACAGGTTCCATATGAGCATATTTAAGTGTTCCAGAATTCCCCATTCTTTGCACTGTCATCCATAATTTGTTATGATCCACACAGCTGAATGCCTTTACATAGTCAGTAAAACACAGGCAAACATCTTCCTGATATTCTCTGCTCCTAGCCAAGTTTGATTTGACATCAGCAATGCTATCCCTCATTCCGCATCCTCTTCTGATGCTGGCTTGAATTTCTGGAAGTTCCCTGTAGATGTGCTGCTGCAACTGTTTTTGTATAACCTTCAGCAAAATTTTGCTTGTGTGTGATATTAATGATATCGTTCAATAATTTTCACATTTTGTTGGACCACTTTTCTTTGGAATGGGCACAAATATGGACCTCTGCCAGTTGGTTGGCCAGGTAGCCATCTTCAAATTTCTTGCCATAGACAAGTGAGCACTTCCAACGTTGCATCTATTTGTTGAAGTATCTCAACTGCTATTCTGTCAATTCCTGGAGCCAATGCTTTCAATGCACCTTGGATATCTTCCTTCAATACCATATGTTCCTGATCTTATGCTACCTCCTGAAATAACTGAACATTGATCAATCTTTTTGGTACAGTAACTCTTTGTATTCCTTCCAGTTCTTTTGATGCTTCCTGTGTTGTTCAATATTTTGCCCATAGAATCCTTCAATATCGCAACTCGAGGTTTAAACTTTTCTCCTGTTCTTCCAGCTTGAGAAATGTCAAGCATGTTCTTCTCTTTTGGTTTTCTATCTCCAGGTCTTTGCACATGTCATCATAATACTTTACTTTGTCTTCTCAACCCGCCCTTTGAAATCTTCTGTTCAGCTTTTACTTCACCACTTCTTCCTTCACTTTAGCTACTCTACAATCAAGAGCAAGTTTCAGAGTCTCTTCTGACATCCATTTTGGTCTTTTCTTTCTCTCCTATCTTTTTAATAACCTCTTGCTTTCTTCATATATGATGTCGTTGATGTCATTCCACAACTCATCTGGTCTTCGGTTATTAGTGTTCAAAGCATCAAATCTATTCTTGAGATGGTCTCAAAATTCAGGTGGGATATACTCAAGGTCATACTTTGGCTCTCGTGTACTTTTTCTAACTTTCTTCAGCTTCAACTTCAACTTGCATATGAACAACTGATGGTCTGTTCCACAGTTGGCCCCTGGCCTTGTTCTGACTGATGATATTGAGCTACTACATTGGCTCATTCTATAGATGTAGTCAATCTGATTCCTGTGTATTCCGTTTGGTGACGTCCACATGAATAGTCACAGTTTATGTTGTTGAAAAAAAGGTATTTCCAACAAATAAGTTGTTGGTCTTGATAAGTTCCATCATGTGATCTCTGACATCTTTTCTATCACCAAGGCCATATTTTCCAACTACTAATCCTTCTTTGGAAACTCTGGTGGTATAGTGGCTTTGTTTCCAACTTTCGCATTTCAATCACCAGTAATTATCAGTATATCTTGATTACATGTTCAGTCAATTTCAGACTGCAGAAGCTGATAAAAATCTTCAATTTCTTCAACTTGGGTGCCAGTGGTTGGTGTGTAAATTTGAATAAAAGTTGTATTAATTGGTCTTCCTGGTAGGAGAATGGAGATAATCCTATCGCTGACAGCATTAGCCTTCAGGATAGATCTTGAAATGTTCTTTTTGACAATGAATACAATGCCATTCCTCTTCAATTTGTCATTCCCAGAATAGTAGACCATATGATTGTCAGATTCAAAATGACCAATACCAGTCCATTTTAGCTCACTAATACCTAGGATATCTATCTTCAAGTACTCCATTTAATTTTGGACAATTTCCAGTTTTCCTAGATTCATACTTTGTACATTCCACTTTCCTATTATTAATGGACATTTGCAGCTGTTTTTTCTGTTTGAGTTTTGCCATATAAGCAAATAAAGGGCCCGAAAGCTTTCCTCCATCCATGTCATTAAGGTTGACTCTACTTTGTAAAATAGAGGGTCAGCAAAAAGGAGGAAAACCCTCAACGAGATGGACTGACACAGTGGCTGCAAAAGTGGGCTCAAACATAGCAACAATGCACTCCATGGGCTCAAACATAGCAAGAATTGTGAGGATGGTACAGAACCGGGCATCTTTTCGTTTTGTTGTACATAGGGCCACTATGAGTCGAAACCAACTTGATGGCACCTAACAACAACAAGTCCTCTGAGGAGGCAGCTCTTCCCCACTTGTATTTTGAGTGCCTTCCAACCTGAAGGGCTCATCTTCTGGCACTAACTCAGACAATGTTCTGCTGCTATTCATAAGGTTTTCACTGGCCATTTTTTTAGAAGTGTATTACCAAGTCCTTCTCCTAGTCTGGAAAAGCTCTGCTAAAACCTGTCCACCATGGGTAACCCTGCTGGTATTTGAAATACCTGTGGCATAGCTTCCAGCATCACAGCAACATGCAAGCCACCACAGTACGAAAAACTGTCTGGCAAGTGGTGGGAGGAAAAAAAAGAAAAACTATAATATGCATGAAATAACACAATAGGAAGTCTCTTCCAGTTATCTACTTCTGTGAAACAACTCCCACCATTAAAACTTAGTGTCTTAAAACAAAAGTGTATTATTACCTCTTCTAAGTCTGGAGTAAATAAGCTTAGTTGGACAGTTCTTGCTTGGGTCTCTCATATGGCTGCAGAAGATGGGAGCTGAGACTGAAGTCATCTGAAGACTCTCTTGATTATCTCCTTGGTGTGTGAACTGATTGGGCATCCTTCTCTGCATTCAGCCTCTCCATGTAGCTTGGGCTTCCTCACAGCATAGCGGTTTCAGGCCAGTCAGACTTCTTCCATGGTTGCTGGTTTTCCCTAGAGCCAATTTCAAATACAAAAAATGGAAGTGGTCAATATTTTAAGAATAAGGCTAGAAACTGGCATAGTGTGCCTTCTGCCAGCCCACCCAGTTTTAAGGGGAAGGGCATGGGCCTCATCTCTCAAATAGGAGGAGTGTCTAATAATTTTATCCATTTTAAATATATCACAGAAGCTTTATTATCGTGGTGGTGGGGGGAGGACGAGGCAGCACTTTCCTGAATGAGAGATATTTAAGATGAGACCTGACGAATGTGGGAGAGGGCCAAGCTGAGCAGTGGGGGACAATCATTCCAGATAGAGGGAAAAGTATGTATGCATGCTTTCAGCATTTTGATGACCTGAAAGTCAGTGTGGCTGGTGGCAGGAAACCCGGAGGACACATTAGGAGGGAGAACTTAAGGAAGTGTCAAGGGACAGATCAGGCTGGGCTGTGTAGGTTGTGTTAAGTATTTTAGGAGAAACCTGAATCAGGAGGGTATCATGGTCTGATTTACATTTTTTAAAAACCTCTCTAACTCAGTGACACAGCAAGTGTAGACCTTAGATGAGTGTTATAAGACTGCAAAGTTTGTTACTAAATCAGGACAAGAGTACAGACATTGAGCATAAGCTTCTAGAAAGCTCCATAGCAGTTTGACTGTTGCAACATTCAAGCATTTTTTTAAAATAAGAATGTTGGTCCATGATGCACTGGGGGAAAAATACCTGGTCTTTCGCCATAGATAGATTGTAAAATAGTGGTCTAGCTGTACTGCAAAGAGTAGGGTGGAAGGGAATGTTTGGAAGAAGGGAGAATAGGTGGGAGGCTATTACAGTGCTGATGTTGACATGGTTAGAGTAGGAGCAGTAGAGGTGTAGAGAAGGGCCAGATTTAAGCAACATTTAGAAGGAGTCCCTGAGTGGTGCAAATAGTTAATGTGCCTGGCTCCTAATACAAAAGTTGGTAGTTCAAGTCACCCAGAGGTGGATCAGAAGAAAAGCCTGGAGATCTACTTCTGAAAAATCAGCCACTGAAAACCCAATGGAGCATAGTTTTACTCTGACATACACGAGGTTGCTATGAGTCAATGTCAACTTGACAGCAGCTGGTTTTAGAAGGTAAAATAGGCAGAATCCGGTGATGGGCTAGAGGTGAGAAAGAAAGACAGGTGGGTTTCAGGTCTCCTGTTAGAGAAAGTGGGTTAATAAAGAGCCATTTAATGAGATGAGAGTGACAGGAAAAAAAAAAAAAAAACACTCAGCTCTGAACTGTATTGCATTTACCCTCCCAACTTTTGTATTGAAACATCTAATGGGCATTGAAAAGGAAATACCAACTTGAGGCTAAGGCATATTATCTTTTTATTTTAATTAGAAGCCACCTACAATACAGAAACAAGTCAACATAATTCACTTTTTTAATCAGAAAGAATTCTTTGCAAGTACAACAGATACAGCATCCAAATAAATTAGTTGTAATTTTCTTAATGAACTAAGTCATCATGAATCACTGTGTGTAATCACCCCTGTGATTTAGAGCTTGTGTCATTTCCAACAATGCAACACTATTTGGTAAATATTAAAGACTGTTAGAGAAAGGGGATAAGAAATGACCTTTCAATCTATATGGAACATGTTAATTACTAAAAAGGCGGCAATCGGTTATAAAGAATCGTTCCTCTGTTGTCACCACTGAAGCATGACCCCGCCTTTTGGTTATGAATTCTCCTCAAAAGAAATATGGATGCATGACATTTACATTTGCAATGTCATTTAGCGTAAGTATGCATTCTTATTCATGGCTTTGATCCCTACACAGTCTTAAACATGAGTATATTTTTAAGTTCAAATATATTTTCAAGTTTTCTCCTGGAAACCACCAAGGAGGCAGGGTGAGAATATACAAAGGGAATGGAAATAGAGCCATATGTCTCTCGGTTTTGATCCTGGATCCACCTTACTACCAGTGTGACCTAATTGAATTGTATTTAACCCAGAAGGTCCCAAACTTACTTGATCCCAGAAGGCTTTGTACTGTATAGCACCTCTTGATATTCCACATTTTTGTGGAATTCACGTTGGTGCAATGTTTTACTGCATGGGAATTGGGAGCATTGGGATCTGGGTTAGATTCCTAGCTCCACCGTTCACTAAACATGGACATGGGACTCTTATGATCATTGCTTTCTTTGTTAAAGTGGGAATGAGAACCTTATTTAGAGGGATTGTTGCTGAAAGGAGTTAAATAAAATGAGGAAAGGTATGTAAAGAGCTTGGCACAGAACCAGGCAAATAGTAAGCTCAATACATGATTTTAATTTCTGTATCCCCAGAGCATGGCATGTAATATATGCTCATGGTCTGTTGAATTCCTTCTGGGAAGACACCATGGGAGTTAAAAACCCAGAATCAGGGAGTGAATCTTGGCATAGTTACAATAAGAACCCAAGTCTTCTGAGGTCCAGTTCTCATGCTAGAAGAGGCTCATCTGTAGCCTAGAGAGATGAAAAGGAAAGATGAGGGAAGCACTGAGGAAAAATAATATTATTACAAAGGAAAAGAGGAGAATGAAAGGAAGAAAGGGGAAGAAGAAAAGAGATAGGTAAGATGGATGGATTGGATGGATGGATGGATGGATGGATGGATGGATGGATGGATGGATGGATGGATGGATGGATGGATGGATGATGGATGGATGGATGGATGGATGGATGGATGGATGGATGGATGGATGGATGGATGGATGGATGGGGATGGGGGATGGGGGGATGGGGGTGGGTGGGTGGATGGGTGGATGGGTGAATGGGTGGATGGGTAGATAGATGGATAGGAGGATGAGTGGTGAATGGATGAAAAGAAAGAAGGGATAGAGGGAGGGAGGTCTCAGTGTTCGTATCTTTTAAAATGGGGTAATAATTCTACTCTCCTTTTAGGGTTGCTATGATGAGAAGATAAAATAGTCCATGTAAAACACTTAGCTCAGTGCCTGGCCCATGACAGCACTCAATATTAGTCAGTGCACGATTATTATAGCCAGAGGTACAATCTGTAATACTTTCAGGATTAGGAATCCAGGGTCAGCTCAGTACTAAGGAATAAGATCTTTTGGGGGAGAGAAGGGGGAGGATTATAGGTGCATTAAATACTGGGGGTGGAGAAGGATTTAATCCATAAATGCAGAGGCTCCTCGAAATGAACAATTAAATGAGAGATTTTCTAAAAGAGAGGTAAATTTCTTGTGTGTAGTAAAATGGGTAGTGTTGGTTTCTTTTTTCTTGATAGTAAATTTTACAAAGGTTGGAAGGAAACATAAAGATGATGTTCTTATTAACCAATCATGCAGACAGTGTAATTTAATAGACCTACTGGCAGTCTGAAATATGTTTAAAATTGATTTGTATGCAAGAAAAATTAGAGGGTGTAGCATATAGAGGAAGGGAGGCTTCCTTTGCTGATCAAGGCAATAGGTAGAGTCAAAATTTATTTTTCAAGATCTGAAAATGTGACAGAAATGAGCAAATTCATATGTGTGAACTCAGAAAACTTCAGAAATAGGGTGACCAAGTGTAAAGAAATCCTGCTTGCCTTTTAAATTCTCAGGGGTGTTTAGACATGTTAAACAATGGGTAGAAAAATTTTCATGTGTGGGCATCAGGAAAAGGAGTAAGTCAAATCAAGAAAAGGGGGAAAATGGTAACATGGTATGAAAGTAAGTTGAATGAACCAAATGGCGAGGAGACACATGAGAACTATCTTCATATATTGTGTATCTACAGAAAAGAAAAGAATTAAGACCAAGGGTACTAGTATTGGTAAAAATATTGCAAGTTACAATTTTTCAATAATTATTTATAGTAGTGGAATGACCCTGTTTTGAGAGGCAGTGAGCTTCTCATCGCTTGAGGCATCTAGGTGGAATCTGGTAGGAATGATCACAATCAGGAGTGTTGAAGAGGGGATGTCTTCACTGAACAGGGATATTGCTTTAAATTAGCATTCCCCATCATGATTCTCCAAATATTGTTATAAGGTATTAACAGGTATTAGAGTAAAATAAAACAAAGAAAGGGTAATTCTCTGGTCAATTAATTTGGGAAACACTGAAGTTCAACATGTCACAGAACCTTCAGCATCTGAGAGGGGATATTAGTCTTCATCACTTTCAATAAAACAATAGAAACTTTTTATAAGATGCATATCATGGGGAAGGGGGATATAAAATGAAACGATCTTTAGGAAACACTGGTGTACATGATCTCCAAATTATTTTCTACTTGAAGATTCCATGAGTTCATGTAGGAAACCCATACCAACATTCCTAGCTGTGGTCAAGTTTAACGAAGTTCATAGTTAGAAAAATTAAGAATATAGACAAGATAGCAAAATTAGGGATCACGCATTTAAAGGAGATAAAAGAATGAAAAAAAAAATAAATGTTTGGACCTTGTAGAGATGTCTCCGAATATCTGAGAAACAAACATAGTGGTGGACATAAGAAAAAAAAGTAATAGATAACTGATATATTACCAAAAGAAAGAAGAAAAAAAAATTGGACAATAGAAGAATGAAACAACAAGACCAGAGCCAGAAAGAGCGGGAAGGACATGAAGTAGCGGTGGGTGTGGGTGTGGTTTTTATTTTTAAGCATGAGATGTACCTGGCCTGAGACCAGACTAATGCAGACATAGTCAACTTCCTTCCCACTGGAAAGAGCCCCTCAGGAAATTCAGCCAGAAAGCTTCACAGGAAATATGGATTCAAATGTGTCTCTTCATGACAGAGTGTGTCCCCAAGCTCACTGACCTGATGAACTGACTGCCCTCTTCCCTATTGAGACGTGGCTGTTTGGTGAACTGAGATCAGTGCACATCTCTTGGGGCTAAAGAATCTTTATTAGCATGTTGGTTTCCAACCTCCTTTTCTCTAGCCTTGGGGAAACTCATAACACTTTTCTAGTGTCAAGCACCACTTCCTAATCCCTTCTTGGCTGGTCATACAATGGCCTTTGCAGGGTTTGCCTTTTCAGTACATTTCCAATGCCCATCTATTTGATACCCTATAATTTGAGTTCTAGCAGCACGTTCCCAATCAAGTCTTAATCAGAACTTTCCTTCTTCTTCTCCCAGACTTTGGTGGCCGAATTTCAGCTAGCCTCCCATGAATAGTAAGTTCTATTCCTTCCCATTGTTTTATGAGCTTCTAAGCTGAATCTGAAGAAGGGCAAATGGGAGATGCAGCTCTTTTAAATGAGACAGACCTATCCCTTCCTGTTATAGCCTAGCCGGATGCCTGCTCTGAGATCTCTCAATAGCCCCCATCTAGAGGAGCCTCATATTTCTCACCAAATCCATAACTTAAGAAGTCACATTATAGCCCTTTAGTACATCTGGGAAGATTAGAGCCTATTAAAAAAAAAAAAAAACTTTTGGCACAAGCAATTTAAAGCTCTAATCTGGAATTGGTATATTTATCCTAGTCTTTAATTATTAATGTTGCCTTATTGATCTGATACCTAAAACACAACAAAAACTGTTTAATTATTGTGGGCTTTCTACCTTTTGGGGCTTCTCTACTTGTCTTCAAATCTAAACCTTTTCTTCCACCAATCAATAGGGTTTAATTCATTAACAAGTGCTAGAGCCTTGTTTCTACTGCTTGGCAGTTCTGCCCACCCTCACCCCGATAAACAGGAAGTGTACTAAATGCCTTCCTTGGCAATAGCTGCATGTCTTATATCAATGCGTTTTCTTTGGAACTTTAAAACCAAGTTTAACAAGTCCTCTCCCTAGTAGTCTGTGCCCAGGTGCTGCCCAGTACTTCATTAAAAGTCATTGTGCACTTTTTAATCGTACCACAAAGACAGTGTATCATTAGGGAATCTTGTATTCTGGGTGGAGACAGGGTTGGTATCAAGAGGTGAGGTCACCTTGACACCTTCTCACACCCTTTCACTGTGTCAAACAACAATCAGTGTCAGTCTGGCAGAGGCACATTCTGGGTAATGTTCACAGACAGGGTGTCTGATGGGTTAGAGCAGGGGGCTGCTCATGAGGGTCATTTCCTGCTGAGGCCTTTAGCCTGATTTCTGATTCATGGGTGTGACTCCAGTCAACTATCTCACCACCTTGTGCTATTGGCTTTAAAGGTGGGAGGAGGTGAAGGCATGCCAAGGTCTTCATCACCACTATAAAAACAACCGTAACTCCTCTGAATAGATCATAGGGAACAGAAGTGTTAATTAAGCCTTTATTTACTTGGAACAGTGCTGGGCCTATAATGGGCACTCCATAAATATTTATGAATGCCAACTTTTGAACAGAGTCTCTGCCATCAACGAACTTACTATCTAGTGGGGATCCAAATGAAGATGCCATAAACCCATTCTCCTTGTCCCTTATGTGAACCATACACACTATGAGTATATGACATTCTCTGGTTTCCATACATTCCTCAAAACCCTTTTGAATACAGTTGTGGGTTCTGCCTGTATTACCTCTTGGAATAATGAGGACCATATGTTAAAATTCTCAGTGCAAAGTAGGAGGACTACATTATTTTGTTGGTTAAATTATCTTCATGGTCCCAGGAAATCATTATGTTTAATATACCCATGGTGCTACAAGAAGGTTCACGCCAACCGGGTGGAGACAATTCTTTTTTTGCCTTGAGGAATTTATAATAAAAACAGAAAAACGAATCAAGCCAATAGGAACAAGATGAAAAATATGATACATATTTTAACTTTACTGACCCTACACTTTCTAAATAAAAAAAAAACTAGACACTTTCTAAATAGTACACACTAAATCCATAATTGTTGAATGCACACATTTCTATTAACACTATCCAAAATATCTGAAGTAACACCTGTGTGATTTTCAAAAAAACATTCTGAATGTCTGGTCAATAGTATTGCCTTCCTTTCAGTTTGGGATTGGAAATTAATACTGTGGTCATAAAGTGCTATAATGCTGAGAGAAGATTGAAAAATTCAGCTATTCCCAAATACTCATGACAAATGAGGACTAGAAAGATTGACTTTTTCAGAGGTCTAACATCATGGGTTGAAAGCAAAAGGTGACAAAAAATATCATGTGTGTCTTTAACATTTTGTTTATATATAAGTCTTAAAAAGTCTTCAAAAATTAAAACCTTCTAAAATGATACAATGAAACATGATTGACCTTGATTGTAAGTCAATTTTAACTATGGAATAATAATTTAAAGTTTATATACTTAACTATTTGAAAGAGAATATTCTCAAAATATTTTGCTATGATTACTTTACTGTCATAAATATGTAGTGATATTTCAGAGGATATATTTGCTTTGTTATTCCTGGCATACGAAACAGAATTTTATGTAGTTATGTAGAAAATGGCTAAGTCTTTTCTCTTGAGATATATGACAGCCATAAAAATTCCCAGGAGCAGAGATGATGACATAGAGAAGACTAATTAACACACCTACAGGATAATGTATGTTATATGGATTTTAAATTTTCATTAAGGTCACTGAGAAGTACAGCTTAGAACAAATGGTGATGAAGACTTTGGGCTTTAATACCACCTGTGGGCGTGAGGAATAGTGGTGGAGTGGTCATGTGAAAATGATGGAATCTCCTTTAGCTCTTTGTCACAAAAGCTCATCATTCCTAAAACACAACCCTCCAAGGGACTGAGACTTCAAGAAGCTGGAGGAGGTTACCAGGTGGATGAGCAGAGAGATGGCATCCAGGAAGAAGGAAGAAGGGTTATGAGGATCGAATGAGACATTTCATCCACATAAAACACACTGCCTTTACTGGCACTTGCGGTGGCCTAGTCCTTTATATGGATGACAGTTCCCATTTGATCTTCATAACCTTTTGAGGTCAGCATTACCATTATTATTCCCATAACTCATACAGGATCATGGTGGTATCATGATTCAAACTCTGTCTGCCTGGCTTCAAAAATCAAACCTTCAGCACTTCAGTGTAACTTAAGCCCTTGATTTCCTGCCATACTCTACTGTCATGGACATCCCAGAATGTCCTGGGACTAAGTGTGTCAGAGTAAGAAGATAGGTTGCCCTATAATCCATAATCAGCACAGTCTTTGAAAATGGATACACATATAACACCACATACACACACACACATATTATACCTAGGTGGTCTTGTTTGGAGTGATGGCCTTGTCCAACCTTTCAGCATCCCAAGCTACTTATGCTGAACCTGCTCAAAGGAAATTTGTTAGAGTCATCACACAGTATGCTTTTTCCTGACTTTTTTTACCTTCACAAGGGCCAGTGGCCTTCAAAACTCTTTAGGGCAAGAGTTGTGCCTATATGCCAGCACAGAGCCTCAAATTAGATTTGCTGTTTGAATCAGTGAATTTCCCGAGTCTTTAAGGTTTAAACAGAACTTTTGTATGAAGCTCAGTCAATACAATCCAGAGGTAGGGTAGACATTCCCCCCATTTTACATATTATATAGAACACTGAGGCTCAGAAATTTTAAGGGGTTTTGTGTGAGTTTGTCCAGATAACACAAGACAGACTTGAAATCAGGTGGGTATTACTCCAAAGTCCATGATCTTTCCTCTGTATTCCAGGGAGCAAAGTTTTTAACCAGAGCTCTGAGGAACCCATGATGGTCCAATTTTGGACAATTCTGATTAAGGTAAATGATATAGAAGATATTTCTCCATGTGCAGGAAGGAAACCAAACACTGACAAGAACCTGGATCAGGCATCCCAGGGATCCATTTGATAGAATGACAACTTTGGTCAGGCCTTAGCCTTGGAGTTGAGGTCATCACACTTCAGTAGGTCAAAGGCTGTAGGACTTATTCTGTAGGCTTGGAGATGCTGTGTGATTGTGAAGGAGCTTGAGTAGACTCTTGGAAGCTTAGAAAATCCTCACCTTCTGCATTAGTGAGTACAGATAACAACGTGGAAGAGGAGGAGATTGGCAACAGTACCAGCTGGGGACTTGGTGCCAGGAAGATACTTAGGATTTCATATTAGGCTCCTTGCCCAAATGGCCAATAGATCTGAAATTGCATACATAAAGCAAGAACTTGGCATAGAATTTGAGGTGATGAGTGTGCAGGATGCCTTGATCTGTGCAAGAGAGGGAGGCTGATGGGAAGAGTTTCAAGTCATAGATCTAGACGATGTCTGGGCCAGTCTCATGGAGCCAGACAGAGAGTGTCCCATTCCAGGACTGCAGAGGTTTTGTTGCAGAGAGTAAATAAATGTGCTGCCAACATTGTACTGAGAGAGAGAGAGAGATCCATATGGAAGAAAAGCACTTAGAAGCGTCTCACTGTTGGACAGACCAATGTTCTGGGGCTTAGAAGAGTTGATGAGTTCTACGTAGCACCAAAGAGTGCTCAATGAGCAAAAGGTTCGTTTTTGTCTGTCCCTCATCTTGAACCATCTCAGGAGGTAGATTAGGACAACAAAGACGGAAAGTGGCGGTAGGGAAAGATCTTCTGTGGGTGCAAGTCCCTGTGTAAGATTCTTTACCCCTATTATAAAAATGTATTTTTATAACAGACTTACCATGTAATGCTACTAGCCCCGTGAGGGCCAGGATGAGGGTGAGGAGAGTGAGGCATTTGCTTAGGGTGTAAAATCTAAGGGGCCTTACAACTTGGGAGTCTCTTGCCTCATCCTAATCCTGGCCCTTTCTAGTCCTGTCTTTATTTATACTTTTGTATTTTGTTCATTGTGGGGCTTTTATTGCACTAATTTTAAAATTTTTAAATACTGCATTAAAGTAATATTTATCTTGATTGCTGAATTTTTGGGTGCCCCCTTAAATTTTGCTCCTAAAGAGAGTGCCTTACTCACCTCACCCTAACCCTAGCCCAGAGTCTTATTTTGCAAATCAAGAAAGGCTCAGAAAACATTTGTAATTTGCCCAGGGTCACATGTTAAGAAAATACAAGAAGAGATTTCAAACTCAGTCCACCCTGACTTGTAAACTCCACTCTTTCCACCCTATCTGCTATCTCTATTGAATAAGCTTATCTATTGCCACTTGGGCAGGTGGAGCGCCAGGCCAACATCATGGTATTACAAGCAGGGATGTCCCTATGGGACAATGTAAGCAATGGGATTGGAGGAAAGTGGAGGGAAGACATATTGCTAAACGCTTGGCACTGAAGAAGCTCAAAAGTTATGTGTATAACCAAGAGCTAATATTAAAATGGGAATTAAAATAAGACCCTGTGCGCTGAACAGACAGTTGAGAAACCTATGGATTAAAATGAGAATTTCTGAATGCCAAGTGGCATCTTCAGAGAAGTAATTTTTTCTAGGATAGTTTCAGGGAAACTCTTTATTTAGAATGGCAACTTCCAGAGACCAAATTTAATAAATGATGTGTAAGAGTGTTTTTTAAGAGTGTTTAATGACAAGTAGACATGTGGTTAAAGTAAATTTTAAAAATAAACTTATTTATTTTTACCTGAACCATAATCATTAGCTACCTTAGTGACGAAAGAGTTACGGTAAGAAGTTGGACTTTACCATTTGCAAATGCATGCTCAAATCAGTATTTCATTGTCAATATCTGTTTTGCTGAATAAGCTACTTTTAAAAAGTTTCTCCCTCCTCCACTGGCCATAATCTCAACAAGGGCAGATGTTATACCACCTTTGATTATCTCCTAGAAACTGAGACAGTGCCGGGCATATGTTGTTGTTGTTAGTTCGCTCTGACTCATGGTGACCCCGTGCACAATAGAACAAAACATTGCCCAGTCCTATGTCATCTTCACAATTGTTGGTATGCGCAAGTCCACCGTAGCCACTGTGTATCCTGAGTGCCTTCCAACCTAGGGGGCTCATTTTCTAGCACTATACTGAACAATATTCTGCTGTGATCCATAAGGTTTTCATTGGCTGATTTTCAGAAGCAGACTGCCAGGCCTTTCTCCCAAGTCTGTCTTAGTCTGGAAGTTTCACTGAAACCTATCCACAATGGGTGACTCTGTTAGTATTTGAAATTCTGGTGGCTTAGTTTTCCGCATCACAGCAATATGTAAGCTATCACGGAACAACAAACTGACGGATGGTGGCTAGATACATGGTAAATACTTAATAGTTTTGAATGAATAGCTTGAGTCTCAAAATGCATTTCTTGGAGACAGAAAATTCCACGAGATATTTCCATCAGAGGCCACGCTATATTTTAGGCCCAGCCCTCTCATTAAAGAGATTTAATCTCCCTGAGCTCAAGCAAGCTGGCTTCCTCCTGTTTCTTGAGGAACTTCACAATCATGTAGATGGCACAGGACAGGGCAACATTTTCTTCTGTTACATATAGGATCACTGTGAGTTGAAGCCAACTCAACAGGAACTAATAACAACATGGAAGTTAGTAAAAAGAAGTTATTATAGATAGTTCTCAGTATGTGGATTCAACAACTCTGAACTCAGTCTTATACTGCTACCATAAAACCCCAACTTAAAGAATAATAACAATGATAATTATTATTAATTAGGCCATCCAATATTTATGGAGTATTGACTAAGTGCTAGGTACTGTTCTAGGTGCTGTGGATACAGCAATGAAGAAAACAGACAAAAATGCCTTATATTCTAGAAGGAAGATAGAGAAGTGAGAGATAGATGGCTAGATAGAAAGATGGATGGATCAGTGAATAAACAGATGGATTAGTCTGAAACTATAAAAAGCACCATAGAGAAAAATAAGACACTGGAAGGGGAAGTAATAGTGTCAGAGTGGGGAAAGGCTTATTGTTTTATACAAGTGATCATGGAAGACTTTATTCAAGCAGCTTGGCCTTTGACTAGAGGCTTGAAGGAAGAGAAGGATAGAGCTATGTGTATACCTTCGGGAAGATGTTTCCAACCAAGAGGAGAGCAATGATGATAGCTATTATATATTGAAGATTCACTGTGTGCTAGAAAACCTGCTAGGTGTTTCATAAGCAATATCTAACAGGTACTATTACTTCACTTTTATAGATGAGAAAACTGTGACCTAAAGAGATTAAGGGATTATTTCCCAAGGTCACTCAGCAATTAAGTGTAGGAGCTAGCATTCAAACCCAGAGTGCCTGATTCCAAAGCCTGCCTCAGAAGGAGAAAATGAGAACCTTGACTATACCCGATTACAGGTAGAGATACATCCCATAACTAAATCCTTGAAATTGGTCGTGACTGGGCAAGCTAAATACTCTACTGTTAGTGGAAGAGCAGACATGTTTACCAGGTCCACTCGATTTCAAAGCCTTGGTTGTTAGCTGCTCACCTGCACTGCCTCCCAAAAAGCCCCTCAGGTAAAGGTGCCCAGACTGGGTGAATATCAGCTGGTAAGTCTAGCTGAGATTTCGAAGCCCCAAACAGACAGGCCGAATAAAAGTAGGCCCCTCACGGAGTGCTGCCTCAGCCAGGTTTCCCAGTATTCTACCTCACAAACCAACCAACCAACAAACCAAAAAGTGTAGTACTGCGGGGGTGAGTGAGGAGAAGCAACAGGCACAAGCAGGGCTGGTGACAGAGAGTATTGGCTGCCATTGTTTTGAGCGAGACCTGCTGTTGGCTCCATGCCCTCGGGCCCCATTGTATCTTCTCAACCCCTTGACAGAATTATTGGCTTCTCTGGCACCCGTTCCCCTAAGCATCCTCCTCTGACTTCTGGGCCACCTTACCCACAGGATGCAGCCTCAGTGAAGAGGGATAGATGGATTTGACTGTGGACAAATTGGAACTCACCCAATGCCTCACGTTTGCCTTTTCCCATACGAATCAAGCTGATTCTGCATCAGAAAACCTGCAGCTTTTCTAGGAGACCCTGAACTGAAGGAGATCAAACAGGGAGGGGGCTGAGAGAGCTGTACTGTGTGTTGTTTTACTCTAACTCTTAACACAGCCTTCTTTCTCATGAGAGTCTAACAAGGTAGGTATGTTATTTCCATTTTATGGAAGAAGAAACTAAGGCTAGGAGGAGGTTATGACAGGTTAAACCCATTCCCCTTTATTTTGATTCCAGAGATGACATATTAAAGTATTTATTGACTTGCGTGCAAGGTTTGACAGGGGCACATAGTTCAAGAAATATTTACTGAGCACTCCTTGTCTTTCAGGCAATAAATTAAGTCCTGGAGTTATCAAGTTTTAGTTTAAAAGCAGAAGAACCCTGTCCTCAAGGAGTTCATGGTTTAAAGGGGAGTTCTTAGTCCTAGCTGAATTTCATTTTCACCTCTAACAAACACATATAACCCTCCCCTCCCTCCCCCTGCCAAAAAAAAAAAAATCCAGGGCCATTTCTCAGGGATTTTGATCAAGGGCTTACTAGTTTCTACGGAGGGCACTGAACTCTTTCTTTGCTTTGGTTGACCTAAACTCACTTGATCCTTTCTTAGAGCTCAGAGCTAGAAATGGCCCATCTTAACTTCCCCTTTTTATTACCCCTGTAGAGTTTCACTGCCATCAATTTCATTCTCATCCATTTCATTTCCCTTGGTGGCCATGTGTGTCTTTGCCTCATGGTTGACATTCTGGGCCTTCCTTTGTCCAAGTCTGGGCAAAATCCAGTGTTGAAACTTTCAATAGATCCAAGCCACCGAGGCATTCCTATTCTACCACATTTAAAACCTTTTATCGCCTCTCTGGATTCCTTCTTCATTTTTCTTCCCCATCCCATCTCTAAACCAAAAAGTAATAATAATAGTGTAAAAAAAAAAAAACCAAATCCATTGCCATCGAGTTGATTCTGACTCATAGAGACCCTACAGGACAGGGTAGAACGGCTCCATAGGGCTTCTAAGGCTGTAAGTTTTACGGAAACAGACTGCCACATCTTTCTCCAGCTAAGCGGCAGGTTGGTTTAAACCACTGACCTTTTGGTTAGCAGCTGACCGCTTAACCACTGTGCTACCAGGGCTCCTCACCCCATTTCTAAACCCAAACCCAAACCTGTTGCCATCACCCTAAATTAATGCATGAGGCCTGGTAAGAGTTTTTTGCGGGTAGGAGAAAGGTGCAGTCAAGGAATTAATCAAATTGGTAAGCAACACAAACCTCCCCAGATGGGGGATTCTGGCTCCTGACTTTTTCTTATTAAGTTGCCTCTGATTCCTGGCTGGTATCTCCCTGCTTCCTTTGCTCTTGAAAGCATCCAAAATCACCCCATCACTAATCTCCATTTTGCTTCTCTGACTTGGAATTGTTTAATCCCTTTTTAAAGTCTCTTATCTGACTCAGCAATCTTAAAAATACTTTAAAGATGTTTTCTTTCCTACTGGAGGGTAGCCATCAAGTATAACCAAGGGCCATATGTTAATTAGGTATCTAATCTGCCATTTCCCAAGTGGGCCCTGATAATAGTTTTGCGAAAAACTAATTTTGAGATATCTCTTCCAGAAGACTTTGGTTGGCTTCTTTCTTTGGCCTCTCCCTAGAAACATATTCTCTTGAGAATTCTGTCTTGGCATTCATAATATACCTGATGCAAATCCTGTCCAAGTAAAATAAAAAAAAATAAGACTGCTAAAAATTAAAAGATCACAGGTTATTAGACACTTTTCTTATTTTTTTCAATTATATCTCCTTCCCAAAAAGTTGAAATTTCTTCATATTCTTGGATCCCACCCTACTGTCACCACAGATGTGCCTATGTTCAAAATTCCATCCGCTTCCTGACCCAGCCAGATGTTTCCTGGCTATAACTATGACACTCACCCAGTGTCTTTTGGTGTGTCCCTTGGTCAGGACGAAAGCTGTTTCCAGTCACCATTTTCTCACACGGCCTTCCTCAACCTTCCTTTCCTTTCTCACCATGGCTGCCAAGAGGGGTTCTGAGCAGCCTCCACCCATTCCAAAGCAGGGAGAATGTTCATTAGGGAGCCCCGGATCACAGCCCTGTCAGTGGCATCCATGAAACAACTCCACCCACCATCCCCACTCTTTAATTCCTTTTCTTCCCTGGGTGCTATGCCATGAATATTGACCTTTTTCCAAACTTTACTCATGTGGAGCCTCTCATACCTGATGTAAGCATCCTGTAGGATATCTCTCAGACACCTTGAAATACGTCACTCAGGGCCCATATGATGTCACAGACTCTACATTTCCTTTCCACAAGGCATTCATACATCCTACTTTGCAACCCATTTAAAATGTATGATCAAATCATTAGAGGTATTGCTGATCAAACTACACAATGGGCACCAACAGAGAGCAGAAACGTAAGTCACTGATGGACCCAAACCTTCTTTGGTCATGATTGTCCCCATGTCCCAACACAAAGAGCTAAACCTCAGAACAATTAGTTAGTTGCATTTACTGTCACAGTTTACTTCGGTCAAGTTGATGATGTTGAATAAGGCTATTATTTCTAATCATTTTATCAGGAAGAAAAAAAACGAAACAAAACTTTTCTCCCGCCACGTGTACGTGGTATGTGCGTGTATCCACATGTATCATATGCATGCATCATGGTTCAATCATAAAGCATAACATGCTATAGAATAAAACAAAACGTTCAAAAGTTCAACATCACAAGTATTTCCTAATAATAGATTCTAAATAAAGAACAACAAATCTTATCCAACCAGAAGAACTATAAATGTTATCAAGCAAAGTAAACATTCCATTTGTAATTGTTATTGCAGATAGGTTAATATGAAATGCTTAAAATGGCAGATTCCTAAAGTAAAATTTGATGGGCTGCAGAAAGAATGCTGAACCATGTGTGAGTGTAACTTTGATACCATGTTGGGTATTTTGCCAAGAAAAGAAAATATCTATTCAAGACATTTTATAAATAATTGCTACGTAATTTACTTATTATGTATTTTTAGGCCACTTCTTAAATTAAAATGTGGTAAGAGAGAAACCGCTCAACTTTTCTTGGGTATCCCACATTCCAATCATTTTTTAAAGGCCGTTCTGAGTTCCACCTTCTTCCATGAAGATTCTCCCTGCTGGTCAGAGCTCAGATTTCACCATTCTTTCCATAAATTCCAGTTGAATTCAGCTTGGGGCAGCCTAGTTCAAGCCACCATCGTCATTCAACTATGTTATGGAGTGGTATCCACTGGTTATCCTATGTCCTTTTCTGCCCTCCCCAATTTGTTCTCCCTATAGCAATTGGTATGGTGCTTTTAAAACATGAGTGTTCTCATATCATTTCCCTTACTTAAAACATTTCACTTGTTTCAGTAAATGGAATACAGTTCAGGCATCTTCCTAAGCTTACCAGATCCTGGGTGATGTGCCCTGAACCCCTCTGTAAACTTAATTGATGCTTGCCACTCCCTCTAAGCTCCAGCATCACTGAACACCTTCCAGTGCCATGGACAAGCCAAGCTCCTTCCTTCCTTCCTTACCCACTGCTATTGAATCAATTCTGACTCACAGTCACTCTATAGGACAAGTAGTACTGCCCCATAGGGTTTCTCACCTGTAGATCATCAGGTCTTTTGTGCCATGGAGCGCTTGTGGGTCCGAACTGCCAACCTTTCAGTCAGCGCTGAGCGCTTAACCACTGCACCATCGGGGCTCCTGGAAGCTATAATAGGTTTCAATAAATTTTAAGTATTTTATTATTATTGTCATCATTATTATTGACTTTACCTCATGTGTCACTACTTTGACCCTATTTCAGAAATTCCAAATAGTAGCCTGGATATCTAAAACTGTGTGCCATTATTGCTGGGCTTATGTTTCCCAGGATAGTCCTCCCATAGTCTTTTGACAAGCTGAGACCTTTGTCAAATATCACAACTCATTTTTAATTCCCATTCTCCCCAGCTTCACCTTTGTAGCATCCCACTTAGTCATTCAAAGGTCCCTTGTCTATTCAGCTCGTGGAATACTTGTGTGGGGCATTGAAGCTGTCCAAGAAGAGGGTTCTAGGTAGAGCCTCCCTGGCTAGACAACTGCCCCAGAGCTATCTCAGGCCATAAACAGACCTTTGGCCAGAAACAGAGGGCTGAATGTTCACATTCTGTGCTCTTTTGGTGCAGAAGCCAGGGACCCCACCTTCCCTGGAATTCCACCAACTGTCAGAACCACGTGAATCTATGGGGTAAATAGTCACTTTTTCTGATGTGGGACATGCAGTTCCTGCACATCCTGAGTTCAGGCCAGCAGTCCAGAAACTACCCCACAAAACACTGGCCTAGGTACAAGAAGTTATCAGCATGAGCTTCTTATACAACCAGACTGGGCTTCTCATTATTCCACTTTTGGAGAAGACACAGGCCCAAATCATTGTTTTCCAGAGCCACAGATGGTACAGGTAAGTCTCCAATCAATACGCGCACTGACAAGTGCTTATCCGTGGGACTGGATACTGGGAAGTGTTCTCCAGTTAACGTTATCACACTAAGTAAGCCAGTAATAACCTGCACCGTATGTGTCATTAAGGAGTCCTGGTGGCACAGTGGTTAAAGTGCTGGCTGCTAACCCAAAGGTTGGTTAGAATCCACCACTTGTTCCACAGGAGAAAGATGTAGCAGTCTGCTTCCATAAGGATTTACAGCCTTAGAAACCCTATGGAGCAGTTCTACTCTGTCCTGTAGGGTCTCTCTGAGTTGGAATTGACTCGACGGCAGTTTTTTGGGTTTGATTTGGTTTTGGGTATGTGCAATTCCTGTGTTCTGGAAGCTCAATGCCATGTCTCAATTTCCACATTGGACCTGGCTGCTGCAAATTTCACACATTCTAAATAAAATAAGAGATAAATATTTCTGGTTTGGGGACTGTCCTTTTCTGGCCCCATTATATACCATGAGCCTCTGCCATAAAAAAAAAAAGAGAGAGAAAGCTATATTAGAATAGCAAACGCATCAAAGCTTTTACTTGAAGAGTGGAAATCTCTGCGCCCTTCATGAGGAACAGGCTGAATCACTCAACAGTTTGCTGATTCACAAGGATAGCACCACCTCTCACAATTTCATTCTCCGAGTTAGTTATAGTTCATTTTCATGTTCTTGTCTTAGAAAGTAAACTTTAAATCCACTTTATATAAGGAGACTCCACTTTCAAATCTTGGGTTCTCAAAGAAGAATGATATGGGTTAATGTCCTATATAACAGTTCTAATATCATCAGGACTGCCTTCTCACAGGTCTACTGCCTTTTCCATATGATGATCCATAGGCGCTGTGCCTTTTCTCTTCATTTCTTCCAGAATTTTAAAAGATTCTACATTTGTGGCTAAAACATAAAGCATGTCACTGCCACTCAGTAGGATTTCAAACATTCACTGAATGTGTGAACTCTACAAAAATTCAGGTATCTTCTTGGTGTTAGGTCCACTACTGGCCAGAGCAAATACAATAGTGAAAATGCAGACACAGTACTAGGCTCAGGAAAAACAGAGATAGTGGGAAAAACAAATGTGTAATTAACTAATTGATTCAATAAAGGCAGAGTTTATCGTAGGTAAGTATGGGATGTTATGAGACCATACAAGAGAGCTCTAACCTCACCCATGGATGTGGGAGGCAGATATCTAATATCAATGATCTCTGCCTCTTGGTATTCATACCTCTACCCTTGAGTGCGGACTGGACTTAATGACTTGTTTCAAATCAAAAGAATATGGCAAAGGTGATAGGATGTCACTTCTGCAATTAGATTACAGAAGATTGTGACTTTCTCTGTTGCATCTCAGCTCACATACTTTGATGAAGCAAGCTGCCGTGTGGAACAGGCCCACATGGCAAGGAACAGAAGGCCCCTTCAGACAGAGGAGAACTGAGATCCTCAGTCCAACAGCCCATAACGAACTAAACGCTGCCAACAACTGCCAAGGCAACTTCAAAGCAGAAACCTCTCTATTCGAGCCTTCAGGTGAGACCAAAGACCCTCAGTCGACACCTTGATTGCAGCCATGTGGGATGCAACGAGACAGAGGACCCAGCTATGCTGCTCCTAGATTCCTTACCCACAGAAACCGTAACGTCATAAATGCATAAGTTTTAAGCTGCAAAGTTTTGGGGCAATTTGTTACATGGCAACAATAACTACTACAATGAGCTGATGGATGCTTTACCAAGGAACTGAAGATATGTGTGTGAGAAGTGTGTGTACCTATATCCTAAGAATATGGAGGTAAATGGAAATTGAGGAGTCTGTCAGAGTGGTTATGCTCAAATCCTTGAGCAGAATGGAAAATGCCATCTCCTGTATAAGACAGAATACCAGAACCATGGCAGTTAAGTTTCTGCTCAACTTTCACACATCCAGGAACTTCCCTAGTTTCTAAGTCTCATGGGGTTCGGCACAGGTTCTGAATGTTCCCATCACTGTATCCATAAAAAAAAAAAAAAAATTAATAGTTCCTGGTATATAGCAGGCACACTAAATATTTATTGAATGAATGAAGATAATCCAAAATTGATCCACATTGCATGAATATATTAATAAATACATGTGATCAGGTGAAGATTTTTAGGAGGAGAAATCTGCCATGTCTGGAGACATTCACTCTGCCTTGGACTGGTGTGCAGTCTGGAACCTACTGAGGTCTTGAGCATGATGAATGATGCTGCAGCCCAGATCACAAGAATGGTGTTGATGCTAAAACAACAGGTCAGGGCTATGTCCCGACTAAATCATCTGTTCAGAGTGACTGACTCAGTATTTCAAATTAGGAGTAACTGGCTGTGAATAGGGGCTAGGACAGAATAAAATCAGTTCATAGCTGAGCAGGTCACCTGACAATAAGCTAGTCTGGTGTCAGGCCTTTCTTGCTGACATAGAACTCTGGAGTCCACAAAGGGACCCAGGATGGGAATGTGTTGTTGCTGAGCGACCTACGTGCTTCTGGAATCTCCCGAAGGCTCCATCTCCCTAATGCCTGTGAATGTGCAGAGCGAAAACCGTCCAGTCCCTCAGATCTGAACCCAAAAGATCTTAACCCAAAAATATCAACATCACCTATTAGAAATGCAAATTTTCAGGCTCCACTCCCCAGACTGAAACTTGGGGAAGGGGATAGAGTAGGTAGAAATCTGTTCTATAAGAAGGGCTCCCAGGAATTCCGATGCATGCTCAAGTTTGGTTTATATTAAGGGGAGACTAATTTACAGGGTACTACAATGGTCTGGATGGGAGATAATGAAGAAATAATCAACAGAGGTAGAAGTAAGAATGGAGACAAGGAGACAAAATTAAAATGTATTTTAAAAAGTTAATATTGCTTGGATTTGATGATTGGTCAAATACAGAAAAAAGGCATGAAGGAAGATTCAAATACGGCTAATGTTTCTAGCTTCATAATTGGCATCAACTGCAACAGGGGTTTCCTGGGGTACAGAATTTAAATGTTAAAACCAGGAAAGTTCTGGGCAAACTGGGACAGCTGGTCACTGTAACAGTAGGGTTTTCGAAATGGATAATAACCATAATGATGACGATGATACTTATATTTATGAAGCCTTTTTATAAGCTAAACATTGTTAAGTGTTTTTATAGAAATCATCTCACATAATCCTTACCAAACCCAAAATACAAGCAAACCAGTTGCCATCTAGTTAATTCTGATTCATGGTAGCCCCACATATGCAAAGTAGAACCACACTGCATAGGGTTTTCATGACTGACCTCGCAGGTACCTTCTGGTTGGGTTCAAACTGCCAACCCTTCAGTTAGTAGCCCAGTGCTTAATCATTTGCACCACCAAAGGATGCAACCCTTACAAAACTCTCTAAAACTGGTGGATGATTGTTCCCAATTTACAGATTAGTAGACTGAAGTTTAGTCAGGTTAAATCACTCACTCAAATTATACAGCTAATAGGTGGCAGGACTAGGACCCTGGTTCTCCATTTTGGCCACACCCTGGAATCGCTAGGGAGCTTTAAGAAATATTGGTGCCTGGGACCAACTCCCAGAGGCTCCAATTTAATTGATCTTTGGCCCAAGCTGACCACTAAGATTTTTTAAAGCAGTCAAGGTTGAGATTCCCTGCCTTAGAATCATCTAGAGAACATGTCAAGAAACAGATACTCAGCCTCATCCCAGACAAATTAAATCAATAATCCAGGTGCTTCTCTTATGCAACCACAGTTGTAAATGCCCAGGCTAGGGTTGAAACCCAGGTCCACCTGGGTCCAGATACCAGACAAACTACTTCTTCACACTTGTTATTTTTAAGCACTTGTAAAATATCCAGGAGGAGTTGTTGAGGGCGTGTACACTAATAAGCAGATCTATATAGCAGACCAAGAGCAGGACTAGAGATAAGATTTAAAATGTTCAGCATGAAGCTGGAAACTGAAACCACAACTCTATAAGAATTAATCCAGGTAATGAATGTAGATGTGACGACCTCTGAAGAACATGAATGACTTTTGAATTTAGAAAGATGCTGCTTCTCTTCGATAAAACTGTCCTGTGAGAACATTTGAATATTTTAGTTATAACCTTCCCCAATGCATAGCATAGCCCAATAGAGCCAATAACACTATCTAGGAGCTCAATTCATAGAAGAACAAGGGATTAGCTCAGACTTGGGGCTTGCTGCTTGGCAGTTCAGTTGCTATTCTCCACAAAATTCTTGAGATGTCATGTGGACCTTGTGGTTTAACATCACTGATTCAAATGAGTCAAACCAATTAGGACGCATTATGTGGATACAGCATCAGGGTGGAAACCCCTAGGCCAAAGTAAAAGAAAAAAAATCATCCTCAGTTTTCATTATAAGTGATCCTACTGAAAACACATTTATCTTGGGATTAAGAGAAAAACAAGTTAAAATGTGGAAAAGTCAAACATCTGTCTTTATATTCTTTCTTTCTTTTTTTTTTCTATTAGATGCTAGGTTGAAAATTCTATTGAGTGGAAAGTGTCTTGTCCCTTTCTGTATCCTTAGGGCACATTTTGGTTCTTCGAGCATTATAAATGCTTAATAAATGTTCATAGGATTTGTATACTGAAGAACTGATCCAGATTCATCAAAATTAATCAAGGAAGACTTCCAGAGATGGTGTTTTAGCCTCATTTTGGAAAAGGTGTGAGGAGCCAAATCTGATCGTGTCTCTAATTCTTCCTAATGTACTTTGCACTGTGGGAGGGTATGCATTGCTTCCTCATTTGTTTGCAGGCATGAGATGTAATAACATCCAAGACAGATGGACCACAAAAGGGAGTATCTTACTGATGGTGGAGAAAGTAGGGAAGGGGAAGAAGAGAAATTAGGAGCGGAGGAAGAGAAATTAGAGGGAAGTTAATCTAGTCACTGAGTTATTTCTTATACCAAGAAACATATATCCAAAAAAGTGATGTTTTCTCTCAATATTCCACCTATCTACCTACCTTCCTATCTACCTACCTATCTATCTACCTATCATCAATCTATCATCTATCTCTACCTCCCTATCATATCTATCCATCCGTCATCCATCCATCTATCTATATCTATCATTTATATCTATCTAGGAAACTCTGGTGGCATAGTGGTTAAGAGCTACAGATGCTAACCAAAAGGTCAGCAGTTTGAATCCACCAGGCACTCCCTGGAAACTCTATGGGGCACTTCTACTCTGTCCCTTAAAAAAAAAAAAAAAAAAAAAAAACTATCAGCTCTATCATCTATTTCCTTTCTTTCCTTCTTTCTATCACCTATTTCTGTAATTTTTTTCTTTCCTTCCTTCTCCTCTCCCTTCCTCCCTTTCTGTCTATCTCCTAATTTCTTCCTCTACCCTCTTTCATAAACTTTCAAGATATACGTATAAAATATTCTGACCTAACACCTTAGAAAAACCCTATAGAGAGAACTGGGTTTAGGTGATGACAAGCCCAAGATGCTCGAGAAATGCAAGAATCATTTAGGTGAAAATAACCTCTGGACTTTCTTCATGCACATAGTCAAATTTTGCTAAATGTTAAAAGTTTCTTTTCTATCTAAATCAATAAACTGGCATGAAAGCTCAACAACCCTGCCAGCCTTTAGGGGGGCTTTTCTCAAACTGGCAAAAGAACTCAATTGAAGGAGTCATTTATTTGATAAAACTGGAGGATCCCCAAATTCATAAATCAATTTCCAAATTACAGAAAAAAATATTACTCTTTAAATGCCCCTGACGGCACTGGGTTTAATTGTTATTCATTATTCTAGACCTGTGAAACTTCACTAGGGCAGTTTATTGATGAGGTTGCCTTTAAAGAACATTACTCAGGCACAGGGACGTGAAACACTCAGAACCACACCAAAATAATAGATTGCAGGATAGAGCACCTGGTTTTATTTTGTTTGCTTTGGGCTAATTTGACAGATTTAAAAAATAATAAAAATAATTTGCTTTTTTTTCTTTCTCAGGTCTCCCTCCCCCCACCTTTTTCTTTCTTTTTTTTTTTTTAAGAAGAAAAAGAAAATCATGGGGGAAAAATTAATGCAGTTATGTTGGAAAGACTTTTGACAACCAGATCTGGTTTTTCTCCTTCTGAAAGGCACCTCTGTTAGCCACTATTATCTATTTGAAGAGTCAAAACTCTAACCTCAGGTCTGATATCTACAATAGGATTTCTCAGAGCCTAGCCTGCTGGGTAAGGAAAGTACCTGACTTCCCTGGGAAGTACTTTCATAGGTCCACCTGGATCATCCAGGAAACACCTGGAAATATCCCCAGTCCTAAAAGGAAAATTTATGGCTGTTTTTCCATAGGGACATTTGAGAAATGAACTGTCTCCCTGATAAGCCAATGCCAAACAATTCATTGTGTGGAGTCCACAGGACAAATCGTTGTGCATGAAGTATACACACCATCCAGCAGTTAGCTTTGTGCTACACCTAAAGATTGAATGGTTGACTCAATCATTCATTCATATATTCATTTATTCATCTATGATCCATCTTAACACGATGATAAAGAAATCTCCACCATGCCCTTCAGCTAGAGCCCAATTTCTCTGATTAACTTGAAATCTCCTCCAGAGTCATCCATATTCATACTTTCTGAACTGCCATTCTTTCCACAAAGCATCTAAACAGCTCTTATTAAGGTCACCAAAGACCTACATCTTGCCAAGCCCAGTGGTCAATTATCTGAATTCCTTTTAGTCAATGGACCAGCTTCATTTGACATAGCTGATCACTCATGTCCTCCAAAAACACTTCAGATTCAGTGAAAACAAGGAAAACTTTCAGTAAGATGGATTAACACAATAGCCAAAACAATGGACTCAATGGACCAATGACCATGAAGATGGCACAGGACTGAGCAACATATCCTTCTGTTATTCATAAAGTCTCCATGAGTCAGAGCTGACTTAACAACAACTAACAACAACAAATACACTGCTGCTTCTGTCATTTATATCTCCATCTTCTCCTCTGAGTTTCAGACTTGTCAGCTTGTTTGTTTGACTTCTTCCTTTGGGTATCTAATAGGAATCTTGAACATAATGTGTCCAAATAGAACTCTCAATTTCCCCTGACTCCAGTCCTCTGTCGACGTCTTCCACTATGTCAATGGCATTTCCATTAGCCCAGTTGTTCAGACTCAAAATCCTAGAAGTTACTCTTAATTTCCATTTTTTTCCTTTCACCACTCCAGCCATGATGGTTCCATGCCCAGAATATATCTGGGATCTGGGATCCAATCTATTCAACGTCTTCCCTGCCCCACTCTAGTCCAAGTTACCTGCTATTCTACTGGATTCTCTCTCACAATAGTTTCTTCTCTTACTCTCTCCCCGCTGTTTCCATAGACAGGATATTCTAAAAATGTAAATCGGATCATGTTACCTAAGACACTGCTCCAGTGATTTTCCAATCCAACCAGAATAAAACTCAGAATCCTTAACTTGACCTACTGTGACCTGACCTTTGCTGATTTCTGACCTCTGGGTCTCACCTCTTATCACTTTCCTATTCTCATTGCACTTTAGCTTCTCAGCCCCACATTCTGCCCCTTGAATTTCCAAAGTTCACTTCTTCCTAAAGATCATTGCACATTTTTGTTTCTTCCAGGAAAGCTTGTCCCTAGATCAGTGTATAGTAAATTTTAACTGCAAATTAGAATCAAATGGGGAATTTAAAAAAAAAAAAAGGAAGAAAGAAAATGCCTGGTATTCAATTCAGACCAATGAAATGAGAATCTCTGTGAAAGTGGCCTAAGAATACGTATTTTAAAGTTCCTCCTACATTAGAATTAATATGCAGCCAAAGTTAAGAACACATTGTTCTAGATCTAAAAATAGCTATTTTCTTCTCATCATTCAAGTATCAGAACACTTGTCATCTCCTCAGAGATGGCTTCTGTGACCTCCTCAGCTAAGGACTGCCCTCACTCTTCTGAATTGTAACCCATTATTACTCTTTATTTCTTTACAGTATGTATTATCACCTGAAATAATCTTACTTGAATCTTTGCTTATTGACTTTCTTCCCTTACTAGAGCTGAAGAAGATGATGACAGGGTCTATGTCTTGGTTACTGCTATATTCCTAATGCTTACCACTTTGACCAAGAGCCATAATTCTATCATTTGACCCCACCAAATTGCTAGGGAGTCTAGGAAATCTACTCTAGCTGTGATCCCAGGAAAAGAGGATATGTGTTTGGTGATCACTTAGCAGTCTTTACCACACAATAAGGAAAATATATGGTGCTTTAAGCATCTAAGAAATGGGCTCCTAACTCAGATTCCCTAAGGAAAGGCCTGAGGAACAAGTAAGAGTTAGGCAACTGAAGGAGGGGATGACAGAAGGGTGAGGTTTTCAAGTAGATGGTATATTGTAGTTGATACAGTGTTTGAGGATCTGGATGTGAAAGCACTGTATGTTCCAGAAATTGGAAATTAATTCAGCGTAATCAGGGATGGGAGAGTGGAGAAATCAGAAGTGGAGTGGAGAGGTGGGGGAGAGGGCTAACGTAAGCTGGGGAATGTTGATAAAAGTTGAGGCTAGAGAGAAGGGCACAGACTAGAAAGGGCCTTATAACTCATGAGAAGAACTTTGTACTTTCTCCTGAGATCGTTTCTAAGAGTCAGGGAGAGGCATGGTCTGATCTGCATATTATAAAATTCATCTGTCTAAGTGTGCATGGAAGGGTGATAGATGGGCAAGATTTAAGGCCCTGGAGATCAGTTAAGAATGCAATTGCAATAATCCAGGAGAGAGATATGTGATGAAACTTTTAAATGCCAGAGAGACAGAATCATATGTTGTGCCCATCTATTCAATAGATCATTCTCTGCAACTAATTTTTAAAAATCGGATTATCTGTTTGATGATTCGTTAGAGCTCTAGCCGAGGGCTCTTAGACCCTGAGTGGGTCACCCTTGTTCTGCTGTGCAAAGCCTTCTACTTATCCTGTGCATTGTGTGAGAATCCCTTAGGTTGTAAATGGCAAAAACTCAAATCCAAACTAGTTTAAGCAAAAAGGGAAGTTTATTATTTCATATAACCAAACACTGGGAAGGGCAAGGGAAATTAAAATTGGCTTGACTGGGTCTCTCTCCTCTGCATTGGGTTTTGTAGGTGGGCTTCATAATTGTGATCCCTCCTGCCTCATTTCCTGTCCCCACTACAATCTAGCTGTCCATACTGCTAGCGAGTTCATGAGAGAGCCAAGGGCGCCCACATCTTCTTGCCTTTGGACAAGCGAGTTCATGAGAGAGCCAAGGGCGCCCACATCTTCTTGCCTTTGGACATACTGGACTTGAAGCCTACAATATTTTCCCTCTGCTCTGCCTGATTCATAGCCATTAAAACTTTTTTACCCAGCCCAACTATCACCTACTCCAAGGAACTTCCCGTTTTCCTTTCCCACTTGGTTGGTGCCTTCCTCAGTGCTCCTCAGCACTGGTACATTCCTCTATCACATCTTATTAAAATCATTGACACTTCTGCCTATTTTTCCCACTAGTGTGTGACCTCCCTTCATCTTTTTACATCTCTGTATACCCAGCACCAGAGATTGGGTCTGACAAACATTGGGTGCTTAAGAAGGCCACACTAACCCTATGGATTCTGCTCTATGTAACATTTTCCCTGGCTTGAGAGAAAAATAGGAGCCAGGCGTTATGATCTCACCATATTTACGATTAATAAGGATAACTCTAATGATTAGATGATAGTATATTTATTTCATGTTAAGCATATGCCATGAGCTTTTTTTGGATTTTATTGCAGTTAATCTTGTCATTGAAATTATCAGAGGGGTATAATTATTTATCCATTTTAGAAATCAATAAAATAAAGGTCAGGGAGCTTAAGCAACTTATCCATGATCACACTACATATTAAATAATACATATTAGGAAACCCTGGGAGCATAGTGGTTAAGTGCTACAACTGCTAACTAAAGGGTTGGCCATTCAAATCCGCCAGACGCTCCTTGGAAACTCTATGGAGCAGTTTTACCCTGTCCTATAGGATCGCTATGAGTCGGAATCGACTCGATGGCACTGGGTTTGGTTTTTTTTTTTTGGTATTACATATTAAGGACTACTACATAGTACTAAAAAAAAAAAATTCTATCTAGTTAATTCTAACTCATAGCAACTCTGTAGGAGAGAGTAGAACTGCCCCCTAAGGTTTCCAAGGCTGTAATCTTCACAGAAGCAGAGAGCCATTATCTTTCTCCAGTGGCTGGTGGGTTTGAACCACTAACCTTCTGGTTAACAGCCAAGCATGTAACCACTGTGCCACCAGAGCTCCTTATAGAGTGCTACGTACTGCATATTAAGTAGTAGATGATGAAACTAGAATTCAGACCCAGGCACATGGGCCAATCAGAGCCCAGAGAAGCAATCAGTCCCTCACTTGAATTGACCCCTTACCCCTCCAAGCTTACTTCCTACCACGTCCCCTTCATCGACACACCGTAGCCTCACTGGCCTCTCTCCATGCCTTGAACCGCCAAGCTCAGGGCCTTCTCAGCGCCCTCACTCCTCTTAGTGCTTTCCCTATAGACTTGTGTGGGCAGGACACTTCTCAGGCCTGGGGTCTCAGTGCAGGTTCGCCTCCACAGGAAGGCCTTTTGGAGGCTCTTATGAAACAGCCTCCTTGCACCATCACACTCATCTCACTTACGTGCTTTATTTCCGAATGCCAGCAGTCATTTGTTTCTGGGTGTATTCTCTCTCTCCTAATAGAGCGTGGGCTTTGGGAGGGCAGGGACTTTGCCGGTCTTGCTCACTACCCTCTCTCTTGTACCTCACCCCTGGCATTCAGAAGGCACGGGATAAACATCTGTCCAATGAATAAACAATTGCTGTCTGCCTCTAGGAGAATGATCAGCGCTCCCCTGGGAACTCAGCAGCAGAGATTAGGGCAGAGCCAATGATCATTTTCATCACAGACAAGTGCCCTGGAGACCCGCCATGCCCTCCGTGACACGGCTCAAGGAAAACAGGGTGCATGTGATATTTCTAGTCCGCGGAAGTGAGATGGGCATTGATTAGTGTGCCGCACAGTATCTTTTTGATATCCATTATAGTTTAGCAGGACTTCATGGCAGTGCGACTGAGGAGCTGTGGCACAGCCAGCCTGGGCTGATGCAGAGGGGCAGGGGAGGGGGTGGGGAAGACCTCTCTCTCCCTTTTTTACCTCTTCCAAGTTTCTGAGCAGCAATCTAAACAGAACTATTTCTAATGTGCCAGTTTTCACTGCCGGGGAAACAAAAGCTGCATTCGAGCCGAATGATGTGGTCATCCCACCCCTCTCCCTCTGAGCCCGGGGTCTGTGCTGGAGCTGCCATCATCAATGGCCTCCTTGTTGCCTCTCTCGGCCCCCGTGGGGTTACCAGGGGACTCTCTCAACTGAATGGGCGCCCTCACTACCATTGTCTTCTGATATCAGTGTATAGTCTCAGGGATATAGACTGTACAACAATTAGTCATAATGTCCAGCAGTCCCTGAAACTTATTTGCCACACAGAGTTTATTGGTCTTTGTGAGGGGGACAAAGAGACCCTTGTTGGAAGCCAGATACAAAAGGCAAACACAATGTATGGATTTCTGAATAATACAAAGGCGGGGGAATAATAGCCACTACACAAATGGCTACATTATTGACCAGATAGGGGGCCCTTCCTCCAACTCTTTCCAACTTTTTGATGAATTTATCTGACCTGGTTCTTCAAGATTGTTCTGGCAGGAAGGAGATAACCTGAACTAGACAGGTAGCCAGACATAGCCAGGATTACTCACTTCAGGTGAGACAAATTTATCTGTGAGAGATGTGTGGTGTATGTTTATGGAACCTGTCCTATAAATTCTGTATGGGATAGTAAGAGTATGTATACTTGAATTTTTATGTGTGTGAGAGTGCTCATGTGAGAGTGTATCAGTATCTGTATGTATGAGTCTGTACATGTGAGTGTGTATGTGTATGTGTGAATGAGTCTGTGAGAGCATGTGAATGTGTGTGCACACACATTGCCTAGACATGAGCATCAGCTCTGTCACAGTTGGTTAAATCCTTCTGAAGGAGACACCAGCCCAATGAGGCATCCCTACCATGACAGTCTGGCTGTTGGCTGTGCCACCCTGACGAACTATACAAATCCTCCCAGAGAGATCACAGAAAGGGTCCACTAAACAACAGTAGCTTGGGAGACTGCAAAGAACTCTAGTCTCTGATTAAAAAAAAAAAAAAAAAAAAAATCCCCTTTCACATGCAACTGCCATTTCATCTCCCCAGAGCATTTCACCAACTTTCTCCACAGGTTTTCCAGGCTTTTTTTTTTCAGCTTTGCTCTAAGTTTTATACAAATCTTATAAGCATACCCCTTCTTGGCAAAAGGAGAATGATGGAAAGCCTCAGAGACTAGAAATTTCTCTGGCTACTTTCATATTTTTATTGATATAGCTATCCACAGACCCAAATCAACAATTCTTCCCCTCTCCCTCCATACCTTCTACCCTTCCCCTCTCTCTGGCTCTGTCTCTCTCTCCCCAACTCTCCCTCCCTCTCTCCCTTCCTTCCTTTCTCTGTGAATGCTCAACTCAGATACAGCATTCTGCAGACACCCTTGCTGGGTTTTCCCTATAAACCATTCTTTTGTTCCCTTGAAATAATCCTAAGAGTAGCTAGTATTTATGAAGCTCTTCTTAGATGAGTTGCTTTGTTTAAAATACATTAAGAAAACACGATGTGGTTTAGAAAATACCATTGGCATGTCTTGATCATAAGTTCTCAGCTTTGTATCAGACATGTCCATGGAAGCACGAATTGGGTTTTCATAAAATGAGCCTTCTATCATTCCAGAGATGCCTCATTTTTCTCTTCATTTCTCATTTGTTTCTGACTGTCTGTGACTCTTCACAGTTTCCTTTAAGTTTTTTAGCAGGCATTGTTGGTTGTCAGTGAGGTGTGGGCACACACTTAGCCATCCCTCTCTGATACTTACATGCTATCCATTCACCCCTTTGTTCATTCAGTTATTTGAGAAAAGCATTATCTAGGTATATGCACCAGGCACTGTTATGAATTTTCGGGATACAGTGCCTACTCGAACAGGCAAAAGTCTTTTCCCTATAAAGCATACATTCTAAAAGAGAGAGACAGATGGTAAACAAATAAATACAACAAACCAATTCCAGAGTGCTAAATTACTTAACCTTTTTGTGCCTTGGTTTCCTATCTACAAACCTAAGATTATGGTAGATCACTCAGTGGGCCATTTTGAAAATGATACATGGGACACCCTGAGCACAGTGCCTGGCAAATAGCATACCGGCTACTGCTATCTTTATATAGTGCCATTTCTCCCATTTATATGGCCTCACAAGCTGAATTTCTGTAGAATGAAAGATCATCAGGGAAATTAAATTACTACCTTTCTAACGTTAGTGAGTTGGTTTCTACATTTGTAAGTTTAGATTTTTAAAGCTGATTCTGGCTCTGCCATTTACCAACTGTATTGGATTGAACTTTCCTTTTAATTTCCAATTTTCTCAATTACATTGGGATAATAAATGAGAGACAGTATATAAAGTACTAAGACTAGGACCTGGTCAAGGATCATTAAAACCCTCCCATGATGAAATAGAATAAAAATGGACTTCGGAAACCTCAAACCTATGTTCAACTCCTAGTCTTCTTCTAATGCTTGAGGGTCTCCATAAATTACCCAAGCTATAAGCTTGGGGTCCTTATTTTTAAAACTGAAATAATGCTTACCCTTTGGAAGGTGCAACATAAAAACTAACACATCTGTTAGCATACGGTGGGCAGTCACATGTTAATTCTCTCTCACTTGCCAGTTAATCAGGTTAGTGTAAGTAAATAAACAAATAAGTTAAGTCAACCAACCAATCAACTGACCAAAAATAAAATCAGTATACATTTTTACTTCCAGTGATTAAAAAAAAAAAAAATCATCTAAATCTACCTTACCTTTCTTTTCCCTTTTCCCTCTTAATTTCCATATCTTTGCCTACTTTAGATGGATTGTGAAATGATCACTCAGCCCCATCTTCAAGATCAGGGGTCAGCAAACTATGGCCTGAAGGTCCAGACCAGTCTGCTATCTATTTTTTTTGTAAAGCTCATGAGGCAAGAATGGTTTTTACATTTTTAAATGTTTGGAAAAAAATCAAAAGCAGAATATACTTTATGACACATGAAAATTACATAAAATTCAAATTTCAGTGTCATCAATAAAGTTTACGCATCATCTGTGGCTGTTTCATAACAAATTATGGATAACATTATGAAGAATGGGAATTCCAGAACACTTAATTGTGCTCATGACGAACCTGTACATAGATGAAGAGACAGTTGTTCTAACAGGACAAGGGGATACTGCATGGTTTGAAGTCAGGAAAGGTGTGTGTCAGGGTTGTATCCTTTCACCGTACTTATTCAATCTGTATGCTGAGCAAATAATCTGAGAAGCTGGGCTATATGAAAAAGAACACAGCATCAGCATTGGAGGAAGACTCATTAACAACCTGCATTATGCAGATAAAATAACCTTACTTGCTGAAAGTGAAGAGGACTTGAAGTACTTACTGATGAAGATCAAAGACTACAGCCTGCAGTATGGATCACACCTCAACATACAGAAAACAAAAATCCTCACAGCTGGACCAATAAGCAATGCCATGATAAATGCAGAAAACATTGAAGTTGTCAAGGGTTTCATTTTACTTGGATCCACAATCAACACCCATGGAAACAGCAGTCAAGAAATCAAACAATGCCTTGCATTGGCAGATCTGCTGCAAAAAACTTCTTTAAAGTTCAAAAGCAAAGATGTCACTTTAAAGACTAAGGTGCCCTCACTCAAGCTGTGGTATTTTCAATTGCCTCATACGTATGCAAAAGTTGGACAATGAATAAGGAACACCAAAAAAAGAATTGATGCCTGCGAATTACATTGTTGGCGAAGAATATTGAATATACCATGGACTGCCAGAAGATGGAACAAATCTGTCTTGGAAGAAGTACAGCCAGAATATTTTTTAGAAGCAAGGATGGTGAGACTTCGTCTTGTGTACATTAGACACGGTACCAGAAGGGACCAGTCTCTGGAGGACATCATGCTTGGTAAAGTAGAAGGTCAGGGAAAAAGAGAAAGACCCTCAACAAGATAGACTGACACAGTGGCTGCAACAATGGGCTCAAGTATAACAATGATTATGAGGATGGTACAGGACCGGGCAGTGTTTCTTTCTGTTGCACATAGGGTTGCTGTGAGTTGGAACTGACTCGAGGGCACCTAACAACAATAGCAACGTGGCTGCTTTCACCCTCCGAGGGCAGAGCTGAGTTGTTGCAACAGAGACTATGTGGTTCTCAAAGCCTAAAATATTTACTTTCCAGCTCTTTATGAAAAAGGTTGCTGATCCTGGTCTAGTTCACTAATGTAATCCTTAATTGTGTTATTTGTGCTAATCATCCCCTTAACTAACCAAAATTTGTATTTCCAAGAACTCAGATTATTCACAAAGGAGCTTGTCCTTGTATTAGTGTTATGATATCCCACTGAATCACTCAAGAAATATTAGATAAATTTAAAGTTACCTGTTTCCTCTCTTGAGTCTGTTTCGTTGGACATTACCCCTTCTGTATGAATTCTGCACCTCTTTTCCTAGGGCCAGTTCCCCTTAAATGCTATTTCTTGATTGCGTATGTCCATGGGTAGTTGAGATAGTTGGAAGGTAAGACTGGATGGTGTTTTCCACAGGCCAAACGAGAACTCCTGGCATCTGTTGATGGGTGTGTATCCAGAATATCAGAGCTTCCTCTTTGTGTGTAGTAAAAGGGCTGGTCTGGGTATGAAATGAACTTGTCTTCCATTGGAAGAAGAGGGGGCTTGGTCTTAGGATCACAAGTCACCTGAGACCTTCTTACTTTTCATGTTTTACACCGAATTCCGAGGATCTCCTCAGCCCAGTCCTCTGGACCATGGGGCTTTAACTGAAAGTACATTCATGGTCAACATGGGTCTCCATGAAATATCTGAAATTCCACAGAAAACCAGTGGACACACTATCTGTACAATTTTCTGGAAGAGCTTGTTGTTGTTAGGTGCCATTGAGTCAGTTCTGACTTATAGCTACCCTATAGGACAGAGTAGAACTGCTCCATAGGGTTTCCAAGGAGTGGCTGGTGGATTTGAACTGCTGACCTTTAGTTAGCAGCCAGGCTCTTAACTGCTGCACCACCAGGGCTCCTCTGGAAGAGGTAGCATGGCATACATTAGCTCCTTAAAGGGACCTATGATCACCCTCCAAAAATGTTAATTACTACGTTCACTATGGAAATTAAAAGTGATCATGAATTGAGAATACCTCATTTGGTTGTAGATGATGAGTGGCTTAGGGTAGAGTACAACGCCCTGCTTATTTCTAACTCATCAGAGCCTAGCATATAGCAGGTGCTCATTATAAATGTGTTGTACCAAATGAAAGTGAACAGAAGTTGTGCTCAGGTTACTGAAAGTCAGCAATATTATAGCAGAAGCTGTCCAATGTCCTTCCGCATAAACCAAAACCCACTGCTCTTGAGTTGATTCTGAGTCATAGTAACCCTATAAAAAAGACAGAGTAGAACTGTAATTTTTATGGAAGCAGACTGCTAAATCTTTCTCACAGAGAGTGGGTGGTGGATTCAAACCATTGACCTTTTGGTTAGCAGTCAAGAGCTTAACCATCACACCACCAGGGCTTCTTGTGCATACTTTGCTTCATTTACTCCATATATGAGACAATTGCCATGGAGTCAATTCTGACTCATGACGGCTGTGTGTGTGTCAGAGTGGAAGTGTGCTCCATAAAGTTTTCAATAACTAATTTTTTGGAAGTCTACTGCCAAGCCCTTCTTCTGGGGTACATCTAGGTGGACTCAAACCTCAAACCTTCCAGTTAGCAGCTGAGCACATTAACGGTTTGTACCACGCAAGGACTACACATAAAGCTACTGTGAAAATGGTGGTATTCACGTTTTATAGATGAAGAAACGGAGGCTCAAAAAAGTAAATGCGTAACTCAGACCTGCCAGACAATCCTGGGTGGAACCAGCTAAATAGCATCCAACCATAGGGCTCCTTTCTCCAGTGGAACTCCAAGCACTTACATCTGCTTTATTTTCCCTGGTTTTTAAACCAGGGGGAATTGAACCCAGAGGAATTGATCTTCATGCCTCTGTCCAGGCGGCAGCAGGGAGAACCAATCCAATCCCTGACGCTGGTACTGGGCCTATATGTTAATCCCTAGCTACTACTTCCTCATAATGAGAGTCACCTTCCCTTTAATTAAAATTCCCTTACAAATGTAGACATTCCACTTTTACTAATAATTACTTGGAGAAGATTTTTAGGCAATCAGCACTACATAAATATCCCTCCATCCTCGAAGACCATAACAGTGGCACTGCTCTCCCTGCCTCTAATTTATTATTTATATACTGCCTCGGATAGACATAGCTCTTTGTGGCAATTAAGATGGGCCTTCCAGTCTCCTCTTGCGGAATGAGGCTGGAGACGAGCATTACCGCTTCGATCACAATTACTATTAATTGGAGAGCTCTCCCTTCCTATAAAATATGTACTACTCCAAAGTGCGATAAACCGTCCGAGGAATATGAACTACATGTCAAGAAATGTATTGTGAGGGCTCTGGATTTAACAAGTCATTTACCCTGTAATTACTGGGGGGGAGTCCTCTTAATGGGGCAGAGGCTGACATGCTCCCGTCAGCGGGGGCTCAGTCTCCGAGCTGCAGTGACTTTCCTGTGATAAAATGAACCACAGGCCAACAGCAGTGACCTGACACACCACACTGGAGTTTTTATTTCTGATCCAGTCGGAGGACTAGTGGTGATGCCTTGGTTCATGAAATCCCTGGGCCTAGCTTGGAAGAACCAAACTTCCCATTGGTTCATCATTTACTCATTGGGGAAAAAAAATATCAAAACCAGCTGCCTTTGAGTCAGTTTTGATTCATGGCGACCCCATGTGTGTCAGAGTAAAACTGTGCCTCGTAGGGTTTTCAATGGCTGATTTTCAGAAGCAGATCACCAGGCCTTTCTTCTGAGGCACCTCTGAGTGAACTCAAACCTCCAACCTTTTGGTTAGTAGCCAAGCATGCTAACTGTATGCATCACCCAGGGACTCCAAAAAAAGTGCCTGCTAGAAGACAGACATTGTTCTCAAACCTAGACTCTTGGGTACCAAGATGAATGTGACATAGTCCTGTTCTGGCTGGGGCAATGCAGTCAACTGACCTTTGGATTATAGGGTGAAAGGAGTCATTCCAGAGAAGAGAAAGACTGACACCCATGGAAGCAAGAAGAAAGAGGAACTGCCCTCTGCTGGAAGAAGTTAAAATTTAAACTCCTAACTGTCCTATAGGGTCACTATGAGTAGGAATCTACTCGACGGCACTGGCTGGGTACAAGGAAAGTGGGAGTTGTTCATGGAAAAGTATGGATAACAAGAATCCAGGCTGAGGAAGTGGCATTTTTACAAGGAGGCCAGGATAGCAAAGCACATTCAGAATTGTCAGAGAGTGCACTGGGGTGGGTGGTGGAGGCTAGCTTGTGTGCTGAAAGCACGGCTAGGTAGGTTGGTCCTTTAACAAATTCCTAATCAGGATGAGTTATCTTCATTCTCACTCTTAGTGATGATGATGAGAGCCTCTTTTCTGTACTCCCTTGCAATTAACTGGCTGGCATCTATGTCAATGATTTTATTTTACTTGGATCCACAATCAATGCCATGGAATCAGGAGTCGAGAAATCAAATGATGTATTGCATTGGGCAAATCTGCTGCAAAAGATCTCTTTAAGGTGTTCAAAAGCAAAGATGTCACTTTGAAGACTAAGGTGCGCCTGACCCAAGCCATGGTATTTTCAATCACCTCATATACATGTGAAAGCTGGACAATGAATAAGGAAGACTGAAAAAGAATTGATGCCTTTGAATTATGGTGTTGGTAAAGAATATTGAATACACCATGGACTGCCAGAAGAAGGAACAAATCTGTCTTGGAAGAAGTACAAACAGAATCCTCCTCAGAAGCGAGAATGGGAAGACTTCATCTTACGTAATTTGGGCATGTTATCAGGAGGGACCAGTCCCTGGAGAAGGACATTATGCTTGGTCAAGTAGAGGGTCAGCAAAAAAGAGGAAGGCCCTCAATGAGATGGACTGACACAGTGGCTGTAACAATTGGCTCAAACATCACAACGATTGTGAGGATGCTGCAAGACCAGGCAGCATTACATTCTATTGTACATAGGGTCTCTATGAGTCAGAGTCTACTCAATGGCACCTAACATTAACAACAACAACAAAAAGTCTATGCTGGAATTCCCAGAACAGTTCTATGCGCAGGAGCTTAACTGTCCTCTTTCTAAACAACATGAGATACCTAACTACAAAGGGAGATCACAGGTATACGCTGCTAAAACAAAAATTACATTAAGCCAATAATATAAATTGACTGGAAGCTTACATAATACACAATTTGCCAATCGGGCAACACTCTGACCAGAGTGGTCCGAAGATGAGAGAACTTCCAAAGATTCTTATACCCCATCTTATCAACACTGCCATGGAAACTGGGCCAGAACGGTGTTTGCATAATAACAATTTATCCTAAAACACTGCCTCCAGTTTGACCCTGGAGCTTCTGTTTCTCGAAATTGACTGTATGTAGATAATTCTTCAAAAGACAAAATGGTCTTTTCTAATCAGCAAGACTATTGTTTGACATATAGGTGACTACTCTGCTCAATGCCCGAGGTTCAAAAGAAGATCTCAGGACAATGGCCTGGGTAGGTCACCCCAACTCCATGAATACCAGAATTAAAAACTCAGTTCTCAGTATATATACATTGGTGTTCAGTAAGATTCTGGATAACCAGGAAGAGAGGGTCAACAAAGATGTCAACTTTCCTGGTACAGTAAGAATGCAATAATAGTGATTCATGCCAAGCACAGTTTTAAATATGTTATAAATGGATGGATGCTATCACTGGTATATATTACATATCTCATTCTGTTTAACCCTCTCAACAGTTCTATCAGATAGTCATTATTACCCCATTTTACACATGAGGAAACTGAGGTTCTGAGTGATTAGGGAACTCACCTAGGGCCATTAGTTAGACCATTAGTTAGACAGCATGCATTTAAATCCAAGTCTTAATCCTGAGCCCAAGCTCATAATCACTATACTGCATTTGATTACATTTTCTCCAAGCTGCAAGGATGTGGTGGGGAGGAGGACATGGGTTTCAGAGTATTTAAGAAAAGACAAGGGACTTTTTAAAAAGATCTGCTGGCCAGAGTCAGTGGTACTTTACTCTCAGATCCATTGCTTCAGTAATAAAAAACGCAAACCAAACCTACTGCTGTCAAGTAGATTCCGATTCGTAGCAACCCTGCAGGACAGAGTAGAACTGCTCCACAGGGCTTCTAAGGCTGTAAATCTTTATGAAAGCAGACTGCCATATCTTCCCACCTCGGAGTGGCTGGTGGGTTCAAACTGCTGACCTTTTGATTAGCAGGCAAGCACTTAACCACTGCGCCACCAGGGTTCAGTAATAGGGTCAATCAGAATTCCCTGAAGTCACAAAGTAATCCCAATATTTCAATGGATAGGGCAAATAAAGTTGATTTATCACACACACCATGTTTGATAGGGCCTAGGCAGCCTGCCTCCACCTAGGAGCCATGCCACATAGGACACATGGCCTCAGCTTCCGGTAGCAGAGGAAGAAAAATTTTGACAGAGCTTTTGAAGGGCCAGCCCTGGCAGCAGGCTGTTGTCACTAACTTAACTCTAAACAGAGGACAGGAAATAGAAAACGCACAGCATTTTGTCTCTGTTACAAGGAGCGATACTTAACCACTTTGATTGTTGAGCCCTAGGTGCCCTCTTAGCCTGCGAATCACAAACTTTTATGCCTTAGGCCCTCTGGTCTCTCCATCAAAAACCAAACCAAATCAGCGAAAACAATGCCTAGTGCTCACATATGGACAGAAGCAAGAATCCCACTTTTCTTAACATTGGCAACCAGTGGTTTTAAGGCATCTTAGTTATTATCGATTATGAGTTTAACAACACGAAAGTCATGGTGGTGTTGGGGAAGGGCGTTTGATTTGTGTGAATTCTTAGTAATTATTATCAATATTCAGTCCCCCACTGCTGCTAAGCACACAGCCAGCTGAGGACCACAGCTCCGGTCCAACTCTATTATCAGCATTTTTAGATGAGTAGGAAAAAGGTAGAAACCCTGGTGGCGCAGTGGTTAAGTGCTATGGCTGCTAACTAAGAGGTTGGCAGTTCGAATCCGCCAGGCGCTCCTCGAAAACTCTATTGGGCAGTTCTACCCTGTCCTATAGGGTCTCTATGCGTTGGAATCGACTCGACGGCAATGGGTTTGGTTTTTTTTTTTAGGAAAAAGGCTGGAAGGAAATCTGGGTGGTATCTGTTTGATATAACTATACATCTATCTATATATAGTTTTAATTATTATATATACAAAATTTTCTTTTTAATCTATTGTTTATACATTCTGGGTGTTTTACTGCCAAATGTTCTATAATGAAAACACATTGTTTCAGGATTTCAAAAATCAATAAGTCTTATATCTCTTTACCACACTATTTCCCATACCTGATATGTGGTCAGTAGATTTATAAAGACTGAAATCTTGTTTCTGGCCTCCTACTCCCTTAATTTATCCTTCATTGTGAGCTTTCAGTTCACGTCATTCTGGGGTCTGCCAAAGTTCCCAAGTTGCAGCTTTCATTGGATGTTTTTCCTGGTCACATTTAGGGTTTCAGCCCCACTGACGTCACTTACTGAGTAGCCTCAGGCACGTCCCTGAACCCAGAGGTCTCAGTGTCTTCCTGGGCGAAACAATACGGTTTTTCATGGTTCAAGACCCATAGCAAACATTTAGAAACCACTTTTGGGTGCTGGATGCTACAAGAGTTGTACATTTTTAATTCAGATAGAGACTTCTGGAAAAAATGAACCTCCACACAAACTCAAGCAAGGTGTCTGGGATAGTTACGACGAGTAAGATGAAGGTAAAGCACACATCTGTTCACTAGTATTACTGAAGGCACTGCCAGTAATCTTTAACCTGAAAATCTAAATATGTTAGAATAATATGAAATGAAAGAAAAGAAAAGAAGCCCTAGGAGCGGTCCTTTACTTTCTGACAATAAAAATAAAAGAAACTCCACTAGGTTTCTGTGCCCTGAACCAGGGACTCAGGTGACAGAGATGGAGGGGACGCCTGCTTTTCTCTTTGAACTGTCAACTGTTTGTCTTCGTAAGACAAACAGCAGCTTCTCCACCTTGTCAGCTGCCTTCAGTGCACTCTCACATTTAATAGGCTTGAACAAGCAACTCTGCAGTCCCACCTCCATCCTGGAGGATTCCTGTCTCAGGGGACGCTGCCCATGGCCTGGTAACATGAAATGCCCCTTGGCACTATCCTTGGACCCCCATTTGAGTAACCCCTGACAGACAAATCAGCATACATCATTCTGGTTGCTCCATCCACACCCATAGATGCCTCTGGGCCTCTGGGCCCTTGAGTCTGCAATGGGCTCTCTGTAGGCTGGGTGTTACCTGGCTCGAAGCAGACCTTACAAACAGAGGCTGCTCCTAAGGGAGGTGGTTGTGCCAAGTGCCCAGATTAAAAATGACAGGGTGTATTTAAATGCAAATTGACCACTGAAGAGCAAGTCTTCACTGGTGGAAGTTTGCCTCCCCATAAGCTGCGACTTCTCTCTCCAGTACTGCTTGGGGTAAGGCCAGGATCCCCACCCAAGGAAAAACAGACTCTTGAATGTATTCTTCCTTCAAAGTGGAAAGTGGTCAAGGAGGCAAAGGAGCCAGGGGTGGAGGCACCCCTCACTGGAGGGACCCTCTCCCCAAAACTCAAACCTGTTGCTGTCCAGTTGATTCCGATTCATACCAAGCTTAGGACAGGGTAAAACTGCCCACGTAGGGTTTCTAAGGCTGTAAACCTTTATGGAAGCAGATTGCCGCCATCTTTCTCCCACAGAGTGACTGGTGCGTTCGAACTGCCAATCTTTTTGTTAGCGGCTGGATTCTTAACCACTGCACCACCAGGGTTCCCTGGCATCCCCTCACCATATTTATACTGACTCTATCTGGTGTTTTTTTGGGTTGAGAGAGGCATATATATACATAGTCAACACATACACAACATTCTAATCCAAATATGCAAAACCAGCTACACAGAGACATGGAACACATCCAACCACGTGTACCTCCTTACACACATGTGTACATAAACCTAAGTTTGTGATGCTTTCACACTTGTAGCTGCAGTGAGCAGTGCTGGGGAGCACAGGCTCTGGATTGAGGCTGCTTGAGATCTAGTGCTGACTTCCCCAAACCCTGTGACCTTGGGCAAGTCGTTTCACTTCAATGAATGAGAACAATAGCCCCCTATCTACCATCTATGTTTGTTCTGAGGTTTAAACAAGAAAAAGAATGGAAAGTGCTTAGCACTGCAGAAGCCTTTTAGTCATCAGAGTCCTTATTATCATCACCATCCCTATACTTCCTCTTGTGCAGACTAGGGAACAAGTATGTCTCTAAGCTACTTGTTTTGCGGCCCCTTCCTGCCTTCAAAGCTTATCCTAGCCTTCAACAGACTAGTTGCCCAGACAAGGGGAGTTGCTGATGAATCAGAAGTCATCTTCTGTTTGCTATGTCTAGTTGGGGCACACACGACCACAGTACCACAACCACAACTACAGACAGAGGGCTCAACCTGTATATACAAGTGAGCTTATCAGTTCTAACGCTTGTTTACCATTATTCAGAGTCCAGGAGAAAGACCCTTATTGTTCAAATATTACAGGCCACCTTCTGTGCTGAACATTAAAGATACAGAGTAGAAAAGTCCCGGCCTCCACCCTCGAGCAGGGTACCCTGTAGTGGGGAAGGTGGGTCTGCAAAGACACCATGAAAGTTCAGAGAGGTAAGTACTATTCAAGAGTTAAGAAGAAGGAGTTACCTGGCCCCAGGAAAGACAGCCTCTTAGCTCATGAGAGGCAGCAGGGTAGGGAGGGTACCTGAGGAGGGCTTTACTGGAGCAGCGAGATTCTGGCTGGGCTCTTAGAAATTGAATGGTCAGGGGATGAGTGAGGTGGGAAGGGTGTCCCTGCCACATGAACAGTAAGTTCAGAGCCTGGGCAGAGCTACCTGGGTGTGGCTGCAGCTCAGGGCTTGCACCCAGGGAGGTTCAAGGTGAAACCTGGGAGATAGACAAGGGAAACCCGAGGCCTTTCACTGCTTATGGCTGGGTCAATCGGGCAGTACAGACAAGATGCTGAAAGGGAAAATGACCTAGGGAATTGTCCCTGGTGTTTTGACCACAACCAGCCTCGGCACCTTTAAAGCTCACCTCTTCCGAGAAGCTCTCCCTGGCTGCCCCCTACTCTGACCTGCCTACACACTCATGCCCACATGCCTTGAAGCAGTTGTGGACCGTGCCAACCGTAGTCCCCAACACAACCCAGTGAGTACCATTTGTGCTTAGGAACCACGCCCTGAATGGAAAACATCAGATCACTTTGCAATGGCCAATTGGTGTGTGTGTGTGAGCGCGCGCGTGCGTGTGCGCCCACACATGCATGTGGAAGGTCTCTAACTTGCTCATTGTCTTTGTGTTTTTTAACCAAAAACATTCAAAAGTGCAGCTCAACATGGAAGCATTGAACACCGCCAAGGGGTAAGGGGTAACCCCGTCCTTGACTCCTGAATGGCAGCCGATGGTCTTACCAGGAGATAACAGACCAGCTGCTCCCAGGGCAGCTGAGGGGGGTGGGATGGGGCGGGGGGCGGGGGGAGCCCAGGAGGTGGTGTCCCTCCCACCACACAGCAGGAGAACAAGGCCTTCTCCTATAACGGTGGCCTTCACAATTGTAGATTGAAATAGCCCTTTGTTCCTACCAGCTCTCCCTGCCTTTGTTCCATCCTTGCTGCACCGGATGCTGACAGCACACCAGATGGGGACTGCGCTGGCGTTCTGCGTTCTTTTTTTTTCCCCTCCACGGGGTGCTGAAATGGATTCTTGCATTCACAAATATTACCCTTTCCTCCTCTGCAGCTAGCCGGGATGCTTTCTTATTTGGTAAAGCTAGAGAAGGGAACCCTGGTGGTATAATGGTTAAGCTCTTGGCCATTAACTCAAAGGTTGGTGGTTGGAACCTATCTCAAAGTCTGTAGGAGAAAGACCTGGCAATCTTGTTCCTGGAAAGATTACAGCCCAGAAAACCCTATGGGGCAGTTCTACCCTGTCACATGAGGTTATTCTGAGTCAGAATCTACTGGACTGCACCTAACAGCAATAGCAAAGTTAGAGAACAGAGAAATGGGGAAGAAAGGCAGAAAGAGGCACTGTGGGAGGTGGCTTTGTACATACTAGATAGTCCGGGGGGAAAGAAGCAGAGATGTTGGAACTGGTTGTCAAACTGCAAGAGAGACTCCAGTCATGGGCGTGGCTGGCATCCTCCTTCTTGCCCTTTAAGGCAGATTTTATGATGTCAGGCAGCGCCCAGCTGAAATTAAAAGATCCAGCAGCCACTGTGTGCCAGGGTGCTGTTTCACCTTAAATACTTCTCTTTAATTTTTTCAATGACAGAAACTGGCTTTTTTTAACATGCATTTTCTCTGAAGAAGTACAACAGAATTAAAAATATACATAACGATAGGCCCTAAACATGTTGTGTAAAACTAAGTGTCTTTTAAGAAAAATAAAAAGAAAGGAGTAATGCACACTCAAAATGGGCCCTGTGCATAGATTTCTACCTTTGGGGGGCTCCTTGGTGAGGCTTGAAAGGAATGGTTGCCGTGAGCGTGGCTGCTATTGGAGTCTGACTTGGTCCACCTGGGCCGCTAGCTTACCCATTTTGATGGAATAGACAGGCCTATTGTGCAGTGGACCCTCTGTGAGCGATCTGTTCCAAAGACAGCCGTTTAAGTGACTTGAGTTGGCATTGGTTCCACCATCTCCAGGGGCATCCCAGGCCTCCCGGTATCTGAGTGGAACCTGCTTTAGGTTGTCTAACCACTTCCGAGGTCTAGTGTGGAGATCATCCCTCAGGTGAACAAACCTGGGAAAACATTATGACCTGACCTAGTACAGAACATGGCCTGACTTTAAAACCTGAGAGCTGTGTTTATAGTGATAATGTCTTATCTCCTTCTCGGTGGAGTGTATTCATTTATTAACTCACCCAGGTATAGATGGTGGGTATAGATACCATTTCTTGAGTGATCACTATGTGCTAGGCAGTGAAACAAATGCTTTGTGAGTATTATATCATTTAATCCCTGTAACAATTCTATTATTATCCCAATTTTATGAATGAAGAAACTGAGGCCCAGAGAGATTGATATACAGCTGAAGGCCAAACAAGTACAAAGCAGGGGAACCGGACTTTGAATCTAAGAAGCCTGATTCCAGTGCCCGTGGTCCAAATAAGAAAGCTCTACGTCTATCCATTCTTTCATTCAGGAAACAGATTGTGATCATCTTTTGTGTTCACTTGCTTAGAAGGAAAGTAAACCAATGTCTTAATTTCACAGCCAAAAAAGACACAGGAAAAAAAAAAATCTTAACAGCATGAGTATACTGAAATGTGTTCTTAAGTAGAGATTGTATTTCCATTTCTGCTTAATAAATCACCATAGCCTTAGCAGTTTAAAACAACACACACCTGTTGTCTCACATTTTCAATGGTTCAGAAGCCCGGATAGGCTTGGCTGGGTTCTCTACTTAGGGTTTCACAGGCTAAAGTGAGGTGTTGCCCAGGTTGGGTTCTTGTTTAGAGAGGAATCTGCTTCCAAACTCACTCAAGTTGTTGGCAGAATCCAGTTCCTTGTGGTTATAAGACTGAGGTCACAGTTTCCTTGCTGGCTGCCAGCTGGGGGTCATTCTCAGCTTCTAGAAGCTGCTGTCACATCCTTATCACATGGTCCTTTCCAACTTCAACACCAGAAGCAATGAATCAAATCCTCTTGTGCTTCAAATCTCTCTAACTTCCCATCTGCTACTGGTTGTACAAAACTCTGCTTCTAAAGAGCTCACCTGATTGGATCAGGCCCACCAGTATAATATTGTATCTTAAGGTCTACTGACTTGGGACTTTAATTACACCTGAAAATTCTTTCACAGAAGCATCTGGATTAGTGCTTGATTAAATAACTGGGAAATGGGAATCTTGGGGTACCACCTTTAGAATTCTGCCTACCACTGAGGTAAAAATGGGGATTAGTGGTCAGACTTCTGACCTGGGGACAGACAGGAACAGGGGCAGAGCTGTGCCTTAGGTGACTTTCTTCTACACCCCTGCAGCATCCTGTGCATGCCTCCACTATGGGACTCACTATCTGCCAGGCCTCAGTGCCTGATGTGTAAAAATGGCAGTAATATTATTCAAAACATCATAGAGTTTTTGAGTGAATTTTATTGAGAAAATGTTTGTAAAAGGATTAACACAAAACCTGGCATGTAATAGATGTTCAATAAACATTGGCTGTTATTATTACTGTCATTATGTATGATTAAGAATGTAATTCAATACAGTATTACTAGTACTAATAAAAATGCAGGGACGAATAAATGGGTAGTTTTTAAAAGGAGGTGATATTTCAGTCCATTTTGAGGACAATCAGAAAGTGTCTCACAAGGAATGATGAACTTTCAGTCTTAACGACCTACACATACAGCCTTACTGCAGCTGGCGCAGTGGTTAAGAGCTCTGCTGCTAACCCAATGGTCTGCGGTTAGAACCCTTTAGCTGCTCCTCGGGAAAAAGATGTAGTTGTCTGCTTTCATAAAGATTTACAGCCTTGAAAACCCTATGGGGCAATTCTAATGTGTCCTATAGGGTCACTATGAGTGGAATCGACTGAATGGCAATGGGTTTGATTTTTTGGTATTTGTCTTAGTCATCTAATGCAGCTATAACACAAATATCACAAGTGTAAAGAGATATTTATTCTCTCACTGTCTAGCAGGCTACAAGTCCAAATTCAAGGTGTCAGCTCCAGGGAAAGGCTTTCTCTCTCTGTCGGTTCTGGAGGAAGGTCCTTGTCCTCAGTCTTCTCCTGGTCTGAGAGCACCTCAGCACAGGAACCTCATGTCCAAAGGATGTGCTCTGTTCCCGGCACTGCTTTTTGACGGTATGAGGTCCCCGTGTCTCCCTGCTTGCTTCTCTCTTTTATATCTCAAGAGAGATTGGCTTAAGACACTATCTAATCTTGTAGTCCTCATCAATATAACTGCCATTAATCTATCTTATTACATCATAGTGATAGGACTTGCATCACATAGGGAAATCACATCAGATGATAAAATGGTAGACAATCATACAATACTGGGAATCATGACCTACACAAGTTGACAGATATTTTGGGGGGACACAGTTCAATCCATGACAGTACTGTCTTAGTCATCTAGTGCTGCTATAACAGAAATACTACAAGTGGGTGGCTTTAACAAAGAGAAGTTTATTTTCTCACAGTAAAGTAGGCTAAATGTTCAAATTCGGGGTGTCAACTCCAGGGGAAGGCTTTCTCCCTCCATTGGCCTTCTCATCAATCTTCCCTCAGACTGGAGCTTCTCTGCACAGGGACTGTGGATCCAGAGGACGCACTCTGCTGCCGGAACTGCTTTCTTGGTGGAATGAGGTCCCATGTTTCTCTGCTCGCTTCTTTTACATCTCAAAAGAGGTTGGCTTAAGACACTACCTGATCTTGTAGACCTCATCGGTATAACTGCTGCTAATCCATCTTATTACATAATAGTGATAAGATTTACAACATATAGTGAAATCACATCAGAAGATAAAATGGTAGACAATCACACTATCATACAAGGGAACCATGACTCAGCCTGGTGGACAGATATTTTAAGGGGGACACAATTCAATCCATGATAGGTATATACCAAGTAAGAACCCTGGTGGCACAACAGTTAAGTGTTCAGCTGCCAACTGAAAGGTCGGTGGTTCAAACTCACCAGTGGTTCTGCAGGAAAAAGATGTGGCAATCTTCTCCCGTAAAGATTTATAGCCTTGGAAGAAACCCTATTGGGCAGTTATACTTCGTCCTACAGGGTCACTATGAGTCAGGGTTGACTGGATGGCAATGGGTTTGGATGGTTTTTATGCACCAAGTGGAGTCTCTGAGTGGTGCAAACAGCTAACTCTCTTGGCTGCCAACCAAAAAGTTGGTGGTTAAAGTCCACCCAGAGGTGCATCAGAAGAAAGGCCTGGTGATCTGCTTCTGAAAAATCAGCCATTAAAAACCCTAAGTAGCACAGTTCTACTCTGACACCTATGGGGCCACCATGAGTTAGAATCGACTCGCTGGCAACCGGTGTGTGCCGCATACTCCACTAAGCACTTTACATATATCGACTCTTAATTTTTATGACAAGCATGAGAAACACACTAGTATTATGCCCTTCTTTTTATAGATGAGGAAACTGAAGCTTGGTGACGTCTCATAGATAGTAAGAAGCTGGGGTGGCTAGCCAAGCAGTCTGGCCCAACTGCAAGTATTCCTAGCCCCTTTCCTCTCATGCTCCAGTTTATGAAACCATGTGCTTTTCCTGAACATGCCCAGATTGCTCATATGTTACATACACCCTGCACACTGCCAGCTCCCACTTTCCACCCATTTGCCTTGATCCTATGCTTTATGGATCTTCTCAAACTTTAATGTGCAGGCAAATAGCCTGGTGCTGCTTAAAATGCAGACTCTAATCCAGGATTCTAATGTTGGGGTGGCCTCGAGATGCCACACTTCTAAGAAACTCCCACGGACACTGATCTGCAGACCACATTTTGAGGAGCAAGACTCTAGTGACCGTGAGCTCCGTGAGAGCTGAGGTCATGGCTGTTACTTCTGCGGGCCTAGTGTGAGTACCGTACTGGTGTGCAGCAGGCCCTTCACAAATACCTGTGGAGAGGAGATGAAGAAAGAATATACCTCCCTCACATGAAGGCTTTGGTAAGGTCCATTTTAAATGAATCAATGACTCAAGTCCTTGAAATCAGAGACCTTGACTGAAATCACAGCATTTCCAATTCATACTTGTGTGACCTTATGTAAGTGAATAACAGAGTCTCAATTTTCTCTTCTATAAAATGAGTATATCACAGTTGTTGTTTATTGTCACCGAGTCGATTCCAACGACTGGCGAGCCCATGTATGCAGAGTAGAACTGCACTCCACAGGGTTTTCATGGCTGTGACTTTTTGAAAGCAGATTACTAGGCCTTTCTCCTGAGGCACCTCTGGGTAGGTTCAAACCACCAACCTTTTGGCTGGTAGTAGTTCAGTGCTTAACCATTTGTGCCACCCAGGGACTAGTATCATAGTATCATGTCCATAACTGGTCTTAAATAAATGATAGAAAATGAGATCCCTTCTTCTGTTTCCAAATTCATTCTCTCTCAATCTCACTCGCTCTTTTTTTCTCTCTCTCTCACACATACTCACACACATACACTCACACACACCGGTAAAGTCTTTCTCTTTTGTGGTTGTCTCCACTCCTTTAATCTCCAGGGATCTCTGTAAATTCTTAAAAAAAACCTTTGTGTTATTTCTCCCTGACATTTTTAGTAATGAAAGTTCACTTTTTAATGCTGATTATAGCCTGATTCAGCATCAGCCTACAAAGGAAAGTAGGGAACCAGAGCTCTAAACGTGAAATGGAAGCCACTGCTCATTCTTGTTGGCAAACTTCCTGTTTGTCTGCCTTCTCCTTCAGCCTCTCTGTCCTGGAACTTAACGATCTTCTCACGTCTTTATTTTCCCTTCCTCTGATTCTCATTCTTATTTTCTCCCTTTTGACCCCTCATATGTCATTTTTAGGTTTTATTTCTGATGAAATAAATCAGTGGCCACATCTCAGATTATCTCATTCCTACATAAATTGGGGTCTTTAACATGTAGCCCATGGACCATTAGTATGAGTTTCAAATTGCCTATACAGATTAAAGTTGTGACAAAATAAGACCTAATAATGAAATCAGGAAGTCCTGCCATCTTGAGGTACAAAATAAGGTTACATTCTGTTTAATAATCAGATAATACGAAATCTGCCTCACACCCCTTTCCATGCATTCTTCTTTTGTAATAGACCCATGGTCCGCAAAGGGGCAAGCCTATTTGAGAAACATCATTTTGTAAGTTATCTGGCCTCCCCATTGGAGTGGAGTCTTGGAGGAGAGCCATTGAGTCCTGAAGATGTCACAACTACTGTTAGCCATTGGTCTTTCCAGAACATTCCATGGCACAGTTATTGTTATTACTGTTGCCACTAAAATCCAGACAGTTTGACAACATGCCCCAATTACTGGGCTGTAACATGTGGCTGCTGCCTGTTATTCCAGAGTTTCTATGGTGGTTGCTCTTCATCTTGTTGCTGGAGCTACAACTGCTTTCTTGGAACTAAGGCAATGACACACTGCTTCCACCAGCAATGGGAGTGGGTGGGGTAGAAAGATCCACATCAGCCCTGATTCCTACTAAAGAAAGTTTTGCACTTAGTGCTCTTTGTACTCCACCTATTGTAAAATTTCCTTCTGACCAGTGCTGTGCGATGAATTACTTAATATGGCCCTTCTAGCCATATCTTTATAACTAACTCCCACCAAATGACTGGGTAGGACTATGCAAATGAGGCACTTGTGGCCCACCAAGAGAACTGGATAGCCTGCTAATAATGTAAATAAGATGCATAATACCCTTGTGGGGGTGGGACCATGCAAATAAGGTATACCGAATTCTAACGAGGGGATTTGTCAGTTTTGCCATCCCACTAGGCTTAAGGAGAGACATAGAGAGAGAAAGAGAGGAGCTGTAACACTGGAGACAGTGAGAGATGGTGGCACAGCAATAGCAAGAGTGAGAAACAGAAGCAGCAGAACCAGGAGACTGGCAGGAGACAGTATGGTGGGCTTCCTGATCTATGGAGCAAGAAAGCTGAAAGCCTTCAGACTGAGGCTTTCTGGCAGAGTGGGGTGGCCCTGAGCACTTATTGTCAGAGCTAAAGAGCTTTGTAGCACTTGCCTGAGCAGGACATAGACAAGGCTGAGGGGCTAAGGGCTGGAGAGAAACCTGCCTGCCTGCGAGCATGGCTGAGAAGAGGCTGTCCTGATAAAGAACAGTATCCTGAGTATTTTCTGATTCTGAATTGTAACCTGTTACTTCCCTACTTATACTCATAATTATGAGTATGGTCTACGGGTTCTGTGTGGCAACTGCAATGTATTATTGAACCTAGCAGAGAAACAGACAGTTCTGTGAGAGGAACGATTGGTGTTAGAATTGGTAAAAGGTTTGAAGAGAGGAGGTGTGTCTGACCTCCTCTTCACAGAACTCAACGTGGGCTGTTGATCTTGATTCTCTTCCTGCCTTGTGAAGTTAGAGGAGGTCAGACACCGCAGCAATGCCATCCTTACACCAGTCTCAATAAAATTCATTTTCCATTGGATTTAAGGCTGAAATTTTCTGTTTTTTTTTTTTTTTTTTTAACAATATATTAGGGAATCTCATTTGACTACATAAGTTTTTATAAAATGTTACCGGAAATAGGTAGCCCATTCTTCAATTCCATCCAACATTCAGGTTCAATAATGTCACCTTCAAGACAAAAGCAGCCACTGGAGCTTCATCCCCTGTTGACACATTTGATACACTGCTCCAATGAATGGGGAGTAGAGGTCCTTCTGCCTCCTTGGTTCATTTTTGGTTGACCAGTTCACTATTCACAGTATGAGGTAAGTGCCAGAGATGGTAGCAGGAATGGGCCACAGAAGAATCTGGGGTAGGCAGGAACTAGAATAGAAGGTTCTGGGTATCTTCTGGGAGGTGTGGGATCAGAATATGACACAGTTTCCCTGGTAGACATTGAGGGTGGCCAAGAACTCCAATCTCAATGATGGGCTGCATGGCTGAACGATTCTCCGCTTCCACCCACCACTCTTCTCAGCTTCCAAATCTACTTAGAATGCCTTCTGGGAAGCTGACCTTGGCTTTAGCCTGCAAACGCGTAGGTAAGAAAAGAATAATGTGTGCCATTGGCTTGCTAAGCTCAATACAAAGTCCTGGGTAATGAGCGCTCTCTTTATTTGCTTATCCCATCGCAGGAATGACAAAGTATTCAAGCCATCCTAAAATATCTGTTAGGCATCTTAATTGCTCTCATTTCCAGATCTACTCTGAAAGTCCCCCCTCCAACCCTTTGGGGATTTTTTTGTTCTCTGAATTTCCCAAAGAACAGGAGAAAACAAGAAAAAGAAATTCCACTCCCCAGACAAAAGTCTAAAGTTTCCATCAACACAGATGGTCTGACTTAAGGAAAGTTTTTATAGCCATCTCCTTAAAAAAAAATATGTGTTTAAGTTTTCCCCATATGGAGTAAAAATAAAGAGGAAAGTAGCTCACTGAGGTATCAAGTGAGAAGGCAGTTCAAGCACAGAAAAATATTGAAATAATCATGGTTCACGTGAGTTTAGGAGCGCAAGCCTCTGGCACATGGAGAGGGTAAAGTGAGAGCCGGGCAGCCCCGCAGTGTGATTTAACACAGGAACTTCTATTCACCAAGAGCAGGAGTGCTACATTAAAAATGATGGCAATTGGCTTTGGGTAAATCTCTCTCTTTCCTCCATCATGGAAAATCTGCATCAGCCACATTGAGGTTGATTTTCAAAAATCTAAGGAGATGCCTCCTTGTTCTCTCCAGAATAAACCAGAGGGATCACTGACAATCTCAGCAACCACAGCCCCTATCCTGGACTTCTAGTCATGAACGTGGTGTCCTGATTGCTTTGGCTAGGGCTGGACTGAACTCCACCCACCTCCGACTGCCTTTGCCTTCATCTCTGGCAACCAGCAGACCTTTCTTCATCCCCACTGCACTAGTTTTGGCCCTTCCACGGTTCTTAACGAGTGGTTATTCAGTCATAATTGAGGTGGGAATCAGATCCTTGCCTTATAATCAGAACGGGTCTGTTGCCATTTTGAGCCAACTCAGTTCAACATGTTGATTTGATGCCACAGGGAAAATGTATCATTCTGGGTTTTGGTTTGGACATTTAATCTTTCCTGATTTCCTTGCCCTTCCACCTTAGACTATTACCCAGAACTCTGTAGGGCTGTGTGGTAAAGCAGATCTATACTTGAACCCAGAATCTACCAATATTGAAGGTGCCCTGGTGGTGCAAGGGGTTAAAGCACTTGGCTGCTAACCAAAAGGTTTTAACCCACCAGCTGCTCTGCAGGAGGAAAGACGTGGCAATCTTCTACCATAAAGATTACAGCCCCGGAAACCTTATGGGGCAATTCTACCCTGTCCTGCAGGGCTGCTATAAGTTGGAATTGACTCAATGGCACACAACAACATCTACCAGTATTAGCCTGGAAAACCCTGGGCAAGTTTCCTATGCCCCCGAGCCACTGTTATCTACCTCAAGTGTTGCTGTAAGAAATAAATGAAACAATATCCTGGTGTCTACCTGAAGAGGTACAAAATTCCTTCTCTGAACACAGGCAGTCCATCATTTATGGTTTTTTTGTTTTGTTCTTTCAGTTATTTTTGGAAAGAGTGAGAAATAGCTCAAATTCAGTGGGCTTCATTTATCCATGAAATCAGCCATTTTTGGCATAGTTTAGAGGCATTCAAACTGGAGTGCTTGCATACCAGAGAATAAGGTATGCTTTCTACACTTCAGAAATGGTGGTCATGCTCAGGGCCAAATCAGTGTGGACACAGACAAGCAAAGTGCTGCTCCCAGCCTCCTGACATGTGGCCGCTCCCTCACTCCTGCGTTCCAACACATGTGGCTTTGTTCATTTCTTTAGGCCATCATGCTTACTTCCTGCCTCAGGGTCTTTGCATGTATCATTTCTTTTCCCCTAGAATCATCTCTCTTCATGCAACAAATATTCATTCAGGGCCTGCTAAATAAGTGTCAGGCACTTTTCTAGGAGATACACTGGTGAACAAGGGATCTAACCCCATGGGGTTTATATTCGATGGGTAGGTGTGCAGGGAAAGGTGGTTGCAAGAAGACTACAACAAGCAAATAATCTAATAAAGGGATAATTTGGAGCGATCAGTAGTATGAAAATAATTACACAGGGACATGGAAGACAGAGTGACTGGCCAGGAGAGTCAATGAAGTCCTCCTGGAGGAGGTGATATTTTGAACTGAGATCTAAGAGGTGCAGATCCTGTGAATATTTTGGGGTGGATAATTCCAGGCAGAAGGAATAGCAGGAGCAAATACTATACGTGCTAACTTGTTTTCAAGATGGCTGCCAATGATTTCTTCCCTCCGTGTATGCCCATGCCTTTTTCCTACCAAGAGGTATAATCTATTTCTCCCTTGTTCTTGAATCTAAGCTGGCTTTGGTGACTTACTTGGCCACTAGAACAGTGCTGAAGTGACATCCTGGGATTGCAAAGACTAGGTCATGAAAGGTCTTACAGCTTCAGCCTGGCCTTCTTAGCGTACTTACTCATGGGATTCTCCCTCAGAGCCCAGCTGTTATGTTCTGAGAAGCCCAAGCCTCAAGAAAAGGTCACATGTGGGTGTTCCCTTCCACAGGCCCAGCTGAGCTCATGACCAACAACCAGCATCAACAGCCAGTCATAAGGGAGCCGTTTTGGACATCCAGCCCAGTCAAGGCTTCATGTATCTGCAGTCCCAGTTGCCATCTGACCGCAACCACAAGCAAGAGCCACCCAGCTGAGCCCAGTTAACCAAAGAACTGGAAGAGGCAATCATAAACTTGCTTTAAGTTACTATGTTTTGGGGTTATTAGTTACACAGTAAGTGATAACCAGGACACCCCTGACTCTTCTCTGTCTATGCTCAGCCCATTAAACCTTGCTCATTCCTTCTTATTCTTCAGCTCAAACATCACTCCTCTGGGGAGATCTTCCTGATAGCCCTCACCCCAGACTCTCAGGTACTCTCCTATATGTTCTCATGGGAACCTGTACTTGTCCTTCATAACACTTATAATAACTTATAATTTGTATTTATTTTTATGATTATGTGATGATTGTTTCCTTCACTAGAAGCTATTCATGATAATAAAGTCTCGTTATGTTTTGCTCATCATGGTATCCCCAGCACTGAGCATAGAGCCTGTCACATAGTAGGTACTCAATAAATATTTGAGGAATGAAAGAACAGGTTAGCTTCAGAGTAGGAATATGGCTGTGAAAGTTAGTAGATTTTGATAACAGATGTTATCCACAAACACTGATTCTCTAGTGGCCATATCTGACAAGAGCTCTTATCAGAGAAGGCCCACAAGTTAATGTATCAGGTGTCTACGACATGTGGTGCTCAAAAGAATTAGTTAAAAGATGGTTCTGTGATATCTCAGAGTCTCTGACTCCAAGGCTAGGCGTGTATCCCCTATTGGAATATGAGTTGGCTCTTCCTGGTCTCAGGCTACTCCCAAGGCTGTCTACAACTTGAGGCTCCTTTAAATATCTCACTGTTTCACATTAAAGCCATAACCACACGCACACATGAATGCCTCCACAGCCTCTAAAATATGGCCCAGGAAATCCTCCCTGGCTTACCTTCCTCCTACTTGAGACACCGTCATATATGGAAGCCTCTCTGTTTCCAAACTGCTTGCTGCCTTTATGTAAAAAAATATAATTTTATGTCTTGCTACCAGGTATTATGAGCTTATTATTCATCAGGTACTATGCCAAGTACTTTACAGTCATTATCTGATCTAATCCTCTCAGAAGCCTGTGGGGGACAGAGTATCTCCCAATTACAGGTGAGTAAACTAAGGCACAAAGAGGTTAAGAAATATGCCTAAAGCCATGGAGCTAGTAAGATCAGAGCCAGATCTTAAAAAGAAAACAAACAACAAACATAGAATCAGGCAAGCAAGCAAAAATGACCTGAATGTCTTCAAAACTTGGTGTCTTGTCCATCTGTTTCAATGGCCTCATAGAAGAAAACATGCCCTCCTTCTTATTTTGTCCCATCTTCTCTGAGAAAGGAGTCCCTGAGCGTTGCAAACTGTTAGCATGCTCAGCTACTAACCAAAAGGTTGGAGGTTCGAATCTACCTAGAGGGATCTTAGAAGAAAGGTCTGGCAACAGACTTCGGAAAAATCAGCAACTGATAAGCCTACAAAGCACAGTTCTACTCTGACACACATGGGGTCACCATAAGTCAGGATCGACTCAAGGGCAACTGGTTTTTACTGATGTCTTAGAAATGGGGCTCAAAACTATTTAATGTGACCCTGACCTGGACACTCCACAGGATACAGCTCAAGGTGATCACCCACTGAGTCGTAAGGCTGAGCAACTTCTGGCACTGGGGATCAGGCTCCCCAACCCCACCAACGCCAGTCAGGTCAGAGAACACATCTGAATGAGTGTCGTTTGCACAGGGAAGGAGATCAGCCAGCAGCCCTTTGCATAGCTGGGAGTACAGGTCACCATGTGACATGCTCAGGACCCAGGAGAGCCAGTGTGGCTGAGTACTTTATCAAGCTGACAGGCGGAGAGGAGCTCAGCCTCCGGAGAATCCCCCGAAACACAGCCAGCATGAAACATCAGGTGCAAAAGAGCTTTATTCTGGGTGGGCCAGTTTTGAAACACAAAACTGATAAACATGTCTGGGAATTTGAAAGACTGACTCAGAAATCCCAGGGCCCCTGGCTGGGCCATTGCATTAGGCCATGTATCCCACAAGTAAGCTTGCTATAATCTCCTTTATGCTTCTCTGACCCCCCCATCCCCGCCCCTTGTGATAGTGCCTCATCAAGTGTGAATCATGAAACCACATAAACTGCAACAAGGCCATCCTCCTGCCGACTTCTGGGAACATAAACAATAATAACGTAAATACTACTTACTAAAGGCTTAAGCAAAGTGCTTAAAGAAAATCTATATTTTTTTCTGTAAACAGTCTTCTGTTTACTGATGTGGTACAGTCATTCTGCTAGGCTCCGTTGACGATCTGAAGCCAACTTGTCGTGGAAGCAAAGGGTATATAACCCATGGCTCAGAGGTTACAAAGGAAAGAAAATACAAAAACTTCATATTTAAATTCTTCTTCCCCCTTCTGCAGTGTTGGAGGGCCATAGTGTGTTGGTGGTATTTTGTTAGGTGATTAGGCATTAAAATGAGAAACCAGCATGTTCCTTTCTGTAGCACTGAAAGAGTCCCTTGGAGGACAAAAAGGTGTATGTGTGTGTGCGTGTGCATGTGTGTAAAAGAAAGAGACAGGGCTAAAGAAGGAGTTTAAACGCAGACATTGCGTAAACCATGGCAAACTTTCCCACAGTCCTTCTCTCTCCTTTTGTCTCAGAGCTGGGTATTGGTCGTAGGTGGGGATCTACATAGATAGAAGATGTCAGGCAGCTTGAAAATTCCTTATTGTTGCTAACCACAAATATTTGGTGTTTGTGTTATCTAGGTTATAATGAGAACCTGCCAGGGAAAAATTCAGACATACAAATCTTTGTGTAAACTACCTTAAGAGTCTTAAGCTGACAAAAGCCAGAGCAAAGTCTGAAATTCTGTCCTCAGAGTACCCATAATTGAGGCTCTGGCTCTTCACATATTGTAAGAGGATTCCAGCAGAGCTTGGCTTTTCCATGTATGCCATGCTCTGTCCAGGCCAGAAAAGTCTATTTTGTTCTGCGGCCTCCCTGGTCTATACAGGCACTTTTTCGATGCTCCTATATATCTGGGCACAGCGCAGGTGGTGGAACTGGATGCTGTTTAAGGCCTCTGCGCAATGGTGCGGGTCTGGGCACTGGGTTGGAAGGAATACTCATTCTATGATTATCTTTCACATCTTCCTCATCACAGTGGGAATCCCTTCTCCTTCTCTGCCAAGAGCCTCGACCAATCACACATGCTTTTTTTAGAAATTTAAACCTTGAGTAGAAAAGTCAGAAACCAGTTAGAGCTAACCAGTTTCCAACGTGTTTGTGCTAAAGAGACTAGTTCTGGATTCCGTGCCATTGTCCTTTCCAAGTCCTGTGGTCCAACTCTTCCCTATAATCTGTGAGCTGACCACTGACTTTCAATCCATATCATAAATTATGCTTAAGTTCATCAGTTTCTGTTGCTTGCAACCAAAGAACCCTAACTAACTCTCCCTCTTCTTTCAGACATTATTCTAGCAGCTAGGGAGTCGATGGTGAACAAAACTATCCACTCTTTTGATACTCTGAATAAGACCAAAGTTGAGCCATTCATTCTACAAACATTTTTGAGTCCCCTCTATGTGGCACTGCTGGGACACAGTAGTAAACAAGTGGAACAGCCCCTTCCCTTACAGATCTTACAGTCTACCAGGGAAGAAAGACATCATTCAAGTAATTACTATACAACATTAGGGGGTAGGTTGAGAAGGGCAGTTCAGGGTGTAATTAGAGTATATCTAAAGAGTCTAGAACCTATGAAGACCCTGCCCTGGATGGGCTTAGATGCTCTAAGGATCATAAATAAATAGCTATCTCATTGAGCTTAATAAAATTGATGTTAAAATAGCAATGCCTGCAGAAGCGTGGGAAAAACGGGGAAAGAATATTGATCGCAGAGTCTCTAGGTGGTGCAGTTAGTTAGTCAACTTGGCTTCTAATCCAAAAGTTGGAGGTTCAAAATCCCCAAGAGGTGCCTGGGAAGAAAGCCCTGGTGACCTACTTCTGAAAAATCATCACTGAAAATACTGTGGAGCACGGTTCCACTCTGACACACATGGGGTCACCATGAGTTGGAATGAAACACACGGCAACTTTTTTTTTTTTTTTTTAATGTTAATTGAACCCCTCCATCCTTGAAAGCCAACCTGTGGCAGAATAACTCAAAAATGATATCTCAGAGTCCCTGACTCCCATGGATGGGGGTACACCAGAGCCTCCACCTCTAGCTCATGTTTATAAGAGAGATTAAGCAATTAACAAAAAGCAAGAAAGACTGACTTTTATAAGATATCTAGTATGTGTCATTCAGGTACTGATATTTTTCATTTCTAGTTATCTCTTTTAATTCTTACAACCATGCCAGATAGGTATTTATTAATTTTATATCTCTCCCTATTATTTTTAGCATATAAAGCAGCCTCAGATGATTTAGGAAACTTTCCAGTGTCACCAGACAATAATATCTGTTCTGCTTTAAGCCCCTTGCTTATTCTACTATAGCACAGCCCTCCCCAGTTAGCCAGAACACATATATGCATCTGAGCTAAGTGATCCTGAGCAGGGAAATTGTCTGGCCAGCACAACCAGAGGTCTAAACTCGTTCCCCCGTGAAGTTCCCAATTTCAAAGCCCCTGCTTCCTGGATCATCCTTGCCCGAGCACCAGGGGGAGGGAGAGAGAGAGAGAAAAGGAAAGAAAAAGAAAGAAGTTGGGACGGAGGAGAGAGGAGAGAGAAAGAAGAAAGGAAAAGGAGAAAGGAAAGGGAGGAAAAGTAAAAAATGTTGAGCCCATCTGGCCAACAGCAGCCTGTGACCTCCAGGCAGTCCCGTACTCCAAGCTGGCTGGCCTTTCACATGAAGCTGTTCCTGCTGAGGTTACATCCCTCTTCACTGTGGCCTCAAGGAACCCAAGAAATACACTCACTGCCTCTTTGGTTATTTTATAAACAGTGCTTGGAAACCACGAGTCATTATCACTTTTCTGGCCAGCCAGTCAGACTTTCCATGCCCTTGTGTGTGATGCCCTTAATCTTCCCAAAGCCAGCAGCATCATTCCCCTAAACCAAGCAGGATAGTTTACTTTGGCCATCATCAGGGCAGAGTTGAAGTCTCAGCCTGTCCTTTCCCAGTGTCCAGCAAGCTTTAGGGTTACAATCCAAACATTCATCCCATCAACCACTCACCCATCCATACACGCACACTTATTCACTGTCCAATCCACCCATTCATTTACTCACACATATATCCACTTACCCCTAGATCCTCCCAAGTGCTCTCCGGGCAGCTGTCCATCCAGATATTCACCCATTCATTCATCTGTTCATTCATTCATTCATTTATTAACGCAGGCATCCACCCATATACCCACTTTAATCACTTATTATCAACTCATTAATTTATCCGCCCACTGGCCAAATAACCAACCCCATACTTTATCCATTCATCCATCACCTACTCAGTCACACACTATTTCTGCACTCAGTCACCCAATCATTTATTCAATTATCTACCTATTCACTCAATATATAATCACCTATTAGGAGCCAGGCACTGTTGTTGATGTTGGAAGAACAATTTGGTTACCCACTCCTCCATTTACCACTACCCTGCCATCAATTTTCATTTATTTGCTTATCTATCCTGAAGAATTCTACTCCTGTGGGCCTGAATTGAGCATTGGGTGGATCCCAGGGAGGTTCCAAGAGAGCAACTCAAGTCCACTAAGAGAGAGCAACCAAAGTGACAACTGGGAAGGACTTGGCTGAAAAACAAAAACCATGCAACAGACAAGGGTCTAGAACTTAAGCTTTCAAAAATAGAAAAAAAAAAAAAAAAAAAAAAACGCAAGAAAATGTGGGATAGGGATATATAATATTGAGCCTAAAGAGATTCCTTCTGGTACCAGAGTTAGTTATAGGAGATATTCATAAATAGCTTTGATCTTTCTTGTGGGTAAAAACAAAGCTTAAAAGGGCACCTAGGTGATTTAGACACGTCCACTTATCCATCCATCCATCCCCTTTCCACATACCCACCTATCTATCCATTCATCCACAACTACATTTTTATTGTTCAACAATTACAGCAGGGGCTCTAAAACAGGGTTTCATGCATAAGTACAATCATCTAAATTTGAATCATTCTTGCATTCCTAGTGCCTTCCATTGCTACTGACATATAATAAGTATAAATTGTTTCTTAAATTAATTAATGAATGCTCTCAGTTATGACTACCCACCCACTGCCGTCGAGTCGATTCCGACTCATAGCAACCCTACAGGACAGAGTAGAACTGCCTCGTAGAGTTTCCAAGGAGTGCCTGGTGGATTCGAACTGCCGACCTTTTGTTTAGCAGCTGTAGCACTTAACCACTACTCCACCAAGGTTTCCCAGTTATGACTAGATAACCCCAAACCAGAAAGGTAGCACCTTGATCAAATACTGTGGCTGGCTCTAGGGCTGATGTGGATAAGTTCACTTTTTATGTGATTGCTTAATGGCAGTGTGCAGGATTCATCCTATCTACTTTTGAGAAATTAACATGACCCAGATGAGGCCATGATCAGTCCAGGCATGCCTAAGAGACACGGCTTCAGTTGCTTGACAAAGTGAATCCATTCCCTTCATATTCTAACACACACTGGAAAGGGCTAAGGCCAGATTCATGCATTAGGAGCTAATCTGCTAGACCTCAGGATTCAGTGGATCCAATTATTTTTGTTGAACACCACTTGATGAGGTCAGCACAGAGACCCTTAATCAAACTGCCCGAGTTTGGGGTGAGAGCTGATATAACGACATCCCTGTAAACAGGACTCTGACTTGTTCACATAACCAGTGCCAGTTGTGGAGCTTCACTCTGTGACTTTGGTCAATACAGTCACGCTATCTCTACAACTCAGATCGAAATCTTGTCTTTTACTTCTTGAAAAAAATAAGTAAGACATTTAAATTTCAACTGGCAGGCAACATGATGCAATGCTGGTAGCATGAAGGGCTTGGGGGCTAAAAGCAGAGAGGTGGACCTTAATCCCAGCTGCACACTTACTGGATCTGTGGTCTAGGGCACAGTATGCTGAATGTCTCTGATTCTCAGTTTTCTCTACCCGTAAAATGCAAAAAAAAAAAAAAAAAAAAAGCTGAAATTCTGATTCTAGTTGATAGGCTACAGGAAGAGCCTAGCCCAGTGCCTGACATAAAGGAAGCACCCAATAAATGTTGTTAGGTGCTGTCAAGTTGATTTTGCCCCATAGGGTGTTCTAGGCTGTAATCTTTACAGGATCAGATCGCCATGTCTTTTCTCCCATGGAATCGCTGGATGGGCTCTAAGTCCCAACCTTGCAATTAGCAACTGAGTTCTTAACTGTTGTGCCATCATGGTTCCTTACCCAATAAATACCAACAGCCAACAAGCCAACCTGTTGCCATCAAGTCCATTCCGACTCATTGCAACCCTACAGAACACAGTAGAACTGTCCCATAGGGTTTCCAAGGAGTGGTTGGTGGATTTGAACTGCCAATATTTTGGTTAACAGCCAAGCTCTTAACCACTAGTAGCTCCTAATTTCTTGATTCTCTGAAGAGCTGCTCTACCTGGCTAATTCCATTTTTTTGAGGCCATTTGTTGTTGTTGTTTTAAATCATTTAATGTCTGCTTGGAAATCTAGATTCTGAACAGCTTCTGTGTTCTTTGCCTCATTTTGAAGTTTTGATATTTATAATATTATCATCACCGTTATTGTCATTATCATCAAAATTATAACCATTCCCATTCTGCAGATAAGAACACTGAAGCCCAGTTGAATATAAGAATAGGAGATGTTCCCATATAATGTCAAAGTCAGGGCCTGAATCCATCATCTTCAGACTAATCCCAGTGTTCTTTGTATCAACAACTCATAAACAGGAGACTCAACAAAACAAAGAGGACAGAAGAGGCAGAAAGGCACCTGAGTCCCATAAGACTTATATAACAATTTTGTGGATTGCTCAGAAAGGCCAAAGAGATGTCATGCAGTCCTGAGTCTGTTTTTCTCACCATGCATAGGTAGCCCCTTTAAGTTCTCCTATGAGCTTGTGATTGGCATCCAACCTATAAACTGATAGTAAAGACCCTGGAAATCTGTCCTATTTGCCCAGACTCCTGTGAGGAGTCTGTGTTTTATTTTACTATTTTCCTGGGTATGCTTCTGTTTTCTTATTTATTTATTTGAACCACTAAATTATCTAATTAGTGACATATATCGTTGACACATGGGCCACTATGAATATTTACTGCACACTTGTTCGCGCATTTATCTAAATAGGTGGCATGCCAGAGCTACGTAATAAGGAATAATGATTCTTTAGAAGAGTTACAGGAAATTATAGAAGGGGGAAAAAGTTTTGCACAGTGGGTTGCAGCTTCCAACCACATCTATCAATTCTCCCTGAGATAGAGCAATTGCATAGTAATGACAAAAAATTTATAGTAATGAATAAATCAATACTCAGCTCTGCAGCAGTTTCAGTTGTTACTTTTACAGGTCTTCCCCCGTCTATCACAGATCCCTTGGCACTGGAGCTGAGAGTGTGTGGATAGTGACAACAGCCACAGGGAGAAAGGGAGCTGCCCAGACTCCTGAGAACATGCACATCAATCACCATCCTCTCACAGGGAGATCCATGTGTATCTCTGAGCCCTAAAACTCAGCAACTTACAGTGAGCAACTACACCACAGACAAGTGTTTAAGAATGGAGCTGTCACTTCTGGTTGAGCCAAGGAGAAATGAAAAAAATAAAAAAAAGGGAGTGGGTGGGATGGAGCAGAGGGGAGGGGATGCTGCAGGAGAGCAAAGAAGAAAATGTAGGAAGAGGGTTTCAGGCCCAAGCTGTGTCTTCAAAGGCCTTACTCATTCAACAACTATTTACCTAGTGAGTGCCTACTATGTATGTACCAGGCAGAGTTCTAGGCAAGGGTCAGCAAACTTTCTGTAAAGGGCCAGATAGCAAATATTTTATATCTTGCAGCTATATGGTCTATGTTGCAACTACTCTGTTCTTGTAGTACAAAAGCAGCCATAGACAATATGTAAACAAAAGGGTATGGCTGTGTGCCAATAAAACTTTATTTAAAAAACAGGTGGAGTAATAAATTTGGCCCATGGGCAATAGTTTGCTGATCCTGGCTATGGTGCCACATTTCCCAAATGTTATGATATGTACGAGTGGATTGTGGGATGATTTGGTAGGTCTACAGACATGGTGTAAAAAACTTGGAACCACACGAGGAGAAATGGTTCCACTTATAAGTCTATCATAACCCTCTGACTACACCATGGAGAAAGTCTCTGTAGGGTGCTGGTCTTTACTATCTTTCTAACATTTGCTAATCTTTTTCAACAAAAAGAGAGGTCTCAGGCTCACAGCCTTGGCAAGCAAGTTTCTAGAGAGATCCTTTAGCATAGTTCAGTTTTTACTGCTTTTCTATTTACTACAAGTGACAGAATAGCTAAGAGCAGTGTTTCTCACCTTCAATATGACATTTGGGGCCAGATAATTCTTTGTCGGGGGCGGGGGGGACCTGTTCTGTGCATTGTGGGATGTTTAGCAGTGTCCCTGGTCTTGATACCCACTAGATGCCAATAGGAACATCTTCTACCTGTGTTGTGACCAAAAATGTCTCCAGACACTGGCAAATAACCCTTGGGGAGCAAAACTGTCCCTGGTTGAGAACTACTAGCCCAAGGGATAAGTTTTCAAGAGGTGGGGCCATACAGCTTTTACGTTCAAATCGTGCCTGTGCCACTTAATTGCTTGGTTATCTCGAGCAACTATTTAATCTCACAAGCATCATTTTCTTCACCTGTAAAATGGGGATGATGATGACAGTAGCTCTACCCTCACAGAATTGTTGTGAGGATTAGATTAATTAATCCATGTAGAGCAGTCAGAAGAGAGCTCGCCCTGGACAGAGCATTCAATAAATATAAGCTGTGATTGTTAGTCACAGTAACAAGAACTTTCTTCTTAAAATATAATTATTCATTTGTTTATTATTTATTTAAATATGCCAATTAAAATATTATTAAATAAATAATAGCTCAGGTAGTTTAGGGATATGCCAAAATTTACTAAGATGTTTTGTGAGTTAAATTTGTGAACTGATGTATTTAGAGAGTGGAATTTGGACATGTAGACATATTTTGTTCCGGGTTTTAATAGTTCCATTACTCTTTAGGTATGTGACTTCAGACTAGTTACTGAAATTCTCTGAACTTTGGAAAGAAAATGGTATCTCCTCAGAGAGGTGTCATCAGGCCAAATCAAGATAATGTCCTCAGAGGTTATTCAGCTCAAAGTGGGTCCTCAGTTAATGTACCTTCTCTCCCTCCTTTGGTTGTTTTAATATTTCTTACTAATTTTATCAATTATTTATTGCTTTGTAACAAATCACCTCAAAACTTAGTAGTTTAAAGTAGCAGTCATTTGTTAGCTCAAAATTCTGTGGGTTGGCAGTTTGGACTGGGCTCAGCAGGGTGACTCTTGCTGATTTCAAGTGGGTGCATTTATATGGCAGCAGTCAGCTAGTGATTAGTGGAGCTGGCCAACATGGCCTCCTTCATGTGTCTGGCTGTTGGTGTCATGTGTATGCTGTGCTTCTCACTCCATATGGTCTCTCATCCTCAAAAAGGCTAGCCTGGGTCTTTACATGAAGGCAAGCAGTGTTCAAGAAAAGCAAGAGCAGAAACTGTAGGTCTCCTGAGGCTTAGACTCAGAAGTCATACCATGTCACTTCTACCATATTTTATTAGTCGAAGTAGGCCAGTTCAGACTAAAAAGGTAGGAAAATAGTCTCCACTTCTAGATGGAAGGAGCAGAGAAGCCACATTGCAAAGGCACATGTGTACAGAGAGGTGTGATTCATTGTCACTATTTCTCTAACAAGCTACGGCAACGGCTGTCTAGAGCGGTTGTCCATGCACACACCCGCCCCCATTTTTCCACAAAGACTCACATGCTGAATATCATTCACATGACTAACACATACCCAAATGAGTTTCCAGATGTTCGAGAGACTCCCAAAACATTGCTGGGAGCATAAAGTACCACAAAAATTCACAATCACCACAATTATTAATAGCACATCAATTCAAGGTCACTCACTGCAGCTCGCATTACAGTCAAGGAAGGCTTGGAATCTGTACTATTTCCCACCCTGTTCTGAGTCCATCTCTTCTCACACATTCAAGAAAAAATTGGCAATGTGAGACATATAGTGTGGTGTTATTCAAAGATTAATATTTAGTCTGTTTTTCTTTAACAAAAACGTGGCTAATTCTCAAGTGTTAACACTTTATTATAAGTTGCAAACTGCATGAGAAAATCTCAGTCCTGCTTAGAAGGGGGCCAATGTATTTGGGTGGGATCCACTGGTCCATATAACTAAGTTATTCAGCTGATGAATTTACTCACACGGTCCCTTTTTTCAGCACCCATGGTCTCAAAATAATGTGCCAATAATTTCTTGTTGTATTTTTTTCTCCTTGGACAGTGACCTTCTAATGATTTCTCTCCAGCACACATCAGTTATCCTCTTCCGTGGATATACCCTAGACCTTTATACTACCAGTAGCTGTACCACTTCCTATAGTCAGACTTAAAGCATCAGACATTATGGCCACATCCAGATTATATCCTCACTCCAACAAACAGGGCTTAAACCCCATTGGAGACTCCAATCCCAGACTCACCTGGAGGCCCACACCTAAACTCTTTCCTCAGTTTGATGCCATGGTCCACTTAATTGCTCTATCCTCTATCCCTGCTTCCTCCAGATTTAGATGAAGTTTAAAGAAATGAAGGGGTAGAACTATGTAATTTCTAAAACAAATACATTATTAAATCAATAGTTTGCTCTTCTTGTCTTCTAGTATTGCCATTATACTGCTTATACTCACACCATACACATATCAGAATTGAGAACTCATTGATGTCATTTATTACACAGAGATACATAAACTGTGTATAAATAAACTTGATTTATTTGACATAAGCATTAAATGTCATCAGTTTACAGCATGTAACTCATCCCAGTGACTGACATCTGTTCAAAGCAAAATTTCAGTATGTTGGTCTGGCTTGTACAACTCAGAGAGTGATTCTGCAATGGCATTTTGGCATGTTCCCCCATAAAACTATTATTGGCTTTTACATAGGAGAACTATTTGAATAGGATGCCTATTATTATTAATTATTCAACTAGGGCTACTGTCTGAGGCCAGGTCTACTCATAGTGAAGGAGCAAGAGAAATAAGGTGTCTTAGAAATATGGAGACACGCTGGTAAGCAAATTCCCCTTGCCCCTACTGTTCCCTCTACCTGGAATGCCTTTCCTCTCCTGCCCTTCCCTCATTCTTACATTCTCCAGCTAATTCCAGCTCATGCTTTAAGATACACTGGACTATACGCTTCCTGAGGGCAGGGACCTTGTATGTCCTGTTCAATGCTCTACTTTCAGGCCTAGAACAGCACCTGAACTTGATAGATGTTGGTTGAATTATTGACTAAATAAATGAACAAATGAAAGTATATCCCCTCCTTTATACTTGAACAGCACCTCTGTACAAGACTTAATTTTTGCATTTACAACACTGCGTTATGATATTCTGTTACCCAGAGCCAGGACTGTGTCTTATACACCTTCAAGGCTCCCTGGGTAAGGATGCAGGGCCTGGCCTACAAAGTGCCCATAAATGCTAATCCCTCTTTTCCTCTCCCTACCTGGCCCTGTGAGAGGAGTCTAGGCACCACTAGCCCTGAACTAGGAGTGCAGGATCCCCACACCCTCACAGAAAAATGAGTTCAGCTCAGGGAGCTACCTTGGGAGGAAGGACTTGTGCTTTTCACAGTCCATGCAGAAAGCTGTGAATTCTCTGCTTCTAAGCAAAATGGCAAGAGGAAAATATAGGTCTTCAAACAAGTGATTTATTCTGTATCAGAAAGGCATTTACCTGGTCTATTTTGCTGAACAGAAAAACCTCAGGTTCACTTAGTAAAACTCAATCTGAATATTTCTGTCCTTTATTTCCATACAGATTAGCTTCATAGGGCCTCGGGTATAAACACCTCAGATTGGCTCTCTGGTTCTATGGGGGAAAGAGGCAGCGTGGAAGAGAGATCGCTATTTTAAGTTTTTTCATGGCTCAGCAGGCGGCTGCTGAGAGTTCTAAAGGAGCAAACAAAATAGGAAAAGTTTATTGATTAGTTTACAAATAACTGCTGTATAAGAAAAGATACTGAATGGCAGGCCGGGTTACCCATGGCTTGCTTCTTATGGTCCCTTTCGTTCCAGGGCCTTGGGAGATGGCCTCAAGGGGGAAATAAAAGCAGCAAGGCAACTGCGTTGTGTGGATAAATAAAGAGCTTGCACCCGGGTAAAAAATAAATAAATGAGGCACTTTATTTGAGGCTGATTTGGAAGTAGACAAATGTGTTCCTATTCCTCTCCATCTCTCTTCATAAAATAACTTTATTTTATTCTTCCATCCTCTGACCAACACAACAAAGTTTTAGACGCAGACTCTACGAACTGGTACCAAGCTCTGATATGGCCCTCTCCATCCACCAGTCACTTCTTGAACAGTTTTCAAAAAAGAGCAAAGCACTAAATCCAGGCTCATCCCTGGGCTTATATCTGAAGGATTCTCACTTAGAGAGAAAGGTCATTTCGGGGGGGGGGGGGGCTTTGGAGTGAGAAATGTTAAACCTAGGAACAACACCTGGTTTCAATCCCTATTTACCTGCCCCTTCTCTTTGCGACCTTGGTAAAGTTATTTCACCTCTCAGAGTATAAGCTTCCTCATTTGGAAGAGGGCTTGTTGGAGAATCGACTAAAATATGATGCACACAGGTGGATCTATCAGGTTAACGGTAGTGTCTGGTTCAGTTCATTTTCTTCTAGTCAGGGCCACCATTTTACACAACTGGGTTTCTGGTGATTGCATGGGTGCTGGGGTACATTCCCCTTTTACATTTTTGGGTAGGAGGCAGTGCCCATATTAACATTCAGTTAGATGTGCAGTTCTAAAACTGTTTGGACTGGGGTGCCAATGAATTTGCTCCTTGGTCATGACACAGAACAGCTATTCTGGCCCAGTAAAACCCAGCTCATTGAAGGAGTGAGGGGAAGTGTGAAAGGGAGTGGGTGCTAATTCTGTCATCACCTGATTTATCTGCTGTGTGGTCAAAAGATGCATCATTTAAGCAGCTACCACATGGTAAAGCTGGTGGCTGGCTATGGCAGCAATATGGGAAATCAGCCAGGAAACTGCTACATATAAATAACCAATCCATAGGGATAAATACCTCACATAATCCACACTTGTATCATTTTTCTTCAAGTACATTGGACTAAAGTTACAAATCAGCTATCTTTGTTTGCTGGTCACCTTTTGCATATAAATATTGGGAGAATATGATCTAAAATGGGATTTGAATGACTATAAGAACTAGATATAGAGTTCCCTTCAAGTATAATCTTACAGTTTATTGCTTATTACATTATACTGTAGTATTGCTGTGCGCCATTGAGTCCATTCCTACTCATGGCTACCCTAAAGGATAGAGTATGACTGACCCACTGGGTTTTCCTACACTGTAATCTTTACAGGAACAGATTCCCAGGTCTTTCTCCCATAGAACTGCTGGATGGGTTTGAATGGCCAGTGTTTTCATTAGCAGCCAACTTCTTAACCATTATACCACCAGGGCTCCTTGTATTATAGTATTAAAAAACCAACCAACAAAAACGCATTGTCATTAAGTCAATTCCAATTCATAGCAACCCTATAAGGACACAGTAGAGCTGCCTCATAGGGTTTCCAAGGCTGTATTCTTCGCAGAAGCAGACTGACACATCTTTCTTCCGAGGAGCAGCTGGTGGGTTCCAATAGTCAACCTTTTGGTTAGCAGCTGAGCAGTTAACCAAATACAGCAGGGCTACCTATACTATATTATACTACATTATATACTGCTTTTGTATAATATACTTATATGTTATATATAAATCAATATATATTTATATATTTTATATAAACATATATTATTAATTTAGTAATATTTTTATATTAAAAGCAATGCTAATAACAGAATTTTCAAAAAAAATTTAGCTAACTGGAAAAATATCCACTGAATCCTGATAACTATTGGTAATATTTTTGTGTATTTCACTCTAGTTTTTCACATTTTAATTTTTTCGGGGGGGTGGCTTGACTTTTTGTTGTTGTTAATGTAGCTTTGAGCCTAAAATTTGAACAATCTTGTTTTCTACTTTATTATTTAATAGCTTCTTGGATTATTTTCTCAGCATACAGATTGAATAAATATGGTGAAAGGATACAACTCTGACCCACATCTTTACTGACTTTAAACCACGCAATATCACCTTGTTCTGTTCATACGACTGCCTCTTGATCTATGTACAGGTTCCGAATGAGCACAATTAAGTGTTCTGGAATTCCCATTCCTTGCAAAAGGTTAGCCATAATTTGTCATGATTCACACAGTCAAATGCCTTTGCATAGTCAATAAAACACAAGTAAACATCTATCTGCTATTCTCAGCTTTGAGCCAGGATCCACCTGACATCAGCAATGATCCCTGCTTCCTCGTCCTCTTCTGAATCGGGATTGAATTTCTGGCAGTTTCCTGTTGATGTACCGCTGCACCCACTTTTGATGGATCTTCAGCAAAATTTTACTTGCGTGTGATATTAATGATATTGTTTGATAATTTCCACACTTGGTTGGATCACCTTTCTTGGTGAATAAATATGGATCTATTCCAGTCAGCTGGCCAGGTAGCTGTCTTCCAAATTTCTTGGCATAGACAAGCAAGCACTTCCAGTGCTGCATCTGTTTGTTGAAATATCTCAACTGGTATTCTGTCAATTCCTGGAGCCTTGTTTTCACCAATGTCTTCAGTGCAGCTTGGATTTCTCCCTTCAATACTATCAGTTCTTGAACATATGTTACCTCCTGAAATGATTGAACATAGACCAATTCTTTATGGTGCAATGACTCTGTGATTTCCTTCCATCTTCTCTTGATGCTTCCAGCGTCATTCAGTATTTTGCCCATAGAAGCCTTCAGTATCGCAACTTGAGATCTGAAATTTTTCTTCACTTCTTTCGGCTTGAGAAATGCTAAGCATGTTCTTCCTTTTTGGTTTTCTAACTCCAGGTCTTTCCACATGCGTTATACAGATGACACAACCTTGCTTCCTGAAAGCAAAGACAACCTGAAGTGCTTCCTGAAGAAGATCAAAGACTACAGCCTTCAGTATGGATTACACCTTAACATAAAGAAAACAAAAATCCTCACAACTGGACCAAAAAGCAACATCATGATAAATTAAGAAAAAACTGAAGTTGTCAAGGATTTCATTTTCCTTGAATCCACAATTAACACTCATGGAAGCAGCAGTCAAGAAATCAAATGACGTACTACATTGGGCAAATCTGCTGCAAAAGTGTTAAAAAGCAAAGACGTCACCTTAAGGACTAAGGTGTGTCTGACTCAAGCCATGGTGTTTTCAAACACCTCATATGCATGCAAAAGCTGGTCAATGAACAAGGAAGGCGGAAGAAGAATTGACACTTTTTAAAAAAAAAAAATTATTGTGCTTTAAGTGAAAGGTTACAGATCAAGTCAACCTCTCATACAAAAATTTATATACACCTTGCTATATACTCCTAGTTGCTGTCTCCCTAATGAGACAGCACACCCCTTCTCTCCACCCTCTATTTTCGTGTCCATTCGGCCAGCTTCTGACCCCCTCTGCCTTTTCATCTCCTCACCAGAAAGGAGTTGCCCACATAGTCTCATGTGTCTTCTTTTATTTTTTTTTCTGTAATTTTTATTGTGCTTTAAGTGAAAGTTTACAAATCAAGTCAGTCTCTCACACAAAAACTTATATACACCTCCTACATACTCCCAATTACTCTCCCCCTAATGAGACAGCCTGCTCTCTCCCTCTACTCTCTCATTTCGTGTCCATTTCTCCAGCTTCTAACCCCCTCTACCCTCTCATCTCCCCTCCAGGCAGGAGATGCCAACATAGTCTCAAGTGTCCACCTGATCCAAGAAGCTCACTCCTCACCATGACCCCTCTCCAACCCATTGTCCAGTCCAATCCATGTCTGAAGAGTTGGCTTCGGGAAGAGTTCCTGTCCTGGGCCAACAGAAGGTCTGGGGGCCATGACCACCAGGGTCCTTCCAGTCTCAGTCAGACCATTAAGTCTGGTCTTTTTATGAGAATTTGGGGTCTGCATCCCACTGCTCTCCTGCTCCCTCAGGGGTTCTCTGTTGAGTTCCCTGTCAGGGCAGTCATCTGTTGTAGCCAGGCGCCATCTAGTTCTTCTGGTCTCAGGATGATGTAGTCTCTGGTTCATGTGGCCCTTTCTGTCTCTTGGGCTCGTAATTGCCTTGTGTCCTTGGTGTTCTTCATTGTTCTCCTTTGATCCAGGTGGGTTGAGACCAATTGATGCATCTTAGATGGCTGCTTGCTAGCGTTTAAGACCCCAGACGCCACTCTTCAAAGTGGGATGCAGAATGTTTTCTTAACAGATTTTGTTATGCCAATTGACTTAGATGTCCCCGGAAATCATGGTCCTCAAACCCCTGCCCCTGCTACACTGGCCTTCAAAGCATTCAGTTTATTCAGGAAACTTCTCCACTTTTGGTTTAGTCCAATTGTGCTGACCTCGCCTGTATTGTGTGTTGTCTTTCCCTTCACCTAAAGTAGTTCTTATCTATCAACTAATTACTTAATACCCCTCTCCCACCCTCCTACCCTTGCCCCTCTTGTAACCACAAAAGAATGTTTTCTTCTCAGTTTAAACTATTTCTCAAGTTCTTATAATAGTGGTCTTATACAATATTTGTCCTTTTACAACTGACTAATTTCATTCGGCATAGTGCCTTCCAGGTTCCTCCATGTTATGAAATGTTTCACAGATTCCTCACTGTTCTTTATCGATGGGTAGTATTCCATTGTGTGAATATACCATAATTTATTTATCCGTTCGTCCATTGATGGGTGCCTTGGTAGCTTCCATCTTTTTGCTATTGTAAACAGTGCTGCAATAATTGGTGCATATATCTGTTCGTGTAAAGGCTCTTATTTCTCTAGGATATATTCTAAGGAATGGGATTGCTGGATCGTATGGTAGTTCTATTTCTAGCTTTTTAAGGAAGCGCCAAATCGATTTCCAAAGTGGTTGTACAATTTTACATTCCCACCAGGAGTGTATAAGTGTTCCAATCTCTCCATAGCCTCTCCAGCATTTATTATTTTGTGTTTTTTGGATTAATGCCAGCCTTGTTAGAGTAAGATGAAATCTCATTACAGTTTTGATCTGCATTTCTCTAATGGCTAATGATCGTGAACATTTCCTCGCGTATCTGTTAGCTACCTGAATGTCTTCTTTAGTGATGTGTCTATTCATATCTTTTGCCCATTTTTTTAATTGGGTTATTTGTCTTTTTGTAGTTGAGTTTTTGCAGTATCATGTAGATTTTAGAGATCAGATGCTGATCAGAAATATCATAGCTAAAAACTTTTTCCCAGTATGTAGGTCATCTTTTTACTCTTTTGGTGACGTCTTTGGATGAGCATAGGTGTTTGATTTTTAGGAGCTTCCAGTTATCTAGTTTTTCTTCTGCATTCTTAATAATGTTTGGTATACTGTTTATGCCATGCATTGGGGCTGCTAACATTGTCCCTATTTTTTCTTCCATGATCTTTATCATCTTAGATTTTATATTTAGGCCTTTGATCCATTTTGAGCTCGTTTTTGTGCATGGAGTGAGGTATGGGTCTTATTTTATTTATTTATTTTTTTTGCAGTTGGATATCCAGTTATGCCAGCACCATTTGTTAAAAAGACTGTCTTTTCCCCCATTTAACTAATTTGGGGCCTTTGTCAAATATCAACTGCTCATATGTAGATGGATTTACGTCTGGATTCTCAATTCTGTTCCATTGGTCTATGTATCTGTTGTACCAATACCAGGCTGTTTTGACTACTGTGGCGGTATAACAGGCTCTAAAATCAGGTAAAGTAAGGCCTCCCACTTTGTTCTTCTTTTTCAGTAATGCTTTATTTATCTGGGACCTCTTTCCCTTCCATACGAAGTTGGTGATTTGTTTCTCCATCTCATTAAAGACTGCCCTTGGGATTTGGATCGGAATTGCATTAAATGTATAGATTGCTTTTGGTAGAACAGGCATTTTTATAATGTTAAGTCTTCCTATCCATGAGCAAGGTATGTTTTTCCACTTATGTAAGTCTCTTTTGGTTTCTTGCAGAAGTGTACTGTAGTTTTAGAGCTGACACTTTTGAGTTACAGTGTTGGAGAAGAATGCTGAATATACCATAGACTGCCAAAAGAACAAACAAATCTGGAAAAAGTACAGCCAGAATGCCCCTTAGAAGCGAGGATGGTGAGACTTTGTCTCACATAGTTTGGGCATGTTATCAGGAAGGACGAATCCCCGGAGAAGGACATCATGCTTGGTAAAGAAGAAGGCTGGTGAAAAAGAGGAAGACACTCAATGGGATGGATTGACACAGTGACTGCAACAATGGGCTCAAGCATAACAATGATTATGAGAATGGAGCAGGACTGGGCAGGGTTTCGTTCTGTTGTACGTAGGGTCCCTCACTATGAGTTGGAACCAACTTGATGGCACCTAACTACAAAAACAACATAGCAACAGCATTTTCTATGGTGTTGAAGACTTTTCAAAGCATCATTTTCAATAGCTTCATGGTCAGTAGTAATAACATTTATAGACTAAACCAATCAGCAAAGTTGGACTTTAAGGGTGCTTTTAGTATTCCCCTGTTATAAGTGATAACTTAGTAATCCTCTCTTTGCATAAATTATCTTTGTTGTTTCAGATTGTGTCTTTAGCATAAAACTAGGAGGTCAAGTGTCACAAATATTTCTGAGGCCCTTGCTCCACGTGGCCAACTTGTCACCGGAAGGCTTCTACTAATTTCTGCGGCCACTGCAGGAGTGTGGGTGTCCCTCCCTCTCTACCTTCACAATTGCTAACATTCGTATATTAAAGGAAAAAAATTGTTAACTTAATTGGTAGAAAAGCATTATTCCCTTGTTTGTTAAATAATTGTATTTCCTCTATTGAACTGATTTTTTACGTAACTCCACATTGTTTTACACAGCTCTTAAGAAGGAGTTACTGCTTTTTCATATTCCCAGCGTTTGGGGGTTAATTAATCTCTATCTCTTTAAGTTAAAGTAAGTTACCTATAGCTTTTCTCTTGCCCTGAGAAGCAATTTATCTGCATCTGTTTGAAATTATAACCACCTCGGTAATAATAATAATAAAATAGTAATAATAATGATGTCCTTGGGCATATATAAAAGAAGGGACAAATGAGAAGTGACGCCAATTGTTTCAGAGGCAAGTCTCCTCCAGACACCATCCTCCCCACCCCCACCCCCCGAGTCTGTGGGGACAGATTTGGGCTTGTGAAGCGTTTGAATGCTCTTGATCTGCCTTATGTAATAAGTGTGATTCATGCTCTGTGAGTCACCCAACTCCACGCCTGGGGCATCTCCACCAGGCGTGTTCAGCTCTCCACCTGCCTTGATCCCCATCTGAATAGAGATAGCATGACTCAGTCACAGGGGAAAGGGTGGTTCTCTCTGTCTGGCTGGTGTCCTCAGCTCCAGGAAGCTTCAGGCTGTGGCGTGCCGACTGAGAGGAAGGCCAGGCTTCCCACGTCAGAGTGCCCCTCCAAGAGAGTCCCACGCAGGAAGGGCAGCCGAGAGGCCAGCCAGCCTCCGCCACCAGCTGCTGGGTGTGGGGAGGAAACACAAGGGCACAATGGCTATTTAGGTCTTTTGTGCGTCTTTCTTTCTTTCTTTCTTTGTGGTCCTATGATCAGTCAGGGATACATGGGTGATGTATAATAATAATAATAACTAATATTTTTGAGCACTATTTGTCAACATCGTGCAAGGTACTTAATTTTCATAAAACTATGCAGTAGTTATTACTATTATGCCCATTTGACAGATGTACAAAGAGAAGCCAGAGGGAATAAATCAGTTGCTCAAGCCCATACAGCTGGTTAAGAGGTAGACCCAGAACTTGAACCCAGTTTCCAGAGCTTTCTCTCTTAACTACTAGACCAAGACTCTCAAACTGTAAAGTGCTTAGGAGTCACTCAGGGAGCTTCTCAAAATGAAGATTCTAATTCTGGATCTGGGGTGGGACCTAGAGCCCTGGTGGTGCGGTGGTTAAGTGCTTGGCTGCTAACTAAAAGGTTGGCAGTTCAAATGCACCAGCCGTTCTGCAGGAGAAAGATGTGGCAGCCTGATCATGTAAAGATTACAGCCTTGGAAGCCCTATGGGGGCAGTTCTACTCTGTCCTATAGTGTTGCTGTGAGCTGGAATCGACTCAACAGCAACAGGTTGTTTTGGGGTGGAACCGGAGATTCAGCATTTCTAACAACCTCCCAGGTGAAGCTTATATTACTGGTCCATGGACCACATTTTGAGTAACAAAGCTTTATACTATTTTCACTATGCCCTGGACCATTTTTTAGGTGGCAAATATTTTATTCACTTAGCTTTTCATTTGTCCATCCATTCATTCTCTGTTTATACATTTAGCCAACACTCCTACCTTCAGTCAGCATTGAGAATATAGAGGACTAGACGCTTTCCTTAATGCTGAACAAGGAGACAGCCTCCACTACCACCATAATGATAAAGTAGCATGATAAGATCTAAAACCCAAGGATATTGATCTGCAGCGTGGAAAGAAAAACACGGGTGATTCTGTCAGTGAGTCAGGAAAGTGCCCTGAAGCATGGACAAGGAGGCCCAGGTACCACGAGCCAGGTGTGATGTGTTTACAGGCCTGGAAGGGTCTTGTGTTTTTAGCTCAGAGTTATTGGTGCGGAGAGGCTAGCACAAGGGTCTTTGCTAGAGACCCCCTCCCTCCCACCTTTGGCTATTTTTGTATGTTCATTTATCCCACTCTGATAACCAAGGCTGCTCTGGCCTCCAATCCAAACAACCAGTAATAAGCCAGATCCTCAAGCTCCAGCTGAAATGTCATTCACCCATGTTTTTCCCAATGCCCCTGACCTTCATGTACATGGACATTCTTGCTATGCCCCTATAACAATAGTAGCTCGTCCCCATACATAATGATATATAATACTATGTTTAATCTTACATAAACCATACTATGTATAATCGTGCATCACATTGCCATCAAGTCAATACCAACGATATCGACCCTGTAGGACAGAGTAGAACTGCCCCATAGGGTTTCCAAGGCTATAACCTCTACAAAAGCAGACTGCCACATCTTTCTGCCATGGAGTGACTGGTGGTTTCAAACTGCCAACCTTTCAGTTAGTGACCAAGTGCTTAACTACTGTACCACCAGGGCTCCTAATATTCACAACAACTCTGAAACATGGAACGTTGTTACTTTATTTGCAAATGAGGAAACTGAGTACTTAAATAACTTAAGTATAATAAGGCCATCCAGCTCCAAAGTGCAAAACCAAGATTAGACGGCAAGTAGGTTCTTAACTGCTGGGCAGAAGGGCCCTATAGCTGCTGAAATCACCTATCACTATTATCCTAACTTATCTCTTCGCTGAATGCCACCACCAGCTGCCATCAAGTCAATTCTGACTCGTCAGGACCCTATGTGTGTCAGAGTAGAACACTGCTCCACAGGGTTTCTAAAGGCTGATTTTTTGGAAATAGATCACTAGAACTTTCTTCCAAAGCACTTCTCTGGGTGGACTCAAACCTCCAACCTTTCGGTTAGCAGTTAAGCACATTAACCATGTTACTGCCCAGGGATGCCCGTGTTGCTAACTAGGATGTAAGAATCTTGCAGAAAATAACCAAGGAAGAAAGAACAGGTACGCACGGCAGCTTTGGGAATGGGGAAATAAAAGTGGAGGAGTAGGCTGGAAAAGCAGGTGGGGCCAGGAAAGGAGCAAAGATTCTCAAGTTTATTATGACGGTGCTAAGACTGCTTAGAAAAGGGCCTGATGGACTCAATGCTGTAAGCCCAGAGTTGCTAAAGAATTTATCATCAAAATGGCTCATAAACAGAGACCACCTAATGAACCGCCTCAAGGGGAAGCTGACAGCCTATCTCCACCTCGCAGGAAGGTCTCAGAATACATTCCAGGCCCAGGAGGCAGGTCCACTCTTCTTCTGGCTCATGGCAGTCAGAGAGGACCCACTCCCAACTCCACGCTGCAAAGTACCAAAAGCCACTGGCCATCTGATCTACCCTCAACACAGTCCCTGTCTTCTCCAGGCCCAGAAGGAGGCTCCAACATTACCTTGGAGGGCAATGAGTCATAGTACTGTTTCTCTAAACAGTATATTCTTGTACAAAGTTTCTGAAAGTGTGGTTCCTGGACCAGTAGCATCAGCATCACCTGGGAACTTATTAGAAATGCAAATTCTCAGGCACTACCCCAGATATACTGATATACTGAATCAGAAACTCTGGGGGTGGGCCTCAGCAAACTGCATTTTAACAAGCCCTCCAGGTGATCATGATGAACACATGAGAACCACTGCACTATTAATTATGTGGCTCTGGAGGTTTGACTCCTGGTTCAGCCACTTTTTAGCTCTTACCTTACTTCTAGCTACTTAGACTTTCTAAACCTCTATTTTCCCCACCTAGGGAAGGGAATAATACATTTTTTAGGGAAGGGAATAATACATAGTACTTTTTTTTACCTCCTCGCCAAGCTGCTGTGAAGACTAACTGAAGTAACTCAGGTAAAGCATCTAGCATGATGTTTTGTATGAGGCAAACGGTCAGTGAAGGTTAGTGCTGATTACAATGGCAGTGATTTTGTAATACGGCGGATGGCTTGGTGGGATGCTCTTTTGGACTTTCATGGAATACGCAGTTTGAAAACTCCTCAGGGGACTCTGTTGTGTCTGCAGTGCTTTCAAATTCCCCTTCAAACTCTTTGAAAATCATTGTCTAAAAATAATAAAGATAATGGGTACTGAAGGGGTTTTTGTTTAAAGGATATTAAGCAGAAAATAATAAAACAAGGAGACCAGCATTTGCAAGACTGAGAGCATGGCATGATCAAGGGGTAAGAGAGTTAGAGATGGGTCTTTGTATAATAGCCTAAACCCAGAACCCAGTGCCCTCGAGTAGATTCCGACTCATAGCAACCCTATAGGACGGAGTACAACTGCCCCATAGAGTTTCCAAGCAGCACCTGGCGGATTCGAACTGCTGACCCTTTGGTTAGCAGCCATAGCACTTAACCACTACGCCACCTTAATAGCCTAGGAGTCCTGATTTTTATTCTGTAGGGAACGGGTATGTTTTTCATGGTTGTCACTTGTTTTTACATGTCTAATTTTTTGTATTACGGAAATATTCAAGTACTATGACATGGAACAGTATAATGAACCATCATGTAACTAACACCCAGCTTTAATAACTGTCAACATAGGGAAAATATTATCATTTCCCTATCTGAACCCTCTACTGGGACTATTTTATATCAAATTTCAGCTTTTTAAACATTTAATCTCTAAGTGTTTTATGATGAATTTCTAATAGATAAGGACTCTTTACCAGAGTGTTCCTTAGAAACAAGGATGGTGAGACTTTGACTAGCTTACTTTAGACATGTCATCAGGAAACACCAATCACTAGAGAAGGATGCCATGTTTGGTAAAGTGTATTGTTTTTGTGTGCCGTTGACTCATAGCAACCCTATAGGACAGAGTAGAACTGCCCCATAGGGTTTCCAAGGCTATAATCTTTACAGAAGCAGATTGCCACATCTTTCTCCCACGGAATAGCTGGTAGATTCAAACTACAGATCTTTCGGTTAGCAGCTGAGCATTTAGCCACTGTGCCATCAGGCTCCTTTGGTAAAGTATAGGGCCAGCAAAAATGAAGGAAACCCTCAATAAGATGGATTTTCAGTATATCTGCAACAATGGACTCAAATGTACCAAGGATCATAAAGTTATACACAGGGTTGCTAAGATTTGGTGCTGACTCGACAGCAACTAACAATAATAACAACACTATTTTAAAGTATGACTACATACTATCATTTTATACTTTTAGTGTAACATTGATATTCTAATCCAAAAGATTTAGGACCTTTCTGGAAAAGAGATCTGAGGCAGGGAAGAATCCCTGGGTGATACAAATAATTTAATGTGCTCAACTGCTACACAAAAGGCTCACAGAGATACCTCGGAAGAAAGACCTGGTGATTTACTTCCAAAAAATTAGTCATTAAAAACCTATGGCGTGCAGTTCTGCCCCGATACACGTGGGGTTGCCATGACTTGAAATCAACTCGATGTCAATTGGACTGGTAAGGCTGGGAGACTGAACAGGAAGTGAGAGAGAATGGGTTCCCTCAGAGATGAGAAGTCAAGAATGCTTTCCCAGGCACTCTCTGGTCAAAGGGATTGGTCATTTCACCCTGGGTAGTCCCCTCATACTTGAGGGTAATAGTCCAACGTAACTGTTGGGATGCTTTGCTTCAAGTAACAGCAAACTAGCTTGTAGCAGACAAACCTCTCTTCAAGAACAACTAGAAAACCTAAATGCCATTAAAAGGCTAATAAGGCAGATGAAATGTTAGGGATCTGGAGAGAAGAGAAACTCCCTGAAGCCAGCACAACACTCTATAAGAGCATTTTGAGCATTTTCCTTTGGAGCATTTACCAATTTCTAAGAATCCGGGGACAGAGCATGAGAAGCTAAACAGCAATACACTGTAAAAAGCAAAGAAACTGATCACTAGTTTTTTATAGTCTTATGGGGCTCAGGTGCTTAAAGTGAGTGAGTCAAAGTCTCACCATCCTTGCTGTAAGGAACACTCATCATCAGGAATGACTAATCGCTAGAAAAGTACATCATGCTTGATAGAGGGCCAGTGAAAACAGGGAAACCCTCAATGAGATGGATTGACACAATAGCTGCAACAACGGACTCAAACATACCAGTGATCACGAACACGGTGCAGGACTGGACAACATTTCCTTCTGTTGTATACAAGGTTGCCATGAGTCAGACTGACAACAACAAGATTGGGCTGGAGAGACAGAAACTGAAGTTTAGAATTCTAAAATAGCTGAGACTTGAGGGGCCAAAGTCTTGCAAAGAAGGGAAGCACAAAGGAATAAGCCTAAAGGTCTGAGCTGCTTACACCCAGGAGGAATTCAATAATTCGTAAGACATAGGCCAAGAAACTCCAAGAAGAAAGAGCAGCCAACAAGCTAAAGAGATAGAAGAGCTCTCAGGTGGTTCACAATGGTGGGGAGATAAAATCTGGAGTTTAGGTTCCAACAAGGAGAATGAGGACAGGTAAACTCACCAAGCTCTTCGTCATAATGCTGAAAGGACCACACTCTAAGCATAGAGCAAAGAAGAAATAGACCAGATCTTTCCAAGGCTGAATCAGAGGCTGGAAACAGTTCAGTCTTACTCAATTACCTGCCAGAAGCTGAAGACTCATCTAGACCTTCTACCATTTTCATAAACAATGTCTATGTCTAGTTCCAAATGAAAGATTATCAGGAGAAAGTATCAAGGATAACAAGAGACAGGATGAAACAACAAACAAAAAAGACTGACAAAGGAACAGAACAAAAGAGCATGTGAACACCGAAACTGTCAGACACAAATTTTCAAATAATCATAGTTTATATTAAAAATAAAGATATGACAAGATAATTTTACAAGAGAATTGATAAATATGTAAACAATAAAATTAAAATTTTAGAACTGAAAAATACAATTGCTGAAATTAAGAACTCAGTAAAAAAAAAAAAGCAGTTTAGACACAGATGAAGAGGGTAACTGGGAAAATGAAAAAGCTAGAGGAAACTGTCTAGACTGAAGTGTGGAGAGAATAATGCATGAAAAATACATACAGGAGTCTAAGAGATATATTGTTGTTGTTAGCCACGGTCAAGTTGGCCTCCGACTTATGGTGACCCCATGCACGACAGAACGAAATGCTGCCTGGTCCTGCACCATCCCCATGATTGATCGTGGGTCAGACTGTAAGAGGTATATAGGACATGGGAAGCAGTTCTAACATATGTGTAACTGGAACCCAAAAGGGAAGGAAGAGAGAAAGAAAGGTACAGAAAATATACTTGAAAAGACAAAAGTGATGAAAGGCTTCAAGGCACAACATTAAAACCACTATAAACCCAAGCAGGATAAATACAAAACAAAACAAAACAAAACAAAACAACAACAACAATAAAAACCCCACAACTCTACATACCTTATTAAAATTGCTAAATGCTAAAAATAAAGCAACCACAACAAAATATGAGAAAATCAAATCCGGCAGCATATAAAAAGAATTGTATACCATGACCAAGTGGGATTTATCCCAGGAATGCAAGTCTGGTTCATCGTATGAAAATCAATCAATATAATGTACCATATTAATAGAATGAACAAAGAAAAAAAAAATCATCTCAATTGATGCAGAAGAAGCATCTGACAAAATCCAACACCCTTTCATGATAAAAACACTCAATAACTAGGAATAGACAGAAGCTTTCTCAACCTTATAGAGGACATGTGAAAAACCCAGCTAACATTAATCTTAATAGTTAAAGACTAAAAGTGTTCCCCTAAGATCAGGAATAAGACAAGGATGTCCATTCTCACCAATTCTATTCAACACTATACTGGACGTTCTAACCAGGCCAGATACGTAAGAAAAAGAAATAAAAGGCATCTAGGTGGGAAAGGAAGAAGTGAAACTATCTCTACTCACAGATGAGATGTACAGAAAAATCCTAAAAAAATAATCACACCCATACACACAAAAAAACTTTTAGGGCTGATAAATGATTTCAGCAAGGTTGTAAGATACAAAAACAAAATAAAAAATCAGGTACAACATATACACAATGGAATACTATGCCAGGACAAAGAACAATGATGAATCTGTGAAGCATCTCACAACATGGATGAATCTGGAGGGTACTATGCTGAGTGAAATAAGTCAATCATGAAGGATAAATACTGTATGAAATCACTGCTAGAAAAACTCATGAAAAGGTTTACACACAAAAAGAAACAATCTTTGATGGTTACATGGGAAGGGAGGGGTGGGAGGGAAAATACTAAATAGACAATAGATAAGTGGTAACTTTGGTGAAGGGTAAGATATACACAATAGTGGGGAAGCCAGCACAACTTGTCCAAGGCAAGGTCATGGTAGCTCCACAGATACATCCAAACTCCCTGAGGGACTGCATTACTGGGCTGAGGGCTGTGGGGACCATGGTCTTAGGGAACATCTAGCCCAAATGGCACAACAAAGTTTATAAAAGGAAAGTGTTCTAAATCCTACTTTGGTGAGTAGCATCTGGGGTCTTAAAAGCTTATAAGCAGCCATCTAAGATACTCCACTGGTCTCACCCTCTCTGGAGCAAGGGAGAATGAAGAAAACCAAAGGCACAAGGGAAAGATTAGTCCAAAGGACTAATGGACCACAACTACCACAGCCTCCACCAAACTGAGTTCAGCACAACTACATGGTGCCTGGCTACCGCCACCAACTGCTCTAACCAGGATCACAACAGAGGGTCCCGGACAGAGCTGGAGAAAAATGGAGAACAAAATTCTAACTCACTAACACACACACACACACACACACACACACACACACACACACACACACAAAGACCAGGCTTCCTGGTCTGACAGAGACTGGAGAAACCTCGAGAGTATGTCCCCTGGACACCATTATAGCTCAGTAATGAAGTCACTCCTGGGGTTTACCCTTCAGCCAAAGATTAGACAGGCCCATAAAACAAAACAAGACTAAATGGGCACAGCAGCCAAGGGGCAATGACAAAAAGGCAAGAGGGGACAGGAAAGCTGGTAATGGGGAACCCAAGGTTGCAAAGGGGAGACTATTGACATGTTGTGGGGTTGTTAATCAATGTCACAAAATAATATGTGTATTATTTAATAAGAAACTATTTAGCTCTGTAAACCTTCATCTAAAGTACAATAAACATTTTTTTTTTAATCAGGTATATTTTTATATACCAGCAACGAACAATCAGAAAATGAGACATGTTACCTTCAAAGAGCAACAATAAATATGACACTGACTTCTCAACTAAAAAAATGGAATGCAAAGGAGAATGGAATGATACCATTACAGAGTAGCAAGGAAGTAATAGCTAAACTTGAATTCTATTCAAGCAAGACTACCTCTATAATATGAAAGAAAAATAGATTTCCAAAAAAAATAAACTAAAAAAACTCACCCCCAGCAAAACCACACTATAAGAAATCACTATAAGGAGGGGCTAAGTAGAAGGAATATGTCCTAGATGGGTGATTAGATATGCATTGAAAGAATGAAAAGCAATGTAAGGAGTATGTGGATAATTTTAAAACAATACTAACTGTATAAAATAATAATGTACTGTGTTAATTGGCATACATGAAAACAATACCACACCAAATGTGAGGGAATAAACAGGTTTAAAGTGTCCTAAGTTCTTTATACTCTCTGGGAACTGGTAAAAATGTTTATTTATATTAGATTCAGTCAATGATGTATGGTTTAATCTCTTGCATAACCACTGAAATAAAAATAATATATAACTAACAAGCCTGTGGGGGTGGGCAGTTAAGAAATACTTGATTAATCAAAAAAAAAAAAAAAAAAGGCAAGAAATAGGGGAAAAAAGAGCATAAATAGAATAAAGGGAATAAATAGTCTAGTATCCAAACTAAAGCGCAAAGATTGTCAAACTGGGAACACATTTTTATGCTGCTTATAAGACATATACCTACAATATGAGGAGTCACTGAAGACTTAAAGTAAAAGGATGAAAAATATATTAAGATATTCATTCTCTCCATATTGATCTATAAATTCAATGTACGCCCAACCAAAATTCCAAGAGTTTGTTTGCAGAAAATGAGAAGCTGACTGTATAATTTATAGGAAATACAAAGGGCCACGAATAGCCTGGACAATCTTGAAAAAGAATACAGTTGGAGGACCTACACTACAAGATATCAAGATTTATTGCAAGTATATGATAATGAAGACAGTCTGGTTATTGATACAAGAGGGTTAGGGTGAGGCGGGCACAGGAAGAATTCTGAGCAAGGGCTGACTAGAGAAAATGGTGGCCTCTATGGCTTGGGGTTAGGGCTCTTACAGGCCCACTGTGATTAACTAGTAGCATCTACCTGAAGTGCTGTATTGAGTGCTTCTTCACTGAACACGGAAAAGGATACCCTGAGTGACTAGTGATGTCTGCCATGGACAAGTTATAGAAAGTAGAAGCACTTCTGCATACCAAAACCAAAAACCCAAACCCATTGCCGTCGAGTCAATTCTGACTCATAGCGACCCTACAGGACAGAGTAGAACTGCCCCATAGAGTTTCTAAGGAGCGCCTGGCAGATTCGAACTTCTGACTGTTTGGTTAGCAGCCATAGCACTTAGCCACTATGCCACCAGGGTTTCCCACTTCTGTATAGTATCTAAAACAACGAACAAAAAAAGCCACCGTCTTTGAGTCAATTCCAACTCATAGCAACCCTATAGTGTTTCCAAGGCTCTAAATCTCTATGAAAGACTGCCACATCTTTCTCCCGAAAAGCAGCTGATGGTTTTGAACTGCCACCCTTTCAGTTAGCAGTCAATCACTTTAATCACTGCACCACCAGGGCTCCTTATATAGTATCTACCAGCCGTTGGACATGCTATCAGGAGGGATCAGTCCCTGGAGAAGGACATCATGCTTGGGAAAGTAGAGGGTCAGTGAAAAAGAGGAAGACCCTCAACAAGATGAACTGACATAGTGAGTGACTGCAAGAACAGGCTCAAGAATAACAACAATTGTGATGGTAGTGCAGGACCAGGCAGTGTTTTGTTCTGTTGTAAATATGGTCATTATGAGTCAGAACTGACTTGATGGCACCTAACATCAACAGGTAATATGCCATCACAATTTTGATGAAATGAATGAACAAATGAGTGAATAGGTGATACATTTGACTTTGTGAAAAGAAAAAGGGTGAAAAAGATAATAAGATACTCATTCTGTCCATATTGATCTGTAAGTTCAATATGAGATATGCTTAGTTACTATTTATTAGTAAATAGTAACTACCAAAAAAAAAAAAAAATTGCCATGAGTTGATTCCAACTCATAGCAACCCTTTAGGACAGAGTAGAACTGCCCCATAGGGTTTCCAAGGGGCAGCTGGTAGATTTGAACTGCTGACCTTTGGGTTTGCTGCCAAGTTCTTAACCACTGTGCCACCAGAGGTACATAAATATAGTTTCAACAATTTAGTTTCAGAATTGTTTATGGACCTATTCATTCATTCAGTAATCCAATCATCAATCCATTCTTTCTTTCCACCATTTCTACTGAGTTCATAATGTGTGTTACATCATGTGTTAGGCCATGGATAAATATATATTGTGTGGAATTCATGGTTTTGTGTGAGAGACAGAAATCAAACAAGCATCCAAATAAATCAGTAGGTAGTTATAAATGTTGACAAGTGTTCTGAAGGGAAAGAATAGGATGCTGTAAGAGTGAGTAAAGAGGATGGGATATTTAATTTGGGAACTGAAGAAAGTGTAAGGGCAGCCACGTGAACAGTAGCAGAAGAGTGAACAAATAGTTTATGTCCTTGAAGTGGAAATGAGCTTGATGTGTTCAAGAAAGAGAAAAGAGGGGGCGGAGCCAAGACGGCAGAGTAGACAGACACTTCTGGCGAGCCCTCTTACAACAAAGACCAAAAAAAAAAAAAAAACAAGTGAAATGAGTATATTTATGACAAGCTAGGAGCCCTGAACATGAAAGGCAAGGTTAGAAAACGAACTGAGGGTCAGGGAGAGGAAGAGACGGTTCAGAAGCAGAGAGGAGTTACCAGACCTGAATCACCTGGAGCCCTCAGGCACCATTCCCAGGAGTGGCTGCGGGGGCCAGGTACTAGCATTTGGCTGCAGTTTCCTCAGGGAGAAGCACCCAGCCACACAGCCTACTCACACCTCCGGAACCAGAGAAGAACGGCACTCTTGGCAAAAGCTAAGCACTTGCATATATTTTACCGCGTCCCCCACCCCCAAGCTGGCTTCAGCACCTGTTGATTTCCCTGGGCCTGAGATAGGCCCGGATGAGTGCATAGAGCCATCCTCCAGGCCCTGGAGAAGGAATAAATTCACAATTGCGGGAAAAGATAATTTTCCAGCTCCTCCACTAACCAGAGGAGCTCAGGACAGAAGAGGCTCCTGCCCAGGCATAAATGGTCTGTGGACTTTGAGTACTTTTACCCTCTGCATGGACCTGTGTGGGCCTGTTTCAGGAGAATAGGCCCTTGTTGACAGACTACAACTGTTTCAGCTGTGTGGTGGAGAGGCTGGTGTTTGATGTTTACACCACTTTGCCTATTAAACAGGGTCCTTACCTACCCACATCACAGGCATAAGGACTGGTGGCTCCACTCAGGTCACCCAGCCACCTGTGGCAGGGGTCCAAGGATAACTGGTAACTCCCAGTCCTCACAACCAAAAACACTGGGTGCTCATGATACATCTGCAGAACCCACCCACCTGTACGCTCTAGGGAACGGGGAAACGCTTTCCTCAGAGACACTTGGGGGACAATTCTTAGCAAGCTGCCTTGTTCAGAGCGTGAGCCCCTGCTGCAACCAGATACCGGTACCTACATCAGTGACCCTTGCCCCTCTAAGACTGTAGGACAGAGTCTATACCACACACTTGATGACCAGCTACCTGGACACCTGAGCTGAATTAATACAAGAAAAGTGAATGGACTCCTAGACTGACATACCTGATAACAGCTCTAGCCATCTGGGGACAGGACGTCAGAGCCCCAAAGGTGAAAAAGATCATGCTAGCTCACTCAGGCAACCTATGGGGGCATATCAAAACAAAACAAAGCAAGAAGCTACAATACAGTAAGAAAACATAAAATAAATTAATACAATAACTTACAGGTGGCTCGGAGAAAACAGTCAATATCAAGTCACATAAAGAAACAGACCATGTTTGCCTCAACAAGCTCTCAAAACAAAGAATCAAGGGATCTTCTAGATGCAAGTACCTTCCTGGAATTACCGGAGGCAGAATACAAATGATTAATATATAGAACCCTTCAAGATATCAGGAAGGAAATGAGGCAATATGTAGAACTAGCAAAGGAACACATAGATAAAGTAGTTGAAGAAATTAAAAAGGTTATTCAGGCACATAATGAAAACTTTAATAAGCTGGAAAAATCCATAGACAGATACCAATCAGAAATTAAGATTAACAATAAAATTACAGAATTAGACAACTCAGTAGAAAGTCAGAGGAGCAGAAGTGAGCAAGTGGAAGGCAGAATTTGTGAACTTGAAGATAAAGCGCTTGGCACCAATATATCTGAAGAAAAATCAGATAAAAGAATTTTAAAAAATGAAGAAACCTTAAGAATCATGTCGGACTCTATCAAGAGAAATAGCCTACAAGTGACTGGAGTTCCAGAATAGGCAGGGATAACAGAAAATACAGAGAGAATTGTTGAACATTTGTTGGCAGAAAACTTCCCTGATATTGTGAAAGATGAGATGATATCTATCTAAGATGCTCACTGAACTCCACATAAGGTAGATTTAAAAAAAAAAAAAAATCACCAAGACATATTATAATCAAACACGCCAAAACCAAAGATAAAGAGAGAGTTTTAAGAGCAGCTAGGGATAAATGAAAAGTCACCTACAAAAGAGAGTCAGTAAGAATAAGCTCGGACTACTCGGCAGAAACCATGCAGGCAAGAATATAAAAAATTGAAGGAAAAAAAATTGCCAGCCAAGAATTATATATCCAGTGAAATTGTCTCTCAAATATGAAGATGAAATTAGGACATTTCCAGATAAACAGAAGTTTAGGGAATTTGTAAAAATCAAACCAAAACTACATGAAATACTACAGGGAGTTCTTTGGTTAGAAAGTCAATAATATCAGGTATCAGCCCAAGACTAGAACGCTGCGCAGAGCAACCAGAAGTCAATCCAGATGGGAAATCACAAAAAGAAATCAAGAAAAAAAAAAGAAAAAAACGCTCCTACCAGGAAACAGCGATGTGACTATGTAAAAGAAAACAACATTAAAACAATAAAAAGGGACTAAGAAAGGGAGTCATAGAAGAAGACAAGATGATACAAAGAAATAAAAGTTAGGTTTAAAATTAGAAAAATACGGGTAAATATTAAGGTAACCACAAAGCAGACAAACTATCCTACACATCAAAATAAAATACAAGAAAAAAATAGAGACTCGGCAGAAACAAAATCAACAACAACAAATACGTGGAAAACACAATATATAAAGATAACATACTCAGCACAAAAAATTAAGTGGGAAAAAGAAACTGTCAACAACACACAAAAAAAGATAGCACTGAATTCATAAAAAACCTACCCATAATTACGCTGAATGTAAATGGTCTAAATGCACCAATAAAGAGACAGAGAGTGGGAGAATAGATTAAAAAACACAATCCATGTATATGCTGCCTACAAAAGACACACTTTAGACTTAGAGACACAAACAAACTAAAACTCAAAGGATGGAAAAAAATATATCAAGCAAACAACAATCAAAAAAGAGCAGGAGTGGCAATATAAATTTCTAACAAAAAAGACTTTAAAGTTAAATCCATCATAAAGTATAAGGAAGGACACTATATAATGATTAAAGGGACAATATACCAGGAAGATATAACCATATTAAATATTTATGCAGCCGATGACAGAGCTCCAAGATATAAAAAACAAACTCTATCAGCTTTGAAAAGTGAGATAGACAGCTCCACAATAACAGTAAGAGACTTCAACACACCACTTTTGGTGAAGGACAGGACATCCAGGAAGATGCTCAATAAAGACATGGAAGATCCAAATGCCACCATCAACCAACTTGACCTCATAGACATATACAGAAAAATCCACCCAACAGCAGCCAAGTATACTTTCTTTTCTAGCGCACATGGAACATTCTCTAGTATAGACCACATATTACGTCATAAAGCAAGCCTTTGCAGAATCCAAAACATTGAAATACCAGAATCAAAAACATTGAAATATTACAAAGCATCTTCTCTGACCATAAGGCCATAAAAGTAGAAATCAATGACAGGAAAAGCAGGGAAAAGAAATCAAATACTTGGAAACTGAACAATACCCTGCTCAAAAAAGACTGGATAATAGAAGACATTAAGAATGGAATAAAGAAATTCATAGAATCCAATGAGAATGAAAACACTTCCTATCAGAACCTTTGGGACACAGCGAAAGCAGTGCTCAGAGGCCAATTTATATCAATAAATGCACACATACAAAAAGAAGAAAGAGCCAAAATCAAAGTATTAGCCCTACAACTTCAAAAAATAGAAAGACAGCAACAAAAGAAACCCTCAGGCAACAGAAGAAAACAAATAATAAAAATTAGAGCAGAACTAAATGAAATAGAAAACAGAAAAACAACTGAAAGAATTAACAAGACAAAAAGCTGGTTCTTTGAAAAAATCAACAAAATTGATAAACCATTGGCCAAACTGACAAAAGAAAAACAGGAGAGGAAGCAAATAACCCAAGTAAGAAACGAGATGGGCAATATTACAACAGACCCAACTGAAATTAAAAGAATCATATCAGATTACCATGAAAAATTGTGCTCTAACAAATTTGAAAACCTAGAAGAAATGGACAAATTAGTAGAAACACACTACCTACCTAAACTAACACAAACAGAGGTAGAACAATTAAATAGACCCATAACAAAAGAAGAGATTGAAAAGGTAATCAAAAAACACCCAAAGAAAAAAAGCCCTGGTCAGGATGGCTTCACTGGAGAGTTCTACCAAACTTTCAGAGAAGACTTAACACCAGTGCTACTAAACGTATTTCAGAGCATAGAAAAGGACAGAATACTCCCAAACTCATTCTATGAAGCCAGCATATCCCTGATACAAAAACCAGGCAAAGACACCACAAAAAAAAGAGAAAATTATAGACCTAGATCCCTCATAAACTTAGATGCAAAAATCCTTAACAAAATTCTAGCCAATAGAATTCAACAACATCAAAAAAATAATTCACCATGACTAAGTGGGGTTCGTACAAGGTATGCAGGGATAGTTCAACATTAGAAAAACAATTAAGGTAATCCATCAGATAAATAAAACAAAAGACAAGAATCATGATTTTATCAATTGACACAGAGAAGGTATTCGACAAAGTTTAACACCCATTCATGATAAAAACTCCCAGCAAAATAGGAATAGAAGGAAAATCCCTCAACATAATAAAGGGCACTTACACAAAGCCGATAGCCAACATCATCCCAAATGGAGAGAGTCTGAAAGCATTCCCCTTGCGTTTGGGAACCAGACAAGGATGTCCTTTATCACCACTCTTATTCAACATTGTTGGGGTCCTAGCCAGGGCAATCAGGTTAGACAAAGAAATAAAGGGCATCCAGATTGGCAAGGAAGAAGTAAAACTATCTCTATTTGCAGATGACATGATCATATACACACAAATCCTTAAGAAATCCTCAAGAAACCTACTGAAACTAATAGAAGAATTCAGCAGAGTATCAGGATACAAGATAAAGATACAAAAATCAGTTGGATTCCTCTACACCAATAAAAAGAACATCGAAGAGGAAATCACCAAATCAATACCATTTACAGTAGCCCCCAAGAAGATAAAATACTTAGGAATAAATCTTACCAGAGATGTAAAAGACTTATACAAAGAAAACTACAAAACACTTTTGCAAGAAACCAAAAGAGACCTACATAAGTGGAAAAGCATACCTTCCTCAAGGGTAGGAAGACTTAACATTGTAAAAATGTCTATTCTACCAAAAGCGATCTATAGATTTAATGCAATTCTGATCCAAATTCCAATGACATTTTTTAATGAGATGGAGAAATAAATCACCAACTTCATCTGGAAGGGAAAGAGGCCCCGGATAAGTAAAGCGTTACTGAAAAAGAACAACAAAGTGGGAGGCCTCACTCTGCCTGATTTTAGAACCTATTATACAGCCAGAGTAGTCAAAACAGCTGGTACTGGTACAACAACAGATACATAGACCAATGGAACAGAATTGAGAATCCAGAAGTAAATCCATCCACATATGAGCAGCTGATGTTTGACAAAGGCCAAAGCAGTTAAATGGGAAAAGACAGTCTTTTTAACAAATGGTGCTGGCATAACTGGATATCCATCTGCAAAAAAATGAAACAAGACCCATACCTCACTCCATGCACAAAAACTAATGCAAAATGGATCAAAGACCTAAATATAAAATCTAAACTGATAAAAATCATTGAAGTAAAAAATAGGGACAACATTAACAGCCCCAATACATGGCATAAACAGTACAAAAAACATTATTAAGAATGCAGAAGAAAAACTAGATAACTGGGCGCTCCTAAAAATCAAACACCTATGCTCATCCAAAGACTTCACCAAAAGAGTAAAAAGACTACCTATAGACTGGGAAAAAGTTTTTAGCTATGACATTTCCAATCAGCACCTGATCTCTAAAATCTACATGATACTGCAAAACTCAACTACAAAAAGACAAATAACCCAATTAAAAAATGGGCAAAAGATAAGAAAAAGACTCTTCACTAAAGAAGACATTCATGTAGCTAAGGGATACATGAGGAAATGCGCACAATCATTAGCCATTAGAGAAATGCAAATCAAAACTACAATGAGATTTCATCTCACTCCAACGAGGCTGGCATTAACCCAAAAAACACAAAATAATAAATGTTGGAGAGGTTGTGGAGAGTCTGGAACACTTATACACTGCTGATGGGAATGTAAAATGGTACAACCACTTTAGAAATCAATTTGGCACTTCCTTAAAAAGCTAGAAATAGAACTACCATACGATCCAGCAATCCCACTCCTCGGAATATATTCTAGAGAAATAGGAGCGTTTACAAGAACAGATACATGCACACCCATATTCACTGCAGCATTGTTTACAATAGCAAAAAGATGGAAGCAACCAAGGTGCCCATCAATGGATGAATGGATAAATAAACTATGGTATATTCACACAATGGAACACTACGCATCAATAAAGAACAGTGATGAACCTGTGAAACATTTCATAACATGGAGGAATCTGGAAGGCATTATGCTGAGTCAAATTAGTAAGCTGGAAAAGGACAAACATTATATTAGACCACTATTATAATAACTGGAGAAATAGTTTAAACAGAGAAGAAAATATTCTTTGATGGTTATGAGGGGGGGAGAGAGGGAGGGAGGGAGAGGGGTATCCACTAATTAGATAGTAGATAAGAACTACTTTAGGTGAATGGAAAGACAATACACAATATAGGTGAGGACAGCACAACTGGACTAAACCAAAAGCAAAGAAGATTCCTGAAAAAAGTGAATGCTTGGAAGGCCAGCATAGCAGGGGCGGGAGTTTGGGGACCATGGTTTCAGGGGACATCTAAGTCAATTGGCATAATAAAATCTATTAAGAAAACATTCTGTATCCACTTTGGAGGGTGGCATCTGGGGTCTTAAAGGCTAGCAAGTGGCCGTCTAAGATGAATCAATTGGTCTCAACCCACCTGGACCAAAGGAGAATGAAGAACACCAAGGGCACAAGGTAATTACGAGCCTAAGAGACAGAAAGGGCCATATAAACCGGATACTACATCAGCCTGAGACCAGAAGAACTAGATGGGGCCCGGCCACAACAGATGACTGCCTTGATAGGCAACACAACAGAGAACCCCTGAGGGAGCAGGAGAGCAGTGGGATGCAGACCCCAAATTCTCATAAAAAGACCAGACTTAATGGTCTGACTCAGACTAGAAGGACCCCGATGATCATGGCCCCAGACCTTCTGTTAGCCCAGGACAGGAACCATTCCTGAAGCCAACTCTTCAGACAGGGATTGGGCTGGACAATGGGATAGAAAAAGATGCTGGTGAAGAATGAGCTTCTTGGATCAAGGAGACACTTGAGACTATGTTGGCATCTCCTGTCTGGAGGGGAGATGAGAGGGCAGAGGCGGTTAGAAGCTGATGGAATGGACACGAAAAGAGAAAGTGGAGGGAAGGTGTGGGGTGTCTTATTACGGGGAGAGTAATTAGGAGTCAACAGCAAGGTGTATCTAAATTTTTGTATGAGAGACTGACTTGTAACTTTCACTTAAAGCACAATAAAAAAATTTTTTTTAATTTAAGAATAAGTTAAAAATAAATTAAAAAAAATTAGAATAATAATAATAATAAAAAGAATGAAAGGGAGAGGAGGCTAGGGTACCAAGGGAAAGTGGCCTCTGGTGAGCTTGCAGAGGTGTTCAGGTGTGCAATCAGGCAAAACTCTTCAGTCTCCTTCCTTAAGAGGCAGTGGGAATAGAAGTAAGTTCTGTGAGGGTAGGGACCATGTGCATTTTGTTAACTCCTCCTTCCCCAGGACTTAACATAGTTCCTGGAACATACCCAGTGTATATTTGAACATAAATTAATGAATGAATGAGAAGAAAGATTTTTAGATTTATTGGACATCTGCTATGTAGGGTACTTTAAAAGAACAATCTTGTTTACCTCTTAATTGCTCTAGAGAGCCCTGGTGGCACAGTGGTTAAGAGCTTGGCTGCTAACCAAAAGGTTGGCAGTTCGAATCTACCAGCTGTTTCTTGGAAGCCCTATGGAGCAGTTCTACTCCGTCCTATAGGGTCACTCGCTATGAGTCAGAATGGACTCGACAGCAACAGGGTTAATTGCCTCATAAGAAAAATATTACAGTCATCATACATGAGAGGAAGCTAAGGCCCAGAGAGGATAAGAAAGTGTTCCAGAATTAGTTAGCCAGGATTCAAACCCAGGCTCTTATTCTCTCCATGCAATATTATTGGAGTTGGAATCTGGAGACCAGAGTTGGAGGTGTGAATCTGCTGCTTTATCACAGAGGATTTGACGTCTGGCAAACCACTGTGCACCCCAGTTTCCTCACGTGTAAAAAGTGACCTGTAAAGGATCATCCCTGCCCTGCCAATTCACTGGATTATCTTGATGAACAAATGGAGCAATCCATGAGACATCTTTTCACTTAATGGTAATCCCCGAAATTTGTTCAGCTTTGTAGCTTGCAGTGATCTCATTTAAGTCAGTTTTGTTTTCAGTGTGCAGGGAGGTGAAGAAAATTTTAAGAGGTTTCCCATCTCTTATGAAATAGTTCTACTTTTACTTAATTTTTGAAAGTCGATTATGACACTGATTTTAGCCATTCACTTGGCAGGTGCTCTGATATTCAGAGGAGTTTCAAAGTCAGACACAAAGCCCAGCTTAGACATCATTTCAGACCAAGCCTCAGAGTCTCTGGCATGTCCCAGGTGATGACTGAAGGCACTACCTTCCACAAAGGATAGCAGAGGTGATGAAACCTGGGCTTTCTTCTGTGGCCAGGGCCAGGTCAAATCCCAGCTTGAGATTCACAGGCAGGTGCATGGTGAGGAAGAGGTAGTGAATCTTGATGCACGTAAACCCCAAGCATTAATACCAGCTGCAGCCAGTGATTCACTCGGTTCAGCCACCCAAACATCTGTGAGAACTTGGTCTAAGAAAGGTATGTGGTTCATCTGGCCAGATAAACAGAGAAACCAAGTTGCTTCCCAAACCAGCATGTCTGAGACTAAGCACACCTTTTTTCACAGTGATAATCATTTTTTCTTAGCTTCTTGGTTTATACTAAGTTATTTGGTTTAGTAACATTTCTTTAACCTCTCTGGGCCTCAGCTTCTTCTCATGTATAATAACTATATTATTTTTCTTTTAGGGCAACTGGGAGGTGAAACGAGATTGTTATTTAAAGTACCTAGCTCTGGTGGTGCAATGGTTAAGTGCTCGGCTGCTAACTGAAAGGTCTGCAGCTCAAATCCACCAGTGGCTTTGTAGAAGAAAAGAACTGGTGATCTGCTCCTGTAAAGGCTACAGCCTAGGAAACCCTATAGGGCAATTCTACGCTGTCCTATAGGGTTGCTTACAGAGTCAGGATCGATTCAACCGCACCTAACAACAATAAGCATAGTAGATGTTCAATAAATCTAAGCACCTTTCTCCTTCCTATTCATTTATTTATTCATTCATTCTCATTCAACACATATGCACTGGGTATACAGTATATTCCAGAAACTATAAGGAGGAGTTAACAAAAGGCACCTGGTCCTGCCCTCATGGCAATTACTCTCTATTCCCCACTGCCTTTTCTAAAGGAGACCAAAAAGTCTTGCAAGATCATGCACCTGAACCCCTATTTAGTTTAATAGTTATCATGGGTAAGGAGAAAAGGGGAGGAGGAAATTGCTTTCCAATAACCTAGGCTGGAAACTGCAGATAGGTCCAGTAGTCAAAATACAACATCCTAGCCAGAGGGCAGGATTTAGATCAGTTATTTTCAAACTGTAGTGGCTATAGTATTAGTAGGGAGCTTGTTCATATAAACTTTTCTCAGCCACAGCCCCTGAGATTCTGGTTCAGGAAGCAATTCTTAATCAGGTAGTTGCAAAATCCCACTTAGAAGAACACTACTTGGAACTATTTTCTTGTCATCACCTGCTTACAGTTTTTCCTGGTCTTTGGAATATATTTAAGTACTTATTTTTTTTTTATTTCCTCCCATGCTTCAAATCCTATTGCAATTACAAAAGGCTACTTACTCAAACGGAATTAACCCTGATTGGATTCCTTTCTATTAGGGTACCTGCTTCCCTGCTCTAACAAATTTAGCCACTGGGACTGGCTTGCATACACCAGGAGGTCCATCTGTTTCTCAGGTCCCCCTTTCCAAGACCTGTTGATATTTTTTGAACCTGGGTCTCTGAAAGGCCATCTACATCTTAGTCAAGAGAGGCTAGATTGTGCTACAGTAACAAATTAATCCTGAAATCTCAGCAGCTTAACTTCACAAAGATTTCCAATGCAGGTCAATGGGCAGCTCTGTTCCATATTGATATGCAGGGATCCAGGCTACCAGAAAGTCCACTAATTTGTAGCTGAACTATCTGGAACACATGGCTTCTAAAGCCATCTTAACAGGAAAGGAACAGAAGGTACATACTAGCTTATATCCGCCTCGTTCCAGAAGGGACACATTTATGTTTACCCATATCCACTTCCCTTCTCCTTCCTAGGCATAGAAGACTACTTTTCAGCCCCCCTGCAGTTAAGCAGGCACCATGTGACTCGCTCTGGACAATCAGTTGTGAGTAGTACCAACTTCTCCAAAGCAGCCAGAGTTGAGCAATTGACCCACTTCATGGAATAAACTATGCACGATTTACTAATATTTAACATGAATTTTTATATATCTGGCTTGTTAAAACCACCCTAAGGGCTTTAATTGAAATGCCTCCTCCATTTTATTATTAAGGTTGACATTTGATGTTGATTTTTGATGAACAATCTTTATCAAGAGCGGTTCCTGTGCTCCCATTTTGAGGCTAAGGTGTAGAAGCTCTTTTTTTTTTTTTTTTTTTAAAGCAATTTGATAGATTCTACAACATGAATGAACCTTGAATACAATATGCTGAGTTAAATAGGTCACAAAATAACAAATATTGTATGATCCCTCTTATATGAAATATCTAGAGTAGGCAAATGTATAGAAACCAAAGTTCATTAGTGGCTACAAGGGATGGGTAGGGGGAGTCACTGCTTAGGGGGCACTGAGTTTCTGTTAAGGTGATGAAAACATCTGGAAATGGATAGTGGTGATGATTATAGAACATGATGAATATAATAATGTTACTGAATTGTTCATATAAAAAATGTTGAAATGGCAAATATTTTATTATATTATACTTGCCACAATAAAAAAATATTTTTAAACAAATATATGAAAACATTTAAAAGACCCTATACCTGGGTATGTACAGTGTGACTCCACTATTGCCAAAGTCTTCACACTAATTTGTCAGTGAAGTACTTTGCCAGGTATGGCTGGAAACATGTCTGCTCTGACCCAGGTGGGATCTTCTTCCCTTTCATCAGGAAGTTTCTGTGCCGTGTGGGATCTCTTTCTAGTGCTCACATTGATCCCCATTAGAATGGACACTTCCTGGTGTCAGAGGTAAAGCTCTAAGTGCAGTGAATGGCCAGCTTTGTCCCAACTGCTGTTCGGTCTTCAAAGACTAGACAATGTCTGCCTCTACCTCCATTCACTACTTCCCTAACACTCTAGCTTTTGTGTCCTAGGTTGCTCCTGTGTGCGTGCATGCAATGACAAACAGAGGGTCAAGGTGTGACTAAATTCTCCACTACTCAGCTGAGGGTCTGTGGATGCCTTCTACAAAATGCCTACTGCAGTGGGAAGACATTTTCCTTCCTGTATTTTAGAAAGTAAGAGTATTTTTGAGGTGAAGCACAACACAGAATGCTCTCCCAAAATCCCCTTTCTCTATTGTTCTCTTTTACCTTCTTGTCCAGCTGTAGGAGCTGGGATGGAAAGGCCAGGGTTTGCAGCAGACATGCTGGCGTTGGGTGTGAACCAGGCAGTCACAAGCAAACCAGAATAGCTGTTTCCGTGGTTTCCCATGCTCTGCCTGCCGGTGTCCTAACCTGCCCCCACCTTGGGGCTGGGCTCCCAGGTGCCATGGTTGGCCCTGGGACAAGTGGGGACCTGGGTGAGTGGAGATGAATGAGAAAAGCAGGCTTCTTGGTGCAGCATCCTGGAGTCCAACGCGGACTACACACTTCCCAGGGTATGACATGCGATAAGTGAATTAGCCTCCCTGGGGCTCACTTTCCTCGTGTGCACAGTGGAGACTAGAACTTTGCTGTGAATCAGGTTCACAGCAATCTCAGCATCACAATGAGATAATATGCAGAGTTCTGGGGCCAGTGCCCAGCTCACAGAAGAACCTCAAGAATGGAAGTTTTCTAAAAGGAGACTAATTGGTTCGTCTGGTCTGTAAAATGTTCCCTGGGTCCATCAGCGACAACAAAGAGCTTAAAGCAAACAAAGAAGCAGCCTGTCTAGTGACTAAATAATGAACCAACAATGGGCAGGAAACAAGTAAAGCTGGGACTTAGTTAAGGGAAAAAAAAAATAGACATGATGGCATATATTTGCTTTTTCAGATAAGCAACCCCTCACTTTCCAAATCAGCCCAGAGCCTTTTTATTTGCTAATGGATCAACGCCAAAGCATGTGCCTTGGGAAATCATGATGCGCCCAATCATTTCAGCAATAATCCCTGAAAAAAACGGCCATTACTGGAAGTGACCAACCATTTGGTTGTAACAGCCTGCAGCAAGATTATTAACAGCAAATGTGAAGGAAGTTGATTATTTTAGCAAATTGCCACTGATTGGTAAAATTCAGAATACAAAGCCCTCATGCCCAGCTATAGTCTCTGGAAAGTCATTTTATAGTTATAATAAATGTCTACTGCTTGAGATAGAAAACCCACATAAGTCCATTCCCTCTCTATTTGGGACAGGGAGGAGCAGCCATGGGAAGGGATAGGCAAGGATTTGTGGGTGGGGTGAGGTGGAGGGTGCTCAGGGAGTCACCACCTCTACCCTGTAGGTCTGGGAGCCCAGTTTCCCCATTTGCTAGCCAAAGGGAAGTCTACAGGAATTTAAGGCTCAATCCAAGCCTTAGACATCATCAGCAAAATTCTTATATTCATAAACTTATTAGATATTTTCTGTTTATAAGAGATAGAAGGTCAGCTCAAACTAATTTAAGCAAAAAATGGAATATTTTGGGTTACATAAAAGAAAAGGGATATGACTACCTTCAGGTCTGGCTTGGCCAAGGGGTCACACAGTGGGTCTCAGACTCAATTTTTTGTTGTTGGATTCTTAACATTCCTTCCTCGGCGTTGATTTCACAGTGGTGGTAAAGTAGGGCAGCAGGTCCTACCTTGCTCCCCTGTGAGTTCACATCCATTTCCCAGGAGACGCAGCAAAGCCCTCACTGTCTATAATTGGGTCTTGTTCTCATCTCCAAGCCAACCATAGTAACTGGGGAGTACAAAGAACTAATTGGCCTGGCTGGAACCACAAGACAGGGCCATTCCTGGACCTAACACAGGAGTACTGAGAACCTGCTGCCGTCAAGTTGATTCTGACTCATAGTGACCTAAAAGGACAGAGTAGAACTGCCCCAAAAGATTTCCAAAGAGCGGCTGGTGAATTTGAACTGGTGACCTTCTGGTTGGCGGCCAAGCTCTTTAACCATTGCACCAGTAGAGCTCTGGAGTGCTGAGAGTGGAGGAGAAATTGGCCCCTCTGAAAGGAATTGAGGTGTGTTGACCAAAAACAAGAGGACTAGAAGAAGAATTATATGTATGGTTGTAGAAATACAATCAGAATGCTCCTTAGAAGTGAGGATATCAAGACTTAGGCTCATTTACTTTGGACATGTCATTAGGAAAGACCAATTTCTAGAAAAGGACATCATGTTTGATAAAGTAGAGGGTCAGCAAAAACAGGGAAATCCTCAGTGAGACGGACTGACACAACAGCTGAAACAATAAGCTCAAACATACCAACAATCAGGAGGATGGGGCAGGACCAAGCTGCTGTGTTCTGTTATATATAAGGTCAACATGTGTTAGAGCCAATTCAGCAACTAACAACAACAACAAGGAGTACAGATACCCCCCACCAAAACAAAACAAAAAACTCCGACCAAGTCTGAGGATGAATTAACTTGATTAGAAAAAGACATTGTGCCCTGAAAGAGACTGAAATCTTCTTGAGGTCACAGACTAATAGCATGATTCTTGGAAGAGATCTTTAGCCAAAATCATGGCAGTTGCTCTTCACACCTTCATCACTAAGGAGACAAGGAAGGGGGAAGTGACTTGTCCAAAGAATATTTTTATCAGTGCTGGAACTCAGGGTTTCTGCTGCTCACTCTAAACTCTCTTGGCCCTGTACTATTTACTCTGGCTTTTTAAACATGAGAGTTCATGTGTGGCCATCCACATGGCCTCATTTTCCTTTTCTCAAGCTCACCCAGGGAAAGGGCATACAGAACTGGACTAAACATAAACAAACAGAGAAAAAAGAACAAGGGCCAGGAAGACAAATATCCCCCACACATGTTCTTCTTCCCTGATTCTCCATGACAGACATCACCATGTTATCCATGTGTTCTTCCCATCAGTCTAGATATACACTTAGCTCATCCTCTAAAAAGCTCCTGGATGGCCCCCACTAATCGATCATAAATGAGCTCTGAGACAAAACCTGTTTGTGATTTCTAATCTACTGAGTTCCACAACCTTGCTCTTATCTCGTCCCAGTGAAATCCTTCATGAGCTATCATCACAGCGTGGTGCAATGTCAATGCTGTAGATTTCAGAGTTAAATACATCTGTATTCATATATCAGGAGCAGACCCTGAAACAAGGATTTCAGCGCAAGTAATTTATGGGGAAAGGGGTAATCCCAAAAAAACCCTGGTAGAAAAGTGGGGAAGTGAAAAGGAGGGGAAGGCAATAAATTGAAAAATTAAAAACAACACCAAGCAAGTGACTGTAGGCGGAGCTGACTCCCCCTGAGAAAGTCTGGAAGCCTGTGAGGAACAGGCAACTCAGTGTTCTCCCATGGTAGGGACAGGAGGGAGTCCCTCGGTGGTGCAAACAATTAACGTGCTTGGCTGCTAACCGAAAGGTTGGAGATTCGAGTCCACCCAGAGGTGCCACAAAAGAAAGGCCTTGTGATCTATTTCCCAAAAATCAGCCATTTAAAACTCTAGGGAGAACAGTCCTACTGTGACACACATGGGGCAGCCATGAGCCAGAATCGATTCAATGGCAACTGGTACTGATGGAGACAAGAGGGGCTCCCTCTAGTCATTGTTTAGCGGCAGCCCAGTAATGGGCAGAATGGACTCTGTTGTGCAAGAAAACTCTTGGACAGAGAAATGCAGGTTCTAGCAGTATGAAGTCAGGCTGGAATGCACTCAAGGGTGCAGGAAGGGGGTGTTGGCAGAGCCCCAAGTTCATCTGCTACAGCCATTCTGCCACTTGTGAAGCTGGGAACATGACTTGTTTTTCTGAGCTTCGATATTCCTATTTATCAGATGGAGAAAGCAGCACCTGTGTCTCAGGGTTATTCTGCAGCTCAACCGGATCATGATTGTTGAGGCCCTGGCACTTGGGGCACACATATCAGTACTAGTTATTGCCCCTTGTCTTGCACTTTGACAAGGGCAGAGGAGGAACTGGACTTTACAGGACTCTAGCAGGAGAGCAGAACATTCTCTGAGCCAAGACAGAACAGTGATTTATGACAAAAAAGCCAGTGGAGTCGTCACTTCGAACACAAACACAAATGGATGAGGCTCCCTTGGCCAAGGTGTGCAAGGTGCTTCATTTATTTAATTGGATTTAATCTTCATTCTGTTTAGGGAACAATGGAAGGAAACAATTCAGCAAAACGGTGAAACCATTCATCAAGCCAAAAGAAGAGCCAAGCTCAGGGCCAAAGCCAGATGCCAAGGGAATGGGGAAGAGGAGAGGTAAGGGTGTTGAAAAAAAAAAAAGGGTGCCAAGGGAATGGGGAAGAGGAGAGGTAAGGGTGTTGGAAAAAAAAAAAGGGTGTTAGTAAACTGAAAATGATAATCATGTTGGCTGCCGTAAATTCCCTAGCCATTGAGAACTTTCAGCATCATCTCAGCATCTCTCCAGCATCTGTTTAAATTCAGACATTGCTATCTGCACTATCTCATGTCTCTATAACTGCATTCACTTTTCCCTCTGCCTAGGATCCCTTTGCTCTACTTTTCTAGATCCAAACTTTAACTTAACCTTCGAGACTCAGACTTCTCTTCCTGCAGGAGTTTTCTAAGCACTTGCTGCACATCACTGTGAAGGAGAAGTCAACAGACTATGGCAGTGCAGCGTGATAATCATGGCCTCCTCCACCAAACTTGTCAGTAAGATAAACGGGGTGGAACTGGTTATAAATAAATAAAAGTAAAAAACCCTGAATGAGCAGAGACAGATGACTCAATAAGGCAGGTATGCACAGGCTTATTTGTGCTTACTTACTAATCTTTGGTGCACAATTCCAACTGTTCCACCCATGTGAAACTGTACACTACAGATTAGTAAGTAAATACAAGTAAGCCCATGGTACTTGGCTTACTGATTAATCTTCCCTCTTCCTGAGGGTCACCAATACTATGGTCGCTGGGAGTTGGGGAGGGGGTTGAGATTTCTATGGGTTTGTGCTGCAAGGGATATTTCTGGGATTTGGAGTTTGAGCCACTGACATAAGAGGCCCCAAGATTTAAAGAGGCTGAGGATGGAGCAAGGGTGAGTTGAGTGCCATGGTGGGGTATGAAAGGTATGTTCAGGCAACAGTTCTTAAGTGTGTGTGTGTTGGGGTGTGGAGGGGAGGGAGCAATGAGAAGTTAGGGGGATAAGTGCCAAAGATGAAAGTTCAAAAAATTTCCCTGTAGACAATGGGGAGCTGCCAAGGATACAGAATAACCTAAAAAAAAAAAAAAAGGGATTTTAGGGAGATGAACATGTCCAAGGTACGCCAGGTTAATTTCATGCAGTGAAAGGTGACAGGGCACCACTGCAGAGAAACATGGGTGTGATATGGAAGGTGTTCCAGTGTACTCAAAAGCACCTGGGCTTTGAGTAATCAAAGTGGCTGGCACGCATTAGGGATATACTACATGCTAGTCACGGTTCTATGTTCTTTTCATGTAGTAACTCATTTAATCTCTACAACAACCCCATTAGATAGTACTGTTATTGGCCCTGGTTTTTGTCAGGTGGGAGAACCAAGGTTCTAAGAGGTCAAGTCCCTTGATCAAGGTCACATAGTTATTACATGGCAGAGCTGGGATTCCAACCAGGCACTCTGGCCCCTGAGCCAAAGCCTTAACCACAACACTAAACCATAAAGACCTGAAGTCAAACCCCAACTCTTTAACATACTAGTTTTGTGAGTTTGGAAGACTTACTTCATCTCTCTGAACCTCAATTTCCTTATCTGTCCAATGGGGATAATGGAACCTCCCTCAGTACTATGGCATCTAAATGACATAAATACCCAGGCACAGAGCTAAGTGCCTTGAAGGCTTTAATCAATGTTAATTTCCTTTGGTTTCAACTGGTCACACCACCTTTTAATTGAAACACATTAAGGAAGCAGAAGCCCTCCTGTCCCTCAGGTAGGGAGGAGGGTATCATGGCTGGAAGAAGCAGCCTTCTCCCCTGCTTTCATCTTGCATCCCCCCACCCCTCCAAGCCCACCCACATTTGAGATAGGACTGACTTCTCCCTTAACCCAGTTCATTTAAGGTCTCCACCCAGTGGAAGAAACACAGGGATCTGTGGCAGTGAATTCAGCAACATTTGTTCCCAGCCTAAGAATAAACAGAGAAAACAAGCTCTTCGAGTCTTCAGAAGTGCATTTACTGCACTCGAAACAGATGAATTCTCTCTGTTTGCATTAATCGCATGACTATTTGGTCCAATTATTCTTACCACTTCAGCAATCATGTTGTGCTTGTTCAAGAAGAAAGAAATAACAACAGCTTATCTTGTTGAGTGCAAAGAACAAACAGTGAAAAATCAGGGTCCGCTCTGAAATGCTACAGTTGCTGTCATTGTGCTAAAGAGATGATTCATGTTCTCATAGCAACTTGGGTGAAAAAAGAGAGGGTTATGAAAAGGATTCAGTTGCAATGGTTAAAAACCTTTTCAAAATCAGTCCAAAAGGAGATAAAACTCTATTTTTATCACCAAACTCAATTCTCTGCCTGCCCCCACTCCAACCTTATCTCCTTACATTGACTGATTTACATAGGCTGAAATAATTCTTTCAAATAGCACATTTCATTAGAATAGGGTAATGGACAAAGCAGCAAATGCTGTTTAATCCCCTCTAAAGAGACTTTAAGAACTTCACATATTTTCAGAAGGAGCTCTGGTAGTGCAGTAGGTAAGTGCTTGGCTGCTAACCGAAAGGCTGGCAGTTCAAACCCACCAGCTGCTCCTCAGGAGAAAGATGTGGCAGTCTGCTTCCATAAAGATTACAGCTTTGGAAACCCTATGGGTGGCTCTACTCTGTTCTATAAGGTCACTATGAGTAGGAATCTACTCGAAGATAACAGGTTTTTAATGTTTTCAGGGACCAAACTAAGGTTGGTGCTGGAGGGACCACTTTGACCCCTGCTTAGGGGTCTAAGTGAGTGAGGGTGAGAAGTACGTCCGAGGTGCAGTTCCCCGGGGTGGTGTCACTTACATGCCTGGCCTTTTCACCATATGACCTTGCCCATAATAAGATTCAGCAACCAATAAAAACCTAAGGGAAATAATTGTTTTTTTCACAGACTTGGTCTTGAACCAACACGTACTACCATTTCCTGTCCTGTTACTAGAATTCCTAGCTCTTGACTTCCTGAGTCACCTCTTGGTAACACAATGGGTATTTGTATTGGTACCAACACTTTGTCCTCTCCTCAGCTGCGTCTGCCATGGTCCTCTTCAAGTAACATGCAAGTTTGATCTAGTCCAGTTGCCTGGAGCTTACCTTGGTACCAGCCAACAGGGATTGGCCATTGGCCATAGTGCCATAAAGAATGAATTAAGGAGATGGCCTCAGTTCCAGTGAGCCATCATAGTCCCAGGGGATCATGCTCGAAGAACAATGGCATCAACATCTTTATATCAGGACGAGAGGTCGATCCCAGTGGGTTACAGCATAGCCTGCCTGGGTGTCTTACTTGTTAGCAAGAGCAGAGTAGGAAATTTGGGCTCCCAAACAAAAGTATGCAGAAAGCCCCTTAAATTTGAACCCAGAAGAAATAAGGAGGAGCAAGGAGACACTTGATAAGCTGTGTGGACTAAATCTAGAAGATCACTAAGCATCTGAAAAGAGAATTATTTGATCTCTAGCAGATGAGACTTGTACATTTGGGGGGGTTAACCAATAGAGCTATTTTTATTGTAACAAAGTATAAATGCAAGGGTCTCTGTTCAGCAAAAGATTCACTTCAACAAAGTGATCAGCACGTATTAATGGACTCAGAACTAAACTTTGCAGCTAGAAACAAGATGAATAAGATAGTTTCTTCCCATCCTTAATGTACAGTCGGAAAGTAAAGACAGAGGATATTTATATATACGTATATAAAATTAAAATACAACAGTGAAATCAGCCATGGACACAGTATAGATTTAACATAACGGAGGGAGTGATTTACACTATTGAGGAGGAAGTGACATCTCAGGAAGATGTCCCAGAGAAGATGACGTCTAAGAAAGGCTTTGAGGGATGAATGTACAAAGGAAGTACAGGTATGTTCCAAATAGAGGAAACCAAATCTTCAAAGTCTGGTACATGATACATGAATACACGGCAGGTTTGGATATTTTTAGGAGCAGCACTGAGAAAAAAGAGACATGGAAAATGAAGTAGAAGAGGTAAGGAGTGATTCTGGAGGAAGTTTTATGCCTTGTTTTAATCCGTAGAGATCAGAAAGCACTGGAATGTATTAAGAAGGCATGCAACATGGTGAGTTTTACAATGGGAAAGAGTGTAGAAATGTACTTAAATACCTTTTCAAAGAGAAATAATTAATAACATCATCAGCAGCAGGAAACCCTGGTGGCATAGTGGTTAAGTGCTACAGCTGCTAACCAAAAGGCTGGCAGTTCAAATCCACCAGGTGCTCCTTGGAAACTCTATGGGGCAGTTCTACTCTGCCCTATACAGTCACTATGAGTCAGAATCGACTCGATGGCAATGGGTTTGGTTTTTTTTTTTTTTTTTTTTGGTTTGCTTTTATCAGCAACAACAGCAGCATTTATTATGGAGGTGCTATGTACCAGACACTGTTCTATGTACTTTACAGGCATTAACTTGCTTAACCTGATGCAATGACCTTGCAAGATATTATTATCATCCCCAGTTGACAGCTAAGAAACTGAGACACAGTGAGGTCAAGTAAATTTCCCAAGGTCATACAGCTAGCAAGGAGCAGAAAATAAATCTGGAACTGATTCTTGGTGTGAGCTGAATGAGCTCAAATGGGTATCAGTTCTACATGTACCCTGACACACCCAAGGTTTCTCAAGACCACACCACTTTTACCATTAGACTTATTTTTCCAAAACAATATGTCATGTTTTGGTGTGTGAAACCCCAAAATAGAGTCCCACTGGGCCACACATCCCTAACCCACTTAGAATGGTCTTTTATATGCATTTTGTACCTATTATGGGAAACAAATCCTCCTGATGTCTCCCGCCCCTCTCTCTTCCTTCTCATTTTCACCAGCTTCATCTTATTTCAGGTGCTGATTTCTCTCATCTTAAGATCAGCTCCTTATCACAGATGACTGCCGAGACTGGAGAACTAGGCTCAGAGTTCTTTGTCCTTCACTTAGAACAGCTCTGATCATGTCTGTTACAGCCCCACGTACTCTTCCCTAAAATTAAATTTAAATTTTAAAAGACATGTCCTCATAACAGAAAATAATGAAAACCAAGAAAATAAAAATCATCATTTCAATCATCATTTTAACATACTAACCAAAACCAACCAAACCCATTGCCGTCAAGTCAATTTCTACTCATAGTGACCCTATAAGACAGAGTAGAACTGCACCATAGTGTTTCCAAGGAGCACCTGGTAGATTCGAACTGCCAGCCTTTTGGTTAGTAGCCATAGTGCTTAACCACTACTCCCACAGGGTTTCCAACATAGTAACAGTTAACCATTATTTCTCATTCATAACTTTTATTGTAAAATAAAACATATGTACCTGATAAAAATTGAAAAATCCAGATAAATCCCTCTCACAGTTTCTCAGACTTTCCTTGTTTTTGATGATCTTGACAATTTTGAGTACTGTTTGGGTGTTTTGAGGAGGCCTGGTGGTGCAGTGGTTAAGCACTCGGCTGCTAACCGAAAGGTCGGCAGTTCAAAACCAATGGCTCTCCGGGGAGAAAGATGTGGCAGTCTGCTTTAGTGAAGACCACAGCCTTGGAAACCCTGTGGCGTAGTTCTCTTCTGTCCCACAGGATCACTATAAGTTGAAATCAACTTAACGGCAGTGGGTTTTTTGGGTGTTTTGTAAATGTCCCTCCATCAGGATATGTCTGATGCTTTACTCAGAGATCAGGCAGGGGTTACAAATTTTAGAAGGAAGATCACAGGGAGAAAGTAGCATTTTCATCATAAGACATCAAGGGTATATGTTCTCAACAGGACTTATCACTACGGTTGTTGACTTTGATCACCTGGGGGAGGTAGTGTTTGTCAGATTTCTCAACTGTAAAGTTACTGTTTTCCCCCTTTCCACTGTATGCTCCTTGGAAAGAAGTCACTATGCACAGCCTAAACCTAAGGTCCCCAACTCCTTTTCTATACCTCTATCATGACATTTCTTAAAATGGAGATAATAATAGCATCTACCCCACAGGATTTGGGTTTTTTTTTTTTTTTTTTTTTGGTACCCCACAGGATCAGTGTAGGCTTTAAATGAATGAAGTGACTGCCACATGACAGGTGGTACATACATGCCAGCTATATATTATTACTGAGGTGTTACATATAAAGTGCCTCTCTCTGTCCCCGACTCATAGTAGGTGAACAAGAAACAGCTACTTTCCTACCTTGTTTTGACATAACTTATATGCTCTTTTATCCCTCTTATAGGCTTGATAACTGTGACTAACTTATATTTCTGTCCTCATGAGAGACATTAAATATAGCTGGATTCTACTGCAGTATAAGTGGTTCCAAGGAGCACTGGTGACACAGTGGTTAACCACTCAGTTGCTAACTGAAAGGTCAGCAGTTCAAAGCCACCAGCCGCTCCACAGGAGAAAAAATGTGGCAGTCTGCTTCCGTAAAGATTTATAGCCTTGGAAACCCTATGGGGCAGTTCTACTCTGCCCTAGAAGGTCGCTATGAGTTGGAATCAACTCGATGGCAGTGGGTTTTGGGGTTGGATAAATGGTTCCTCAATTGGTAAGTACATCCTTCACACCAGATGCTAGAACCATACAGTGCTAAGCCAGTGTCTTTTTGGAAGCCCAAATTCAAGCTTTAATTCAGGCTGCTTAAGCACTTCTCAATGCTTGTGCTACTTGCTCTGAACATTCCCACACTGGAGAAATCATCTCGGTCTGCTCCACTAGACTGTAAGCTCAATGAAGGTGGGCCACCATAATGTTCACCATGGTGTCCTCAGGGCCTAAGACAGTGTGGCCATTCGCTGAACCATAATGGGAAAGATAAATGTATAACTTGGCTCTAGATCCTAAAGCAGACCAGCTTCCACCTTCCAAATACTGTGTTTGATATTGATAAAAATGAACTGCCTGCCACCTTCCAACGTTGGCCTTAACCAGGACTGTCTTAATTCTAATCTAATAAAAGATCCCCAGGCATCTATAGTTTGTTTGTAACCACTCCTCTACTCCTTTTAGTCCCACTTCTGCTCAACCTATCTATCATAATACTGCCAGAGAAATTTTTCTAAAACCAAATCTGAGACTACCTCTCCCTTCATATAAATCAGGATTTCTCAATCACAGCACTATAAAAATTTGGGGCCAGGCATTTTGTTGGGGGGCGAGGGGTAGATAAGAGCTGTCCTGTGCACTGTAGGATGTTTAGCAGTATCCTTGGTCTCTATCCACTAGACGCCAGTACCAACTGCCCCCATAGTTGTGACTACCAAAAACATCTCCAGACATTGCCAAATACCCCTGGAAAGCAAAATCACCCCTGGTTGACAATTACCGATACAAATACACACAACACACCTTCCATGTACCCTCACTGCCTATATACCCATATGCCCTATTTTCCCATTGGAATGCTTTGAGAACATGGCCAAGGAAAGGACCTTCTCTCTGTCTCAGTTTGCTCATTTTAAAAATGAGGATAAGAGAGTCCATCCAATCAGTTTTGCAAAGAAGCTCTAAGTATCAGTTGCGCTAATAGATGGGAAAGCATTTTAAAAGAGGGTTGGTACCAGCTTTTCTCAAAGCAAGGCCTTTGAATATCTACCTCAGAGTCAGCCCCCTCTCCAGATGTAGAGGAGAATGGAAATAGGGCCCCAGGATTCCCATTTTTAACAAGAACCCTGAATGTTTTTGATGTGTATGTGATCAAGTTTTAGAATGTGCTAGCTTTTAAAAATCTGGAGTATTGTTATTTCCGGAATGTCACAGCATATTCAAGGGTTTGTAGGAATCATGAAGCAAGACTGGGCATTACCTAGAAGTTTTTGAACGTGAGAATGCAATGAGAAGAGCACAATTTTGGAGCCGGAGACCTGGGTTTGATTCATGACCCTACCACTCAGTCAAATTACCCAAACTCTCTGAGCCTCAGTTTCTTCACCTATAAGATGAACTAAAATGCCAATCTTATAATGTCATTGTAACAACTGGGAATAATGCATCCTGGGACCTCTTCTAGAACTGGGAACTCAGCTGACCTCAGTCAACTGTGGTCACCCCGTTAGTGAGCACTGTTTCCCAAAATTTACCAAGAGGACCAAAAAAAACCCATTGCAGTTGAGTCAATTCCAACTCATAGCAACTCTATAGGACAGAGCAGAACTGCCCCGTGTGGTTTCCTAAACTGTAATCTTTATGGAAGCAGACTGCCACATCTTTCTCCCGTGGAGCAGCTGGTAGGTTCGAACTGCCAACCTTTTGGTTAGCAACCTAGGAGGACCAAGACCCTATAAAGCATGTGCAGAAGGCAGAGGTTGGAAGAGGCTTAGGTGAACTGAGCTGGCCCTCTGTCCTCTGCATACACAGAGACAACCCTGATTCCTCTGCAAAGTCCATTTCTGCAAATGGCTTGGCATCCCAGAAAAGCCTTGTGGTCTGTTGCTATTCCAACCTCAACAAGACCAGAAACTTCTTTTTTAGCCATCTAATTTGTTCCTTCACCATTACATGCAAATTTAGTTTCTCTGGTTCCCTGCTGTGTTCCCAGTGACTAGAATAATGCCTGGCATGTAGTATGTGCTCAATAAATACTTGTAGAGGGAATAAATGAGTGACCGATGTATTTAGGGAGATTTTCCTCCTTAATTCTGGTCCCCCCAACTCAGAGGGTAATTGGCTGGCCAGTATATATGACTTAATGAGCTACGCCTACTGTCTGCTGTGTTTGGGAGGCAAATGGTGAAGGATCAGTTTCACTCAGTTTTCATGAACTTAGAACGCATGTCCACCACCTTCTGTCAGTTTGTCCCACTGCGGTGGCTTCCATGTTGCTCTGATACTGGAAGCTATGCTACCATTACTTCAAATATCAGCAGGGTCACCCATGGTGGACACATTTCAGCAGAGCTTCCAGACTAAAACAGGCTAGGAACAAAGGCCTGGCAATCTACTTCCAAAAATTAGCCAGTGAAAACCTTATGGATCACAACAGACTGTCTGAGATAGTGCTGGAAATGAGCCCCCTGGGTTGGATGGCACCCAAAATACACAGTGGCCACAACAATGGACTTGAGCGTACCAACAATAGGGAAGACGGCACAGGACAGGGAAATGTTTTGTTCTTTTGTACATGGGGGCGCCATGAATCAGAGCCAACTCAACAGCAACTAATAACAACGTCTGTAACTAAAGGACAAAGCAGAGCCCTGGTGGCACCGCAGTTAAGAGCTTGGCTGTTAATCAAAAGGTCAGCAGTTCGAATACACCAGCCACTCCTTGGAAACCCTGTGGGGCATTTCTACTCTGTCCTATAGGGTCTCTATGAGTCAGAACTGACTCAACGGCACGTAGCAACAACAAAAGAAAACGAAGCACGAACAGTCATCGAGAAAAGATTACGTCCAAACGCCTCACTTTGAACATTCAAAGTCTTATGGAGAAATTAGGAGCAGTGCTTTCACAATGAATTCTGCCAATCGTAGAGGACCAGGTCACCAGAGCTGCTTCTTGCTGGAATTTTTCCTGTCAGAGGGGGTCTGAGCCTCTTTAGTAGTTGGCTGTTTATTTTTCTGACTTTTCCACTAGACTGCAAAGACTTGGAGAAAAATCTTAATTTTTCAAGGAAAAAAGAAAGAGGGAAGGAGGAATGGTAAGAGAAAGAGAGAAAAAAGGGGGATAAGGAGAAAACGAGAGAGCAAGAGTGAGTGAGAGAGAAGTAGAATGAAATAAAGAGAAAGAAAATGAAGGAGAGAAAGTAAAAAGAAATAAGCAGGAAATAAAGATGGAGAGGGAAGGGAGGAAAGACAGCAAGAACTAAGGAGATCCCTGGATTCCTGGGGACCTGAGCAGAGAGCACAGCCGCGGTGGGAAACAGAAATCCCACTCTCTCTATTGGTTTTACCATCTCTACCTCCCCAGAGACCCCCAGCCCATGTCTATCAGCCCTCCACTCTGCCTGGGCCCCTCTTGGAGTCCAGAGGACTCCCAGAAAGGTCTCTCTTCCCTCTGGAGCCTTGGCAGAGAGCCCCGTTAGCAAGCTTTGGACCGAGGCCAGATCGTCCTCTTACAAAGAACTCGCAGGCAGCAAGCTGGGGCCCGCCAGGAAGCTTACAGCCTCCTTGTCTGCATGCTTTGGTGTCAAATGAGTGTAGTTCCTGGGACGCCTGCAGTGCGCGCTGCTTTATGTCCCCAGCACACACCCACAGGCTCCAAATCCAGGCATTCTGCAACTGACAGCTGGAGCCCGAGCAGGACCACTCTGGGCCAGTGTGTACACTAGCACTTGGCAGAGAAGGCAGCAAGATTGGAGAAGGCCATGGGAATTAATTCCTCTGCCATAAACATATTTACAGAGGTAGGAAAGTGTAGTGGGTAAGGCTGGAGACTCTGGGAGGATCTACGTTTAAATCCTTACTCTGATATTTGCTAGCCGTGTACAGTCTTGGATGAGTTGTTTAACTGCCCATTTCCTCTGTATCCCCATCCGACAAATGGCAATGCTTAACTATGCTAACTTAATTGGGGTTCTTTTGAGGATAAAATGAAATCAGCCATTCATTTAACAAATATTTACTGAGTACCTGCTATGACCTTGGAGTCCTTGCGTGGTACAACCAGTTGCTGCTTTTGGATACCAATCAAAAGGTTGGAGGTTTGAGTCCACCCAGAGGTACCTTGAAAGAAAGGCCTGCGACCTACTTCTGATAAATCTGCCATTGAAAACCCCGTGGAGCACTGTTCTGCTCTGACACACGCAGGATCACCATGAGTTGGAGCTGATTCAAAGGCAACCAGTATCATGACCTTGGAATATTCCTGTTGGAAATACTCAAGTGAAGATAGCAATGATAATTTGGGAAAAAAAAAAAAAACAGCACATAAGTTATTGAGCACAGGCACAGTACCTGGCACATAATTAACCTGAGAAAGGTTAGCTTGAGTAATCAAGGAACTACTATGTAATAGACACTGTCACAGAACTTTAATTATGTTCACCATCACACAGATTCTTCATAACAATACTGCAAAGCAGTTAACATTCTCGTCCTTTTAGGAGAAGGGAACACAGATGGTTGAAGCGGGCTCACCTCAGGTAATATAACTAGCAAATAGGGGAGCCAGGTTTTGGACAGAGGTCAATTCAACTACAACCCACCCTTCCATGGACGGCTTCCCTGGGTCCACACAATTATGTGCCAGGGACAATTCTGCCTTAGGTGGAGTGAGAGCAACCCAGTGTCAGAGATGTCAGAATTTTGCTTCATTTGCCTAAGCTTCTGCTGGAATCATTGGATTTCAGTCCCCCTTTTCTCCCACTACCCTCAGTACATCCCTTCACAGACAGGGAGAAAAAAAAAAATCTCTTTCCCTTTTGTGATCTGGACATATCATGGACCAGGATCTACCCAAAGGAGGGCAAAGAAAGAAGGAAAGTTTGGAGGCTAAATACCTCGATTTCCATGCTAGATGTTCAGTGTTCCCTTTGCAAACTGGTAGGGAAACCCACTCCAATGACCAGAGAGGTCTGTGAGGTCCCAGCAAAGCGAGTTAGCCTGAGGGAATCTTGAGCCAATCCAATGGCCAAAAGACTAGCTGGAATTGTTAGGTGGGGGTGATGGAAGTGGGGTTGAGGGGAGACATCAAATTACAAGGGAACACACTAGTTGGCTTCCTGGCTAATGGATAAAATCCCAAATCAGCTAATTTCAGATCTTGGCATAAACAATTCTAACTATGTAAAGTTGTTATCACTAAATTCAAACCAAAAACCCATTGCCATCGAGTTGATTCCAATTCATAGCGACCCTATAGGACAAGGTAGAACTGCCCCACAGGTTTCCAAGCCTGTAAGTCTTTACAGAAGCAGACTGTCACATCTTTCTCCTGCGGAGAGCCTGGTGAATTCGGCCAACCAATCTTTCAGTTACCAGCCAAGCGTTTAACCACTGTACCACCAGGACTCCTCTATCACTAAATTAGCATTTATTAAAACCCTGTAATTATTATTCTTACTGGTGGAGTATGTGTGTGTGTGTGTTCCTCCTCTAAACCCTGTTTATAAGCATCCTTCTAATTTATTTTTTATCAGACCAAACAGGGGCCAAACCTCTTTAGCTAATATTGACATTGGCTGAGCATCAGATGTCCGGGATTTGGAGAAACTCAAAGAGCCGATTGTCTTGCTCTGTTTTTTTTTTTTTTTTTTTTGGTTTTTGTTTCTTTGTTTTTAACTTAGCTATTTTGAATCACCTCGCAATTAAAACCATACTTTTAATCTCTGCACCACCCCCCATTCTCCTTTTTCTCAATTCTGATTACATTCTCCTATTTTAAGTTGCTTTTTATTTCTTCAAATTAGTTCACTAAATTTGTTCCTGGACTAGACTGGAAATTCTTCTCAACAGGAACTAAACTTCCTTCCTTCCTCTCTTCCTTGTTTCTGGTAGATTCGAGATGGCTTTAAAAACTAGATAAAACACAAAATAATAAAATAAATAAAAGAGTTGGGTAAGATGAGAAAAGAGGGGAGAGAAACAATAAAACAAGAGGTGATATTAGCATATGAGTTGAGTACTCTATGATCCTGTGCCATCTCTAAGGTGGGGTGCAAATGTGGCCCAGAGAAATCCAACTCTCAAGTTAGCCCACACCTTCAGCTACAAAGTGTGCACTCCCCATAGGTACAGCAAACTAGGAAAAAAACAGCATTTCCTGGTACTGAGATCAGAGAGAAATGTCTGTCACAGTTATACACAGAAAGGAACTGTGATACAATCAAAATCATCTTCAAGAATATTACTTTGGCCAATATGAAGTTTCCTATACGGTGATCTTATGCCACCCTCCCGCTGAGGCCACAGGTGTGAGGCCAGAACTAGGCTTCTAAGTGGGCAGCTTTCTGAAGGTTTTGGCAGGGACTGGACCCCTTCATCTTTGGTGTCTTTTGTAGTATGCAGCACATTGCTAGACAAGAACCTTTAATAAAGTGTTTTGAGTCTGACTTCATTGGGATGATGTTTGTTGACAACCAGCATCCCCATTAGAAGATGTTCAGCCACCTAAGTGTCCCAGTAAAGTGTTCTCAGGTGAGTCTTTCCTCTCTTGTCCCTAGGCCCCTCAATCTCATTGTGTTCCAAACAGAATTCATCACTTTCCTCTACAAACCTGCTCTCTATTTCTACCCATGACCCATCATCCACCTCATGGTCCAAGCCAGATTCATCCTGGTATCATTCCCAGAATCATCCTGCTATCATTCCTCATCCAAGACCTTACCAGTCTCCAGCATCCGTCTTCACATGCTAACATTCTTACCTTCTTAGCGCAGGTCCTCACCCCTCCACCACTCAGGCAAGAGCTTGTCAACTTGCTCCTCCTAATCTGGTGCCTCCTGATCCATCCTCCACCCCAGGAGCCAGAAGAGTCTTCTAAGCCCATATGTGATCCTGCCATCCCCTTCTAAGAAGCCTTGGGTGATTCTCTTAATGCCTAAAATTAAAAGCTCAAACTTATTCAAGCCTTATTCACACTTATTCAAGTTTTGATGTCAGGAGACAACCCTGATACTTCAAATAAGTTCACTTCACTTTGCCTAAGAGGCTCAGGTTAGTTTCTGGTATTCACAAACTTAAAACAACAACAAAAAGAACCTTAATGAATTCTTTGCTTTATAATTTACTCCTTGTTGTGTGAACATAAAAGTTCTATTTTTAATTAACTATTAGAACGATGAGAGGACCTGAGCGGTTGGGAGGACTGAGAGAAGATGGGGGGCTGGGGAACCAGAAAGAACTGGGGTGCTGGGGAGAACAACAGGGAAGAATGAAGGAAGGTGGGAGGGATATTGGGTTATATGTGACACTGTTGCCCATTACTAATCTTCAAACATCTCCAGGGGTACAGCATAGTCTGAAAAGGATGGCTGTTAGGGTGGCCAACCATAGAGGGGCTTAAAGTAGAGCAGGGGTGTCAACAGAATAGTAAGAATCACCCTTCCAGGATGGAAAGGCCATCTGAATGGCCATTTCAGTAGATCTAGTGCCTGAATGAATGAAGACCAAGCCCCACTCACCACCAGGTCTCAGACCCAATGCCTCTTAACGAAGTCGGAAGCCTTCCTGTCCCCTTCAATCTAAGTTGGGCACCTGCTGGATACTCCACAGGATCACTAACTGCCCCTTCAAAGGCAGCTGGGGCATTATTTCTCATTGAATGTCTTCTTGCCTCTTTATTGCAAGACTGGAGGCTTCATGAGAGTAGGGACAGTGGTTCTCTTGCTCATGTGCTATCCCCAAGATCCTCCATGATCCCTAACTCCTAGGATAGTAGTTAAATAGTGTGTGAATGAGTGCATGAAGAAATAAATAGAAGAGAGAGCCAACGCCAGGGAAACGTTTTGGCGTAGAATCAACATGTCTATGTCCATGACTGACTTTCATTCTGCAAATATTTATTAAGTGAGGATTATGTGTCAAGCATAGGGCTGAGCATTGCAATTGCTTCTGCTATGCCCTCCCCTCCTAGCCCTCTCCAACAGAGTCATATCCAACCCAGCTTCCTTTCTACCCACGGCTCCACCTTCATACAGCATCTCCCGTTATTTCTATTTTTTCATGTACTACAAACATGAGCACATTTCACCACAATGAATCCCATCCTAGTTTACCAGGAGGCACTTGTTATTGTGGAAGAAAATCTTTCTTTCTCCTTATAAATTTCATGTGAAAATATTAGATTTAATCCTGTACAGAACAGATCTCGGGACAATTGTTGGAAATGATTACCATCTGGCAACCTAGCTTCCCTTAAAGACTCCGAGGGCTCCAGGCAGGACTCGGCACCAAGCAGAACTTGGGAGAAGTAGCCCAGCCTGCATTTCTATCCTCACTTCAAAGCTGCCAGCATCGTTAATGAGAAATGAGGACCGTGTTGGAGGAGGAGGAGGAGGAGGAGGAGAAGGGGACATTTTGAAACTGAGAAGAGACATATATAAACCAGCAGGCTGGTCGCATTATCTAAACTGCTGTTTTATAGCCATATTATGCACTCAATTAAAAAAAAAGTTGAATGTAAAAAATTTATAAAGATAAGGCACCAGCAAGGGGTGGAGCTCTGCAGCGGCGTCCCCCCTCCTCCTATTAGATACTTTCCTTGATTCTAAGACTGAAAACGCTACAGTCAGCACCAACTTAATTCCACATTGTAATTAGGGTTATGCATTAAATCAGCCCTCTGAACACGGCTACCCTAAAGGAACTCAGAGACTAAATGAAAACCAGACTTCTGGCCAGAGCAGTTGGCACCAGCCAGGATCCCAATATATAGTAACGGTATAGATTTAAAATGAAAATTAAAAGCAGTCATTACAGTTAAATTGATGTCATATTTGCCAGCTGTTTATTCAAAAGGAAAAGAAAGGGAGTGATGTGGAAATTCTGAAGGCTGCTGTCCCATCCAGCCTAGACTACTGTGTCTGCACTTTAAAGACGGTATTTGAGCTATTTGTCTAGAGGGGAGAAGTGCTGCCAACGCATCTTTATTTTTTATTTTTTTTTCCTTCTGGCTAAAGTCTGTGCTTTTCAAAGTCTAGACTGGGGCTTCTCCACCTGGAAAGTGTGTCAGAAACTCCCATGTTGCTAGGGATCTGGGTACCTATACGCCAATGGCTAGGTCCCTAGATGGCGCAAATGGTTTGCGCTCAACTGCTAACCTAAATGTTGGCAATTCGAACCTACCCAGTGTACCACAAAAGATAGGCCTGGCAATCTGCTTCCATTAAGATTATAACCAAGAAAACCCTACAGAGCACAGTTCTACCCTGTAATACATGGGGTTGCTATAAGTAGAATCTATTCAACAGCAACTAATAACAACATGCCAATGCCCAGACCTACCAGTAGTCTCACGAACCAGGCTGGAGGTGGGAATCTAGACTTTTATAATTCTCTGCAGTATTTCTAAAAGCTAGCCTAGATTGAAAGCAGCTGAGTTCCCAACTTTGGTCTCTTGATAGCAGGCCCTACCTGTGAGCTTAAAGTTCCCTCCTTGCATTTCATTCCCGAGCATTTCTTAGGACTGGTCACTTCTCTGTTCAGATCTCAATTCAACAGCCAGCTCTCTCCCACCCCCCAAAAACTTCCTCGGCTGTCTCATTTAAATTACCACCATTAACCTCAACAGTGGTTCTCTATCTCATTCCCATTTTATTTCATGGCGCTTAGCTCTACCAGAATGGCCCTGTTGTTCCTCATGGTTACACGTTTACCAGCAGTTTACCCTACTAGACTGTAAACTCTTGCCTGCTTCATTCAGACTGTCAATACAGAGGGCAGTGCCTTGCATACTATTGGCTCTCCATAGATCAATTCAAGGGTCATTGAATGACTAGGTGGGGTAATGTACCTTGTTTTATGAAGTAAAGGGGGGACCCTCTGGGCAGCCAATGTTCAGATCTGGGGCACTCCTGGGCAATTACTAAGCAGAGGAAAATATCAAATATCTAATGAGTCCATTGGAGTTGGATGTGATCGTTCTAATACAACTGCATATTAGAGTGACCTGAGGAGAAAGGCAACTTACCAATCTCCAGACCCTACTCCCAGAAAGTGTGATTTAATTGGTCCAGGGTGGATCTCAAGTGGATCTTAAAAGCTCCCCCAGGAGTTTTTCATTTGTAGCTAAGGTTTAGAATCAGTTGTTTGCAGTTTGAGGGAAAGCTGAAGACAGTTTCTACTCAAACTTCAGGCCAACAGCACAGGCAATTCCTGGGAGTTGTGAGCAATGCAAATCCTCAGTCCCCTCCCCAGGCTTCCTGAATGTCTTCATTGTAGAGAGGTCCCAGGTTATTGGTATATGTATTAAGAATCAAGAAGAACTGATCTTGGAAGTAAGCAAGCTAATACGCTCTTGTATCAGTTCTTCTTCGAGGCCCTGACTGTAGAACTTACTAGATTAGGTGTATCCCATTTAGTAAAGCAATGGAAGGCATGTGAATAAACATCAATTTCTTTCACATGGTAAGAACAAATTTTGGCTTTGGAGTAATCAGCTTTCCCATTCTATGTATGTCCCCTTTCTTGGCAGGGAGCCTGCTGTGCTCTGCTTTCTCCCATCAGTCACTCCTCTGAGCTGTCTTTCACACTAAAGTGTACATGACTGGCAAAAGCAAAGCGTAGGGAGTTTCCACTTAGGGCAGGGAAGGCTGGAGCTTTGGCAAGCCTACTTACTAGGTCTGAAAACTTGAGTAGTCACTGAGATCCTCCCTGATCCTCACTCTCCTGCTGTAAGGATCAAATCAGATAATTTACATAAATGGAGGGAGGTGTAATTATATCATTGCTGCCTTTGTATGACTCACAGCATTCTAAGTTTATAAATGCCTTGCTTGAAGAGGATGGATCGGTGCGAGCATATATGCCACCTCGGAATTGCATGGAGAAATAGTGCTTTGAGAATTAATTCAGTGCCAGGAGAAAGCTTTTCTTTTCAAGTGAACTAATGTGAATTTATACCTTCTAAAAAGACCATATGATCCAAATATGTGCTCTTTTTTTTACCTCAGCTACTAGAGAGCTTGGAGTTTAATTAGGTGATTCATTGCAATCATTAGCTTTTCTCTATTTTCTCCAGCAAACCACCTAAAACCAAAAAACCAAACCCAACCCAGTGCCGTCGAGTCGATTCCGACTCATAGCAACCCTATAGGACAGAGTAGAACCGCCCCATAGAGTTTCCAAGGGGCGCCTGGCGGATTCGAACTGCCGACCCTTTGGTTCGCAGCTGTAGCACTTAACCACTACACTACCAGGGTTTCCAACCACCTAAAATACAAGTATAAATTGATGATGATGATGATGATGATATTAATACTACTAAAAAGCATAAGTTTCAACTCAAAGCACGTACTCATAACATTTTGGCAACATTCATTTGCTTAGACTTGCACTGTCCAACAAAAATACAATGCAAACCTCTTACCTAATTTGAAATGTTTTAGTCAAAAACCAAAACCAACCCCAGTGCCGTCGAGTCGATTCTGACTCATAGCGACCCTAGGCACGTTAAAAAAGTAAAAACAGGTGAAACTTATTTAAATATATTTAAGCCAAAATATCATTTCAAAAAGTGATCAATATAAAAAAGATTATTGAGATATTTCACATTCTTTTTTTCACACTAAATCCTCAAACAATGGTGTTTATTTCACACTTAAAGCCAGTCTAAGTAGCCATACCTGGTCAGTGACTACCATACTTGACAGCCTAGCTTTAGACAATGATGTCCAGGAGAAAGAACTATAATCACATCTACCTTATACTGTAGGTACATTTTTTTTTTGTTTTATAAACACTGTTAGCTGTAATTGTCTTAAGAACACTTCCAGTGAAGGACTAACATCTTTCATTTATAGATGAAAACACTATGGCTTAGAGAAGTGAGATCATTTGTCCAAAATCAAAAAGCAGAGCTGAAATCCAAACTCAGTTCCAAAAACCAGGACTCATAATCACCAGTCTACATTGTCTTACATGAGCTGGTTAGAGAGTATAATCAAGATTAGGGATCCTTATGTGGTAGAATTCTCGCCCTTCCATGTGGGCAACCTGGGTTTGATTCCCAGCCAATGAACCTCAAGTGAGGTCACCACTTGTCTGTCAGTGGAGGCTTGCCTGTTGCTGTGATGCTGAACAGGTTTCAAGGGAGCTTCCAGACTAAGATGGGCTAGGAAGAAAGGCCTGGGGACCTACCTCCAAAAACCAGCCAAAGAAAACCATATGGATCACAATGATCCAATCTACAACCGATCCTGGAGATGGTGCAGAACTGAGCAGCATTGCGTTCCGTCGTGCATGGGGTTGCCATGAGTCTGGGGCTGACTCGAACGTAGCTCAAAACAACATGTAGCCCTGGTAGGATCTAGCTCTCTGCCTGAGCTGAGGCCCGTCTCCAGCCATGTGACCCATGAGACAACTGGCAAGGCAGGAGCAAGGACTCCACCTGCCAGGACAGTCGCACCTCTCCAGGAAACCACTGACTTCAACCTGTGCAGCTCAGATGAGAAGTTTGGAAGAAGCAATTATGATTTTATTGCACCCACTGTGCTGACGATTAATGCTGAGTGCGGGTGGAAAATGCACCCTCTCATTTGCTAACACACACTATAATTATGCATGCCTCTCCAGGTACTATAATTTAGGACTTAAAAAAGCCCCATTTCGAACAAGTAGTGCTGCACTTGTAAAACATTACAGATGTGTTATCATATAAATGAGATAGCTGTGACATGATAGCACAATAATAAATCCTCAACTTAGATTTGGAGACAAGCTATGTCAAAAGCAAATCCACACTGCCACTTAATCTTCTCCATAAACTGTTTATTTTTTCTGAGTCCTACAATAATATGTGTCAGACGGCTTTGATAGTTTCCAGATTAATGTGTTTTTCCCCTTCAGGTCATCACAAGACTACTCATTTCATTAAATTAACTCTGGTAGTTGCAAGGTGGAAACGTGCTGCAGAACATAACTGTTTGCACCAAATTGGGAGCCGGCAAGATGGAATTAATAAATAAAACTGATTATTCCTCCCCACCGCCACCCCATTTCAGAGGAAGGTGGGAAATGCTGTCCTGAATGGCATTTCGAGTCCCCTTTGGGAGTGATGAGGCCCATGATTAAGTATGCACAGGCTGGGAGAAGCTCTTACCCATCATTTGTTTGATGTCTGATGGGTTCCAGCCCCTCCCCAAGAGGCCTCTGGGGTGGAGCTGGGCTTCTCATCCACACCCTAATTAAAAACAGCGGCACATGCAAAAGCACGAGCCACTCCATTGACGCTTTGCTTTTGTCTCCTCCCTAAAGTGAAAGCCAACAGAGCAGGCCCCTTCACACCTGTGGGAGCCCCAGCGGCTTCAGGCAAGAGGTCCTCCACCCAACTCCATGCCCTGCCCAAAGCCCAATTTTCAAATTGGAAAACCTTCCAAACTTACTCATCCCTCCCAATAATTTAATAGGTAGCCACGCTGAGGCTGTGTCAATCCCGGAAATCTACTTGACAGCGTGGGAAAGCCTTACTATGAGCCTCAGGTTTCCGGGCTCTACCTAGCAGAAGTCGGAAAAGTTCTGTCAAAGAGCAGATACTAAATACTTTAGCCTTTGCAGGCCACACAGTCTCTATCTCATTGGCTCAACTCTGCCATTATAGCATGAAAGCAGCCATAGCCAATGCATAAATGAACAAGTGTGTCTGTGTGCCAGTAAAAACTTGACTTATGGACATGAAAATTCGAATTTCAGATAAATTTTCATGTGTCATGGTATGTTCTTTTGATTTTTCTTCAACCATTAGAAAATGTAACAAAAAAAATCATTTATAGCTCATTGTGGGCTACACACTAAACAGGTGGTGGGCCTGATGTGGTGTGCAGGCTATATATAGTCTGCTGACCTCAGCAGAGAGCGCATTAGGTTAAATGGCTTCAGATATCCCTTCCAGCACCAAAATTCCACAGATCTGTAAGGATGCTCTGTTGAGCCCAGAACTGCTGCTTAAGTTGTACAGCAGGCTGTCATGGATTGAATTATGTTCCCCCAAAATATCTGTCAACTTAGCTAGGTCATGATTCTCAATATTGTGTGACTGTCTACCATTTTGCCATCTGATGTGATTTCCCTATGTGTTATAAATCTTATCACTATGATGTAATGAGATGGATTAGTGGCAGTTATATTGATGAGATCTACAAGATTAGATAGTATCTTAAGCTAATCTCTTTTGAGATATAAAAGAGAGAAGCCAGCAGAGAGACGTGGAAACCTCATATCACTAAGAAAGTAGTGAGTGCCAGGAGCAGAGCGTGTCCTTTGGACCCGTGGTTCCTGCACAGAGAAGCTCCTAGACCATGGGAAGATTGATGACAAAGACCTTTCTCCAGAGCCAACACAGAGAGAAAGCCTTCCCTTGGAGCTGATGCCCTGAATTTGGACTTCTAGCCTACCAGACTGTGAGAAAATAAATTTCTCTTTGTTAAAGGCATCCACCATGCCCCTTCTTCCTGAGTCACTAACCCTCTGAATCCTGAAGGAGCATCAGAAATATCCCAAAATCCCTGAGTGCGTTTTCACTCTGGTAGGCAGGAACAAAAACTGTGTGAGTTCAGACGAGAAAGTTGGCAGAAAGGGCAGGCAAGGCATCAACCAGAACAGGAATGGCAATATGTGGCAATGCTAAGAGATGAATTGACTTGGGCACTTTTTCCCACTGTGTTACATAGAACGAAGCTTAAAAATTTTTCTCAATTCAGTGATGTGGGCAGACACTAGTAACAGCATGGTGCAGCGGACAAAGGGAAGCCAGTTTGCCATCCAGATACGTTTCCTTTTTTTTCTTTTTCCTAGACAGAACACAGGGCACTTGGCTAGTTGTGGAACGAGCATTTGTTCTGTGGGGTTAGCTGATGAGGGTGTTAAGGGTGATGGGTGGCGATCAGGAATGTGAGATGAGACATTTTTCAGTGTTGTACATCAAGCCTTCTATCTACCCTCCCGATGTAGGAATTACTATACCCATTTCTGATTCTAAAGACTGTCAGACCCAACAAGGAAAAAATCGGTCTTTAAAAGTTATTTTACCAGCAATCAAGACCTCTATTGAGCCAGATGGGTTTGAGTGAAGACATCCTAGTCTTATTCTCTTGCGGCTGCATGGAAACTGCAAATCTGGCCAACGCTGATTATAAATACATTCTTTTCCCAGAGTGGGGAATTGAAAATTCTTGGTAGGAAAGTAACTGAGCAGAAATCTGGGCCCTTGTTTAAATTAACTGTGCATTGGTTATTCTATGCCAGACTAAGTGCTGTAACAAATAGCAGTTAGCTCAGGGCCTTGACCAGAGAAACATGTGGTTTTTCCCTTGTACAGAATCCAATTCAGACAATCCTGTACAGCTGGCTCTCCTGGGTAGCTCTCCTCCAAACGGTGACTTAAGATTCCAGACTTGTCCCATCTGAAGCCTTGGAATCTTCTACATCAATGCTTCCCAAACTTTAGGGTACAAAATAATCACCTGAAGGGTGACCCACCCCCAGAAATTCTGATTCTGTGGGACTGGGGTGGGACTTGATAAATCCCCAGGTGATACTGATGTTGCTGGTCCATGCACCTCACTTTGAGCATCAGTCTTCTACTTGGGCATCTGTATTCAGCTAGGAGATGAGGGAAAGCAGCTCTGAGGAGGTATGTAAGATGGCTCCATACACCCCTCATCTTCAGCCTCTACCTTTGATAAGTTATTAAGCCTTATAGCTTTGAGCTTGGAAATGGATCCTGAGTCTCTCCATTCACACTGCCACTGCCTTGTGTTCACTTCTCCCCCTGAGAGGTGGCCAAAGGCATCTTTTTTTAAATTGTGCTTTAGGTCAAAATTTATAGCTCAAGTTAATTTCTCATGCAAAAATTTATACACATATTGTTATGTGACCCTAGTTACAATCCCTGTTATGTGACAGCACACTCCCTCTTTCCATCCTGGGTTTCCCATGTCCATTCAACCAGCTCCTGTCCCTTTGTCTTCTCATCCGGCCTCCGGATAGGAGCTGCCCATTTCGTCTCAAGTATCTACCTGAACTAAGAAGCACACTCTTTACAAGTATTATTTTATGTTTTATATTCCAGTCTAATCTTTGTCGGAGGGGTTGGCATTGGGAATGGTTCTAGTTCTGGGTTAACAGAGCCCGGAGGCTATGTCTTCTGGGGTTCCTCTAGTCTCGGTCAGACCATTAATCTGGTCTTTTTATGTGAATTTGGGTTCTTCTCCACAATTATCTCCTGCTCCATCAGTGACTCTCTGTTGTGTTCCCTGTCAGAGCAGTGATTGACGGTAGCCAGGCTGATGGAGACTCTGGTTTTTGTGACCCTTTTGTCTCTTGGGCTAATATTCTCCTTGTGTCTTTGGTGTCCTTCATTCTCCTTTGGTTCAGGTAGGTTAGGACCAATTGATGCATCTTAGATGGCCACTCCCTAGCTTTTAAGACCCCAGATGCCACTCACCAAAGTGGGATGCAGAACATTTTCTTAATAAACTTTGTTATGCCAATTGACCTAGATGTCCCCCAAAACCATAGTTCCTAGACCCCAGCTACTCTGTCCCTTGAAGTGTTTGGTTATATTCAGGAAGCTTCTTAGCTTTGGGTTTAGTCCAGTGGTGCTGACTTCCCCTGTATTGTGTGCTGTCCTTCTCTTCACCTAAGATAACTTGCTTACTATCTAGCTAGTGAATCCACTTCTCCCTCCCTCCCCACCCTCCTAACCATCAAAGAATGTTTTCTTCTGTGTTTAAACTTTTTCTTGAGTTCTTATAATAGTGGTTTCATGCAATATTTGTCCTTTTGTGAATGACTAATTTTTTTTGTTAATTTCATTCAAGATAACACCCTCCAGGTTCATCCATATCGTGAGATGTTTCACAGATTCCTCATTGTTCTTTATCCTTGCGTAGTATTCCATTGTGTGTATATACCATAATTTGTTTATCCATTTGTCTGTTAATGGACATCTAGGTTGTTTCCATCTTTTTGCTCTTGTGAACAGTGCTGCAATGAACATGGGTGTGTATATATCTATTCATGTGCTGGATCATATGGTAGTTCTATTTTTAGCTTTTTAAGGAAGCGCCAATCAATTTCCAAAGTAGTTGTGCCATTTTACATTTCCACCGTTAGTGTACATGTGTTCCAGTCTCTCTGCAACCTCTCCAACATTTATTATTTTGTGTTTTTTGGATTAATGTTGGCCTTGTTGGGGTGAGATGGTATCTCATTGTAGTTTTGATTTTCATTTCTCTAATGGCTAATGATCATATGCATTTCCTCATGTATCTGGTAGCTGCCTGGACATCGTCTTTGGAGAAGTGTCTGTTCATATCCTTTGCTCATTTTTTAATTGGGTTATTTGTCTTTTTGTTGTTGAGATTTTGCAGTATCTTATAGATTTTAGTATTAGACCCTGATCGGATATGTCGTAGCCAAACTTTTTTTCCTAGTTCGTAGTTTCTCTTTTTACTCTTTTGGTGAAATCTTTGGATGAACATAAGTGTTTGATTTTTAAGAGCTCCCAGTTAGCTGGTTTTACTTCTGTTGTCTGTGCATTGTTAATTGTATTTTGTATTCTATTTATGCCATGTATTAGGGCTCCTAGTATTCTTCCTATTTTTTTCCATGATCTTTATCGTTTCAGATTTTATATTTAGGTCTTTCATCCATTTTGAGTTAGTTTTTGTACATGGTGTGAGGTATGGGTCTTGATTCATTTTTTTGCAGATGGATATCCAGTTATGCTAGCACCATTTGTTAAAGAGATTGTCTTTTCTCCATTTAATAGGCTTTGGGCCTTTGTCAAATATCAGCCGCTCACAGGTTAGACGAATTTACATCTGGGTTCTTAATTATGTTCCACCAGTCTATGTATCTGTTGTTGTACAAGTACCAGACTGTTTGGACTACTGTGGCAGTTTAATACGTTCTAAAATATAAAATCAGGTAGTGTGAGGCCTCTTACTTTGTTCTTCTTCAGTAATCCCTTACTTATCCAGGTCCTCTTCCCTTTCCATATGAAGTTGGTGATTTGCTTCTTCATCTCGATAAAAAATGTCATTGAAATTTGGATCCAGACTGCATTGTATCTGTAGATTGCTTGGGATAGAATTGACATTTTTACAATGTTGACTCTTCCTATCCATGACCAAGGTATGTTTTTCCACTTATGTAGGTCTCTTTTGGTTTCCTGCAGTAGCATCTTCTAGCTTTCTTTACATAGGTCATTTACGTCTTTGGTTAGATTTATTCCTACGTATTTTATCTTCTTGGGGGCTACTGTAAAGGATATTGATTTGGTGATTTCCTCTTTGAAGTTCTCATTGTTGGTGTAGAGGAATCCAACTGATGTTTGTATGTTTATCTTGTATCCTGATCCTCTGCTGAACTCTTCTATTAGTTCTAGTAGTTTTCTTGTGGATTCTTTGGGGTTTTCTGGGTATAAGATCATGTTGTTGTTGTTGCTGTTAGGTGCCGTCCAGTCGGTTCCGATCCCTAGCGACCCTATACACAACAGAATGACAAACTGCCCGGTCCTGAGCCATCCGCACAATCGTTATTATTCCTGAGCTCATTGTTGCAGCCACTGTGTCAATCCACCTAGTTGAGGGTTTTCCACTTTTTTGCTGACCCTGTACTCTGCCAAGCACGATGTCCTTCTCCAGGAACTGATCCCTCCTGACAACATGTCCAAAGTCTGTAAGACACAGTCTTGCCACCCATGCTTCTAAGAAGCATTCTGGCTGCACCTCTTCTAAGACAGATCTGTTCGTTCTCTTGGCAGTCCATGGTATATTCAATACTCTTCGCCAACACCACAATTCAAAGGCATCAACTCTTTTTTTTTTTAATAATTTTTATTGAGCTTTAAGTGAACGTTTACAAATCAAGTCAGTCTGTCATATATAAGCTTATATAAACGTTACTCATACTCCCACTTACTCTCCTCCTAATGAGTCAGCCCGCTCCCTCCTTCCAGTTTCTCCTTTCATGACAATTTTGCCAGTTTCTAACCCTCTCTACCCTATCTCCCCTCCAGACAGGAGATGCCAACACAGTCTCAAGTGTCCACCTGATAGAGGTAGCTCACACTTCGTCAGCATCTCTCTCCAACCCATTGTCTAGTCCCTTCAATGTCTGATGAGTTGTCTTTGGGAATGGTTCCTGTCCTGGGCCAACAGAAGGTTTGGGGACCATGGCCGCCAGGATTCCTCTAGTCTCAGTCAGACCATTAAGTCTGGTCTTTTTATGAGAATTTGAGGTCTGCATCCCACTGTTCTCCTGCTCCCTCAGGGGTTCTCTGTTGTGCCCCCTGTCAGGGCAATCATCGGTTGTGGCCAGGCACCATCTAGTTCTTCTGGTCTCAGGATGATGTAAGTCTCTGGTTCATGTGGCCTTTTCTGTCTCTTGGGCTCATAGTTATCGTGTGACCTTGGTGTTCTTCATTCTCCTTTGATCCAGGTGGGTTGAGACCAATTGATGCACCTTAGATGGCCGCTTGTTAGCATTTAAGACCCCAGACGCCACATGTCAAAGTGGGCAATTCAAAGGCATCAACTAACTCTTCTTTGGTCTTCCTTATTCATTGTCCAGTTTTCACATGCATACGACACAAATGAAAATACCATGACTTGGGTCAGGCGCACCTTAGTCTTCAGGTTTACATCTTTGTTCTTCAACACTTTGAAGAGGTACTTTGCAGCAGATTTACCCAATGCAATATGTCTTTTGATTTCTTGACTGCTGCTTCCATGGCTGTTGATTGTGGACCGAAGTAAAATGAAATCCTCGACAACTTCAATCTTTTCTCCGTTTATCATGATGTTGCTCATTGGTCCAGTTGTGAGGATTTTTGTTTTCTTTATGTTGAGGTGCAATCCATACTGAAGGCTGTGGTCTCTGATGTTCATTAGTAAGTGCTTCAAGTCCTCTTCACTTTCGCAAGCAAGGTTGTGTCATCTGCATAACACAGGTTGTTAATGAGCTTTCCTCCAACGCTGATGCCCCGTTCTTCTTCACATAGTCCAGCTTCTTGTATTATTTGCTCAGCATACAGATCAAATAGGTATGGTGAAAGAATACAACCCTGACGCACACCTTTCCTGACTTTAAACCAATCAGTATCCCCTTGTTCTGTCCGAACAACTGCCTCTTCATCTATGTAAAGGTTCCTCATGAGCACAGTTAAGTGTTCTGGAATTCCCATTCTTCGCAATGTTATCCATAGTTTGTTATAATCCACACAGTCGAATGCCTTTGCGTAGTCAATAAAACATAGGTAAACATCCTCCTGGTATTCTCCGCTTTCAGCCAGGATCCATCTGACATCAGCAATGATATCCCTGGTTCCACGTCCTCTTTTGCAGCCGGCCTGAATTTCTGGCAGTTCCCCTGTCGATGTACTGCCACAGCCATTTTTGAATGATTTTCAGCAAAATTTTGCTTGCGTGTGATATTAATGATATTGTTTTATAATTTCCACATTCAGTTGGATCACCTTTCTTGGGAATAGGCATAAATATGGATCTCTTCCAGTCAGTTGGCCAGGAAGCTGTCTTCCATATTTCTTGGCATAGATGAGTGAGCAACCCCAGTGCTGCATCTGTTTCTTGAAACATCTCAATTGATATTCCATCAATTCCTGGAGCCTTGTTTTTTGCCAATGCCTTCAGAGCAGCTTGGACTTCTTTCTTCAGTACCATTGGTTCCTGATCATATGCCACCTCTTGAAAAGGCTGAACATCAACTAATTCTTTTTGGTATAATGACTCTGTGTATTCCTTCCACCTTTTGAAAAGCATTAGCCAGTGAAAATCTTATGAATAGCAGCAGAACATTGTCTGATATAGTGCTGGAAGATGAGCCCCCCAGGTTGCAAGGCACTCAAAAGATGACTGGGGAAGAGCTGCCTCCTCAAAGTAGAGTCCACCTTAATGGTATGGATGGAATAAAACTTTCGGGACCTTCATTTGCTGATGTGGTGTGACTCAAAATGAGAACAAACAGCTGCAAAAATCCATTAATAATCGGAACCTGGAATGTAGGAAGGATGAATCTAGGAAAATCGGAAATCATCAAAAATGAAATGGAATGCATAAACATAGATATCCTAGGCATTAGTGAGTTGAAATGGACTGGTATTGGCGATTTTGAATCGGACAATCATATAGTCTACTACACTGGGAATGACAACTTGAAGAGGAATGGTGTTGCATTCACCGTCAAAAAGAACGTTTCAAGATGTATCCTGAAGTACAACGCTGTCAGTGATAGGATAATATCCATAGGCCTACAAGGAAAACCAGTTAATATGACTGTTATTCAAGTTTACGTACCAACCACTAGGGCCAAAGATGAAGAAATAGAAGATTTTTATCAGCTGCTGCACTCTGAAATTGATCGAACATGCAATCAAGATGCATTGATAATTACTGGCGATTGGAAGGTGAAAGTTGGAAACAAAGAAGAAGGATCAGTAGTTGGAAAATATGGCCTTGGTGATAGAAACAATGCCAGAGATCAAATGATAGAATTTTGCAAGATGAACGACTTCTTCATTGCAAATACCTTCTTTCACCAACATAAACAGCGACTATACACATGGACCTCACCAGATAGAACACACAAAAATCAAAGTGTCTACATCTGTGGAAAGAGATGATGGAAAAGCTCAATATCATCAGTCAGAACAAGGCCAGGGGCTGACTATGGAACAGACCATCAACTGCTCATATGCAAGTTCAAGCTGAAACTGAAGAAAATCAGCACAAGTCCATGAGAGCCAAAATATGACCTTGAGTATATCCCACCTGAATTTAGAGACCATCTGACGAACAGATTTGATGCAATGAACACTAGTGACCGAAGACCAGACAAGTTGTGGAATGACATCAAGGACATCATACATGAAGAAAGCAAGAGGTCACTGAAAAGACAGGAAAGAAAGAAAAGGCCAAGTTTGATGTCAGAGGAGACTCTGAAACTTGCTCTTGAGCATCGAGCCGCTAAAGCAAAAGGAAGAATTGATGAAGTAAAAGAACCGAAGATTTCAAAGGGCATCTCGAGAAGACAAAGTGAAGTATTATAATGACATGTGCAAAGGGCTGGAGATGGAAAACCAAAAAGGAAGAACACACTCGGCATTTCTCAAGCTGGAAGAACTGAAGAAAAAATTCAAGCCTCGAGTTGCAATAGTGAAGGATTCTACGGGGAAAATATTAAACAACGCAGGAAGCATCAAAAGAAGATGGAAGGAATACACGGAGTCATTATACCAAAAGGAATTAGTCGATGTTCAGCCATATAAGATCATATCTGCAAACAGGGATATTTTTACTTCTTCCTTACTCCCTTTATTACTTTTTCTAGCCTAACTGCTCTAGCTAAGACCTCCAACACAATGTTGAATAAGAGTGGTGATAAAGGGCATCCTTGCTTGGTTTCCCTTCTCAAGGGGAATGCTTTCAGACTCTCTCCACTTAGGATGATGTTGGCCATTGGCTTTGTATAAATGCCCCTTACTACGCTGAGAAATTTCCCTTCTATTACTGTTTTGCTAACAGTTTTTATCATGAATGAGTGTTGGGTTTTGTCAAATGCCTTTTCTGGAACAGTTGAAAAGATCATCTGTGTCTTACCTTTTGTTTTATTTATGTGATGGATTACACTGGTTGTTTCTCTAATGCTGAAGTATCCCTGCATACCTGGTATGAATCCCACTTGGTCATGGTGAATTATTTTCTCCTATTTTGTTGAATTCTATTGGCTGGAATTTTGTTGAGGATTTTTGTGTCTATGTTCACGAGGGATATTTGGATTGTAATTTTCTTTTTTTGTGGTGTCTTTACCTGGTTTTGGCATCAGGGTTGTGCTGGCTTCATAGAAAGAGTTTGAGAGCATTCCATCCTCTTCTATGCTCTGAAATACCTTTAGTATTAGCAGTGTTAACTCTTCTCTGAAAGTTTGGTAGAATTCTCCAGTGAAGCTGTCAGAGTTAGGGCTTTTTTGTTGTTGTTGTTGGGAGATTTTTTTAATTTTTTTTTATTAACTTTTATTGAGCTTCAAGTGAACGTTTACAAATCAAGTCAGACTGTCACATATAAGTTTATATACACCTTACTCCGTACTCCCACTTGCTCTCCCCCTAGTGAGTCAGCCCTTCCAGTCTCTCCTTTCGTGACAATTTTGCCAGCTTCCAACTCTCTCTATCCTCCCATCCCCCCTCCAGACGGGAGATGCCAACACAGTCTCAAGTGTCCACCTGATACAAATAGCTCACTCTTCATCAGCATCTCTCTCCTACCCACTGTCCAGTCCCTTTCATGTCTGATGAGTTGTCTTCGGGAATGGTTCCTGTCCTGGGCCAACAGAAGGCTTGGGGACCATGACCACCGGGATTCCTCTAGTCACATCCAGACCATTAAGTCTGGTCTTTTTATGAGAATTTGGGGTCCGCATCCCACTGATCTTCTGCTCCCTCAGGGGTTCTCTGTTGTGTTCCCTGTCAGGACAGTCATCGGTTGTGGCCGGGCACCAACTAGTTCTTCTGGTCTCAGGATGATGTAGGTCTCTGGTTCATGTGGCCCTTTCTGTCTCTTGGGCTCTTAGTTATCGTATGACCTTGGTGTTTTTCATTCTCCTTTGATCCAGGTGGGTTGAGACCAATTGATGCATCTTAGATGGCCGCTTGTTAGCATTTAAGACTCCAGACGCCACACTTCAAAGTGGGATGCAGAATGTTTTCATAATAGAATTATTTTGCCAATTGACTTAGAAGTCCCCTTAAACCATGGTCCCCAAACCCCCGCCCTTGCTCCGCTGACCTTTGAAGCGTTCAGTTTATCCCGGAAACTTCTTTGCTTTTGGTCCAGTCCAATTGAGCTGACATTCCATGTATTGAGTATTGTCCTTCCCTTCACCTAAAGCAGTTCTTATCTACTAATTAGTAAAAAACCCTCTCCCACCCTCCCTCCCCGCCTCGTAACCACAAAAGTATGTGTTCTTCTCAGTTTATACTATTTCTCAAGACCTTATAATAGTGGTCTTATACAATATTTGTCCTTTTGCCTCTGACTAATTTCGCTCAGCATAATGCCTTCCAGATTCCTCCATGTTATGAAATGTTTCACAGATTCGTCACTGTTCTTTATCGATGCGTAGTATTCCATTGTGTGAATATACCACAATTTATTTAACCATTCATCTATTGATGGACACCTTGGTTGCTTCCAGCTTTTTGCTATTGTAAACAGAGCTGCAATAAACATGGGTGTGCATATATCTGTTTGTGTGAAGGCTCTTATTTCTCTAGGGTATATTCCGAGGAGTGGGATTTCTGGGTTGTATGGTAGTTCTATTTCTAACTGTTTAAGATAACGCCAGATAGATTTCCAAAGTGGTTATACCATTTTACATTCCCACCAGCAGTGTATAAGAGTTCCAATCTCTCCGCAGCCTCTCCAACATTTATTATTTTGTGTTTTTCGGATTAATGCCAATCTCATCGTAGTTTTAATTTGCATTTCTCTAATGGCTAATGATCGAGAGCATTTTCTCATGTATCTGTTAGCTGCCTGGATCTCTTCTTTAGTGAAGTGCGTGTTCATATCCTTTTCCCACTTCTTGATTGGGTTGTTTGTCTTTTTATGGTTGAGTTTTGACAGAATCATATAGATTTTAAAGATCAGGCGCTGGTCGGAGATGTCATAGCTGAAAATTCTTTCCCAGTCTGTAGGTGATCTTTTTACTCTTTTGGTGAAGTCTTTAGATGAGCATAGGTGTTTGATTTTTAGGAGCTCCCAGTTATCTGGTTTCTCTTCGTCATTTTTGGTAATGTTTTGTAGGGAGCTTTTTAAATTATCTCTTCAATCTCTTCTCTTGTTATAGGTTTATTTAGTTGTTCTTGCTCTGTTTGTGTTAGTTTGGGTAAGTAGTGTGTTTCTACAAATTTGTCCATTTCCTCTAGGTTTTCAAATCTGTTGGAGTACAAGTTTTCATAGTATTCTGTTATGATTCTTTTAATTTCAATTGAGTCTGTTATGGTATCACCCACCTCATTTCTTATGTGGGTTATTTGCTTCCTTTCCTGTTTTTCTTTTGTCAATTTGCCCAACAGTTTATCAATTTTGTTGATCTTTTCAAAGAACTGGCTTTTTGTCTTGTTAATTTTTTCAATTGATTTTCTATACTCTATTTTTTTTTATTTCATTTATTTCTGCTCTAATTTTTATTACTTCCTTTCCTCTGTTGCCCCTGGGCTTCTTTTGCTGTTCTCTATTTTTTCAAGCTGTAGGGTTAATGCTTTGATTTTGGCCCTTTCTTCTTTTTGAATGTGTGTACTTATTGCTATAAATTGACCTCTGAGCACTGCTTTTGCTTTGTCTCAAAGGTTCTGGTAGGATGACTTTTCATTTATCATGGGAGGAAGGTGTGTCTCTGTTCCCTAGAGCTTGTAGGTGGGTGGGTTTTGCATCCAGACTTTGGGCACCTAATGCTGTTGGCTGTAAGGAGTAGGAAAAAAAAAAAGGAGTAGGAGGCACCATTTATTCCTGGATCTCTGCTGTGGGCAGCTAGGTGGAGTAGGTGGAACCACCAGTCCTCAGGTCCCTCATATGGGTAGGTGAGGACCCTGCTTAATGGGCAGGGTGGTGCCAAATGTCAGGAATTTACCACTCCTCCTTAGCTGTTGCAGTTGAAAGTAGGCATCAGGTATATACCCTGTTGTACTATGCTAATGAGAGCCTACACTGTTGAAATGGGCCCACACAGGTCTAGGCAGGGGTGAAAGTCATTTAAAGTCCATGAACCCCTCATGCCTGTGCCTAGGCAAAGGGGTTGTGCCCGCCCTAAGGTCCCGGCCTAGGACAGCTGGCAGATTATTTTTTCCTCCTTGTTATCTGTTAGTTCGCTCCCTCTCCAAAGCTGGTAGAGTGGCTCAGGGGCACTTTAAAAGACCTACTCCCAGCTGAGGGGGAGCGGCAATAGCTGAAGCTGACCCCGGATGGGGGCAGAGTGGGGAGGAGGTGGGTGAATGGAAGAGAGGTGCTTCCCAGAGGGGAAAGGGTTTTTTTGATCCCACACGGTAGGTTAGATGCTTGTACTTAACTTTCACAGATCTAACGCCACTTTCCCCTGGTTCTACAGGCTTGTGTAGACTCTCCAACGCGTCCCAAGCACTACTGTTTGCCTCAGTCTGTGTGTGTCGGCCAATCCAGCCTGCAGGGTGCCAGCCAGGTCGGGTCTGGCAAATCCTTGCTGCTTCTGAACTGTCTCTCCCTCCCCCTGCCACTCAGTCCCACTCCTTGACTTTGTCTTTGATTTTCAGGGCTCCTAGATTGTCATATATAATCGATTCACTTGTTTTTCCAGGTCTTTGTTGTAAGAGGAACCACGGGAAGCATCTGACTACTCCGCCATCTTGGCCCCACCTCACAAAGGCATCTTTTTGAAATGTAAGTTTCATCTTAAATCTTTAGCACATAAGACTGTCAGATGTGTCATCACTGACAGTAAGATGAAAGGTAGGTTCCTTAACATGGTGTCCAGAACCCTACACCATCTGGCTCTACAACATCAACCAGCCTCATCCATATTCCTCTCCTTTTGCACCCAGTATTTCATTCGCAACACACCCCGAGCCCTGACAGCCCATTGACAATACTTGATACATTTGAGCTGGTTGTTCCTTCTTCCCTGGTAAGCATACCTGCCAGGTACAGACTTACTCATCTCATAAATCCAAGCCCAAGGAGATACAAATGGCTGGTGTACATTGAAATGATGCACAGGAGGACAGCAATTAAAATGTGATACCCACAGATCTTGTTGTAAAATGAATACATGCTTTCACCTATCAGATGGGCTAGGAAAAAAAAGATTGAAAATGTATGTTGCTGACAGTATGAAAAAACTAGTATTCCTATACCTAATTGTTAGAAGGGTACTAATGTGTGCATACAGCCACTTGGGGGAGGATGAAGGAAAACAGTTGCATGCTTAATGCCCAGCAAGCACATATTTTTATATCTCCCCCATCAAACTCTTATACTATTTATAGGAAGGCGAGGACAGGATGTTTACTATAAGACTGGTTATGGTATGAAAAAAAAATTACCTAAATGCTAATCAATAGGAAAATGTTGTTGTTGGGTACTATTGAGTCGATTCTGACTCATTGCGACCCCATGTGACGTAGTAGAACTGCCCTATAGGGTTTTCTTTGCTGTAATCTTTATAGAAACAGATCCCAGGTCTTTCTCCTGCAGAACCACGGGGTGGCTTCGAACCTCCAGGCTTTCAGTTAGCAGCCAAACACTTAACTGTTGTGCCCCAGGACTTCTTAATAGAAGAATAAAAACCTCTTGCCATCTAGTCAATTCCAACTCACAGTGACCCTATAGGACAGAGTAAAATTGCCCCATAGGGTTTTCAAAGAGCAGCTGGAAGATTCAAACTGCAGACCTTTTGGTTTGCAGCTGAGCTCTTAACCACTGTGCCAAATTGTGAACCTACTGTCCATGGACTTCTCTGTAACAGAGAGGATCAGGTGGCTCTTATGTACTTACCTGGAGAACCCTCCAGGCACACTGGCAAGAGACATATAGCAAGCTGAATGCTGATATGTATACTATGATACAATATGTGTAAACATTCACAGACACACGCAGACACACCATTACAATTTCCTAGAAATATAGCCTAAAAAATTCACACCAACTTATAACCATGGTTACTTCTGTGACTGTTCCTAGGGGTCTTCAGCCTTATCGCTAAACTTTACATCTTTTACAAGTGATATTTAATTCTTGTGTTATCTGTAACACTAAAATTTATTTATATATCTTTTAAAATCTCAAATGTCTCTGAGGCTTTCTCCAAGTCTCTTGGGCAGAATCCACTTCTTACCTGTTTGCTTTTGATTTACTTCAATGCTCTCTCTTGCAATTATCTGTGACATGCTGTTTCCCTCATTTGAACACAAGCTCACTGAGGGCTGAACTATTTCCTACCCTCCTTTGCCTCTTTATATGTAACCCAATGCTGAGTGCATAGAAGACCCTTTGCTCCCGTGAATCACTGTGAGAGTCTTGCCAGGAAACTGTGTGGACTGGTGATCGTACCTTGAACCCTTGGGTTATAGCCCTCTCTATACAATAGCCACAACGATGGGCTCAGACATATCAATGATCATGAAGATGGCATAGGACCAGGCAACGTTTAGTTCTGCTATAAGGTCACCATGAGTCAGAGCTAACAGCAGCTAACAACAACACACAGGTGTAAGGAGTGCCTGGATGGTGAAAACGCTTCAAGCGCTGGGATGCTAATCAAATAAAGGCCTGGTGATCTACTTCCAAAAAATCACCCATTGAAAACCCTATGGAGCACAGCTCTCCTCTGACACATGGGGTCACAAGGAGTCAGAACTGACTTGATGGCAACTGGTTATATAGGTGTCTCACCCAGTCTGAGCAGATGGCTGGCACAAAATAGGACACTTAATTAACAACCCATAATACCGAGGAGGTTGATATTCAGCCTGTTTGGATGGATGCAGCTATTCCAGCTATTAAAATACTGGAATGCTACTGTACAAGTTAAGTGTTCCCCATCCTCCCAACATGGCTTCTCCTAACCATCCCTACAATCCAGCCACTACAGAGTTAAGGCCTGGCCCAGTACAGGGCATCCGGAACCTTGCTCCAGAACTAAGCCAGTGTCCACTCTCATTGCCTGTCAAATATTGTGAGTATCACCCCTGAACTCTACTAACAGGCAACACTATTGAGTTCTTAGTGCTGACTTGTTATCTCCCATTTAAACTTCATCATGATCCTCCATGGAAGATGGAGGCCCACAGTTACATGTCTGGACCAAGGTGCTGAGGACAGAGCTGGGGGACTCAGTTCTGGTTCTGTCTAATCCTAGAGCTCCTATCTTCCCTACAGGCTCTGCTGCTGCTGGATTAGAACCACAAATTCACCATGTAAACCTCTGAAACCCCAGCCCTGCAAGAAAACACACCTCGACAGGTCACCTTCCCTTGCCCAGTCACACCCAGTCTCATGCTCTCCTCTGGATACACTGTAAGCCCAGTCTGCACCCCTCTGCTCCACCAGGCTCCGTGCTTTCTGCAGAGTTCACTCCGCCCCCTTCCAAGAGTTCACCTTGTCCCCATATGCATGAGGAGTCTATGTGTTGAACAGTTCAGCATATCAAGTTAAACAAAAATCTCTCTAGGATTGCATAAAAGCCTTTGGAGTACCTAATGAGACGCAACATCTGCCCACTCCAGGGACTTGGAAGTTCAGGTGTTTCTCCTTCCTTGCTGCTCCATTTACACAACATGTTAATGAAAGGAAAACAGATAAATGTTATTTATCCACAAGACACTTTAATCAAATTCTCAAAAAAAAAAAAAAAAAAGTTTACTAATGCAGTCCGCATCCCAGAAATGATAAGTGACGTTTGTAATTGAAGCTAAATGCTTCGGGCTCCTGGGTGTGTTGGAGAAGGCGGCTTTCAAGGTGATAGGCATTGGTTATGACAATGCAGCTCGCCAGTCTGGGAGAACACATTTCCACTATTGTATCAGCTGCCGCCTAACAGGAGGGGCCTCACATTCTCTTTAATCACGAATCAAGCACAGTGACATTTGAAATGGTAATAATTTCCCCACGAATTGCAGCTGTACCTCTGTGTTTCTCTTCTCATTTCCAATCAGATTGCCTTTACCTACTGCAAGAGGCAGCAGATAGTAATGCAAAAACCATCAGCAACAGGGCTGCAATTAATCCAGGAAGGAGATGAAAATTTCTCTGCCAAAGAAAGTATCTGAAAAAACAGCACATAGAAGACGATTTTTTTTTTTAATGAAGATACTCATTATGAGACCCTAAAAAAATGCATCTGTACATTTCTCTGCCAGATAATCTAAATTGAGGGAGGTAGAGTGTTACCCTCCCAAACTACCTGCATACCCACCACCCCGCCAGTTCTGTCTCCCCGGGGCACTGTTCTCAATTGTGGTGGTTTACAAATATATCAATGCCTGAGTCCTAGGTCATCTGATTTAATCAGGCAGGGATTGGAAGGGTAGTATGGGGCAGACACTGATATGTATTTTTTTACTCTCTCTAAGTGGCTCTAATGCCAACAACTAGAAACTATCATCTCATTCCTATCCTGCCAGCTCATTCCATTTGGTAGCAAGGAAGGTGAGCATCTGGTAGGTGAGTGGAGCATCTTGACAAAAACTCCCCAAATTGCCTGCTGTTGTTGTTAGGTGCCATCGAGTGGGTTCCGTCTCATAGCGAACCTATGCACAACAAAATGAAACACTGCCTGGTCCTGTACCATCCTCATAATTGTTGCTATGCTTGAGCCCGTTGTTGCAGCCATCATGTCAATCCATCTCGCTGAGCGTCTACCCCTTTTTCGCTGACCCTCTACTTTACCAAGCATGATATCCTTCTCTAGGGACTGATCCCTCTTGATAACATGTCCAAAATATATGAGTTGTAGTCTCGCCATCCTTGCTTCCAAGAAGCATTCTGTTTGTACTTCTTCCAAGACAGATTTGTTCGTTCTTTTGGCAGTCCACGGTATATTCAATATTCTTCACCAACACCACATACAATTCAAAGGTGTCAATTCTTCGGTCTTCCTTATTCATTGTCCAGCTTTTGCATGCATATGAAGTGAATGAAAACACCATGGCTTGGGTCAGGTGCAGTTTAGTTCTCAAGGTGACATCTTTGCTTATCAACACTTTAAAGAGGTCTTTTGCAGCAGATTTGCCCAATGCAATGCGTCTTTTGATTTCTTGACAGCTGCTTCCATCGGTGCTGATTGTGGATCCAAGTAAAATGAAATCCTTGGCAACCTCAATCTTTTCTCCATTTATCATGATGTTGCTTATTGGTCCAGTTGAGAGGATTTTTGTTTTGTGTTGAGGTGTAATCCATTCTGAAGGCTGTAGTCTTTGATTTTTATCAGTAAGTACTTCAAGTTGTATTTACTTTCAGCAAGTGAGGTTGTGTCATCTGCATAACGCAGGTTTTTAATGAATCCTCCTCCAATCCTGATGCCCTGTTCTTCTTCATATAGTCCAGCTTCTCATATTTCCTAGCCTTGCCAAATTTCGAATTTTCAATTTGGACTTCAGAAATGTGAGGTTTACTGGGAGGAAAATATCCCCTCTAACTAGTGTTTAATATTTTTAATTCCTCTATTAGAATTCTGTTCTGTGGCTATCCAATTTTGTTTTCATTTATTTTTCTGTCCTCTTTGGTATTTTCCTTGTCTCCAGATACAAACTCCTCCTCTAGAGATCAAACTTCAAGTTGTATGCAGTCGCTTAGTCTCTGAAGAAGGTAGAGAATGACAGGGATAACAGCAGGGCAGAGCATCAGAGGGCAGAGGAAGAAGAGGAAAATAATTCACCTGGTGGCAGGGCAGGCTAGGCATCAAGAGATGGAGCAGAAAAAAGCAGTGGAAGTGTCCATGGGCACCAAGTGATAAGTGAAAAAGGCCAAGCACCTGCTACTCAAAGCATGGTCCATCGGCCAGTAGCATCAGCATCATCTGGGTGCTGCTTAGAAATGCAGAATCTTGGGCCTCATCCTAGGAGTCCTAGTGGAGCAGTGGTTAAGCGCTCAGCTTCCAACCAAAAGGTTGGCAGTTCAATCCCACCAGCCGCTCCATGGGAGAAAGATGTGGCAGCCTGCTTCTGTAAAGATTATAACCTTAGAGACTTATGGGGCAGTTCTACTCTGTCCTAAAGGGTCACTATGAGTCAGAACCAACCCAGATTGGTAAGGAAGAAGTAAAAGTATCTCTATTTGCAGATGACATGATCTTATACACAGAAAAACCTAAAGAATCCTCAAGAAAACTACTGAAACTAATAGAAGGATTCAGCAGAGTATCAGGATACAAGATAAACATACAAAAATCAGTTGGATTCCTCTACACCAGCAGAAAGAACATCAAAGAGGAAATCACCAAATCAATACCATTTACAGTAGCCCCCAAGAAGATAAAATACTTAGGAATAAATCTTACCAGAGATGTAAAAGACTTATACAAAGAAAACTACAAAATACTTCTGCAAGAAACCAAAAGAGACCTACATAAGTGGAAAAGCATACCTTGCTCATGGATAGGAAGACTTAACATTGTAAAAAATGTCTATTCTACCAAAAGCAATCTATAGATTTAATGCAATTCTGATTCAAATTCCAATGACATCTTCTAATGAGATGGACAAATAAATCACCAATTTCATCTGGAAGGGAAAGAGGCCCCAGATAAGTAAAGCGTTACTGAAAAAGAAGAAGAAAGTGGGAGGCCTCACTCTGCCTGATTTTAGAGTCTATTATACAGCCAGAGTAGTCAAAACAGCTGGTACTGGTACAACAACAGATACATAGACCAATGGAACAGAATTGAGAATCCAGACGTAAATCCATCCACATATGAGCAGCTGATATTTGACAAAGGCCAAAGCAGTTAAATGGGAAAAGACAGTCTTTTTAACAAATGGTGCTGGCATAACTGGATATCCATCTGCAAAAAAATGAAACAAGACCCATACCTCACTCCATGCACAAAAACTAATGCAAAATGGATCAAAGACCTAAATATAAAATCTAAAATGATAAAAATCATTGAAGAAAAAAATAGGGACAACGTTAACAGCCCTAATACATGGCATAAACAGTATACAAAACATTACCAACAATGCAGAAGAAAAACTAGATAACTGGGAGCTCCTAAAAATCAAACACCTATGCTCATCCAAAGGCTTCACCAAAAGAGTAAAAAGACTACCTACAGACTGGGAAAAAGTTTTTAGCTATGACATTTCCGATCAGCATCTGATCTCTAAAATCTACATGATACTGCAAAACTCAACTATAAAAAGACAAATAACCCAATTAAAAAATGGGCAAAGAATATGAACAGACACTTCACTAAAGACATTCAAGTAGCTAACAGATATATGAGGAAATGTTCACGATCATTAGCCATTAGAGAAATGCAAATCAAAACTACTATGAGATTCTATCTCACTCCAACAAGGCTGGCATTAATCCAAAAAACACAAAATAATAAATGTTGGAGAGGTTGTGGAGAGACTGGAACACTTAGACACTGCTGGTGGGAATGTAAAATGGTACAACCACTTTGGAAATCGATTGGGCACTTCCTTAAAAAGCTAGAAATAGAACTACCATACGATCCAGCAATCCCACTCCTTGGAATATATCCTAGAGAAATAAGAGCCTTTACACGAACAGATATATGCACACCCATATTCATTGCAGCACTGTTTACAATAGCAAAAAGATGGAAGCAACCAAGGTGCCCATAAATGGATGAATGGATAAATTATGGAATACTACACATCGATAAAGAACAGTGATCAATCTGTAAAACATTTCATAACATGGAGGAATCTGGAAGGCATTATGCTGAGTGAAATCAGTCCATTGCAAAAGGACAAATATTATATAAGCCCACTATTATAAAACTTGAGAAATAGTTTAAACGGAGAAGAAAATATTCTTTGATGGTTATGAGATGGGGAAGGGGCGCAGGGTGGGAGACGGGTATTCACTAATTAGATAGTAGATAAGAACTACTTCAGGTAAAGGGAAAGACAACACACAATACAGGTGAGGTCAGGACAACTGGACTAAACCAAAAGCAAAGAAGTTTTCTGAATAAACTGAATGCTTTGAAGGCCAGCTGTAGCAGGGGCGGGGGTTTGGGGACCATGGTTTCAGGGGACATCTAAGTCAATTGGCATAATAAAATCTATTAAGAAAACATTCTGCATCCACTTTGGAGAGTGGCGTCTGGGGCCTTAAACACTAGCAAGCGGCCATCTAAGATGAATCAAATGGTCTCAACCTACCTGGACCAAAGGAGAATGAAGAACACCAAAGACACAAGGTAATTACGAGTCCAAGAGACAGAAAGGGCCATATAAACCAGAGACTACATCAGCCTGAGACCAGAAGAACTAGATGGTGCCTGGTTACATCTGATAACTTCCCTGAGAGGGAACACAACAGAGAACCCCTGAGGGAGTAGGAGGGCAGTGGGATACAGACCCCAAATTCTTGTAAAAAGACCAAACTTAATGGTCTGACTGAGGCTAGAAGGACCCCGGTGGTTATGGCCCCCAGACCTTCTGTTGGCCCAGGACAGAAACCATTCCCGAAGCCAACTCTTCAGACACGGACTGGACTGGACTGGACAATGGGATGGAGAGGGATGCTGGTGAGGAGTGAGCTTCTTGGATCAGGTGGACACTTGAGGCTATGTTTGCATCTCCTGTCTGGAGGCGAGATGAGAGGGTAGAGGGGGTACAAGCTGGCGGAATGGTCACAAAAACAGAGAGTAGAGGGAGGGAGCAGACCGTCTCATTAGGGGGAGAGCAACTGGGAGTATGTAGCAAGGGTGTATTTAAGTTATTGTGTGAGAGACTGACTTGATTAGTAAACTTTCACTTAAAGCACAATAAAAATTTAAATAAAACAAAAAAAGAATCAACCCAGTGGCAATGGTTTTACTGGACTGGACCCATCCTAGGCCCAGTGAATCAGGCTGCATTTTAGTTGGCTCCCCAGGTGATGAGTATGCATGTTGAAGTACAAACAGCTTTCCCATGCTGGCACCCCATGGGTATTCATTCTATAAAGGGCAGGCAGAACTGGTGTGACTGATCCTGATTACCAAGAAGAAATCGAATTGACATTACATAATGGAGGTAAAGAAGAATATATCCGGAATGCAGGAGATCCCTTAAGGCATCTCTTTGTACTACCATGCCCTGTGATTAAAGTCAATGGAAAACCACAGCAACCCAATTCCAACATGACTACTAATGGCCCAGACCCTTCAGGAATGAAGGTTTGGGTCACCCCAACAGGCCAAGAACCATGACCAGCTGAGGTGCTTGCTGAGGGTAAAAAGAATATGAAATGGGTGGTAGAAGAAGGTAGTTCTAAATACCGGCTATGACCACATGAGTAGTTGCAGAGACCAGGACTGTAATTGTTATGAGTATTTCTTCCTTATATGCGTGCATCAAATATTTTTGTTTCCTTCACTTATAAAATATAAGATGTAAACAGGGCTAGTGTGCTTTAGGTTGTATGTGTGTTAGCTGTATCATGTTAAGTGCAAGTATGACTTTATAATTGTCTTTATTTAGAGATTATGTATGGTTTAAGGAGATGTGTACTGGTGCCAAGTTGACAAGCAGCAGACTGTGATTGTTAAGGTTGTGTGTCAACTTGGCTAGGCCATGATTCTCAATGGTTTGGCAGTTATGATGTAGCCTGGCAGTTATGTAATGATGTAATCACCTCCATGGTGAGATCTGATATAAGCAGCCAATCAGTTGAAAGGGAGTTTCTTTAGGGGTATGGCCTGTATCCAATGTATATAGACTTCCTGGCAAGTTCACTTACTTTCGCTGTCTCTGGATCCTGCATCTAATTTGTCATCATCTGACCTTTAATTCTTGAGACTTGAGTTAGCAGTTTACCTGCTTGCTGTTCTTGGGATTCATCAGCCCCTGCAGCTACATGAGTCAGGAGAAGCCTCCAGCCTGATGCCTGACCCATGGACTTGAGACTTTCCAGCCTCTACAACCATGTGAGCCATTTCCTTGAGATAAATCTCTCTCTGTATATACATATACACACACACACTTCACTGATTTTGCTTCTCTAGAGAAGCCGGACTAAGACAACACCTTTTCCCCTCCTTTCTTGACAACTGGTTACAAATACACAACCAGACTCTGTAGACACTTAGCTGCTTCTGAATGGTGGTAAAGGGCCAGAGAGGCCACTTGATTTGTTTCAGTCTCAGGATGCTTTTAGGGCATGAAAGTGTAGTTTAAGAAAAAGCCATCTCAGATAAAAATATATATAACTTTATTCTAATTCTCTCAACTATTTCCTAAAGTCTGCCACAGCTTTGTCCATTGGTTTTTCTTTCTTTCTTTTTTTTTCCCAGCAAGTATTGGTTGAGCTCATGAAAAATACAGCCATTGTGGTAGACAGGAAGGTTTTAAACTCTGAGCAGGACACCCAGAAACCCAAAGTAAGCATCTTAAAAATACATGTATGTGGTACCTCTACACGATGGAGAACATTCAGTGATAAAAGGAAATGAGCTATCAGGCTATGAAAAGACGTGGAGGAACCTTAAATGCATATCGCTAAGTGAAATAAAAATAAGCTGGTCTGAAAAAGCTACTACTGTATGATTCCAACTGTAGGACATTCTGGAAAAGGCAAAACTAGAGATAGTAACGAACCCTGGTGGCACATTGGTTAAAACGCTCAGCTGCTGAAAGGTTGGCAGTTCAAACCCACCAGCCACTATGCTGGAGGAAGATGTGGCTGTCTGTTGCCGTAAAGATTTACAGCCTTGGAAACCCTATGAGGCAGTACCAGTCTGTCCTAAAAGGTCGCTAAAAATCAGAATTGACTAGAGGGCAACAGGTTTTTTGTTTTGTTGTGTTTTGTTCTGTTTTATAGACAGAGTAAAAAGATTAGTGGTTGTCCAGGGCTCAGGGGAGAGAGAGGGAGGGATGAGTAAGTGGAGCACAGGGCATTTTCAGGTCAGTGAAACTATTCTATACAATACTGTAATGGTAGACACATGACATTAAGCATTTGTCCAAACCCATAGGGCTGTACAACACAGAGAGCGAACCCTAATGAAAGCTACGGACTTCAGTTAATAATGATGTATCAATATTGGTTCATCAGTTGTAACAGATGTACTAAATGAATGCAAGATGTTAATAATAGGAGGACAGTATGCAGGGGAGAGGGGGTATATGGGAGCTCTCTAAACTTTCTGCACAATTTTTCTGTAAACCTAAAACTGGTCTAAGAATAACGCCTATTTTTAAAAAGTATGTTTATGTTTACTTATTGATGGCCTTAATCACAATTCCATGAAAACACATTCCTAAGGGGTGTAAGAAGTTTGGAAGGAGCTAACATCTATTAACGCCTTCTGTGCTCCAAGTCAGACACTTCATGTAACCTGTCGCTGTCGAGTGGATTCCAACTCATGGCGACCCCATGTGTTACAGAGTAGAAATGCTCTATAGGGTTTTCTTGGCTGTAATCTTTACAAGAGCAGGTCACCAGGGCTTTCCTCTGTGGTGCTGCTGGGTGGGTCCAAACAGACAACCTTTAGGTTAATAGTTGAACACAAGCCATTTGTGACAATTCATATATATTTTCTCAAATCTTCACAATAACAATGGAGTGTTGATTCAGTTGCCTTCTTTTTACAGACAAGGAAATCGAGACTCAGAGAGGCTGGGGGGCCTTGCCAAGGTCACACAGAGAGTAAGTGGCAGACTGGGGTCTGAACCAGGTGACTGCTTGCTCTGCCAGTGTCCCTTATATCCCATCCATCAACTCCCTGTCCTAAAAAATCAGCCTAATATACAAAAAGGCAGAGTTATTTTGGTGGCAAAGAAAGCAATGTGGATGTTAATAAGACCTTTATCCTCTTCGTTAATAGATTATTAAACGAGGTTAATATTACTGTGATGAAGGGGGAATATCCATTGAGGACATGTGTACCCAATGCCAACATCAGGATGAAAAAGAGAAAGTGCCTGGCACCAGCCTACTTTGCTGAACAGAGAGCAAACACATGGATGGTGAGATGGGACCCAGCCCCTTGGGCAGACGCTGACTGAGTGGCAGGCCCATCACTGAGACAGACTGTAGAGGGTCTACTAGCAGAATGTGGTATTACTAAACCATCGAAGCAGAACTTTAGGGTCCCATTAAATTGTGTATGTATTGGACATGATAAATTGTGATCATATTTAAAAATTTTTTTTATGTTATCGTTAGCTGTTGTGAAGTCAACCCAACTCCTGGCAACCCCATACGCAATGGAAGGAAATAGTGCCCAATCCTGTGCCATTCCCGTGATCAGTTGTAGATTGGACTGTTGTGATCCACAGGGTTTTCACTGGCTGATTTTTAGAAGTAGATAGCCAGGACTTTCTTCCTAGTCCATCTTAGTCTGAAAGCTCCACCGAAACCTGTTCAGCACCATAGCGATATGTAAGCCTCCACTGACAGATGGGTGGTAGCTGGGCATGAGGTGCAATGGCCAGGAATCAAACCTGGGTCTCTCATGTGTAAGGCAAAAATTCTACTGCTGAACCACCAATGCCCCCTCTCTTCCATGTAGCTCACTACTTTTGAGGCACATGAAGGCTACTGAGCAGCTGACTGGAAATGTAACTAAAGAAAAATCAAGTAAGATATAAAGGCTCTACCATGCACCAGCTGGCTGGTCAGCTGGGGGGATGTTAGAAATTGAAGCAGGCTCCCACGTTGTGAAAAGAGCATAGAACGTGGATCAGGTGGCCCTGGCTATCACCCTGACTACAGCACTTACAGCTGTTCGATCTTTGGCAGATTCTTCACTTTCTAAGTGTTCACATCTTACTGTATAAGTCTGAAGTCAAGAGGTTTTTGTTTATGTTTTTGTTTGTTTTGTTTTTCTTGGTTTGGGCAGTAGATGGGACATTGGTGAAATTATTTTTCCAGGCCTCAGTTTCTACTTCTGTACATTGGGGATAATATTACCTGCTTCATAATGTTCTTTCTTGTGATTACTGCAGATAAGAAAAGGAATTAGCACTGGATGAGGTGCAAATTATGTAATCCAGAAGGGGTGGCTGTTAGTATTATCACAATGTAAACATCAAACACCTATCTCACTAAAATGACAAAACAAACGTATCGAAGATGAAGCCTATGGAATATGAGCCTGTGTAGTGGAGTCTAGAGGATGGGCAGAATTGTGGGGTCACTGGAAATGAAAGCTCAATTCTCATCTTGCAAAGCCGCAGGAAAATGCCGTTTTTGTTGTTAGTCGCCATTGAGCTGACTCTGACTCATGGCAACCCCATGTACTACAGAATGACATGTCCGGTCCTGTGCCATCTTCCCGATCGCTGGTATGCTCAAGCTCGCTGTTGTGACCACTGTGTATTCTGAGCGTCTTCCTACCTAGGAGGGCTCATCTTTCAGCACTATACTGGATCCATAAGGTTTTCATTGGCTAATTTTTGGAAGGCCCTTCTTCCTAGTCTGTCTTAATCTGGAAGTTCCACTGAAATCTGTCCACCATGGGTGACCCTACTGGTATTTGAAATATCGGTAGCATAATTTCCAGCATCAGGGCAACATGCAAGCTACCACAGTATGACAAACTGACAGACGGGTGGAGGAAAATAGGTAATGTTTAAAACTCAACATGTGGTACCCAGAACTGACCTCCTGAAGTGAACTGGCCATGGGACAAAGGCCCTTCTGTTGTGGAACACAATCATTTAATCAGTTACTCATGGGTACAATGTCAAATCATTGTTTTATATCAATAACCCTAAATTCCATGCTTATACTGACTGCTACTTCCCGGTTGACCTGTGTTTAAAAAAAAAAGGACCATGATCTGACCAACGGAAAGCTTGAAGGCACAGTAACAGGACCACATTTTGGTAAAGAAAATTAAATTCGCACCATCCCATTTTTAGCTTCCCACTACCCCTCTGTCCCTGGACACATAACCAGCTTTCCTTCTATTTCTTTTACACACTTCTGAGGCTTTGCCTGAGCCATCACAAATCTCAACACTGAGTATTTAGACCTAGACACTCTTCCTCTAAAGAACAGAGTTGGGGGTTCATTCTCAAAAAGAGACAACAGCTAGCAGGAGAACCTAACCTGGCTCAGATAACAAATGTTTTCATGTAGTGCAAGCAATATCACTAGCTGGGCCCATCTTTTAATTACATGGTTTGGCCATGCAAATATTCACAGGCATTTTTAAGTAAGGCAACTCAAAGCCAAACCCATTACCATCGAGCTGATTCCGACTCATAGTGACCCTATAGGACGGAGTACAACTGCCCCATAGAGTTTCCAAGGAGCGCCTGCTGGATTCAAACTGCCAGCTTTTTGGTTAGGAGCCACAGCTCTTAACCACTACACGACCAGGGTTTCCAAATAGGGCAAAGGGCTTTTATTTAAGTGTGTCCTATAAGGATCTCTACCATAGTTGCTGAGCAGTGCTCCTTTCTTATTTATTGCCACCTCGTCTCTCAAGCTCTGGCCTTGCCCCAATAATAAAACCCTACTTAGCACTTGCTTTTTCCAAAAAAAAAAAAAAATTTTTTCACCATCTTAGGGGTGAAGAAAAGAAGAAATGGTAGGGGCTTTTTTCTTTCTTTTACTTTTTTAAGAGACTAACGTTCTTCCCTCCTCCCAAGTATTTAATCATAGTTATATTAAGAAACATTTATAAAAAGTTAAGTAATAAAATTAAATAGGTTGGAGGAAAACAGAGAGGCAGACAGCAAGGATTAAGTGTAGTAATATAAAGAATAGATTATATTTAATGAAAATTTCCTCAGTGTTCAACATTTTTATTATAGTTAATAGTGCTGGGCTTCATTTTTGTCTCCAGTAATTGTGTGTCCATAATAAATGGCCATTCTTATGCCCCCAATGAGCCCTGACAGAAATTAATAAACCTAATTCTGTAGGTTTAAGTTTAATTTTGTTGAAATATATAAAGTAGTTACATATTCACTTAGCAGCAAACGGAAATGCAGTGGCCCTAAGCTTCTCAGCAACTTTATAGCGAGTGAACTGTTTTCTAGATCTTTTCTCCCCCCTCACTTGCTCCCTCCCTTCCTGACTTTGACCAGGAGTCTTGTTTGTGGTACTTCCAGCTACAGAGAACATGCCATAGGTACAGAGGTGGAACATTGGCCAGGTGACTGCTGTAAAATGCACACTTGTATGATCTAGTCCTTTTCCAAGAACAGCTGTTAATGATTGCTATGTTCACTCTTGTTGGTTTATAGTTTGATCACGAAGGTACATAATAAAAGAATGGGGGATGGGCATCTTAAAAGCCAACAGTGCTCTAGCAATAAATTATGCTCACAGCCTGGATGACCAAGCTAGGAAAGTATGGGCTCTCCCCTTCGGGGTTTACACACCAGCAAGGGCTTCCATGAGATTTAGCCCTGGGGAGTTAGAAGGAATTCAAAGGAGCCATATTGACTTGGGGTCACATTTGACTGGTTGACCCATCTGGAAGTAATTATAAATATCTTCCTGGAGAAAAGTCAGCTACATCTAGTGATCATCCCTTCCTCCATCCCTTCATCTCTCCTTCCTCCCCCATTTATTCCTCTCACCATGTCTACCTCCATCCTTCTGTCCACCTGTCCTTTCATTCATTCATCTACAAATGATTGACTATATCATATTTTTACAGTATAGGAGGGAAACAGACATCATAAACCAACATGGTCCTAGAGTTCAAGGAGTTTATCATTGTGTTAAAGTAATTCCTCAACATAAAACCATGACTATCAGTATTACGTGGGGGAGAAGACACATTCTGTAATAGAGACAGAGTTGACTTACACAGAAGGATAAAGGAAATGCTTGAGGAAATTATAACCGAGCTGGCGTCTGAGGGAGAGGAGGACCTGAGCAGGTGAAGGAGGTGGCTGATGATGGTGGGGTTCCAGGAACAAGGGCCCTGAAGAGGGACCGCATGAGAGGTCTGAGGTCTGAGAACTGGGTGGAGAAGGAGGATGAGATGTGACTGAAGGTTCAAAGGTAGCCAGGAGCTAGATGGGCTGGGGTGGGGGAGGCAGACCACTGTAAGGAGTTTAGTCTTTATCACAGGAACAATGGAGACCATCAATAAGGACTATAAAAAGGCTCTAACACACGTGAGTAATGTGCTTCTTAGTTCAATCAAATATACAAGCCCATATGGGCAGCTCCTGTTCAAAAGCAGGACGAGACAGCAAGAAGGAACAGAACTGGACAAATGGACACAGGGAACCCAGGGTGGGAAGCGGGAGCACGCTATCACATTGTGAGGATTGCAACCAATGTCACACAACATTATGTGTATAAATTTTCGAATGAGAAATTAACTTGAGCTGTAAATTTTCACCTAAAGCACAATAAAGAAAAAGAAAAAGCGGCTCTAAGGAGTCAAGAAACTTGATCAGAGCTGCTTGTAGGGGAACATGAAGCATTAGAGGGAAAGACACCAGAGGAAAGTGTGTTCATATCATCCTCACTTATTTAAAAAAAGTGGAATGATAACTATGAACTTTGATCAGACCTTGAGCAAGAAACCAAGAATTCTGACCCTAGATTCTTTTCCCTACACTTTATCAGCCTCCTTCCCTGGAATCCCTATCAGGAGTCTCTGACCAAGCTCAATAATGAGACTTCAATGTAGCATGCCAGTGAACGTACTGAAGCATATATCTGCCAAACGCTTTCTAGTAATTTCTTCAAAACATTCTGCTGATAAATGGAAAGGGATTTAAGCGCTTCGCTGCTAACCGAAATGTTGGTGGTTCGAACCCAACAGCCGCTCTGCTAGAGAAAGATGTGGCAGTCTGCTTTCATAAAGATTTCAGTCTTAGAAACCCTACGGGGCAGCCCTACTCTGTCCTATAGGATCACTATGAGTTGGAATTGACTCTACGACAGTGAGGTTTTAATGGGTTATCATCTGTCTTATCTTCACGTTTTATTCCCCATTGAATTGTTACTTTATGCATAGTAACGCAATCGATTGCAGAGGGGCCTCAATGTGTCTCAGGAGCAACCACACTAGGATTCAACAAACTACATTTCTAGTTCCAGCCTTTGCCTCAAACAACCATGGGACACTGGGCTAGGCTGAACTTCACTGGGCCTCAGTTTCTAGGTGGTGGGTTCTAAGGACTGGCAATTCTAGCTTCTGGGTTTGAGAATGAGGGGTTGCCCCAATACAGAAGTAGTGGTTAAGTGCTATGGCTGCTAACCAAGAGGTCAGCAGTTCGAATCCACCAGGCACTCCTTGGAAACTCTATGAGGCAGTTCTACTCTGTCCTATAGGGTCTCTGTGAGTCGGAATCGACTCCATGGCAATGGGTTTGGTTCTTCATCACTGCTTTGAGAAGATGCTCGATAGACACTGTGTACCATACCCTCTCTCTTCTCTCCACCTATCCTTTCACTTTTCCTTCCTCCCACCCTCCTTTACTCTCCTTCTCTCCCTATCATCCTTTCCTTATATCCTGTCTCTTCCTCATCTAAGGAATAATATCAGTATTTCTTGACAGGTTATCCCATACTCTCCTTTATTGGGGAATCTGTTATTCTACAATATGAACTGCATTTATTTGCCCAAATGCAATTGAGAGCTTCAGATTTCAGGTATAATTTCAATCATTTCTCAGTCATTAATTCCTCAGCGGGTCTGTGCTGATCTGACTCTCCTTTAGAAGAGTGAGTGGGTGGGCATGAAGAGCATCCCTGGATCACATCTGCAAGGAGGGAGGAGGAAGAGCATGATAGGGAGGAGTAAGAGACACAGGAAGAAGAGACCCTGGGCTCTGAGACCCACCCAGCACTGATCCCTGGGCAAGCTTTCTCAAAAGGCTAAGATCAGCTTCCCTAGGGGTCCCTAGACTGAAGTTGCTATCTTGACTCTCAAGGTCATAAGTCAAGCAGGTTGAGTATATGTGTTGTGCAAACATGCCATTGATAAGAACAGATTATCTTGAGAGTATTCCATTGGCCCTGCTCTCACTCATTTCTCCCTGAACCTTGATCCCTCCACTGGGACTCTGTCACTGCCAAGCCACAGCCTTAGTAGCTTTGCTTTGCCTTTGGAATCACCTGATCCTCACATACACACTGCAATGAAAGGTCATCTTCTGATAAGCAATTAGCAGCCTGATTATCAGTTGTTATCACCCACCTTCTTCCTATCAACACAGACACAAAAGCATTCTAAGAAACTCCTGATGTCAGAAGTAGCCCCTCTTACTGAGTGGAGGACAAGCTGTGGTAATGAGTGAGTGATCCCGTTTGGCATCCACTCTTTCCAAAATCAGTCTTTCCCCATTGCTTGTGAAGAAGGAAGTTTAGATAATGATGTTGTTTGTGGAGGGTTCAACTGGACAGCGGCCCTCATCTGCTTCTGCTTGGGCAGGTCCAGCCTTGGGCATTGCTACTGCCTAACCAAGTATGGTAAAAGCCAAGGAGTTAATAGAAAATGGGAGAGTGTTCCTGAAAACATTAGCATGTACACGTATGAGGCAGAATGTTATAAACGAAGATACTTAAGCTAACCATCTATCCACCCAATGATCCATCCCATTCAATAATACATCACCCACCAACCCACCCACCCATCCATCCATCCACTCAGCACTCATCAATCTATCCATCTACCCATCAGTCCATCCACCCACCCATCAGTTCATCCACCCATCCATCCATCTGTCCATTTATTTATTCAACAGACTTTTATTGAGCATCCTGGTATTTCAGGCTAAACCAAAAAAAAAAAAAAAAAACCCAGTGCCTTTGAGTAGATTCTGACTCATAGTGACCCTATAGGACAGAGTAGAACTGCCCCATAGAGTTTCCAAGGAGTGCCTGGTGGATTTGAACTGCCGACCCTTTGGTTAGCAGCTGTAGTACTTAACCACTAAGCCACCAGGGTTTCTGGTGCTTGGAATTCCACAATGAACCATATAAACACATTTCCTGCCACGCCAAGCTCTCAGCTGAGTAGGAATATATGAATAATTAAACAATCCAAAGTACCATGTGGTAAGTATCCAGATAAGAGGAGTTCAAAGCGCAGGGAGAGAACATCCAACAGACGCATAGTTCAGGCTTGTGTCACCAGTGCACAGCCACTGTAAGGAAAGCCGTTCCTAGACAGCAGGAATCAGCCGTTTAAGAGAACCATTTCTAGCTGAGCAGGTGGGGAAAGCAGGAAGAAAGAGGGACTCTAATACTTATTGGGTACCTGTTGTATGCCAGACACCAGGCATGGCATATTACAGATATTTCTCCAATTATTTTTCACAGCAACTAGATAAAATTAAGGCTTCAAGCCATTAAGCCCTTTGCCCAAAAGCTCAGAATAAGTAGCTTCATAACTGACACTAGTTTTCTCTTGTTTCCAAGCCCTTACCCTTCAGGTTTCTTTCATGAATCCCCCTCCCCACACCTCTCTTTGGGATTATCAGGCAGTTGGGGAACGAGAGGCTTTTGGCACATTGTCCACCAAGCTGGGTTAAGAGTTGTGGGCTCTGGATTGAAACGAATCTAGGTTCATATTCCACTTTGATATCTCCTAGCAGTGTGACTTCAGGCAATTTACATAACCTCTCTAAGCCTCAACATCCTCATCTGTAAAATGGTGATACTAAATATACCTACCTCAGAGCTTCGTGAGAAATTAAATATGCAAAGTGCTAAATCGTTCCAACGATGGGTTCAATGTATGCATTATGTTATTATTTTTTGTACCTCCACAGGAGTAGACTCGTACTGTAAACGAAGAGCTAAACGTGACACAGAGGGAAGACAAACGCTGTAGGCAGAGGCTAAACAAAAGCGCTTTTGTGTGTCATTGTCCATCATCCAAAGGGAGGCACAGGGAAGCAAGACCTGGGAAACAGCCTGGCTGAGTAAGCCAGGGTCAGAGTATGCCAGGACACCTCATGCTGGGTTCCAGCCTCACTGTGACCACACCAACGGGTCTCACTATACTCTTCCAGTCGTGACTTTCTCCTAGCTTAGACATAGCTCTCAGAAAAGCCCTGGGTTCCAGACCTCTTTCAGGCCCTTGGGTCTCTCAACACCAGGAAGTATTGCCTGAGACCCCCCAATTCTCCAAAACACTCAGCCTTGAGGCCAGAAGTCTTTGAAGGTCCAATGCCACCCCATCCCAGCTTCCCTCACCACAGCCCGCTTTCAAGTGTGTTTGGGATGGGGGTGGGAGGCACTGGAGGCCACTCCAGGCAGACTCAAAGGGGCCTGAAGGGCTCACCCCTCTGCTCAGGGGTCTGCAAGGGCTTTCCCTGAGGCTGTCCCTGCTCTGGGTTTCTTTTCTCACTATTTTTACCCAAGTAAATGTGCTTCTCAGATTCCTGCCCACACACTTGGTTTTGTAATATTGTTTAATAACTTGAACCAACTTAATGAAATATTCATACTCCTTTCTCTGATGGAGTAGTCACCCGAGTTCCCAGAAATTTCTCTCTCTCTTGTTTGCAAAGACAGCCTCACAGGAGGAGTCCTGGACCCTAAGTGAGGCCCCAAAGTACCCCAGTAAAGCAGGCTGAGAAGCTGGGGAGCACGCTTCCTTATAGGAGGGGGCCAGAGCAGATCCCCACTCCTAGGCACTTCCAGAAGGAACTAGGGATCCTTATATAGAAAGGATGGTCAGGGAAGTATTTGGGTTGGGACCCCCACTTTGGCGAAAGAAGAGAACTTTCCTCTGGGGACCAGCAGCTTGGGGAAGGCTGCTACAGGAATGCAGCCCCTGCAGCCCAGGCATCCTGATGCTGAGCAAAGAGTGCCACCTGTTGAATGCTCACGATAAACAGCCTGCTCCTTCCAAGGGCTCCAGGCTCCTGGCGTCAGGCTTCAGGCATGGCCTGGCCTGCACCCTCTCAAGCTCAAAATCGGGGAATTCTGGGTGGTGCTGATCATGTGGCACCTCATCTTGTAAAATGAAGCTATTGAACTGAGTGACCTCCCACTGCTCAGAGAGAGGGAGGCTGACTTGCCTAATCACAAAGGGGGCCAGGCACCCTGCCCTCTGTCTCTGGCACAGTTGGGAGTACTGCCCACCCTACCATCCTCTTGTGATGCTGTTTGAATCTTTTAATTGATGTATCAAAATAAAATAAAGCACCCAAATTCATTAGAATCCAGCTTGACAAAATTTGACAAAATGAACACACCCATAAAACCAGGAGCCAGATCAACCAACAGAACAGAACCAGCTCCCCAGAAGTGCCCCTAGTTCCCTCTGCCAACCATCATTCCCCCCAAGGGTACGGAGTCCTAACGCCTAACTTCATAGTCAGATTTCCTGTTCTTGAACTTTATACAAATGGAGCCTTACATGTGGTATGGCTTCTCTCTCTCAATGTTTCACTGGTGCGTTTCATCCTGCCTCCTTGTTTTATGAGGTGGGACAAAGGGTCATGTCTGAGAACTGGAGAGATTATGGAAACCACTAAACTCAGTCCTGTCTGCTTTAGTGAGAGAACAAGGCTCAGAGGGGACAAGGGGTCTGCCTGAGGTTACATAGCATGCTCAGAGGTCTCTCCCCTAAATGAGAAAGCTTCCACACTAACAGCTGGCAAGGAACACAGGGTTTGGCACCAGACCAGGGCAAAGGACACTGGTCTTGCTTAACAAGCCACCAAGCCTTGGGATGCTTCAATTGATTCCATTATGAGAGCTCCTGGGGGCACTGGCACCCTGTCATCCAGCGGGGCATTCTTCACATAGTACTCATTCAACAGACACTCAAGAAACACTTGTGTGAATAAGCGATCACGGTATATATCTCACTGCTCTCCTCCAGAAAATGGTGATAATATTGCAGGTCCTTATTCTCCCGCCTGTTGCAATGAGGATAAATGGGTAATGCATGGGTAAGTACGATGGTGTTCATTACAAAAGGAAAACTCATGCTGCAGAGTGTCCAGTGGTTACACTCACAGGCTCGGGAGCCAGACTGGCCTGATTCTGTTTCTACCTCTAGCACTTATGAGCTGTAGGGTTGAGCTCTCGAAGCCTCAGTTTTCCAATCTTGAAAACAGCAATTTACAACAAGGCTCTTGGGTGGATTAGTGAGGCAACCCAGGTACAGCGCTTAGGAAGCGCTCAGCAGTTGGTTAGATAATTGTACTTGGTGAGAATTTGGATTTTTGGTGGTGTTAGTTGCCAGTGAGTTAATTCTGACTCATGGCAACCCCATGAGCACAGAGTAGAATGGCTCCACAGGTTTTGAAGGCTGTGATCTCTTGGAAGCAGCTGCCAAGCCTGTCTCCTGAGGAGCCTCTGGGTGGTTTCTGTGATTAAACACGTTTCAAAGCAGGCAACTGGTTCTGTTGAGCACCTCCCCCACCAGGAAGCATCTACACGTAGATATGGCAGCACTGGGCAACAGATCTTCAAGAATGAGGGTTAAAATCCCCACTCAAGTGCAAGACAAGAGGTTTTAGTGTAAGTTTACACCTGTCTAAATCTTACTACCTTCTAAGCTCACCCGCAAAAAGCCTTCACAGTCATTTCCGGCCACCTTGTTCTTTCCCACCTAAGAACTCCCGTGGCCACTGTTGGAGATGGCTCCACTTTATCAATACTGCCTGGAATTAGGGGGTATTGGTCCACTCGTGTGCTCACCAGGCCTTATCTTCGCTCCCTGGCGAGCCCCGGAGAAACGACTCAGGGGAGCATGTTGAAAACCAGGCAGCTTTGGGGAGGCTGTAATCTGAGGGCTGATTACCTGGTTTCCCCACTGAGGCGCAAGAGTGCCTCCTTTTTTACTGATTGGGATAAATACCAAGAGGGAAATAAAAATGTCCCAGGACCCCTCACCCACAGATAATGACTTTAACCTTTGAGAATACTGCCTCCTAATCGTCTAGCTAAGCACATTTTTGTAATAGAATTGAGATGCTCTTTTATAGTCAGTTTTATTTCTAGACTTTTTCACTTGATGTTACATGGTTTGCATTTTCCCAAGCTATTTAATACTGTTCTTTAATAATCATCTTAACAGCTACATAATCGAATCATACAGAAGTGTAAAAATTTACTCCACAATTTCTCCTTCATTCAGATTTTTCCTGATGTTTTGAGATAACAAGTGATTCTGCTTCATAAGAATAAAAAAAAAAAAACCAAACCCAGTGCCATCGAGTCGATTCTGACTCATAGCGACCCGATAGGACAGAGTAGAACTGCCCCATAGAGTTTCCAAGGAGCACCTGGTGGATTCAAACTGCTGACCCTTTGGTTAGCAGCCATAGCACTTAACCACTATGCCACCAGGGTTTCCAATAAGCCCAGTGCCTGTCGAGTCAATTCCAACTCATAGCGACCCTATAGGACACAGTAGAACTGCCCCATAGAGTTTCCAAGGAGCGCCTGGCGGATTCGAACTGCCGACCCTTTGGTTAGCAGCAGTAGCTCTTAACAACTACGCCACCAGGGTTTCCCTGAATTGGGATCAGTTGGCCAAAGAGCTTTTAATTGTCTATGTAATTTACATTTCTTTAAAAAAAAGAAACAGAAACCACGTTCCATCATCACATGGTCCATTGTGTTCCATGCACAGAAGCTTAATCTCAAACTTCTTAGCAGGAAAGGCAAGTACCTTCTCAAGCTGACCCTCATCCACCCACCTTTCCATCTTCATCTCTGGCCATGGACACACACGCGCACACACACCCCTCACATCTCCGCCATGCTAAAATATCAGCTGTTCGCTCAACTTGGCATGTATTCTCACACCAAGGCTTTTGTACCAGAGCTGATACTCTTTGCCTCTCTTGAACCTGGCCACTCTCTCCTCATCTTTTTAAGACTCGAGTATCACCTTCCCCCTGTGAAGCTTCCTCTGAGTTTCTAGGCAAAATGAGCCATCCGCCCATTCAAGATGCTCTCATTGCAACCTGCATGTTTAATAATAATAATTACATCGATCATAATAGTAATCAAGATGCATTGAGCCCTTATCATGTGCTCAGACAGTATTCTAAGCACTTTTATGGATTAGCCCAGCATTCATTGCCTTGCAGTTTAATGATCAGTTAGCATGTACAGCTGCCTCCCCCCATCTCACCCCCAACCATGAGCCATTTCATGGAAGGGGATTCACCTTCTCCATTTTAATACTCCCGGCACCTAGTGCAAAGCCTGGCAAAGAGTAAATTGCACAGCAAATACTTTTTCAATGAATAGATAAATACCTGCACCAACCCTCCACTCATGACTTAGCCAATTTGGGGCTGTGTGAGAATGACTGGAGTCCTAGGCAAAGTCGGGCTACATGCTAATCCCTTGGTATATGTGTCCCAGGCCATCCACACCCCTGGGGAAAGACTGAAAGGTAAAACCATCTAGAAAGGCTTGATGGTCATCACAAAGCAAAAAGCCTATCCCTTCTCTCGGGAGCCCTATTGTTTACACCCAAGTTTTTATAAACATCATCTCATTTAATCCTCTTATTTCAGATCTTAGAAACTTTCTGAAAACACACACACAGCTCTTCACTTGCTAATTGTTTGGAAGGGAAGAAAACAGACTATCAGCAACAGATAATCGCCCTTAACAAACCCAGGAGGCTGACCCTGGGTTATATTTTTATCCTTCCTTAAAATAAAAAATAAAAACAGTTGCTATCCACTCTAACTGAAGGTGACTCGTGTGTGTCAGAGTAGAGCTGTGCTCCATAGGGTTTTCAATGGCCGATCCTTTGGAAGTAGACTGCCAGGCCTTTCTTCTGGGGCACCTCTGGGTGGACTCCCTCCAACCTTTCGGTCAGCAGCCAAACACATTAACCGCTTCCATCACCTAGGGACTCCTTTAGCCTTCATTAACTGCCAAATTTTATTTCCTGGGCCTCTGAACTCCTGCCACTTACATAGCTCCCCTTAAGGAAACTGAGGCTCCAAATGATAAAGTGGTTTCCTCAAGTTTGCCTCCAAGATGGCAGGAGAATTAGGAATAAAATGACAGGCTATTTGACTCCACAAACTTCCGTCTTGATGTCAGCAGTTTCCTGAAGTGGAATCTTCTCGTATCCTCACTCCAGGCAGGTATGCCCAGCTGATTCCCTGTGAAGTCTGTTCCTCTTCTGGAATCACCTCTGGTCCACATAAGGAGAATTCATGGCCTCCGTGACTAAGGGTCCATTATGTGCCTGGCACCCTGTGAGCCTCTTTACATACCCTATCTGCAGTCCTCAAAGAGTCTCCTGAGATACCAGTATTACTTTCTTCTGATTTAACTGATAGAAAACTGAGGCTCAAAGAGGTGGCTTGACCAAACTAATTCAGCTTATAAAGTGGCAGAGCTAGAATTTTGCTCTGGGAGTGTTTAAATACGAAGTTCAAGCTCTTTCTACAACACCACATCTCACACTGATCTCCGTGGAACATGGTCCTGCACAACATTCATACTGTTATGCCAAAAATGCATCCTGTGTGCAAAGAAACGGGGTAAGCAAACTTAAACGGCTTTATTGACTGCAAGACTTGTCAGAGCTTTAAATAGGACAATGCCTATTGTGCATTTCAAGAGGGGGCTAGAGTGTGCCACTAAATTAGAAAATTATTCGATCGCAAATTCTCTTTTTTAGGAAAACGTGGTACTAGAGTGTGGAAGGAAGCATCCTGGATTCTCATTCCCCAGGATTCAACTCCATATTGTTACACATTGGGAGCGCTGGTGGCAAAGCGGTTAAATGTGCTCGGTTGCTAACCAAAAGTTCAACGGTTCAAACCCACCAGCTGCTCTGAGGGAAAAAGACGTGGCAGTCAGCTTCCGTAAAGATTTACAGCCTTGGAAATCCTATGGGCAGTTCTACTCTGTCCTATAGGGTTGCTATGAGTCGGAATCAACTTGATGGCAGGGGGTTTGGTTTGGTTTGGTTACGTATTTATTTCTTTTCCTACTTGCTCTGCTTTGTGGTTTCAATTCTGATCTGAAGTTATTAACATGCCCTTGCATGATCTGTGAGCTTGGGTCCTTCATCTTCTAACTTGGTCCTCTTCTGATCATACTACATGACCCATCTTCCTCCTCCAGCTCCCCGTATCCCCACGTACACATGGAATGTGGATTCAGACCAGCTAGCACCTTGAATGTATGCTGAATACCACTTCTGCTCCTAACTCAACTTTCTGAAGATGACCCCAGTCCAGCTGGCTTACAATTAGCGCTCCTTCTTGCATGTAGCCAAACCGCTTTTCCTGGCTTGTATGTTGTTTCCTCACCCTGCACACTAATGCAAAAAGCACTTCAAAATCTTGGGCCAAAACTTTCACTTGATTTACTATCACCCAAAGTCTTCCTTTTGCAAAGTGATAGACCAGACCCATTAATATGCTCAAAGGAGATTTGTTTAAAAAAAAAAAAAAATCAATTTTTAATCTAAGCCACTGCTTATTTAAAAATTGATAGGAACTAATTAAATTAATAAAATTTTATTGAACTTTAAAGCGAAAATCAATTTTTTTAAAAGGCCCCCTCTTTCATTGAATCCAAAAACAATGAATTTTTTTTTTAATTAAATTGGATGGTTTTCATTCCACTCTTTTGGAATTCAATAAATATAAGTTGTAAATTGAGATTTTTCAAGTACCTAAGTCATATTTGCCTTCTTCAAACAAAAGCAAAATCCTTATCTGTAGTATAACTAGTTCTTTCACCTTTTAATTTTTTTTTTTTTTATTAAGACGCTTTAGTTCATTATCTGTCTGTCCAGTGGTGTCCTGGTGAATATTTAGCAACTAACTTCAGTGGGGAGGAGGGCTGATTTGTGGATTTTGCCAGTTTCTGTGGTTGTAAATACTCCCAGCATGGCTCATGATTTCTGATTCAGGATATCTATGTGATGGCAGTGAGCAGAGTTGAAAGAAATGTACACGATCTGCTCTCAAGAGCTGGCATTAGCTGGTTCCAGCACACTTTATAAGTCAGATCCTTGGCCTTACTGCCCTATGACTCCTCAGTACCCCGTCTGGGGCTTCCAGATAGGAATTTCATAGCGAAATGAGAGCTAGGATTAGCTAAAGTGAATGACAATGAAGAAACTATCCAGCAAGAAAGGCCACCAAAAGAAATCAGTTTCAGCTTGCTAATTCCCCTTCTTGACTCCAGATGTATGGTAACTCCAGGGCTTTACATACTTGGCTGATTTTTGTTTTTTTCTTTGTTTGTTCATTTGATGCCTAATGCTTTCCCTCAGGAGTCCCAGGGTGATGCAAACAGTTAAGCACTCAGTTACTAACCAAAAAGTTGGAAGTCTGAATCCACCCAGTGGTGCCTCAGAAGAAAGGCTTGGCAATCTGCTTCTGAAAGATCACAGCCATTGAAAACCCTGTGGAGCTCTGTTATACTCAGGTCAACTCAACCAGCATTTGCCAATCACTCATTAAGCCCCACCAATTCTTTGATTATGGTGTTGGCGAAGAATATTCAATATATCACGGACTGCCAGAAAAATGAACAAATCTGTCTTAGAAAAAATACAGCCAGAATGTTCCTTAGAAGTGAGGATGGTAAGACTACGTCTTACATACTTTGGACACGTTGTCAGGAGGAACCAGTCCCTGGAGAAAGACATCATGCTTTGTAAAGTACAGGGTCAGTGAAAAAGAGGAAGACCCTCAATGAGATGGACTGACACAGTGACTGCAACAAGGAATTCAAACATAGCAACGATTGTGAGGATGGTGCAGGACCAGTCAGTGTTTCGTTTTGTTGTACGTAGGGTCGCAATGAACCAGGACCAACTCGATGACACCTAACAACAACATTATGCCCCAGTTACTGTTCCAGGCAAGAGGAGAATTTTAAATGAATAAGATTCTGTCCCTGCTCAGAAGCTCACTATGTAGGGGGTAAAACAGATAAATATAATAGAGAGAGACAAGGGGAAATCAGAAACACACCTCACCCTGCCCAGGGGAGTTAGTGAAGGCTCTGTGAACACACAGCATTGTAAGCAGGGCTCAAGGGGTGAGATTAATGAAATTCTAGGCAGTAAAAATGATATGCAAGGGCTACTCCCATAAAAACTTTGGAGAGAGATGGTGATGAAGAGTGAGCTACTTGCATCGGGTGCATCGGGTGGACACTTGAGACTGTGTTGGCATCTCCTGTCTGGAGGGGAGATAGGAGGGTAGAGAGGGTTAGAAACTGGCAAAATTGTCACGAGAGACTGGAAGGCTGACTCATTAGGGGGAGAGTAAGTGTGAGTATGGAGTAAGGTGTATATAAGCTTATATGTGACAGACTGACTTGATTTGTAAACGTTCACTTAAAGCTCAATAAAAATTATTAAAAAAAAAGAATACCTGAGAATTTCGGAGTTTTCCAAATATGATATGCACAGGAATTTACAGTAACCCTTTGGCTCTGTAAGATGAGGCCCACCAGGACAGATATAGGCCAAGAAGGGAGTTTTTTTTTTTTTTTTTAATTAAGCTTTAAGTGAACGTTTACAAATCAAGTCAGTCTGTCACATATAAGCTTATATACACCTTACTCCATATTCCCACTTACTCTCCCCCTAATGAGTCAGCCCGCTCCCTCCTTCCAGTCTCTCCTTTCGTGACAATTTTGCCAGCTCACTCTTCATCAGCATCTCTCTGCAACCCATTGTCCAGTCCCTTCCATGTCTGATGAGTTGTCTTCGGGAATGGTTCCTGTCCTGGGCCAACAGAAGGTTTGGGGACCATGACCGCCGGGAACCTTAAGTCTCAGTCAGACCATTAAGTCTGGTCTTTTTATGAGAGTTTGGGGTCTGCATCCCACTGTTTTCCTGCTCCCTCAGGGGTTCTCTGTTGTGCCCCCTGTCAGGGCAATCATCGGTTGTGGCCAGGCACCATCTAGTTCTTCTGGTCTCAGGATGATGTAAGTCTCTGGTTCATGTGGCCTTTTCTGTCTCTTGGGCTCATAGTTATCATGTGACCTTGGTGTTCTTCATTCTCCTTTGATCCAGGTGGGTTGAGACCAATTGATGCATCTTAGATGGCCACTTGTTAGCATTTAAGACCCCAGACGCCACATTTCAAAGTGGGATGCAGAATGTTTTCATAATAGAATTATTTTGCCAATTGACTTAGAAGTTCCCTTAAGCCATAGTCCCCAAACCCCCGCCCTTGCTCCACCGACCTTTGAAGCATTTGTTTTATCCCGGAAACTTCTTTGCTTTTGGTCCAGTCCAGTTGAGCTAACCTTCCGTGTATTGAGTATTGTCCTTCCCTTCACCTAAAGTAGTTCTTATCTACTAACTAATCAGTAAATAACCCTCTCCCACCCTCCCTCCCTCCTCCCCACCTGGTAACCACAAAAGTATGTGTTCTTCTCAGTTTATACTATTTCTCAAGATCTTATAATAGCGGTCTTATACAATATTTGTCCTTTTGCCTCTGACTAATTTCGCTCAGTGTAATGCCTTCCAGGTTCGTCCATGTTATGAAATGTTTCACAGATTCGTCACTGTTCTTTATCGATGCGTAGTATTCCATTGTGTGAATGTACCATAATTTATTTACCCATTCATCCGTTGATGGACACCTTGGTTCCTTCCAGCTTTTTGCTATTGTAAACAGAGCTGCAATAAACATGGGTGTGCATATATCTGTTTGTGTAAAGGCTCTTATTTCTCTAGGGTATATTCCGAGGAGTGGGATTTCTGGGTTGTATGGTAGTTCTATTTCTAATTTTTTAAGAAAACACCAGATAGATTTCCAAAGTGGTTGTACCATTTTACATTCCCACCAGCAGTGTATAAGAGTTCCAATCTCTCTGTAGCCCCTCCAACATTTATTATTTTATGTTTTTTGGATTAATGCCAGCCTTGTTGGAGTGAGATGGAATCTCATCGTAGTTTTAATTTGCATTTCTCTAATGGCTAATCATCGAGAGCATTTTCTCATGTATCTGTTAGCTGCCTGAATATCTTCTTTAGTGAAGTACGTGTTCATATCCTTTGCCCACTTCTTGATTGGGTTGTTTGTCCTTTTGTGGTTGAGTTTTAACAGAATCATATAGATTTTAGAGATCAGGCGCTGGTCGGAGATGTCATAGCTGAAAATTCTTTCCCAATCTGTAGGTGATCTTTCTACTTTTTTGGTGAAGTCTTTAGATGAGCATAGGTGATTGATTTTTAGGAGCTCCCAGTTATCGGGTTTCTCTTCATCATTTTTGGTAATGTTTTGTATTCTGTTTATGCCTTGTATTAGGGCTCCTAATGTCCCTATTTTTTCTTCCATGATCTTTATCATTTTAGTCTTTATGTTTAGGTCTTTGATCCACTTGGAGTTAGTTTTTGTGCATGGTGTGAGCTATGGGTCCTGTTTCATTTTTTTGCAAATGGATATCCAGTTATGCCAGCACCATTTGTTAAAAAGACTATCTTTTCCCCAATTAACTGGCACTGGGCCTTTGTCAAGTATCAGCTGCTCATATGTGGATGGATTTATATCTGGGTTCTCAATTCTGTTCCATTGGTCTGTGTGCCCGTTGTCGTAACAGTACCAGGCTGTTTTGACTACCATGGCTGTATAATATGTTCTAAAATCAGATAGAGTGAGGCCTCCCACTTTCTTCTTCTTTTTCAGTAATGCTTTACTTATCCGGGGCTTCTTTCCCTTCCATATGAAGTTGGTGATTTGTTTCTCCATCACATTAAAAAATGTCATTGGAATTCAGGTATTCTTAAAGGAAGTTGTAATTGAAAGAATAAAGAACTCTGAAAAGTCTTTGCTCAAAACATGCTTTAATCTGTCTATAATCTTTGACCTATCTTCTAGATCTCTCATGCTCTCTTCACTTACGTCTCATCTGCTGTTAAAGCCTATGTTTTGAGTTCTTGATTTCAATTATTGTTCATTTTCTGTTCTAGAGCTTCTACTTCACATATATATGTATAAACCCGTATATATACATATATTTTATAATCTTTGACCTATCTTCTAGATCTCTCACACTCTCTTCACTTATGTCTCATCTGCCGTTAAAGCCTATGTTTTGAGTTCTTGATTTCAATTATTGTTCATTTTCTGTTCTAGAGCTTCTACTTCACATATATATGTATAAACCCATATATATACATATATTTTATAATCTTTGACCTATCTTCTAGATCTCTCATGCTCTCTTCACTCAAGTCTAATCTACTATTAGTGACAATTCCAGAGTTTTAGACACTCAGGTTTTCTAATGTTATAGGAACCCAAATGCTGAGAAACAAAGTATACTTTCCAACCTACAAACCCACTGATAGCTTTCTTTCCATTTCTTTAGTGGCTGTATTTGCCAACAATACCACAGGCAAGGAAAAAAATGTTGTTTTAGAGCAAATAACAATGTGTGGTTCAGAAGCATTTACATTGTATAATCATCATACATATTAAGTGCTATATAAATACTTGTTGATTTGGCTTGGACTAAGTCTGTAGCCTACCAAAGAAAATAGTCTGGTCAAAACTGTATTACCTTGGCCAAAGGCTATTGAAGGCATACAAAATCAAAGACCAGGTACAGTGTGATCTTTACGTTTTAAAGTTTAAAACAGAAAAAGGGGGGGGGTAAGCATCTGAGAGTAAAAATAGGTAACATTTCATAGTTTCATAAGAGGAGCCACCAGACTAACATATCATGGTGCTATTTTAATTGTAGTGTCTCAAATAACTTTAGGTTTGCAGATACACTGAAAAATTATGTGCATGCCTACCAGAAATTTACCTACTCCAGAAGAATTAACAAGGAGAACACTCAACAAGTTCATTTCCAAACATATAGCTTTATTCTGAAAACAACCAATAGAAGACAGATTGATCCAGATCCGCGGCCACAATAATCGAGGTCATTTGCCTTGAGGAGTCTGAAAATATAGCTGATACTGTTGGTGCCTGGGGACCCCTGGTGGTGCAGTGGTTAGGGTTTGGCTGCTAACCAAAGGATTCCAGTTCCAATCCACCAACTGCTCCTTGGAAATTCATGGGACAGTTCTACTCTATCTCGTAGGGTCGCTATGAGTTGGAAGCGACTGGAGGTGGAGGGTTGGTGCCCCACCAATAAACCCTTGGGCCTTATGATTGTAGTGCAACCCAGCCTGACTTTCAAGGCCAGAGTTGGCATCTATTTGCCTGAGAATTTTCTCTGTAGGCTAGAGCCTACCTGTCCTCAAGTGCTAAAGAGTTAATGCCCCCAGGTGCTGTGGCCCTCAACAATGACTCATCCAAAATGTATATCCCTCAGGTGGGAACCTTTAGCAGAGTTTTACATGGGCTTTCAGAGTCCCCAGGTAGGATTAAACTCATTACTTACAAAGGTAATTTGCTATCTCACTTCCCCTCTCTTCTATGCATGTTTCTTGGGATCACCTCCCAGATAAACTACTTTCGCTGGAATCCTTGTCTCAGGGTCTGCTTCTGGGGGTGTCCAAACTAAGCAGGTTGTATTTGACTTTGATCATAGCAGTGAACTTTAGAAGAAAGGCCACCTGCGTCCATCCCCTTATTATTTTTTTAACAAGGTAGTCGTATTGTCCAAAAACACCACCATCCTCTCTAAAGGACTTCGCACATTTTGCAGGAGGCGCATGGAGGGATTGAAGCAATTAACTGGACAGTCAAATCAAAGCCACTGTCAACTAAAATGTGTGGCTCATTGCAGCACATGTGTCATTTTTTTTTTTTTTTGCTTGACTTATTTGCATAATTGCCTAGGTTCTCAGCTTAGTGTATATAGACCTGGCTAAGAACAATTAATGATCCGACATGAGTGGGACCCATCTCTGTGGCGTCTGGCCAAGAGGGAGATGGATCAATGTCAAAGATGGCTATCTGGGGAGACTTTCTCAGAGGTAGAACTTTCCTTTCAATTATAACCACCTAAGTATTATGATAGAAACTGCTTCTTATGAAATCAAGCCATGAAACTAAACATTGGGGAAAATAGTTAAAGATTTTAGCCCTGGAGCCCTCTGCCTGCTACACTGGAGAATCTTCCAGGGCATGTCGGACTTAGCTACAGGACTGCACGAGAGGCTTGCTTTTGACGTTACAGTGAATTCAAGAAGCTGTATTCACACGTTCCGCAGCACGAGCAAGTAGCGTGGCTTTCAGAAGAGAATATGATTTAAATTCCATGTTCATTCCTGCTATAGGGGCATCATTGTAATAAACGAGACTCTAGTCTTCAGCTTTTGTTCAAACGAGAACATTATGCAGAAAAGTTCCCACATAATTAGTAAGTATAAGCTTCAGAGCAGTTCCTTAATCAAATAGCAGAGTAGCTTGCCCTACCAAGGAGGCTCAATTATGCCACAGGAAGGGGAAAAGATCAACAGGCAGCAATTGGATAGAAAGCCACCTTCTTAGTTTGTTTCTCGTTTAAATTGCTGGATCACTTTGACATGTTAAGGAGTGAATTAACACCCTTCTTTCATATTAAGCTCATCTAACAAGACTCATCAGAAAAGTAAATAACACTACCTGATTATTTTATTTAAATATGATTAAGATCAATCAACATAACATTGATAAGTGTAGATTATGATGATTCCATCCTCATTTCTAGTATATTCTCTTAATCAAAAAACATAGGCAAAAATAAAATAATGTCCTTCAGAAACAGAGCCTAGTGGTATTGGATAGTTAGTACCAGAATTCTGAAGTGTGACCCAGAACAATGAACTAGTACCTACTTCCCATAAGTGGAAGGCTTCTGGGAAGCCCCAGCTAACGGTGGGGATGGCCAGGGAGGTGGTCTCACCTCATGAGAACTCAGGTTCAGAAAATGTTCAAACTGGATGGCCCACACAGGGTTTCTTTCTGTTTCTGAATCATGTCATATTCTTTCTGGCCTTGGGGTTTTGTTATCAGCTGTTCTCCCTGCCCGGGACACTTGTTAGCTGTGCACACCCCACCCCACCCCCAAACCCACAAACACCCACTCGTGCTCACCCAGCTAGGATTTCTATTTCAGGTCTCGGCTTACACTGAGTTTCCTGGAGGGAGTTACTCTGTGTGTGCTCCTTGCACTTTTGCTATCTACATCTTCACCCCACTTCTTCTAATTGTTTGTGGACCTCAGAGCTTATCTCTTCCTTCTTGCCCAGGAGCACGGACAGGGCACATCTCAAAAGGTGGTCTCACGTCTTCAATTTGGCCTTAGAACATTCTCTGCTAATCTGCCCCAAGACCAACCTGTATGTCCACAGTCTGTATTGTTAGCCCCTCCCCGCCCCCTACTCCTTGGCTCTGATGCTTAAGGCTTGTTTCTGGACAACTGTTTCTCTGCTGCAGTATGTCCAAGATCTTCCCAGGACCCTGCCACACTCTACGATTCTGGAAATCTGAATTCTTACACTTGGTCTGTATTGATTTGCTATGTGATCTTGGATAAATAATTTCCTCTGGCCTGGATCTCCCGCACTCGTTTACTTTGCTTTTCTTTAGAAAACCTGAAAGGGGCTATTTAAAAATTTTCTGCCTATGGCACAGAGGTTAAAGACACCTTACACCTTGGAATGGGAGACACTTTCCATGCAGGTACAGTGAATTTTCCTCTCCAGGTGTATCTCATTAACTACAGGCTGCAAAGAAGTAGGGAGGGGAGAAGGCAGACAGGGCACTGGCCAGTTTCAACCCAGCCTGTAAGAGTCCCTTAGCACTGCTGGGACCAGGGAAGGGTGAGTGGACAGATGCTGCATTACAGCTCAAAGGAACGATGCCCATCTATGGCTGAAGATCCAGCAAAAGGGCAAGCCCTGTCCCAGGGTTACTTGTAGAGAGAAATACTTAACTCATGATATTTCCTCCCACTTGGAATGAGTTCACGCCTTCTCTTTCTCTGTCCCCTTACTCACAGTGCCCCAGGGGGAAAGGATTTAATAGATTGGGAAAGTCAGGAGGAATAAACTGCAGGGCCTAGCTCAGCTCCTCCCTTTTCCCTGCTGGAGTAAACTTCCTGCTGGGAGTAGGAGCTGGCCTCTGCCTCTTCACCCTGTAAGTCTTTTCTGGTAGGTTCCATATGTGGACACAGGGCTGCCTATCCCACTTATCAGTGCCTATAACAGGGTGAATGTATCTATTTAATTCTTAGTTCAGTCATCAGACGCACCTAGTTCTCAAACCAGACACTAGTAACGAAGGTGAAATTTTGTTTTTTTATCTGCTACTCCTTTGTCTTATTTTCTCAATTTATTCAGATATCAGGCTTAGTAAACAATCTAACCCTACTAGACAGACAGATAGATATAAACTGCTGTCAAGTCCCTTCCGACCCCTGGTGATGCCCAGCTCAGGGTCATCCTCACAATCACAAATATGTTCAAGTCCGTAACTGTGGCTCCATGTTGCTGAGAGTCTCCCTTGCCCTTGTTGGCCCTCTACTTCACCACACATGATGTCCTCCAGTGACTGATCCCTCCTGATCAAGCAAGAGAGTCAAACAATGTTGGGTTGTGACCCATAAGGTTTCCATTGGCTAAATTTCAGAAGTAGATCACCAGGCCTTTCTTCTTAGTCTGTCTTAATCTGGAAGATCTGCTGAAACCTGTCCGCCACAGGTGGCCCTGCTGGTGCTTGAAGTACCAGTGGCATAGCTTCTGGAATCACAGCAATATATATGCCACCACGGTAAGACAAATCGACAGACGTGGGAGGAGGTGTGGAGCCTTAGGCTTCCTCAATATATCCAACCGTTAGAAGGAGGCAAGAGTAAAACTTTGGCATGCTCAAATTTTTTGTGTGCATAATGCTCATAGACTGGTTCTGTAGTATTAATAGCCTTACAATGGAAGAGCTGCAGTGCATGGGCTTCTGGGTCATCTCCACCAGCTCGCCCTAGCACCTGAACATGAGAATCGGCATGGAGGAACCTGGACACAGGCAGAATCATCATGCCCACTGAAAAGTCTTAATTAGAAGTCTTATCACAGCAAGAATGGTGCCACGGAGTTGGGCTTTCTTGGTTTTCATCTTGGCTCCACTACTTCCTAGCTCTGTGACCCTGGGAAAGTCATTTCACCTCTCTGAGCTTTGGTTACTTCTTCTATGAAATGAGGATAACATCAGCTCATGGGGTAATGGGGAAAAGCAAAAAGCCTCATACCCACAAAAGATCTTTGGGTATCATGAGCCTCTGAAAATTGTTATAACTATAAATTGATATAATAAATGATTCCAGATCTTTTTCTGCTGTATACATAAAGAGCTGAGCATCAATTAGAGAATTTGTGGTAGGTGTGCCCATGGAATCATGCATACCACATAGTGTTAGCTGGTCTTTAAGGACTCTGCCAGTTTGAATCTAATCCCTAACTATAAATAAAAGAGAAGAAACATTTGTCCAAAGTCACGTTGGGAGTTAGTGGAAGAATCATGAGCATCTAACTGGCAGATGAGGGCTCTCTGCACCCATATCATGATGTCTGGTGTGGTTTGGGGCGGGGAGTGTCTGCTAGGATTCAGCCTATTCAAATAAAGCCAATGCAACCTCAGCGAATGGCATGAGACTCACTCTTCCTCCCTTTTAATATGGGTATTTCTACTTTTATCATGCTGTCCAAGTGCCTGGAGACCTAAAACCTAAACTGAGTCTTTTATGTCTAAGTTTTCCTCTTCCCCTCCCCCCATATTCTGGGATAAGGGAGGGTGTCTCCCCTGCCATAGTTCTGTCAGCTTCTCTCAGGACCCCAGAGGAAGCTGTGTCTGCTGGGCCTCCTCTGAACCACCATGACCCTTTCATCATGTCTGGTTCCTCCTCAAGGTCATCCCAGTTTAATCATGGCTTCAATAATACCCAGAAAAATGAACCACAACCCCAAATGAGTTTCCTTTGAGAGGAGTAAGATGAGGCAAGAGTGGAAACCCTGTGATAGAAAACCAGTCTAACTTGTTTTTCAATTCATGATGACCTGGGCTCTACACATCGTTGCTCCTGGAAAGAAAAGCTGTGTCTTATTAGAGTGAAAGTCTGCTCTCATGCTTGAGAGAGAGAGGCTGGGAGAGAAGCTGGGGTTTGGACTATCTGAGGCACAATGCTTGGCTCTACTGCAAATTCAGAGAGAAGACAGGGGTTGGGGTGGGGACTCTACTAAAATCAGGCAGGGAAGCTTCAAAGTCAGGCATTACATCTAATAGAAATGTCTATAAGTTAATTCTTTAAAAAAAAAAGAGAGAGAGAGAGATGAGGAGAAGGTTCTATGGTCAAATAAATTTGGAGAAAAATGCATTGAACAAATTAAGCAAGTTTCCTGAGTATACAATTTTTCAGACTCTTTAAATATATAACAAGCATTCTGAAGCTCCAATGATGGGAAAGAGCAGGGTTGGCAAACTTTTTCTCTAAAAGGCCACATAATGAATATTTCAGGCTTTATGGACCAAATGGTCTCTGTCACAACAATTCAACTCTGCCATTGTATCAGGAAAGCATCCACAGACAATACATAAACGAATGGGTGTGGTTGTGTTCCAATAAAACTTTATTTACACAATCAGGCATGACAAACAAAAAAGAAACAGCTGCTAACAAGTTGATTCTGATTGGCGGCGACCCCGTATGCATCAGAGTAGAACTGTGCTCCACAGGGTTTTCAGCGACTGACTTTTCAGAAGTAAACTGCCAGGCCTTTCTTCTAAGGCATCTCTATGTGGGCTTGAACCTCCAACCTTTAGGTTAGGAGCCAAGCACGGGAACCATTTGCACCACCCAGGGACTCCTACAGAATCAGGCAGCGGGCAGCTCACAGCTCACAGACCCAATTCTGCCAACCCCTGGGTATATAAAAAAATATATATAGCACTGACAAATTTTATTGGACCATACAACCCTTCCTTCACTCATTTGTTTCTTAGTTTATTTGTCAGTTATTTTTAAGGCATAAAACCTAGCAGCCTCAGCGGCAGGGCACTACTCAGATTCACCAATGTTTCCCTGGTGTACAAGAAAACTCGGGACACAGAAGGCTCTCAACCAGAACTTGTTGAGTAGAAGGCATTCAAAGTAAAATAAAACAATCTTTCCAGAAAAAAGGGGGTCTCTAAAGGACCACGCTGATGACAATTGAAATATTTAGAACAATGTTTCAGAACAGTAAGAAACAACTGTGTTTGGGAATAAAAGGAAAGAAAAAGAAAAGGAGAAGAGAGTTCAGGATGAAGAGGAAGATGAGGTGACACTAAACGAGGAAAAAACTATAAGGAAAAGGAAGAAGCGGAGGATCAAAAGGTGTGTTTCCACCCCCAAGAACATGGCTTTCTCTGCCCCTGGCTGCATGCAGGAGCATCAGGTGTCCTGAAAGGGAAAACCTTTAATGAGGTGCTGAAAAACCCTCTTTGGCATTAATTAACAAGGCTGTGGTAATTGCCTAGAAAAAGATAAATCATCAAGAGATATTTCCTAACAGAAATGCAGGTCATTACAAAATAATATTTAAAGTCACATTTACATATAAAAAAGATCAAATGGATGTTTTCCCACTTGGCACCTCTGTTTCCTCCCCTAAGTCCTGTGCCTGATGTGATGCATAGAAATCAGCGCACAGCTTGGGTAAACTAGGGGCTTTGAAATCTTTGCAGTCTCCTTCAAGGGCTAGAGGGATGTAGAGGTGTGAAAACTACAGGAAACCTCTGGAGTCCAAATCTAGGGGCTGGAACATGACATCCTCACCTAGTTAACTGCCACTTAGCCTAGGAAATGTCTGAAGCCCTCACCTCACTTAACCCCAGGAGACCAATGATGTCTGATTTATCCCCCTCCATTATGTCCTCAACGCCTAGCATATACTAGGACACTTACTACCCACCAAACCCACCACTGTCAAGTTGATTCTGACTCATAGCAACCCTATAGGACAGGGTAGAACTTGCCCCATAGGATTTCTAAGGCTGTAAATCTTTAAGGAAGCAGACTGCCACATATTTCTCATGCAGAGTAGCTGGTAGGTTTGAACCGCCAATCCACTGGTTAGCAGCGAAGTGCTTTATCCACTGCACTACCAGGGCTCCTGGACACTCATTAGATGCATGGTAAAAGCATTAATCAATTCTTCAGGATGCAGCTAAACAGTTGCATTGCCTCCTTTGAGAAGTTGCCCCTGACATTCTAACCGAGATGAAGCCTCTCTCCTTGGAGTCACTCTGGCATTCTGGTGTGGTAGCACTTAGAAGTGTAAAGTGACCACTGCAACAAGGGCCAAGCCCTGTCCCCCCTCCATTGGACACCAAGCTCCTGGGGAGGAATCCTGTTGCATTAATTCCCATATCCCTAGCCTTAGAACAGACCTAGATATATAGTAAGTGCTCTCTGCAAATGTTTCTTGAATGGACACTGATAACTTCACTATGGCCCAAGAAGGTAGTGCAGTTGTTATAGACACGTGGGAAGACTCTTAGGTGGCTGCTAGTGGGAGCTGAGACATCATCTGGAAGGACAGACCAGAGAAGAGGATGACCCAAGGCACTCATTTTGTCTACAATGTAAGTAGCCTTAGAGAGGAGATGTTCTAACCTGGAGTGTCCCAAGGTATTTTGCAGAGAACAGACTTTGCTCTGGTTTTAAATAGATATTACATGAAGAAGGGGGACCCAGGTAGGTATTAATTCTGAAAACATTATACATGTATATAGAGGTTGAACGAATAAGTAAATGTATGGCACATGGTGAGAGGCAGCTTTCTCTGCTGGAATGGGAAGTTATAAGCAATCAAGGGAAGAAGGCTAGGATGAATCATATACTATGGAATTAGAGTTGGAAACATCATTTTGGACTAATGTTTAGCTACCTCTATACATGTGTACACGTGTCTGTCAGTTTGTCGTACTGTGGGGGCTTGTGTGTTTCTGTGATGCTGGAAGCTATGCCACCAGTATTCAGATACCAGCAGGGTCACCCATGGAAGAAAGGTTTCAGCTGAGCTTCCAGACTAAGACAGACTAGGAAGAAGGACCTAGCAGTCTACTTCTGAAAAGCATTAGCCAGTGAAAATCTTACGAATAGCAGTGGAACATTGTCTGATATAGTGCTGGAAGATGAGCCCCCCAGGTTGCAAGGCACTCAAAAGATGACTGGGGAAGAGTTGCCTCCTCACAGTAGAGTCGACCTTAATGACATGGATGGAGAAAAGCTTTGAGGACCTTCATTTGCTGATGTAGCATGACTCAAAATGAGAAGAAACAGCTACAAATATCCATTAATAATCAGAACCTGGAATGTACAAAGTATGAATCTATGAAAATTGGAAATCATCAAAAATGAAATGGAACGCATAAACACCAATATCCTAGGCATTATTGAGCTGAAATGGACTGGTATTGGCCATTCTGAATCAGACAATCATGTAGTCTACCATGCTGGGAATGACAACTTGAAGAGGAATGGTGTTGCATTCATTGTCAAAAAGAACGTTTCAAGATCTATCCTGAAGTACAATGTTGTCAGTGATAGGAAAATGTCCATACGCCTACAAGGAAGACCAGTTAATACGACCATTATTCAAATTTATGCACCAACCACTAAGGCCAAATATGAAGAAACAGATGATTTATATCAGCTGCTGCAGTCTGAAATTGATCAAACATGGCGATTGGAATGCAAAAGTTGGAAACAAAGAAGAAGGATCAGTAGTTGGAAAATATGGCCTTGGTGATATAAACAATGCCGGAGATCGAATGATAGACTTTTGCAAGACCAATGACTTCTTCATTGCAAATACCTTCTTTCACCGACATAAACGACAAATATACACGTGGACCTCGCCAGATGGAACACACAGAAATCAAACTGACTACATCTGTGGAAAGAGACAATGGAAAAGCTCAATATCATCAGTCAGAACAAGGCCAGGGGCTGACTGTGGAACAGACCATCGATTGCTCATATGCAAGTTCAAGCTGAAACTGAAGAAAATCAGAGCAAGTCCACAAGAGCCAAAATACGACCTTGAGTACATCCCACCTGAATTTAGAGACCATCTGAATAGATTTGACACATTGAACACTAATGACCAAAGACTAGACAAGCTGTGGAATGACATCAAGGACATCATCCATGAAGAAAGCAAGAGGTCATTGAAAAGACAGGAAAGAAAGAAAAGACCAAGATGGATGTCAGAGGAGACTCTGAAACTTGCTCTTGAACATCCAGCAGCTAAAGCAAAAGGAAGAATTGATGAAGTAAAAGAACTGAACAGAAGATTTCAAAGGGCGTCTTGAGGAGACAAAGTAAAGCATTATAATGACATCTGCAAAGAGCTGGAGATGGAAAACCAAAAGGGAAGGACATGCTTGGTGTTTCTCAGGCTGAAAGAACTGAAGAAAAAATTCAAGTCTCGAGTGGCAATAGTGAAAGATTCTATGGGGAAAATATTAAATGACACAGGAAGCATCAAAAGAAGATGGAAGGAATACACAGAGTCATTATACCAAAAAGAATTAGTCGATGTTCAACCATTTCAAGGGGTGGCATATGATCAGGAACCGATGGTACTGATGGAAGAAGTCCAAGCTGCTCTGAAGGCACTGGCGAAAAACAAGGCTCCAGGAATTGATGGAATATCCACTGAGATGTTTCAACAAACAGGTGCAGCGCTGGAGGTGCTCACTAATCTATGCCAAGAAATGTGGAAGACAGCTTCCTGGCTAACTGACTGGAAAAGATCCATATTTATGCCTATTCCCAAGAAAGGTGATCCAACCGAATGTGGAAATTATAGAACAATATCATTAATATCACACACAAGCAAAATTTTGCTGAAGATCATTCAAAAACGGCTGTGGCAGTATATCAACAGGGAACTGCCAGAAATTCAGGCTGGTTTCAGAAGAGGACATGGAACCAGGGATATCATTGCTGATGTCAGATGGATCCTGGCTGAAAGCAGAGAATACCAGGAGGATGTTTACCTGTGTTTTATTGACTATGCAAAGGCATTCGACTGTGTGGATCATAACAAACTATGGATAACATTGCAAAGAATGGGAATTCCAGAACACTTAATTGTGCTCATGAGGAACCTTTACATAGATCAAGAGGCAGTTGTTTGAACAGGACAAGGGGATACTGATCGGTTTAAAGTCAGGAAAGGTGTCAGAGTTGTATTCTTTCACCATACCTATTCAATCTGTATGCTGAGCAAATAATATGTGAAGGTGGACTATATGAAGAAGAACAGGGCATCATCATTGGAGGAAGGCTCATTAACTACCTGCATTATGCAGATGACACAACCTTGCTTGCTGAAAGTGAAGAGGACTTGAAGCACTTACTAATGAAGATCAGAGACCACAGCCTTCAGTATGGACTGCATCTCAACATAAAGAAAACAAAAATCCTCACAACTGGACCAATGAGCAACATCATGATAAACGGAGAAAAGATTGAAGTTGTCAAGGATTTCATTTTACCTGGATCCACAATCAACAGCCATGGAAGCACAACTCAAGAAATCAAAAGATGCATTGTATTGGGTAAATCTGCTACAAAGGACCTCTTTAAAGCATTGAAGAGCAAAGAAGTCACCTTGAAGACTAAGGTGCGGTATTTTCAGTCGCATCATATGCATGTGAAAACTGGACAATGAATAAAGAAGACCGAAGAAGAACTGACGCCTTAGAATTGTGGTGTTGGTGAAGAATATTGAATATACCATGGACTGCCAAAAGAACGAGCTAATCTGTCTTAAAAGAAGTACAACCAGAATGCTCCTTAGAAGCAAGGATGGTGAGACTCTGTCTTACATACTTTGGACATGTTGGCAGGAGGGATCAGTCCCTGGAGAAGGGCATCATGCTTGGCAGAGTACAGGGTCAGCAGAAAAGAGGAAGACCCTCAACAAGGTGGATTGACACAGTGGCTGCAACAATGAGCTCAAGCAGAACAATTGTAAGGATGGCTCAGGACCTGGCAGTGTTTCGTTCTGTTGTACACAGGGTCGCTATGAATCGGAACTGACTTGATGGCACCTAACAATAACAACATACATATATACACACATACATATATAGATCAGATATGAATACAGACACAGATATGTGTATGTACACAAGTTAGTATATATACATATATTTTTTATTTCTTGCCACCAGGAGGGTCTAGAAGCAACAAAATCCCAGTAGTAACAAGCACACACAGTGCCGATATCTTGGCATCTAAATACCATTCTCAAAAAAAAAAAAAAAAAACAAATAACTAAGGCTCCTTGGAGAAATCCTGGTTTCTCAGATTCAGGCACAGAATATACAAGATGAGCCTGGAGCATCTTCTAGCACCAGAGAGAAAAGAGATACTTGGAAAAAAAAAAAAAAAAAACTAAGCAAGTATGTAAAGGACACAAGACCCAACCGGAAGACCTCCCAATGCTGGAGCAATTTGAACAACAAAAATAAATAACATAGTGGAAACCCTGGTGGCATAGTGGTTAAGTGCTATGGCTGCTAACCAAAGGGTCAGCAGTTTGAATCTGCCAGGCACTGCTTGGAAACTCTATGGGGCAGTTCTACTCTGTCCTATAGGGTCGCTATGAGTTGGCCTCCACTCAACCAACAACAAAAAAAAGCACTGTGTTTTTTTTTTTTTGGTTTAGTATAGGATTATAACCCAAGGTATAAAATAAATACCCATGAGTCCATACTGATATAAGTAAATGATTGAATTAATAAATAAATGGACACGAACAAATTTCCTATGCAGAATAATTCCAAATAATTTATGTAGATATGCCATCCTCAAGGAGGTTGAGCATAACTCTCTGCCCACTGAATTTGTGCTGCCCATAGTGACTTCCTTCTAAAGAGCACAGTACAGAAAGGGAGGGGAAAACAGAACTTTACAATGGGAAAATCTCACAAACACTACCTCACACAGGTGATCAAATTCAGTATCATCTGTAATAGGCCATGTTAATAGCATGTACCCTTGATACACATAGCATGATGAGAATGGCATTTTACTTCTGTGGTCTTCCTCCAAAGACCACAGAGACATGACAACTAGATGTGACATGCTATCTGGACAACAAAGGCACAGTAGGTAAAAACTGAGCAAATCTGAATAAAGAATGAAGTTCAGTGAATAATAATGTAATAATACTGCTTTATAAATTATAACAAATGTACCAAACTAATGTAAGATGTTAACAACAGGAGAAACTGGGGGAGGCGGTAATGTGGAAAGTCTCTGCTGTGCTACCCTGGCAACTTTTCCAGAAATCTAAAGCTATTCTAAAATAAAAAGTTTAATAAGATAAATGAATAAATAAAGCTCTGAAGAAAAAAAAAAAAAAAGTAAAATAAAGAGGCCCCAGGGGCATCATGGGTAGGGCCACCATTGTTTACGATAAGGGAGGAGGTGCCCCTTGGAGAGGTGTAAACCATGCCTTTCCTCATCTCTTTAACTCTGTGCTGGCTTTGAATGGGGACCCTGGGTGTGTATCTTCCTCACCAACATGTGCTGGGTGACTTGTCTGTACCCTGCCATTTCTACTATGGCCATCCATTGTTGCCTAATGCTTCCAGGGGCAAGTCTTTCATCTATAGTTAGAAGTTTTTAAGAATCACCTGAGGAGCTTGTTAGAATGCAGATTCCTGGGTCCCATTTCAGAGATTCTGATTCGGTCTGTCTGAGGTGAGTCCAGGTAATCTGCATTGTAAACAAACCTGAAGTTTTTCTGGTCCATACATTCTGAGCAAACCTGAACTAAAAAGGCAGGAACTAAGTGTCATTTTTGACTTCCAACCTTCTGTGTCTCTTTCCACATCTAGCACCGTGCTGTTTTCTATGTACCATGTGCTTGGCATATAGTTGACACTCGATAAATATTTGATGAATGAATAAATGCATGCATGCATGAACTGTCAAGATCAACATTTTACAATCTTTTTCTGTCTAAGAACTTTGACATTGGGTGTCGTGCTTAGAGACCTACCACCATTAGAGGCCACAGCCTACAGAGAATTAGATAGCAACGCCCACCAATACCCAAGGCCATTCAGGTGCAGAGCCTGACTGAGCTTTATCATGATGGGAAAGATATGCCTTCTCTAAAGTGAGGAATCTACTTGCTGCTTGCTGTTCTGAAGCTAAGATCATTCTTCGAGGGTTCCCCACCCCCTGTTTTGTAGGTTCAATTAGGTGGGCCTGTCTTCTGAATCAGCAGGTGGATAATTAGTTTGGTTGCATTTGCAGGTAGAAAACTGGAGGCACTTTTTTCCCCCACAGGCAGAAAGGTGCATGTACGATCAGCGACTTGCAGGCTGATGCTCAACTGGTATAAATGCTGGAAACACACACACCCGCCCTGGATACCCAAATACGGTCTCTGACCTGGGGGACAGAAGAGAGAGACACAGAGGATGGTGTGCTCTGTGGAGGAGAGCTGTCTGGGCAGAGAAAGCTCCCATTTCCCTAGATTTCCTCAGAGGTCACTCTCCGGGTGCCCCCAGGAGCAGAAGGACATGCAGGAAGGTGGAATGTCCCCTGGTCCCAGAATTTTTTCAGAACGGCTGTCATTGTTTAAGTTAGAATATTGCCCGTTAATTGTTGGCTCAGAAAGCAAAATTATGAGCAGAGGAATGGTTCTGCATGGATTTAGTGTATCTGAATAATTTAGACCCCCGCCGTTCACTTGACAGGATTGTTTTTCTCTCACAGAAGCCTGCTGCTACAAGAATTAAAGCTGTCGGAGTAGCAGAGGCTGTGCTCAAGCTTAGTAATGAGGTTTATCAGTCAATAAATGATTTTATACAGCAAATTAAACTGTAAATTTCATTTAGGTGGTAAATATTTAGAGAATAAAGATATCTGGTTAATGAAGAGGGCTGGGTGTTTAAAAAAGAAGAGAAGAAAAAAGGAAATGTCAACCTTTTAAATCTTGAATGTAGTTGAGATTTCATGACAACTGGCTCACTTGCATCTAGCTTTCTCTGTAAATAACAGAGGAGTGTAACTTCATTGTTTGAGTATTTAAGGATGCAATGGAAAGCCCTCCCATCCTTTACTTGTATCTTCCACCAGATGAAAGCGACCTGGTTGTACAATGGTTAAGAGTTCAGCTGCTAACCAAAAGGTTGGCAGTTGAAACCCACCAGCTGCTCCATGCGAGAAAAGACCTAGCGATCTGCTCTCATAAAGATTTCAGCCTAGGAAACCCTATGGCCCTATAGGGTCGCTATGAGTTGGAAACAACTCAACAGTATCCAGCACCACCACCAGATGAGGTAATACTTCCCTCAGTCTTCAGGAATAAGCAAGAAAAAATCTGTAAAGTGCTTAACACAATACCCAGTACAAGACCATGGCTTCTGCTGTGATGCATCTTTAACGGCAGATATTCCAGAGCTGTACTGTTTTCCAATATGGTAGTCCCTAGCCACATGCGGGAGCCCTGGTGGGGCAGTGGTTAAGAGCTACGGCTGCTAACCAAAAGGTTGGCAGTTTGAATCCACCAGCTCCTCCCTGGAAACCCTACGGGGCAGCTCTACTCTGTTCTATAGGGTTGCTATGTGTCGGAATCGACTCAATGGCACCTAAAAGCAACATGTGGCTATTTGAATTTAAATTGACGTTAATTAAAATCAAATAAAAGGAAAAATTCAGGTCCAGAATTGCGTTAGCCACATCTCAAGTGTTCAACAGTCATATGTGGCTAGTGGCTACTTTAGTGGACAACACAGACATGGACATTCCCACATCACAGGGAGTTCTGGGGATAGTGCTGTTCCAGAGAGTCTGTCTAATGAGGTCGTGTTTCCTGAGCTAGGGCACCCAACAGATCAGATGGTACATGGAATGGGTTAATTGGCACATGAAATTGTTTATTATCATTAAAAAAAAAAACACCAGTCGGCATGGAGTCAGTTCTGACTCATGGTGACCCCATGTGTGTTCGAGTAGACCTCTGTTCCACAGAGGTCTCAACGGTGATTTTTCAGAGGCAGATCACCAGGACTTTGCCATGAGGTACCTCTGGGTGGACTTGAACCTCCCACCTTTCTGTTAGCATCCAAGCACGTTAACCATTTTTGTCTCCCAGGAACTCGTTCATTATCATATATTTACGTTTATGTGTAAGAGAAACATTATAACTCACTTATCAAATGTGAGATTTCACATACATCACTGCACATACATCAAGGCATTTAAGTAATGTAATGTTTAAAAAAATGAGTGGGTTTAAAGAAAATATTCAATAAATCAATATTCAAGCAAAGCCAAGCCCACTGCCATCCAGTCGATTCTGACTCATAGTGACCGTATAGGACAGAGTAGAACTGCCCCATAGAGTTTCCAAGGAGTGCCTGGTGGATTTGAACTGCTGACCTTTTGGTTAGCAGCCGTAGCACTCAACCACTACACCACCAAGGTTTCCAAATCAGTATTAGTTATAATTATTTGGCAAAAAATCTTGAAGTGGTATGCAAATGAATGACCGGTGTTTGAGAAATGCCGAGCCAACAGGCCCCAGGGATTGGAAAACTTCAAAGAAGGTGAAGGGAAAAGAAAAATGAGTGAAGTTGAGAGGGGGGAGGTAACAATGTCCAAATCAAACTTTTCCATCCTTTCAGTTTTGCTCTGGGCTGAACCAGACCATATCACTTGGCCATCTACCTGAGTCATAGTCAATACATGCTCCATAACAATGGTTCAGTCTTTGTGGTATTGCCAGGAATTCCACTCAATATCAACTCATTCTACATTTAAGATCTTTGGAACAGGGTTCTAGAAACTTCATGCAGCAGCCTAAAGGTCCCAACTATGACAGTGATTTGAAAACAGACTTTGTAGGTCACATGCCAAGAGTGAAGGTTGGGACTTTTTGATCTGAACCTCCTGGTTAATCTTCGTGTTGACAGTCCAGAGTCAAGTCACCATCAACTGGGAGGGTCCATCTCCTCCACCCCATGTTGCTTATTCTTTGAGCCAACTCCCTTCACCATCCTGTCCTAGTCCACTAGTGACTATCTCTGCTTAAAGGACATCCTCCTTTGTGAAACCTGGTACTGGTAACCTAGTACTTCAATCTGGTCTAAGGAAAATTACATCCAGAGCTGAAAACACCACTTTATCAACCAGAATCCGCAAAGAAAAAGATATCACATTCAACTTGGGTTTCTGGAAGAGAGCTAATAAAAGGACTATTGATAGAGGGGTGGTCAGGGTACAGGTTTAGAACTTTGTGCCTAGACCTGAAGGGACAAGGGGGAAGGAGAAGTTACTGCACCTGGAGGGAGAGGACTGCCTTACAGCAGCTGAGATCTCAAGTTGAGAGATGATGTTAGCTCATTATGAACTGCAGGGAGGGGGCCAGAAGAATAAACACCCTACCCACATTTCCCCCAGCTTTCTCATTTCTTACTGGTGCCTCCCATTGGCTGAGCCCAACTGGGAGGCAGAGAACAAGGATTCTGTTGATAAATCCTGCCTTCAAGGGCAGAGACCTGGGTGTAGAAGGGTGACGAATTCCTGGAAGAAACAAAGAGAAGCTACTAGAATAATTATTACCCCCATAAGGTTGAATATGCCTCATCTTTACGCTGAGTGTTGGTGGAGAGGCACTAAGGGCCCACGGGACCCGTGCTCTGTATTTACCCCACCCTCCCTTTTCAGGAGTTATCCCCATAGAGTCTCCTAGAGCTAAGCATCACTGACTGCTCCACCCTCAGAGAAACACCTTCATAGCCTATCTCTGAGAATAGGCTATTCTCTGTGAATCCATGCTATTTAACTAGCTTCTGCAGAACTTAGCCACAGTGTATAGGGGGAGCGGGGTGGAGGGGAAAGGCAGAGGTCCTATGCCCTTCTCTTTCCCTTTATGGTCTAAACATTCATGCCTTGGTGCACCCAAGCTCTCAAGAAAAAAGACCTAAAGGCCACATACAAGTTTAAATGCTTTCAACAACAAGTATGAGAAAACTCTATTTCAATCTTTCTTGAACAATAAGGATATTTGTTGGGACTACATGACTGGAAGTCCAGAGATCCTCAGAACATCACATTCTGACTCTGTCTCCTCACTCTGTCTTCTTCTCTGTGTTGGCTTTACCCACAGGCTGATAGCAGAAGGCTGCAGCCATTCTTGACCTCTACCCATACTCGACAATGGCCAGAAAAAGAAAGTTGCTGTCCAGTAGAAATAAAATGTGAGCCACATATGTAATTTAAACTTTTATAGTACTCACATTAAAGTAAAAATTAAAAAAAGTGAAATTAAATTTACGAAAAAAAAAAAAACCTGTTGTCGATTCCAAAAGCAAATTTACTGAGGTATATTTTATTCAACTCAATATACAAAATATCATTTCAATGTATAATCAACAGTAAAACATTATTATTGAGATTTTTTGCATCCTTTTTCTCATACCTTTGCAGTCTGATATGTTTTTTGTAGTTAAAGTACATCTCAATTCAGGCCTGCCACATCTCAAGTGCTCAGTAGCCACATGTGGCTTGCAACTACCTTACTGGGCAGCACAGCTCTAGAAGTTTCTCCCAGAAGAATGAAGACATTCCCAGCAAACTGCTTCTCCAATCCCTTTGACCCTAACAAGGTCATAGGCCCTTCATAGAACAATCCCTGGCAAGGGAGGTAATTTCCTTTGGACTAAACAAGATGATGAAGATGACATAGGACCTGTTCTGTTGTACGTAAGGTCGCCATGAGTTGGAGCTAACACAATGGCAACGAACAACAACAACCAAGCTTTGAAGCTCTGAGTGGAGCTGTTTTCCCCTGAAGCGTATGGGCTGCTTAAAGAATAGAAATACAAATTAAAATTTTAATAAAATGGGGTTTCTGTTGGAAAGGGGAGTGATGGATACTGGGTGGTCCACCAACAATGTCCAGGACAGACTGGCACCTCTATTGGTGAGCTTCACTGACCTGGCTTGAGGGGCCATTCTCTCCTTGATTTAAGTGCCTGTCCTCTGAAAAGAGAAACCTAAGAGAGGTATGGGGGAAGGTTTTCTCCTTCATGGGTCCAAAGAAAGCTGACGGTGATGTAACAGACCCCGTCATCCAACTCCAAGGAGATTGATTTAAGACGCATTTGCCTCATGGGGCTGATTGCACCTTTTGGGTAGAAAATTGCTTTGTCAAATAAACCCTATCCGCTGTTTAAGCTACTTCTCTGCCCTTAGTATCCAAAGGAACCAGAATGGAAATTCAGGTGCTTTCCTTTAGGGATGTGAGAGGCTAAAAAAAAAAAAAAATGTCAAGAGCCTGTGTGTGATTATAATAATGACGGTTACCAGTAATTAAGCACAGACTATGGACTGTGCATGGAGCACCTCATTTAATTTTCTAAAAAGAAAATAATAAGTAAAAGAGTAGGAGGTAGAAGCAAATACATTTGCGTTCTTTATTCAAGGAATATGAGTCATCAACTCCATTTCCTCACTGTTCATGCCTGTGAGAAAGACAAATACTGTGGAGTCCCATCAGCCAATCATGGAATATGGAATGGTTGTCCAAGCATGGCAGTGGCAAGGACTTGTTACGTATGAAATGGAATTGGAAACAGCCTGATCCTGGTGCCAGGGCAATACTAAGTTTAGGTTAGGATTACAAATCCCAAAGTATATGATTCTTAGGAAGGTGATTATATCTCTGGGTCCCCCAAGCCTAGCCCAGGTTGGGGACAGAGAAGATACAGAGAAAATACATGTTGAGTAGAACTGAAGTTCAGGTCTTCATCAGTTTTGAAAGCATGAACTTGGCTTTCAGCAAATCTGGGTTCTGTTTAGAGATCCATCAGGTAACTGGGACAAATGACATACAATCTCTAGGTCTCAATATTCTTATCTGTAAGATCGGGATAATGGCTACCTCATTGCATTGGAGCTTGGAGTAAATGAGACGATGCATAGCAAACAGTTACCATCGAGTTTACCACATAGCAAAAGCCCAATAAACATAATATTGATATTTATATTATCAATAATAATATCCACCACCACCACCACCACAACGATAATAAAGAAAAGTCCACTGGATAGAAATTACTTCACTTATTACGCCTTATGCATTTTGATGACCGAAAATGAGTTGTATTCGTCTTTTAAGCACCATAAAAACTTAATGTCCTGAATGAAAAGAAAAAGCTTAGTAAATATCTGTTGAAAGATGAATCAATGACTGAATCAATGGATAAAGTAGTATGTAAGTTGGTATCTTCTGGACGGAGAAGGGCCTTCCTGACAGAGGCAAGAGCAAGGTCCTAAACTAAAGGAGTCGTCCGTGGGTTGTACAAATGATTAATTTGCTCAGATGCTAACAGAAAGGCTGGCAGTTCAAGTCCACTTAGAGGCACCTTGAAAGAAAGGCCTAGTGATCTACTTCTGAAAAATCAGCCATTGAAAACCATATGGAGCACAGTTCTACTCTGACACACATGGAGTCACCATGAGTTGAAGATGACTTAATGGCAACTGTTTTTGTTTGTTTTGTTTTAAACTGAAGGCTCAGCAAACCTTTTTCTATAAAGAACCATATAGTAAATACTTCAGGCTTTGCAGTTCAGATTGTCTCTGTGGCAACTACTCAATTCAGCCATCGTAGTGCAAAAGCATAGACAATGCCTAAATATATGAGTATGGCTGTGTCCCAATAAAACTTGATTTACAAAAACACACGGTAGGTCACATTTGTCCTGTAGGCTGTATTTTGCCAACCCCTGTCCACAACAACCCCTCCCATGCAGGCCTCCCCTGAATGCAGCTCTCCCAACTGCTATGCAATCAGTCATTTCCTCCTCTGCAATTCTGAGGCATCTTGTTCATGCATCTACTTGAGAGAGTAGTTGCTGAATTGTCCTCTGGTGTCACTTAGTGTGTTCGCCACCTGCCATATTTATCTTTGATTTTAGATAAGAAATTGGGAACTTAAGAACTTCAGTATGGGCAAAGATCTGTCCCTCAGATGCTGAATTTCCTTTGAAGTGACTTGATAATTGGAGCTAAAAGAAGAGACCGCTCAGGCTGAGCAAATGGTCTTAGATGGTCTAGGAAGAAAGGCATGCAGCACCTAGGAGGAAATCATATTGACCACACACAAACTTAAGCCAGGGCTACGGTAGCTTACTCTTAGTGTCTGAAGGGTCCCTGTTCCCCACCCCACCCAGCCCAGATATTTCTCCAAAACTAACATATACACCATGAACTATTCCTTTGTTGAATATGGCATCTGTTAAACAGCTTTTAATAATAATAAAAAATCTTATTTTATCTGTGAACATCTGTGGCCATCTGGAAACTCTCCTCTCTAGCACTTCACTTTTAAGTTTGCTGTAATGATCAGATGTCCCTGCACAGATTCTGGGACAGATCTGGGTATTATTGAACAGACATCAGTCATGCCAATGTCGTGAGGCATGTCAATCTCAGCAGGGAAAGTGACAGCTTCCTTATCATCAAAATCAGCACGCTTTCTGATTAATTCGCTGATATTGTCAATAGCAGTTCATGACAGAGTTGGATATGAGCATATTTTTCTCCAACTCTTTCTTCCCTGTTGGTTCTCCTCCAGGAAGAAGGGCCAAATCTCTATTTTCTGTGGTAATTCCCCCACATTGTAGGCATAATTCATCCTGTTACTAAGTGCTTCCAACATAAATTCCTCTTTAACTTTGATACCAGGCAGAGGGCCCCTCTCTCTGAGCTTATTTTTATTTATTTATTTATTTAATTCGGGAAGCATCTAACTCATAATTTCTCCCCTTTTTGGCAGACCCTGGGAAACTGATTCAGGGATTACCTGAAGTTAGATAAATATTTGGACCAGGCCTACTATAGGCAGTGACTGTGTTCAGTGCTATGATGCTAAACCAGATAAATAGTCCCTGTCATTCAGGAACTCCGGGCTTAGCAAAAGGGTATAGGGTGGTTAGGGGTAAGTGGGGAGAGGGGACAAAGAAGTAGATCTCAGCTATATTCTCTTGCTTCCCAGGGAGCTGTTAAATCTATTTTTCTGTTTGTTTTAGTTTGGTTATGACTATTTAAAGTAGTCCTATTTCTGAAACAGTCCTATCTGCTTTCTGTATTAGTGAGTTCCCTTAAATCTTGTTCGAAAAATGGCATAGAGCCTCATGATAAATCCCTACTCTATGATTTCATATAATTAAAACCAACCAGTTTCCATCATTAGAATATTAATTTTGTTTGTTTGTCTTTTGTTCTTTTCAGTAGAGACAATTTAAGTTTCTCAATGAAAGCTCTGAAATCATTTGATAGATGGAGATGAAGAATGGGCTCCATCATGCTTTTCTGAACGAAGTAAAAACTTGAAAACTGCCCTCTGACACACTGGATGGTTGCTTAAGCCTAAGAATGACTCGTTTGGCTCTTGATAACTAAACCCTTCTTTTCCAGTAATTTCAGTTCTATTAATCACCTATTCAAAAACTGCCTTTTTTTTTTTTTTTTAGTGACTTCTATCTTTATGAATTTCTGGTTATGAAACCAGAGGTTAGTGATGCCCTCTCCAGGAGTTTTGGGGAGTGTCTTTTATGTTACATGCTAGGAATGCCATTGATATGTCAACTCTTAAAATAAATGGGCCATGGTCTGTGTCAGAATGATGGCCCCTCTGTGATTTAGAAAGAAAGAAAATATCCTGGTATTTGGAAATAGTAACTACACTGTGCAGAAGTTATACTGAAGTAGATATTGCATTATACCTATTAAGACCACCTTTGTGTTAAACACAGGTATGACAAAGAGCCTGTTTCTCCTAAAATAAAGTCTCTGAAACTCTGTTTTCTCAACTACAAAATAAGAATTATAATGTTTAATAAGCACTAAAGAGGTCTCTTCACATCCCACAAACCTTTATCTGAGAACATCTCCCCCACACCATACGTGAAGAGGTCTCTAAAATCACATGGCACCACATGAAATCACATTCCCAGCCACAATGGTCACATCTGTTTGGACTAAAGGTAGCCACTTGTCCCGGAAAGAATTATTTGGTGGTCGGCTGGACCAATCTGATTTTTCCCCTTGGGATAATGGAAATAGGACATAAAAATACAATGTCTTCAGTTGTGAGAATTAAGAATGTCAAGTTTACCATGGTATAGTCATGTTTGGGTAGGTAACATACAATAAGGCTGAGAAACCCAGTTTGCAAAGAATGAGAAAGAGTGAAAGAAAGAGAAAAGCAGATGCCCGCATAGAATTAGACACAGAGCCAAGGTGACCCTGGGAATGGGGGGAAGGGAGACTTGGTTGCCTCCAGTAACAGTTTTCCAGTTCCTGGTTCTCATCCCTTGGGAGATGTACTTACACTTCCTCTCCTTGGCTCCCATAAGACCCCTCCACATCTCTCCATTTAAGCCCCCTTTTTCTTTTACATAAGTTTTGTTTTGCCATTGAATATACCATAAGGCATAAAGATAAAAGATGTGCATCTGACATGCCTAGTACAGTGAAAAACTCAGAATTAACCAATGTTTTAGTTTCCCTTTCCATGTGCTGGTTGACACGTAACCTGCACCCGAAAAGCAGAGTTTGTCATCTGGAAAATGCTATAGTGATATAAGTTTAAATGGGATCATATAATCAAAAGGCCTTTAGGTAGTGGGCATTATTTAGGCATGGGAAAAAAGCCTCTTTCAGGAATAATCTGATTCCAAGCTTCTATCATTTTAATTTCAGTGTGTGTGCATGTATGTACACAATGAAAAATTATTTCATTCACTTTAAATCTATGGTTGTTTGATCATTGGTTCAAACCAATGAGCCTGCCTTCTTGCCAATGATTCATGCAAATGATGAGTCCTCCTCCTTTTTTGCTTGTCATCTTCTTCCTTCTTTGCTTGTCATCCTCCTCCTTCCTTTCCCTTCCATGGGTCTATAAGAGCGCAGGGGAAGAAGTGATTCATTCTGGCTTTGCCTCAGGCAGACAGTAAGGGTCACTGCAACTGGGTCTTCAGGATAACTAAGTGCATGGGGTGGGTGAAGATGAGGAAATCGAAGAAAATAAATGCTCTATGGACATAAATTCATATATTGAAGGAGCATGGCAACTTGACACTGGGAAGATTGAGGTTTGATTGTGAGAAACCTTGATAATTATAGTAAAGAGACTGGGTTTTAACTAAAAAGCAAAAAGCCCCATTCTGAGCCAACCGAATAGAAAATCCTTGTAGGCAAGTCAGACAGGTGAGAGATCTTCTGATAGCCAGACTTCAAAGATGGTCTTCAGCCATGAGACTCTACAGAGAAGTAGACAGGGAGAATTGCCTTAATTCCTGAGGACTTGGCAGTCCTGGTTACAGTCCACAATAGGGAGTGTGACTTGGCTTCTATGAAATAAACTTATATCCATGTGATAACCCTGGCACACATGGGGTCACCGTGAGTTGGAATTGACTGAATGGCAATGGGTTTGGTTTTGCTGTAGCTTCAGTTGGTTTCTGTATCTTACCACCAATGAGTCTAACCACCCTAGTCTTAACTCTCGTGAACCTGGAATTTTTGCAAAAGCCTGTTAAACTTCCCACATGATCCCAGTGTCTTCTCTTTCCTTGAAAGTAATTAAGCATATTGTTGCCTGATTAAATGCTTTGGGGAAAAAAAAACAGATGGTCTCCAATGAATCTCACCTCCCAATATGTACACCCTTGTGTAGTTGCCTCCACACTGAATCTGGGCTGGTCCTGTATCTCAGTTTCACCAGTGGAATGTGGCAGAAGTGACTGTTGGTTCCAGGACTAAGACTTCAGAATGCCTAGTAGCTCTCCCTTTTGTGCTTTTGAGACCTATCTTTCTGGAGACACCATGTGGAGGGACCACATGGGAGGCACATGGAGAGAGAAGTCTAAACATCCCACCATCCTAATTCAGCTCAACCTCCAACTCTCCTCGCAAGGTGCTAGACATATGAGTGAAGCCTTCCTAGGCTGTCTAGCCCCAACTACTATCTACTCAGCTGCATGAAAGATCCCAAGCAAGACCAGTAGAAGAACCATCCAGCTGACCCCTAGTCAACCCAGAGAGTTGTGAGAAACGATAAAATGGTTGTTTTAAGCCACTAAGATAACTGAAACAGGGCTCTTTGCTTTCCCCACCCCTTTCATTTTCTGCTTCACTCATACTTTAATTCTTCCCATATAACACACTTATTTTGCCTGCATTGTTGGGTACTGGGTTTTGGGTACTTGCTTTTATTAAAACATTCACCTATCATTTTGGCCTTCTCTTTTAAATCCCCATTGGCTGCTTTAGGGGCTGTATGTGCTGGGGGAATGTTGGAGATAATCAAAGAGTAAGCTCCAAGGAAGAATGAGCACTATGCATACGAACATGTCATTTCCATGGGGGAGTAGTTAACAGCATCCAGCATCAATTTCCAAGGCAAATGGTTTTGTTAAGGGAGGAGTTGACCATCTACAATCCTGAGAGGATGGATTTTCTAGAGGACTACTTAGCATGGCAGAGGACTCTTGTCATTGTTGTCACCCACTGTCCTGTAATTCAAGTGACTTCCTGTTCTCTGAATACACTGGCAACCTAACCACAGGGTGGAACAATGTGAAGATATCAAGTATCTTTGTGGCCTGGATGCTTCCTTCTTAATCTGTAACTCTTTGCTCCAGAGTAGGGAGTGTGCCTGCCTCCCTACCCACCATGAACGCTCAGTCTTTGATTCTCTTTGACCTCCCCACAGTCTGGTATCGATACATGTTCCAGCCCAGCTCTGCCCATTGGGTTCTCAGCTCTGTAATCTCTGATAATTTACTTAACTTCTCTAAGTTTCAGTTTCCCCTTATACAAAATATAAACAAGACTCATCTTGTGTGTTAGGCATCATAGTGGAAAGGCACAGTGTAATGGTTAGATGCATGGACTTCAGCATTACATCCCGCACCTATCTGGATGAACTTGGGCAAGTCTCATGGCTTCTTAAAAGTTTCAATTTTGAGTGAGATTAAGACTAGCCCCTACCGAAGGGTTGGGCACGAAGAGCAAATTCGATAATGCATGCCAAATCCTGAGCAAAGTGCCTGACAGGTGGAAAACTCTTAATAAATTGTAACTACTATTCTAGCACAAGGTGCTATAATTTTTTTTAATGATTGCCACATTTTAAAAATAATGTCATCATGGGTGTGTGGGGGTTTAAGCTACCTACCAGGGAAATATTTCACTTCAGTTGGAGTCCCCGAGACAATAGGACAGAAAAGAGATAGCAAAGGGGCTTATTCAGTTACCATTTTGCTCCTGACAAATAGACTTAAACCTTTTCTTCATGAAAACTATAACTGCAGCTAAATGTTCTCAGGAATGCTTCCCAATTTTAGACAGAGCCAGCACCATGCATGGTAAATGAAGATCAGCCGTAGTACGCCCCCATTGTCTTTTCACAGCTGCTTTACATAGCAGCATTTTTTGTTTTTATTAAATGCTCAAAATCTCCTAATCAGGATGTTGAACTAGGAGACTCAGGTTCCAGTCCAGGCTGTGTCACTTGGTAACTGTGTGCTTTTGGACAAGTTACTTAGCTTCTGGGAGTCTTGGTTTTCCCTCCAGTATGAATGAAATCACGACATGAAGGGACTTGTGGATTGAAGTATGGTTCAAATGTGATTTGTTTGGGGCAGTGAACTACTCTGCTAAAATGACAGTGTTACTCGAGTCAGGAGATGGCTTAGAGAAGTACCTCTGATCCTCGCAAAGCAGCTGATGAGGCAAAGATGGCTGCCAACTCTGGCTGGTTGGTTGGGACTGCTTAAGGAACTATGTTGAAAGGGATTCTGAGGATGCATCTGGTAGAGCATTAAAGAGTGGAGATTGATTGGTGATGTCTGCCACGGGCATGGGTAGAGAAATCACTGGTCACGTATGATCTGTCATCTCAGAGATAAGGGTATTTCCCTTGGGCCCAGCTGACTTTTCTTCAGCAAAGCAGAGTGCTAAGTGGGAAGAAGAGGAAGCAGCAGTTCCGGAAGACAAAGCCATGGTCTGACGGCAAGGACTCTCCCTTCATTTCAAGATGAGCAAGCCCAGAGCCCCCTGCCACCGTCAGGCTGAGCTCCAACAGGTGCGAGAGATGTTCCTTCTTCACATTTCCCCAAACTGCTCTGTCAAGTGTGATGCTGAAGGGTTGATACCGAGCCAGCCCTGCAACTTGGAAACTCATCAGCTCCCGTGGCTCAGAAACTCCCCTGGCTGCCTCAGCCCCTTTGGAGACACTCAAGACATAGCTGCTAACAAGCTCTGACACAAAGCAGCCAGCAGTCACTCGCAAGCAGACGCTCACTCCTCCAGCTTCACTGGCCTGCCTGCTCCTTGTTTGTTTTCCGACACGGAGATGAAAAAGCATACTAACGACTCCCAGTGAAATCCTCAAAGCGTTTAGAACGCCACGCTAAGCACATTGGTCTAAGCGTGTTTGTGCTTTCATTTGGTTTCATTGTTTTGCATTTCTTTCACAAGACCTTAAACAAGGTGCAAAGCAAGATGTTCATAAAACAACCAAACGCGAGTGGCATGGCTGTCTGCCTTCATTATTTCAACCCTGAGATTGACAGTAAAAGACATCACATTTCAATAAAATAAAAAGTATTGTCAGTAAAAAAAAAAATACAATGACATATAGAGATGCAGCACTATGATAAACTAGTAAAAAAAAAATTGACGAAAACCAGAAACACATAAGACTGCAATTTAATCTTTTTATTTGAAATATAAATATTGTTACTATCAAGCTTGACAGTATAGAAAATGTGTGCCCTGCAGCCTTCTGACAAAACAAAATTTATATTTAAAACTTCCTGAAATAATCCCTTTTATCCATAGGGTTGTGTCACATTGCAATGGCTCTGAGCCTACTGTATGGCCCTGTACCTTTAATTATTTTATGCCTAGAAGACACATTTTAAATAGAAGAGGCGGGTTACAAGAGTTTTGACAGGTGAAGCTGATTAAAATACTGACAACATGCACTCTATAGAATTCCCTGCAGTTTTTGTCAAAGGCCCATAGGAAAGTTAAAGATGAGAACCCAAAAAAAGTATTTTTGCCCACCAGCACAGTGTATCTTGGCCACGCGAGTATCATTTGCTGCCTGGCCCTTGCCAGAGAAACATTTGACAAAAATTCCCTTTTTCCAGTGTTGCACGGCCATGGACTGGAAAACTGTCAGCCGATTGAGTTGGCTAATCTGTTTCCAGTTAACAAAGCACAGGGCCTCTTTCCAAGGCCAGCTGTTTCGTCTCATTTGCCGATGAGGAGAAAAGCTGATGGCTTGCTTATTTATTTATCAGTTTCTTTTACAAGGGTGTTACAGACTGGGCTGGCTTCCTGGATCATGGCTGATCACTGTCCCCAGGTTGTTTCTCATTAGGAAGTGTGACTTTTACAACCTCAAGTGAAAATCCAGTCTCTACCAATCAAGCCACTCCCATTGCCCAACGTCCAGGGTAGTGAGCTAGAAGCCATTGTAGGAAAGGAGCCATAAATCTGGAGACATCTCTGAAACAAGGAGGTCTCTAGATAGATATCTGAGGCCTGAATTTTAGGGCTATATGTTCATGAAGTGGCTGAGTCTCATGCCCATTCAGTAGTTAATTCCACTGATTTTAATGGAGTAGCTACTCTGGGCAAGAGTCCCAAGATCTTTGCCCTTGAGAAGAGTACCCATCTTAAAACCATGGGCAAAAGAGAGACCACAGGTAGATATTTCTGGGATCATGCCCAGAGAAAAGAGTCCCTACGTGGTATAAATGGTTAAAGCCCTCAGCTGCTAACCAAAAGTTGGAGGTTTGAGTCCACCCAGAGGTGCCTCAAAAGGAAGGCCTGGCAATCTACTTCCAAAAAATCAGCTATTGAGAACCCTGTGAAACACTGTTCTACTCTGACACACAAAGGGTCATCATGAGTCAGAATGGACTCAACGGCAACTGGTTACCCAAAGAGAAGGAAGAGGTGATTGGGTGGGGCCAGCTTCTTAGGACCTCAAAATATTGGCTTGGCCTCTCTGATTTATGAATTCTCAGAAAAGATGGCTTGGGACAAGACTTATTTTACCACCAGTTCAAGATGCCACCAAAAGACTCGATGGCCTGGTAACCTTAGTGTAGCCCAGAGAGTCAATTTTTAACAGGCAATGTCAGATTCTTTCCATGGAGTCCACGCATCACTCTGAAGACCCTGGCTTCTTGACAAACTCACTAACAATTTAGTTAGTGGTCACTCCAGGAACTTTTCTAAGGGCTAGAAGAAAACATCACAAATGGTTAGTAGGACAAGCTTTAGAAGACAAGGAGACAGCGTTGAAGCACATTTAAGACCAGGGCTATGTAACCAGACTGCCTGACTTCAAATCTTGGCTCTACCACTTAAAAGTTCTGGGACTTTGGACAAGATATTTAACATCTCCATGCCTCCATTTGCTGAACCATGAAATGGATGGTGGTAATAACAGTACATCTGTACCATCCAGGGACTCCACATCCTTCATAAGGTTGTTTTAAAGATTAAATGAGGCAATACATAAGAAAGCACTTAATACAGTACCTGACACAGAGTAAACACACAAAAGTATTAAGTAATGTGGGCACTGTCATTGTTCGTGTTCTAGCTACCCTGTTCAAGCTCACTCCCAACTTTCAGGCCTTTGTACTTGCTGTTCCCTATGCCTGGGAAGTTCTTCATCATATCGTAACATGGCTGATACCCCTCCGGCAAATGTCAGTTCTGTCAGTCCTTCCTATGTAAAATGCACACACACGCACGTAGGGCTCAACAACTAACTTTCTACCTCACTTATAACACAACACTCTGACGTTAACCTATTTATCTGCTTTCTTTTTTATTGTCTGCTTTTCCTCATTAGAATGTAAGTTTCATAAGGTTAGGGCACTTGTCATTCTCATTAACTGAGGTTCCTCCTGTGTCTAGACCAGTATTCAGGTACTGTATCAGTCATGGTTCAACCACAGAAGCAGAATCACTAGGATGGATGGATAGATGGGTGGACGGATAGATGGATGGACAGATGGGTGAATAGATGGATAGACAGATAGATAGACAGAGACATAGACATAAATATGTAACTGTGTGTATCCACACACCCACATTAAGAGATTTATTACAGAGAATTGGCCATATATACTTGTGGGGGCTGGTTAAGCCATCTCTGCAAAACTGTTGTCTCCACGTCTAATGTGGAAGCATGAAGCCTACAGGACAGGGAGTCAGGAAAGAAAGATGGATAGAAATGGGCAAGATCAAAAGCAGGCTGGGAGCCTACGCCTTGAGCTGAAACACCTGGAGAAGGGCCTAAAATGCTGGTCAATTCATGTTGCCTCTGACCTGGGCGACAAGAGTGTCCTGTAGAAGTTAAGGCCCTCTGCCACAAGGCTAAACAAACGTCTGACCTAGGAATTGGAAAAGCTGAAGGAGGATCAAGGCGGAGGCAGAGAAACTGCAAGCCTGTACGCTGCTTCAGCCGACGAGGTGAGTCACAGATCAGCACAACCTGTGTGAGCCACAAAATGGCCCATGGTTGTCCATTACCCTTCACGTCTCCCTAGAATGTCCTGTGTGGCCCATCTTAACTTGAAACACACAAGGAAGAGAATTCTGAAAATGTGGTTAAGCCTAGCCTAAGTACATGGCAAAGCCATCACAGGCCAAAAAGGTCTCCAATACACCTGAATTAATGCAGTGATGGAAGGAAGGAACACTACCTTAGCGAATACAGAGCCAGACTTGCCCCACCGCACCTGGGAACGTTGAGCCACAAGCGCATGTGTATGCCTACAGATGACTGGGAAAGTACCCTGAGATTTTTATTTATTTATTTTTAAGCAAATATGGAATCTGTGAATAATAAGGATTGACTAGATAGATGCAGTTGTAGATTTTGATGAAGTTGTAAATATAGATTTTTGTTGTTGTGTGCCGTCCTATCGATGCTGACTCATAGCAACCCCATGTGACAGAGCAGAACTGCCCCATAGGATTTCCTAGGCTATAATCTTTATGGGGGCAGAGTGCCAGGTCTTTTCTCCTGTAGAGCCAGTGGTAGGTTCAAAACTCTTACCTTCTGATTAGCAGCTGAGCACTTAACTACTGTAACACCAGAACTTCCTGTAGATATACATATATTTATTTTAAAGAACTGGTTTACATAACTGTGGCAACTGACAAGTCCACAATCATTCAGGCAAGCTGGCTAGAAACTGAGGCAGGAGTGGATGCTTCATTCTTGAGGCAGAATTCGTTCTTCTCTGGGAAACTTTAGTTTTAAGGCTGTCAGATGATTGGGTGAGGCCCACCCACACTATCAAGAATAATCTCCTTTACTTAAAGCCAACTGACTGTAGGTATCAACCACATCTACAAAATATCTTCACAGCAAGACCTAAATTAATGTTTGATTAAATAACTGGGTACCATGGCCAAGCCACATTGACACATAAAATTAACCATCACAGTTGGTAAGTGAGATCAAGCCACGTGCTTCCCAATAGCAGAGTTTCCTACCTTCAGTGCTTAACAAAATGTCTGGTTTAGAGCAGATATTCAAAAAGAGTTCAAGTAATAAAGAAATATTGAATGAGCTACTTAAATGGTAATACCAATCTTTGCCCATTAGCATGTGGTTCTCTTCATGAACATATTCACCAAAATGCCATGTTGGGAGCAACTGATTTTCCCTTCTATGCAGGAATGGCTACAAAATTTGCAGGGCCCAGTGCAAAATAAAAATGCAGGCCCCTTGTTCAACCATTACGAAGAATTTCAAAATTGCAACAGTAGAACATGAAGCCAAGTGTGGGCCTTTAAGTCCAGGGCCCTGTGTGATGAATAGTCTCACACTCCTAAAGCCAGTCCTCCCTCCATCCATGATCTAATATGCTTCGGCAAGGGCCTTTCACATGGAGTTATTGGTAGCCCTGAACTGAGTCATTCTTTCTCATTCCCATACTCTGCTGTCTCTGACCAAAAATAACTTCTACATTAAGGGCCCCAAGAGAAATCTACTATTCTGCCCCTTAGACTATGCCCAAACATACAGGGCCTAGACCTTGCTGAGAAGCTCCTGGATATCTCCAAAAAAGGATGAAGACAGAACCTGATGACATTATTAGCCACAATACTGGGGGTCACTGCCACCTGGTTATGAGTTGTAGGAGAATTTCAAGGGTTTGGTAATTACTTAGAAAAAAGATACATGTTTGAAAACCCAGCTTCCCTCAGTGAAATTGGTCACTGAAATCTGGGACAGTCTGTCTATCTCAGAAACAATTATATTGACCTCCCACTTGTTGGCAGTTTTAATGGCCTAATAAGAAAAATTTGACATCCCCAGGCTGAGAAAAGTGAGAGAGGGACTCAAGCTTCCTCCAAAACTCATTTGAGCAATGATTTCTTCCCAGAGGATCTATCAAACAAAGGGAAGCCAAAATAGCAAGAGGGAAAATGGACCACTGACACTTCTCAGCGCAATGAATCCAAGACTATTTTTTTCCTGTACAACTTGCTCTGAATAAGACAAAGTTTGGCCCCTTGTGAGAGCTGCATGGTGCAGGAAGATAGGGCAGTTTGAGCATTTCAGTGGGTGTTCCTCAGGCTGCCTGGGCCTCGTCAAAACTCCCCTTCCCTCTGCCTTCCACACGCTGGTCTCATCCTGAGAGAGGATATCGTTCGAGTGGCAATGCCCATGTCCTACAATCCCCCAAGGCCACCTACACACCCAGAACCTTAAGCCACATTGTGCTTTAGAGTTACCTTTAATTCAACTAATTCTGGGGATTTTTAATCCAAGAAGCAATATGGAAGGGGCACTGGACTTAGATGATCCAGATACAAGCAGTGACCATGACAGCCTTTATTCTGGAACTTAAAATCTCTAAAATAGCAATAATAAACATAATGGGGAGGATCGAATCAGATGAACACGCCCTGGCATATGCTGGGTGCAAAGCAAACATATGACTGAATAAAAACGTTCCTTTATGTAATCCTGGTGAGTTATCATGAAAGTGTATGCTATGGCTTGAATTGTGTCCCACTCAAAAAAAAGCTATGTTGGGAGTCTTAATCCCTGTGCCTATGAATGTGATCCTGTTTGGAAATAGAGTCTTTGAAGATGTTATCAGTTAGGTTTACATGAGGTCATAGAGTAGGGTGGTCCTTATTCTATATGATTGGTATCCTTGTTAAAGAGGAGAAGATGCATAGAGACAGAGAGACAGAGAAGGATGTCATGTGATCCTGTAGTGGCAAGCCAAGGAACGCCTGAAGCTAACCAGAAGCTGGGAGAGAGGCATGGAACAGATTCTCCCTCAAAGACTCAGAAGGAATCAACATGGCTGACACACTGATTTGGACTTCAAGCCTCCAGAATCATGAGACAATATATTTCTGTTCTTCAAAGCCACCCAATTTGTGGTATTTTGTTACGGCAGCCATAGGAAGCTAATACAGTATATATAACAGATCTGTAATCCCAAACTTCTGCCTGGCTTGGTTCAAGAAAGATAATGATCCATATTCCCAAGAGAATGGGGGCTGTTTGTTGTAATGGGATTTGTCTTATATTTAAAGGAAACTGGTCCATTTCATGCTGTTCAATGCACTTTCAAATGTTACTTCACTTAACCTTGAACCAGATCAGTCAATTAGGTATCATCATCCCCATTTCACAGATGATGAGTTGAAGCTCAAGTATTAAATTCTTTTCTCAGGATCACAGAGCTACTGAGTTAGGATTAAACCACACATTGGTCTATCACAAAACTAGGGCCATATGCCTACACACAGTCACCCTGGGGACTTCTGCACAAAAGGGATGTGCAGCCTCTTGGCCAGATGAGTTCCCAAGTCTCCCTCCTCATCAACTTCTTCCTGCAAAGGTGCCCCAGCTTCTTCTTGCTGGCTATTTTCAACTTATTGGAAGCTGCCCTTTTATGTAATCCTTATAGATACCCAAGGTAATTCATCTGCTGCCCTGCATTTGGTTCATCTCATCTGTCTTCTTCCAAAACCTGGTAATTGTTTTGTTTTTGGTTCCAATTATGAAGAAGGATGAACAAGAAGTAGGAAACGAGCTGTGTGATGGATAAGCTAGAAGAGAGGCCCCCTTCCTTGTAATTGGCCTTTGAGGTCTTTAATGATTTTGGCCTAACTTGAAATAACTAGGTGGGAGAGGCTGTGAGAGAATTTATCCTCCAAAAACGCGGCCAGTTCTAGGAGGCGCTGGAGGACTGGTTAGTTCTGAGAATTTGCAGGCTCAGCAAACGGTGAGCTGGGGGAAGGTTACATTTAGGGTGACCACTTATCCTGGTTTGTCCAGGGCTTTCCTGGCTTTAGCATTGCAAGTTTCATATTCCAGGACACCTCTCCGTCCCAGGCAAACCAGGGTGTCTGGTCACCCTAGCTACACTGGGGAGAGGCAGACAGATGAGAAAGGGGAGGAAAATCCCTCTGAAGACTTTTCAGTGCAGCAAAGTTGTACTTGTCATGTATTGTATGTTGCTGCTATATGAACCAGACCCACTTCTGTCTCTCAAAGTTCAATATACAAGAGGTAAGAGATATGTCCTGAAAGAAATATGAAACAATATAGCTTGTAATTCACAAAATGCATGAATCAGGTCTATGGGGGGTGCAGTGACTGGGAGGGTGCTTGGTCATCGGCATTTGCATTCAGCTACAACTAGTGACAGTGAGGAGGAGAGGCAAGGGAGCCTAGCTTTCTGAATGCCAATCACATGTCCCAGCCCTCCATAGGCACCTTCTAATTGACGGGCATTCATGTAGTTTTCAGATTTGGCTATTACAAAAATTGGTGCTCTGAAAATTTTATTACCTGTCATTTGGTGAACATACGTACATATCTCTATCAGGTCTATGACCATACAACCTTGAGCGTGCCCTATTCCATCAATCTTAGAAGCTAAGCAGGGTTGGGCCTGGTTAGTACTTGGATGGGAGACCATCTGAGAATACTGGGTGCTATATGGAGCCCTGGTGGTGCAATGCTTAAGCTCTCAGCTGCTAACTTTATGGTTGGTGGTTCAAACCCATCCAGCTGCTCCAAGGAAGAAAGACCTGGCAATCTGCCCCCGTAATGATCCCCATAATGATTACATAGAAAACCCTATGGGGCAGTTCTTCTCTGTCCTACAGGGTCATCATTAGTCAGAATTGACTTGACATCACACAACAACAACACATATTCTTTAGGTTTGTTTTATACCAGAGAGTTTGCATGTCTATGCCCAACACTTGCCTATTTATTAATAAAATAGAAGCTTTGTCCCATCTGGTTCTATGCACACCCCCTTGACCAGAACTCCTGAGGGAAGAAGTGCTAAATCATGGACCCAAATCTCAATAAGGCAAAAGTAGAAGGGAGGGGCATGGCATTACAGATAACTGAGGAGGTGGGCAAGATTCAGGGAAAACTTACCTCCAACCTGGGTCAGAAAATCTAGCTCATTATTACTTTATCGTGTTTTGGTTAACACTTAATATCATTCTGAATCACTCCCATTAAACTATTCTTCTATGTTTCCCCTGCATAATGCCTTAAATAGAAACAAATTGCAACATTAGTTAACTGCATTACATCATGTGAATTTTAAACACCACAACTTGGGGGAAATAAAGCTTTATTAGGAGCCGAGTTATAAATCTACATTAGACAAAGCTGCAGATATTTTTGGAAAGCGTCAGCTATTGGAGCTACTGAAAGGAAATGAGTTTCTTTGAATTCTCCTCATACTGTGTGGTTTTCACTTATGCCACTGCCAGTATTTCAAGGCCCTGTCTACACAGCAAGGGTACAGTTGATCTTGGCTCGTCAAGTTGGGGGATGGTAAGTGGTGGGGTGCTGGCTTAGAGTTTATGAAGTGGAACCTAAAGTAGACCGCACTGTGGAAAAATAGAGGTTTTCAGTCAGAGCAGCACTCTGAGCTGAATTTGAAAAGCCAGTTACATGTATTTTGTTACAGCCAATCTTTGAAACTCTTAGTTTTGACGTGTGGATCAATGAATATTCTCAGCGTAGGACAGCATGAAGTTTACTCATTTAACAGATAATTTGTCAAAATATCAAGAACATGAAACTCAGAGTCAGTCAAGCCTCTATTTCTAACTTACGACCATGGGTAAGTTTCTTGACTTTTTTGATCAGGCTACCACGTACAGCTGTCCAAGTTGCTCACAGCAAAAAGTTTTCCAGATAAATGGGCCTGTGGAGGCTGAAAGTATGATTGTACCCCATCCATCAAGACATGGAGCTGAGCCTACCATGGCCTAAACAGTCACTCTGTAGGCTCATGGTGGCCCTGACTCTGAGCCTCAGATTCCTCACCTGTCAAATAGTGATAGAATCATGAACCTCACAGAACTGCTGTGAAAATTTTAAAAGATCTCACAGGTAAATGGCCCAGCACACTGCCTGAAACCTTACACATATTTGTTTGCCATACTTTTTTCCTTCTCAAATGTGATTTGAGAACAGAACATACCCCAAGAGTGTCACAGGCTGATCTCTTACCTTCGAGAGTCTCCTGTTCCCTTTAGCTGACAAGGAAGACCTCTTTGAAGCAGTGTGGACAGATATCTGATGCCAAATGGCTGAGTTCAGGGCAGCAGGCTACTACTCCCAACTTGCTGTGTCCTGTCAAAGGAAAACAAGGGTTAAATTTCCCTTGGCCTTACCTAGTTATATACCCAATTGTCCTCTATTCATTTTTATAATCACCCGTTCATTTAGCAGAAATTTACTGAGTTCCTGCTATATGCAATCCCTGTCCTGGGTGATAGGAGACATAGTTGTGAACAAGATAGGGAAGGCATCTCCTTTTCTGGGGCGGGGGCGGGGGGTTTAAAACATGGAGGAAGTTTATCACTTCACAGATCCATTCATCAGGTGGCCTCCGATGGGGGTTGCTTTGTTACAAAAGCAGTATATTGAGTATCACAGGAATTTAGGAAACTGGAAAAAAATACTGCTTAGAAGCACAGAGTATAGTATCCGCGTATCTGTGGATATGATGATGGCTGTTAAATGATAATGCTTATCAAATAAGATTCATGTAAATCAAGACAGATATTACAACAAATAATAACTGAAAGCAATCTGGTGATCCTAGTGAGAAATATAAGGCTTAAAAATAAGAACTGAGTCTGGCTCTAAACAAAAGGCCAAGATGACTATTTTATGTCAATTTCTACTCAATGGATTAAATCCTAAATATTCAATTTAATCCAGTTACAATACCGGAAACATCACAACCACTAATGATAAGATAGCCGTATCAGTTCCACTCTTTGAGCTACTGATCTATTTTTTGCCACTTGACAATTAAACTAATGTGATTAAAATGTGGTTGAGTTAGTGGCAGCATATAGACATCAACTATGATTGAGCAAAGAAGGAAAAAAAAAAAACGCAGAATATGGATATGTAAGACAGGAATCAAATGTAACTGTGTTCAATGCCTAACTCTAGGGCCAAGCTTTGCTTTATATTAGCAGATGATTTGTCCAAATAGGTAAGTTCCCAAGGTTGGGCCAAACCGAGGGAGCATCACCAGCTCAGTCTGAAATGATCCCACAATAAAACAGGAGAGATGGTCAGAATCTGCGAAATGGTGCTAAAGCTTGAAGCCAGAAATATGAGAACTCCATGTATTTAGTTGGAGGCACTAGGTTAAAGATGTCATGTAAACTATTAGAGACACGAGCGCAAAAGGAAAGCAGAAGGGACTAGCAGATCAAAAGGAAGTCATTTGTTTCTGTTGTAATTTTGCATCTGTTGAGTGTCTGTACGTAACACGTGCCCTAAGATTGATTTTGTGATAGCCCACGATTGATGGGGGGAGATTTTAGATGGGAAAGCTTAAAAGAAATTAAATAAGCCATATAAGAGGAATAGTATAACATAACACTCTAACAGAGATGGAGGGTGAGTGAGTGTGGTGGATGGTAGCAGAAAATAATAAAAGAACTGAGTTCTGCGAATACAGACAGCACATGTTTATGTTATAGCAATGGCATCATCGCACACTTGTGCCAATCTTTTCTGCATATTTAAACGCTTGGGCTATTTTTCTCTGTTTAATGTATTTTATAAGAGTTGAGCTTTGGAGATAAAATTCCAAACAACAGAAATTATTTCTGTTTTAGCAAAAGCTACATGAACTGTGTAAGGGCACCTTAAAACTGAGGCACCTGGCGTGACTAAATGACTGGCATGGGTCTGAATCAAATTCAAAATATGCGTACCCCCCACCTTGAATGAGCAAGTATGTGATTATGCTTACTGACAACTGATAAAAATGTTCTGTTCTCAAATAGAATGCTTGTAACTAATATATGACACAGTTGTGGTTTATAGTTAAGCAAATGATAAGAATGGCCCAGAAAGAGAATCATGAGAATGTCCCCCCCCAAAAAGATGTTTATAGAAGATTGTTTTCAGAAAATTCCTTATGCAGTTTCCCCAGAAAGTCTGTGATTAACTGACACTATGAAAGGTTTACTTGTGACACGTGTGTAACCCCCAGTTCTCCTGTATAAAAGCTCCTCTTTCCTTTCAGACGTTGTAGCACCTGGTGTTTTACCAAGTGTTTACCCAGCTTCGGCCGTAACAAATCCACAATAAAACTCTATCCTTCTGTCCTTACAGAGTTCTTGTTATTTTTACACTTTGGAAGAACTGATAAGTGTGAGGTTGTCAGTGAGGTGGCATAGGGAGTTTATCTGCACGTTTGTTATTTTTATTTTTTAATTTTTTTATTAACTTTTATTAAGCTTCAAGTGAACGTTTACAAATCAAGTCAGACTGTCACATATAAGTTTATATACACCTTACTCCGTACTCCCACTTGCTCTCCCCCTAATGAGTCAGCCCTTCCAGTCTCTCCTTTCGTGACAATTTTGCCAGCTTCCAACTCTCTCTATCCTCCCATCCCCCCTCCAGACAGGAGATGCCAACACACTCTCAAGTGTCGACCTGATATAATTATCTCACGCTTCATCAGCATCTCTCTCCTACCCACTGTCCAGTCCCTTTCATGTCTGATGAGTTGTCTTCAGGAATGGTTCCTGTCCTGGGCCAACAGAAGGTTTGGGGACCATGACCACCAGGATTCCTCTAGTCACATCCAGACCATTAAGTATGGTCTTTTTATGAGATTTGGGGTCTGCACCCCACTGATCTCCTGCTCCCTCAGGGGTTCTCTGTTGTGTTCCCTGTCAGGGCAGTCATCGGTTGTGGCCTGGCACCAACTAGTTCTTCCGGTCTCAGGATGATGTAGGTCTCTGGTTCATGTGGCCCTTTCTGTCTCTTGGGCTCTTAGTTATCGTGTGACCTTGGTGTTCTTCATTCTCCTTTGATCCAGGTGGGTTGAGACCAATTAATGCATCTTAGATGGCCACTTGTTAGCATTTAAGACCCCAGACACCACACTTCAAAGTGGGATGCAGAATGTTTTCATAATAGAATTATTTTGCCAATTAACTTAGAAGTCCCCCTAAACCATGGTCCCCAAACCCCTGCCCTTGCTCCGCTGACCTTTGAAGCATTCAGTTTATCCCAGAAACTTCTTTGCTTTTGGTCCAGTCCAGTTGAGCTGACCTTCCATGTATTGGGTACTGTCCTTCCCTTCACCTAAAGCAGTTCTTATCTACTAATTACTCAGTAAAAACCCTCTCCCACCCTCCCTCCCTCTCCCCCTCGTAACCACAAAAGTATGTGTTCTTCTCAGTTTATACTATTTCTCAAGATCTTATAATAGTGGTCTTATACAATATTTGTCCTTTTGCCTCTGACTAATTTCGCTCAGCATAATGCCTTCCAGGTTCCTCCATGCTATGAAATGTTTCACAGATTCGTCACTGTTCTTTAACGATGCATAGTATTCCATTGTATGGATATACCACTTGTTATTTTTATTTTTGCAATGAGAATTCGTTTAGGAAATTCGTTTGTAATTAAAAATAAATATTAAAAAAGATATGATGGCTGCACTTATTTTTTTAATTTTTAGATGAGCATTTTTTAGTTTTTTGGTATAGTACTATGAATTTTAACATATGCATAGACTCATGTGACTACCACCACAGTCAAGCTTCAGAACAGTTTCATCACCCCCTCCAAAAAAAAAAGCCTCATGCTACCCTTTGGTAGTCACATACTCCTCCCATCCTTAACACCTGACAACCACTGATCTGTTCTTTTTGAAGTAGTTTTATCTTTTCAACAATGTGATATGAATGAAATTATATAGAATATAACCTTTGAGATTGGCTTTTTCTCCTTAGCATAATGTCTTTGAGATTCATCCAAGTTGTATGTATCAATAGTTCATTCCTTTTTATTGCTGAGCATATTCCACTGGATGTATGTAACATGTTTTTTTATCCATTCACCCAGTGAAGGACATTTGGGTTGTTTCCAATTTTTGACAATTATGAGTAGATCTGTTATAAATATTTGGGTGTAAGTTTTGTGAAAACTTAAGTTTTCATTTCTCTAGGGTATATAAATACCCAGGAGTACGATTGCTGCTGGGTCATATGGTAATGTGTTTAACTTTATGATAAACCACCAACAGTTCTCCAGAGTGATTGCACCATTTTACATGCCCACCAACAATGTAAGAGTTGCTCTGCATCCTCACCATCACTTGGTATTGTCAGCAATTTTTTTTAATAATAGTGTAGTGGTATCTCACTGTAGCTTTAACTCGTCATCTCCCTAACTGCTAATGACTGAACACCTCGTTATGTGCTATTTATGTTCTGTGTACCCTCTTTGGTGACATATCCATTCAAATCTGTTGCTCATTTTTAAATTAGGTTATTTGCTTTCTTACTGTTGAGTTTTGAGAGTTCTTATACATTTTTAATATAAGCCCTTTGTCATACATGTGATTTGCAAATACTTTCTCCTAGTCTGTAGCTAATATTTTCATTCTTTAGGAATGTCTTTCACAGAGCAAAATTCTGGTCTTCTTCCCTGGTTTCCTTGCTACTGTTTACTTCCAGAGTCTTCACACTCTTATCAAGGTTTTACATTAAGGGAGAGACAGGATGGAATGTGTGTCACCATCTTACCTGAAACTGAAATCTGCTAAACCTATGCTTTCAGGTTTATCCTTAGAAATGTGTATTACCACAGACAAAACTTAGGTATTGAAGTCAGATTTGAGATCAATTTTTTTTTTTTTAACACTTATTTGCTAAACTTGGACCATTGTTTGATGTCTGTAAACCCCCTTTCCTTTCCTTGTTAAGCTGGGAGAATAATGCATGCCACTGAGTATACTGTCTAGTTCAACTGAGGTGATGTAGGGAGTATCTGACACAGAGCACGTGCTTAATTATGATTCACTCATTGCCTCCCCTTCCCCTTTCCCTCACTGATGTTACTCTCGGACAGCAATGATGGTGGTGGTATTTGGAGCGTGAGGAGCCATATTCAAGCTAAGTTTGCAACATCTCATGGCTAGAAGTGGTGGGAAGGGAAAGGAAAGAAGTTACTAGCTAGATAAGATTTAAAAAAAAAAAAAATTGCTGTCAAGTTGATTCTGACTTATAGGAACTGTATAGGGAAGAGTACAACTGTCTCCCATAGGGTTTTCAAGGCTATAATCTTTATGGGAGCAGATCGCCACATCTTTCTTCCACAGAGTGGCTGGTGGGTTTGAATCACTGACCTTTCGGTTAACAGCCAAATGTTTAACTACTGTGCCACCAGGGCTCCTTAGGTACGCTTTCGGGAATTTAAACACGAGAACCTATGATTCTATAGAAAAAGAGTTCAAAGAATTTTAAAAACAGCATAAAACCATCAAGGGAGCAAGGCTGGAATGTCATTTTCCTATTTAATGTATCATTAGGAAGATCCCTATTAACACACCACAGCAGCTGTTACATTGTAAATGCTTAAAAAATGACAGTAAGAAATTACAATATACATACTTAAAAGCCCAGCCTTACACTCCAGCATTGAGAATAAGTGAAACATACCAGAAAGTGATCGATCATTATCTGAAGTAACAACTGTTACTTTTGGGGTAGCATATAATAATAGAAATATCAAAAAATAATAATAATATCGAGTGTCCAAATCCTGAAAGTATATACCGCAGGGTTAAGATGAAGCTTTCCATATTGGCGAGGTCCCCTTTATTAAGGACCATTCTGGAAGTGGTACTGCAGACTCCTTGCTGTTTCTGTTGGAGTAACATTCAGCATTCTGCATGGGTTCCTCACTTTGAGAACACCAAGGGGTTCTGCTCTCCAGTTTCAGTAGCAGCAATAACTGGACATCTTCTAAGTGACCAGTCTATTTCTCTTTCATCTCCTCTGTCAGTCATGTACCCCGCTTTGTGTTGGCCAGAACATTTGGATCCATATTTGGGGCCTGCTTCTATCCAATGGATGAGGACACAGGATATGCCCTAATGCACTCTGTGTATTGACCACAGGGCTGGTTTTGTTTGTTTGTGGTAAGCATGTATGTTACTCCCCCTATTTGGAAAGGAAAGACTTGGGTAAGAACCTCCTGACCATTCTTCTTAACTCCTGTTTCACTGACTCTGCAATCTTTTCTCCTCATAGCAACAAAGATAATTGTTCTACCAGAAATGCCCTCTTCCATTCCACTTGGCAAAATTGAAACATTCTTCAAGTATCAACTCACATATTCTCCAACTGTCTCAAATTCTCTCACTCATCACCATTCCAGGATTACTTTGTCTCTTCTATTCCTTAATAAATGTATTTTTCTAATTTATTGAATAAAAAATTTTTTAGTACTTGAAATGTGTACAAAGGAATGGGAAAATCTTTCCTTGGGGGATACAAACAAAAACAAAAAAACACAACCTTGCCCTAGATCGGGCTTATGGTCAAGAAGGAAAAAGATAAACCGATTTTTTTTAAAGTTTGGAGACCATAAACCAAACCAGTGCCATCGAGTCGATTCCGACTCATAGCTTCCCTATAGGACAGAGTAGAACTGCCCCACAGAGTTTCCAAGGAGGGCCTGGTGGATTCGAACTGCCAACCCTTTGGTTAGCAGCCGTAGCACTTAACCACTACGCCACCAGGGTTTCCTTGGAGACCATAAGACAGTCTAAATGCTATAATGAAATATTACACGTTATAGAGTTCAGAATGGATCTTTTCACACATCTTAGATGTGAGCTGACATTCTCAATGTTCTTCTTAATTGTTTCTTATCTCCTTGGAGGAAGATGAAAATGATGATAATGATAATTATGTATTTATTATCCATTCCTTTGTGCCAGGCACTGTGCTAAAATGCTTTATATCTGGGATTTTCAAACGTGGTCACATGTTAGGAACACCTGGAAAGCCTTTACATATCCCAATCTGCACTCAAACCCATGAAATCAGAATCTACTGAGTGGAACCCAGGCATTTGTATTTTTATAGCTCCCCAAGCAATTTCAACGTGCAAGCAAGATTGAGAATTGCTGCCTTATGTGCATTATATCAGTGTTTTCCAGGTTATCCTAATGACAATTATCATTGGGAATAAAGTAAAAAGAGATAATAGAGGTTGGAGCAGCAGCCAGGGAATGGTGTACTGGACGGACTGCTAGACTCCTGAATCCCTTCCATCTTGTTACCACCCTAGGAAATTGTCCATGGAGTTGAAATAGTCATTGCCATCATTTCTGATCTTACATAATTGAGCCATTTTTTATCAAATTAATATTAGCCACTTTGGAGGTGGAGCCAACATAGCACTATAGACAGAAGCACCACACTGTCCCTCCAGAGCAAAGACCCAAAAAGCTAAGAAAAACAGAGACAAACGTCAATCCTGGAACCATAAGCATCAAATGAAGAGATAAAGAACTCAAACAAGCACCAAACGGAATAAGAAACTGACTAGAACAGAGAGTGAGGAAAGACATGGAGTGGAGGTCCCTTATCAGCTAACGCAGCAGGGATTCACCATCTTGGACTCCTATGGGAGATGGGTGGACAGAGAATACTGGAAAGTAGCTTCACAACCTCCCAGCAGGAGACAGAGCACCTGGTAACCAGTGATACATGCTTTCCCATCCCCCACTCTTCTTCCCCCTACTCAGCCTCTGCTGCTTCCCAGCAGGCTGTGATCTCTCCATCAGGAAGCACCAGCTCCATGCCACTTGGATTTGCCTTCTCCACACCAGTCACCTCCTTCAGTACCATTTCTTTGTTGCCGATATTGCTTTTTTCGGCTCCTTTTTGTTTCTTCCGTGTCTCTCAACTCTCCCCCTCTTTTCTCTCAAACACCTGGCTCTGTGTGCCATCTTTGCTTCTTCTTCACAGGCTGTGAAGCACCTCTCAGCTGGGGAACTGTTTCCCTGGTCCGCAGCAGCATGTTGCTGGGATCCTCGAGGTCTTTTTTCTTTTTGTTTTTTTTTATTCCTCGGTTTCTCATCATTCTCTACTTACCTTCTTTTCCTGTCTCCTGAATACCTAGCGCTGTGTGCCAGCTCTGCCCCTTCCAGCCAGGCTGTGCTACACAGCTTAGGAACCACTTCCATGGTCTGCACAGCCACGCCAGTGGGATCCCTGGGGGCATTTCTCTTCTTTTTTTTAAATTTTTTTTTCTTTTTTTCCTTTTTGGTTTTCTTCATTTCTCAGTAACTCCTCTCTCTCTACTTACCTTCTTTTCCTGTCTCCTGAATACCTGGTGCTGTGTGCCATCTGCCCTTTCTAGCTGGGCTATAACGTGTGGCTTGGCAGTGACTTGCTGGGTCTGCACAGCTGTGCTGGTGGGATCCCTGGAAGCATTTTTTTTTTTTCTCTTTTATTTTTCTTCATTTCTCAGTTTCTCATCTCTACTTTCCTTCTTTTCCTGTCTCCTAAATACCTGCTGCCATGTGCCATCTTTGCCCCTTCTAGACAGGCTGTGCCCCAAGGACTGGAAGCCACTTCCCCAATCACCAGTGGGATCCCTGGGGGCATTTCTTTTTATTTTTTTTCTCTTTTTTCTTCATGTCTTAGTTTCTCATCTCTCTCTACTTTCCTTCTTTTCCTGTCTCCTAAATACCTGGTGTTGTGTGCCATCTCTGCCTCCTCTAGATGGGCTGTGCCCCGAGGCCTAGGAGCCACTTCCCCAGTTGCTGGTTGGATCCCTGGGGCATTTCCTTTTCTTTCTTTGTATAAATTTTTTTTTAATTTATTTTCCTCTTTTTTTTTTTTTCCTTTTCTTCATTCCTCAGTTTCTTGTCTCTCCACTCCAATGGCAGGCTCCCTCAGCACTTTTTTTTTGGCTCCTGTTTCTCTCTACTTGCTCTCTTCTTTCCCATACCAACTTAGCTCCATGCATCACAACCTCCCTCCTCCCTCCTGCCTATCTGTACTGTGTGCTGAACACCACACCACTGAGCAGCACAAACACAGCCTACCAAACCTGCCCTGCACTGACCACCAGCCAGCCCTGTTGGCCCCAGAATATACCACAAACAACCCATCTCAGTCCTTTCCCTTCAGCTGGACCTGCCCTGCTGCACCAAAGCTAAGCAACTGGCCCTGCCCACTGGACAAGGTTGTGAGAAATAGCGTATCCACAGATGAGCAGATAACAGAGAATGCACAGCCCACCTGCTCAGACATGACCAAATAAAACAAAATAGCAGGGTGAAATAAACAAATCTACAATCAGTAAATGAAAAAAATAACTACTGAATATCTTGAAGACAGAAGACAATATCAAAACTTGTAAAAAAAAAAAAACCAGGACAGGAAAATTCCAGTAGGCATCCAAAATAAAACACCAGATAACTTTCCAGTAGAAGAAAAGGCACTGGAACTACCTGATATAGAATTCAAATCTCTAATATTCAGAGCTATGCAAGAGTTGAAGCAAAAAACAGACAAAAAATGAGGGAAAAAATAGACAATTTCATGAGAAAAGCAGACAAAACCATGGAAAAGACAGACAAAACAAAAGAAGAATTCAAGAAAATAATACAAGAGCAAAATGTCAAAATAAGTTCACAACAAAAAATCATACAAAAACAACACAATTAGAAATCCAAAAGATAAGCAACAAGATTTCAGAAATGGACAGTGTCACAGAAGGTCTGAGGAGCAGGTTTGAAACAATGGAAGACACTATCAGCGAAATTGAAGACAAATACTTGGGTACTACTTTGTTTAAGGAAAAATCAGAAAAAAGAATGAAGAAAAACGAAGAAACCATAAGAATGATATGAGATACAGTCAAAAGCAAAAATCTTCAAGTGACTGGAGTTTCAGAAGAGGGGGAAAAATACAGAAAACACAGAGAGGATCATGAAGAACTGCTGATAGAAAACTTCCCTAACATCATGAAAGATGAAAAGCTGACCATCCAAGAAGCTCAATGAACCCTATATGACAACAATAAACTCACACCTATCATGAAGGATAGACCCCAAAAGAAAACTACCAAGGCATGTCATAATCACACTCGCTAAAACCAAAGACAAAGAAGGAATCTTGAGAACAGCTCGAGAAAAAGGAAAAGTCACATACAGTGGAGAATAATAAGACTAAGCTCTGATCACTTGGCAGAAACCATGCAGACAAGAAGGCAATGTGATGACATATATAAAACCTTGAAAGAAAAAATATTGCCAAACAAGAATAATATATCCTGCAAAACTCTTGTTCAAAAATGGTGGTAAAATTAGGACACCTCCAGATAAACAGAAATTAAGGGAATACGTAAAAATGAAACCAAATTTACAAGAATTATTAAAGGAGTCCTTCGGATTGGGAACAACATCAAACAACAGCCTGAATATAGGACACCAGCCAGATATCAACCAATGAAATGAATTATCGAGGACTATTCAAAACTAAAAGATTTACAATAGGGAACCAAAGACTTTAATTTGTAAATGACAACAACATCAGAACAATAAAATTGGGGATTAACGGAGTAGGGATAGAACTTTCTAATGGAGAGGAAGGTAAGGTGATACCAAGAAATAAAACATTGGTTCAAACCTAAGGAGAAAAGGGTAAATTTCAAGGTAACCACAAAAAAGTTAACAAACCTACTCAACAAAATAAAGAAAACGAAGTCTCAGTAAAAACAAAATCTACAAAAACAAAAGAAATGAAAAAAAAATCCACAAACAAAAGGAATTCAGCATAGCAGAGTAAGAGGAACAAAAAAAAATCAGTACCCACACACACAAAAAGGGCACTATAAAATGACAGCAATAAGCTCACACCTATTAATAATTACAGTGACTGTACATGGCCTAAATCCACCCCTAAAGAGACAGTGACAGAATGGATTAAAAAAAGAAAAAAAAAAAAAAAACAGAATCCATCAATATGCTGTCTACAAGAGACACACCTTAGAAACAAAGACATAAATTTATTAAAAATCAACAGATGGAAAAAACATATCAAGCAAACAGCTACCCAAAAAAGAGCAGGAGTGGCAATACTAATCTCAAATAAAATAGACTCTAAAACAAAATCCACCATAAAAGACAAAGAAGGGTATTATATAATGATTAAAGGGAGGATCCACCATGAAGACATAACCCTAATAAATATCTACGCTCCCAATAACAGGGCTCCAAAATATAAAACAAACTCTAACAGCACTGAAAAGAGAAACTGACAGTTTCTCAGTAATAGTAGGAGACTTCAACACACCACTCTTGGTAAAGGACAGAACATCTAAAAGAAACTCAACAAAGATACAGAAGATCTAAAGGCCACAATCAACCAACTCGAATTCATAGACATATATAGAACACTACAACCAACAGCTGCAAAGTACACATTCTTTTCCAATGTACATGAAATGTTCTCCAGAATAGTCCATATCTTAGGCCACAAGGCAACCCTTAACAAAATCCACAACACTGAGACAATAGAAAGTATCTTCTCTGATCACAATGCCATCAAAGTAGAAATTAACAACAGGAAGAGCAAGGAAAAAAAAAATCAATCACGTGGAAACTGAATAACACCCTGCATAAAAACCGCTAGGTAATAGAAGAAATCAAAGATGGAATAAAAAAAAATCCTAGAATCAAATGAGAATGAAAACACATTACACGAAAATATTTGGTACACAGCAAAGGCAGTCCTAAGAGGTCAATTTACAGCAATAGATGCACACATCAAAAAAGAATAAAGGGGCAAAACCAAAACATTAGCTACACAATGCGAACAAATAGAGAACAGAAAAAAAGCCCACAGCCACCAGAATAAAGGAAATGATACAAATCAGAGCAGAAATGAATGCAATAGAGAATAGAAAAACAATAAAAAGAATCAACAAAACCAAAAGTTGGTTCTTTGAAAGGATCAACAAAATTGACAAACCACTGGCCAAACTGACAAAAGAAAAACAGGAGAGGACACAAATAACCCAAAGAAGGAATAAAATGAGGGGACATTACAAGAGGCCTAACTGAAACAGAAAGGATTATAACAGAGTATTACGAAAAACTATCCTCCAACAAATTTGAAAACCTAGAGGAAATGGGCAAATTTCTCGAAACACACTACGTACCCAAACTAACACAAACTGATGTTGAAAATCTGAACAGACCTATAATGGGAGAAGAGATTGAAAAGGTGATATTAAAAAAAAAAAAAAAAAAACTCTGAACAACAACAACAAAAAACCCTGGCCCAGATAGCTTCACTGGAGAATTCTACCAAAAATTAAGAGAAAAGCTTACACCTGTACTACTCAAACTATTTCAGAACATAAAAAAGGAAGTGATAATTCCAAATTCATTCTACGAAGCCAGCATAACTCTAATACCAAAATCAGGCAAAGACATCACAAAAAAAGAAAATTACAGACCAACATCTCTCATGAATATAGATGCAAAAATTCTCAACAAAATTCTAGCCAATGGAATTCAGCATCATATCAAGAATATAATACACCACAACCAAGTAGGAGTCATACCAGGTATGCTAGGATGGTTCAACATTAGAAAATCAATCAACGTAATCCACCACATAAATAATCACATGATCATCTCAATCGACACAGAAAAGGCATTTGACAAAGTCCAACACTCATTCCTGATTTAAAAAAAAAAAAACTCTCAATAAAATAGGTATAGAAGAAAAACTCCTCTACATGATAAAGGACATCCATACCAAACCAACAGGCAACATCATTCTTAATGGAGAGAGGCTGAAAACATTCCCCTTGAGAACAGAAACAAGACAAGGATGCCATTTATTACCACTCCTATTTAACATTGTACTCTAAGTCCTATCTAGAGCAATAAGGCAAGAAAAAGAAATAAAGGGCATCCAAATTGGTAATGAAGAAATAAAACTGTTCCTATTTGAGGATGATATGATACTATACACAGAAAACCAAAAGACTACATGAGAAAACTGGAATAGAAAGATTTGGCAGAGTAGCTGGTTGAAGATAAACATACGAAAGTCAGTTAGATTCCTATACACCAATAAACAGAATGATGAAAAGGACATCAGAAAAACAATACCATTTATAATAGCCCCTAAAAAAATAAAAACAACTTAGGAATAAATCTAACCAGGGATGTAAAAGACTTATATAAAGAAAACAAAACACTATTGCAAGAAACCAAAAGAGATCTACATAAATGGAAAAACATACCATGCTCATGGATAGGTAAACTCAACATTGTGAAAATGACAATTCTACTCAATGCAATCTATAAAAACAATGTAATTCTGATCCATATATCAACAACATTCTTTAAACAGATGGAAAAACTCATCATTAACTTTATATGGAAAGGGAAGAGGCAGTGGATAAATAAAGTTCTATTGAAGAAGAATAAAGTAGGAGGACTCAAATACTTGACATCCCACTAAAACCCACTGCCATCGAGTTGATTCCGACTCATAGAGACCCTACAGGACAGAGTAGAACTGCCCGATAGAGTTTCCAAGGAGCACCTGGCGGATCGAGCTGCCGATCTCTTGGTTAACAGCCGTAGCACTTAATCACTATGGCACCAGCGTTTCCAATACTTGACATCAGAACCTACTACACAGCTACAATACTCAAAATAGTCAAAACAGCCTGGTACTCGTACATTGACAAATACATTGACGAGTGGAACAGAATTGAGAACCCAGATGTAAGTCCATTCACCTAAGGTCACCAAAGTCCATTAAATGGGGAAAAGACAGTCTTTTTAACATATGGTGCTGGCAAAACTGGATGTCCACCTGCAAAAAAAAAAATGAAACTTGACCCATACCTCACACCCTACACAAAAACTAATTCAAAATGGATCAACAATCTAAATATAAAACCCAAAACTACAAAGATCATATAAGAAAAAAGAATAGAATCAACACTAGAGGCCCTGATACATGGCATTAACGGTATACAAACCATAATAACAACACACAAACTCCAGAAGATAAGCTAGATAACTGGCGCTCATCAAAAGACTTCACCAAAAGAATAAAAGAGAACCTACAGGCTGGTAAAAAAAAAATTTGGCTATTACAAATCCACCAAAGGTCTAATCTCTAAAATCTACAGAAAAACCCAACACCTCTTCAACAAAAAGACAAATAATCTAATTAGAAAATGGGCAATGAACAGACACTTCACCAAAGAAAACATTCAAGCAGCCAACAGACAAATGAAGAAATGCTCACAATCACTAGCCATTAGAGAAATACAAATCAAAACCACAATGAGATACCATTTCACCCTGGCATTATTGCCATAAAAAAAAAAAAAAAAAACATAAAATAACAAATGTTGGAGAGGCTGTGGGAAGACTGGAACTCTTCTGCACTGCTGGTGACAATAAAAATGGTACAACCACTTTGGAAAACAATGTGGTGCTTCCTTAAAAAGATAGAAATAGAAATACCATAAAACCACCCAGTGCCATATGATCCAGTAATGCCACTCCCAGGAGTATATCCTAGAGAAATAAGAGCCATCACACAAATAGACATATGCATGCCCATGTTCACTGCGGCACTGTTCACAATAGCAAAAAGATGGAAACAACCTAGATGTCCATCAACAAATGAATGGATAAACAAACTATGGTACATACACACAATGGAGTACATACACAAAATGGTACATACCGACAATGCAGTATGCAACAATAAAGAACAATGATGAATCTGGGAAGCATTTCACAACATGGATGAATCTGGAGAGCATTATGCTGAGTAAAATAAGTCAATCACAAAAGGATAAATATTGTAGCAAACTACTACTATAAAAACCCATGAAAAGGTTCACACACAAAAGGAAACAATCTTTGATGGTCACAAGAGAAGGGAGGTGTGGGGATGGAAAAACACTACATAGACAATAGATAAGTGGTAACCTTGGTGAAGGGTAAGACAGTACACAATACTGGGAAAGTCAGCACAACTTGTACAAGGCAAGGTCATGGAAGCTCCACAGACACATCCAAACTCCCTGAGGGAACGAATTGCTGGGCTGAGGGCTGTGGGGACCATGGTCACAGGGAACATCTAGTTCAACTGGCATAACATAGTTTATAAAAGAAAATGTTCTACATTCTACTTTGGTGAGTAGCATCTGGGGTCTTAAAAGCCTGTGAGTGGCCATCTAAGATATTCCACTGGTCTCACCCCTTCAGGAGCCAAGGAGAATGAAGAAAACCAAAGACACAAGAGAAAGATTAGTCCAAAGGACAAATGGACCACAACTACCATGGCCTCCACCAGACTGAGTCTAGTACAACTAGATGGTGCTCAGTTACCACCACTGACTGCTCTGATTAAGATCACAACAGACGGTCCTGGACAGAGCTGGAGAAAAATGTAGAACAAAATTCTAACTCACAAAAAAAGACGAGACTTTCTGGCCTGACAGAGACTGGAGAAACTCCAAGAGTATGGCCCCCAGACACTCTTTTAGCTCAGTCATTAAGTCACTCCTGAGGTTCATCCTTTAGCCAAAGATTAGACAGGCCCATAAAACAAAAATGAGACTAAAGGGGCACACCAGCCAGGAACAAGGACTAGAAGGCAGGAAGGCACAGGATAGCTGGTAATAGGGAACCGAAGGTGGAGAAGGGAGAGTGTGGACATGTTGTGGGGTTGTTAACCGATGTCATAAAGCAATATGTGCACTGTTTAATAAAAAACTAATTTGTTCTGTAAACCTTCATCTAAAGTACAAAAAAAAAAAAAAAAAGGAATAAACACAAGATGTTTGGCCTCAAAGCCACTGTGCCAGAATTTCCAAGGAAGGGGTCTGGAACCTACATTTTTAAGAAGCAGCCCAGGTGATATTTATCATCAAGGAACTTTGGGAAACATTCCATTGAATCATTTTTATTTGCATAATAGTTCTTTTATGTATATACTACAAATCTCACAGCTTTATAGGCAAGAAAACTGAGGGGCAAAATAATTGACATTAGCCCAAGGTAACACATCTAAGAAGTGTGAGAGCCCGGATTTGAACCCAGGCAGTCTTATATTAAAGGGAGTCCTGCCATGGTTTCAGGGGACATCTAGGTCAATTGGCATAACAAAATGTATTAAGAAAACTTTCTGCATCCCACTCTGGTGAGTGGCACCTGGGGTCTTAAATGCTAGCAAGCAGCCATCTAAGATGTATCAATTGGTCTCAACTCACCTGGGGCATAGAAGAATAAAGAACACCAAAGACACAAGATAAATATGAGCCCAAGAGACAGAAGGGGCCACATAAACCAGAGACTACATCAGCCTGAGACCAGAAGAACTACACGATGCCTGGCAACCACTGATGACTGCCCTGACAGGGAACACAACAGAGAGTCCCTGATGGAGCAGGAGAACAGTGGGATGCAGCCCTCAAATTCTCATAAAAAGACCAGACTTAATGGTCTGACTGAGACTAGAAGGATCCCGGAGGTCATGGTCCCTGGACCCTCTGTTAATCCAAGACTGGAACCATTCCCAAAGCCAACTCTTCAGACAGGGATTGGACTGGACTACAAGACAGAAAATGATACTGGTGAGGAGTGAGATTTGTGGCTCAAGTAGACACATGAGACTGAGTGTGCAGCTCCTGTCTGGAGGTGAGATAAGAAGGCAGAGGGGGACAGGAGCTGGCTGAATGGACACAAGGAATAGAGGGTAGAGAGGGGGAGTGTGCTGTCTCACTGGGGGAGAGCAGCTAGAAGTACATAGCAAGGTATGTATAATTTTTTGTATGAGACTGACTTGATTTGTAAACTATTACTTAAAACACATTTAAAAAATTCTTTTTAAAAGGGGAGTCCTGGTGGCACAGTGTTAAGCACTTCACTGCTAACCAAAAGGTTGGCAGTTCGAACCCACCAGCTGCTCTGTGGGAGAAAGACCTGGCAATCTGTTTCCCTAAAGATTATAGTCTTGGAAACCCTATGGGGGCAGTTCTACTCTGTCCTATACGGTCATTATGAACATCCTTAGCTACTACTGGGTTGGGTTGGGACACACTGAGGTTGAAGGAGTACAGATAACCAAGCAGAACGTGTTGACAGCTCTTTGAGGGTAGGGAACTATATAAGATTCACCCCTACCTTCCCCTACCTAGTAGAATGCCTGAGTGAGACCTAATAGGCATTGAATGTGTTTCTTTCAATACATTAAAGAGGTATTGATGAAGAATGACCCAGCAAATCTTTCCTGGAAATACTGAACTCAGCTGAAGGTCAAATCACTTTAATATTTACTTGGAAGTTCATGGGATACAACTTCTCCAATTGGGCCTCAGAAGCATCCATCATCTTGCTGTGTGACTTGAGGCCAAAGTATAGCTTGCTTCAGCCCCCAATCTATAAAATTGGAGAAATGCCATTCATCCACTTCCTCGGGTGACATTTTGGAAATCTCAAGTTGTATACAGATGCCAAACAATGATACAAATGTGTGCCGAAGGCAGACTCTGCTTCAGACTCCCCCACACATGTGCACCACTCATCGCTAAATTGCTCATTAGGAGCATTGTTGGGAAACCAGTGCAGCCCTCCCACCCTATGATTTCAGCAAGTTCTAGAGAACATCTTGTAACTTATTATCCAGTTTCATTTTCCATCTCTCTGCACTGTCTGGGGTGGGGGTACAGATGAGCAAAACTTTGAAACATGCTGTAGAGAGAGCCCAGAGACTTGGCCTCAAATCTCCAGTGGGTAACCTTGGGAAAGCACTTAACCTTGAAGAACCAATGGCACTGTCTCTTGGGTTTCTGTGAGAATCAAACACGATAATCTTTGTAACGCACTTCAACAGTGCCTTGGTACGCAGTACATAGTGATAGTGAAATACACGACTGCCATTGTTATACATAATGATAATTTCATTCTTGGTACGAACATAATTCGGACAATTTTTTTTCGTACCTAGCAGGGTATATACTTGGAATTGCTGGGTCATATGGTAGTTATATTTTTAGTTTTTTGAGAAACACCACACTCTGTTCCACAGTGAATGCTATACCATTTTGCATTCACATCAGCAATGGATCAGCGTTCCAGTTTCCACATACCCAGTAGTTGTTTTGTTTTGTTTTTTAATTGTACTTTAGATAACTGCTTACAGAATTACCTTCTCAAAAAACAATTAGTACACAAACTGTTTTATGACATTGATTACCATCCCCACAACATGTTCACACTCTCCCTCCTTGACACTGGGTTCCCTGTTACCAGCTTTTCTGTCCACTCCTGCCTTCTAGTCCTTGCCCCTGGGCTGGTGTGTCCCTTTGGTCTCACTTTGTTTTATGGGCCTGTCTAATCTTTGGCTAAAGGGTGAACTTCAGGAATGACTTCATTACTGAGCTAAAACGGTGTCCGGAGGCCATACTCTCGGTGTTCCTCCAGTCTGTCAGGCCAGAAAGTCTGGTCATTTTTGTGAGAATTTTGTTCTACATTCTTCTCCAGCTCTGTTGTGATCCCTGTCAGAGCAGTTGGTGGTGGTAGCCAGGCACCATATACTCGTGCTGGACTCAGTCTGGTGGAGGCCATGGTAGTTGTGGTCCATTTGCCCTTCGGACTAATCTTTCCCTTGTGTCTTTGGTTTTCTTCATTCTCCCTTGGTCCAGCTGGGGTGAGATCAGTGGAGTATCTTAGATGGCTGCTCACAGGGTTTTAAGATCCCAGACACTACTCACCAAAGTAGAATGTAGAACATCTTCCTTACAAACTTTGTTACGCCCATTGAGCTAGATGTTCCCCGAGACCATGGTGCTCACAGCCCTCAGCCCAGTAATTTGGTCCTCAGGGAGTTTGGATGTGTCTATGGAGCTTCCATGACCTTGCCTTGGACAAGCTGTGCTGGCTTCTCCAGTATTGTGTAGTGTCTTACCCTTCACCAAAGTTACTACTTATCTAATTTGGACAATCTTGATTTTGATTAGGGATATCAGTTTATTTTCAAGGCTGATGGAAAAGGATCCCCTCCCTTCACCCGACTACCACCACTATCACAAACTTGTACACATACACCCTCAAAAGAACAGGGCTTCCCAACCTCCATGTACACAGGATGATGGCTATGTTGGTGGGCTATCAGCAACAAAATAATATAAGGATGAAATCCAAAGAATGGAAGCCATTTTCATCTTTCATGTTTAAACCTCTTCGATGGCATTCCACTGCATTTAGAGTAAAATGTGAAAAAGGCACTGCACCATTTAGCCCCTGCCTACATTTCCCCCCTTGCTTCATGCTCTCGCCTTTGCTCACCAGGATGTAGACACATACAGATTTTGAACCCACCATACTCATTTTTTATATATACACACTCATTTCTATCACAGGCCTTTGTTCTTGCTCCTCTCTTCTGCACTCTATCTGCAGATCTCCAAATGATTAACATTTTTGGTTCTCTGCAGAAATTCCAATCTCTCAGCAGCTTTTACTGATGAACCAACCCAAAGTTGTATCCCCTCCCACCCCTGGTTCAACCAGACACTCTTATCATATAATTGTGTGTTTTCTTTAAAACAATCTAATATTATCTTCTCTACTTGCATTTATTTTTTGTCTCTTCTTACTAGACTGTAAGGACCATGATGGCACAAAGCATGCATGGCCTATTCACCATGTTATCTCCAGAACTTAACAGACTGCCTAGCTCAGTATAGGTGCTTCATAAGTATTTGCTGAATGAACGAATGAGTGAATGAATGAATGGGTAAGTGCCAAATGCCTCTGGCATACAGGACATGTGCTGCCCCAATTCTGTATATTTTTGAAAAAAGACATTTGCCTTCAGTTGGGCACAATTAAAGACAGTGATAGCCCTCCTTCATCATTCATCCATTTACCATGTATTTACCGAGTACTTAGAGCTGCATTCCAACCTTCTAATCCACACAGGGTCCCAGCCTCGGAAGCTCACAGAATAGAGGATGGTGCAGGTGCGAATCCACATTATTGAGTACTGACTCTGTGCCAGGCATTGCCCTAAACGGTTTACAATGATTAACTGTGGTTTTTTTTTTTTTTTAAAAAAAGGCTGTTGCTGTCAAGTCGATTTTGACTCATAGTGACCCTATAGGACCGAGTAGAATTGCCTCCTGGGGTTTTCAAGGAGCAGTTGGTGGATTCAGACTGCTGACCTTTTGGTTACCAGCCAAGCTCTTAACCATTGGGCCACCAGGTAAGATACTCCAAATACCCTATTAATAGAGGATCTCTATTATCTTCATTCTACCATGGGTAATACTGAGTCCCAGAGACATTAAGTAACTTGACCAATAATTGACAGAAGCAAGTGGGAGATCCAGGCCTACAACCCAGAAATCCAACACTAAAGCCATTGTTCTGAACCTCTCTACACTATGTTGCTTGTCCATCTGAGGGATGCACAGGTTCCTGAGAGAGAAAGGACGATTTCTCAGAAGAATGGATAAAGTCTTCAGAGAGAGATGATGCTGAGCGTATAGACTGGCTGCAAAGATGGCTGCTAGCAAACTCTCTGTCCCAGTGTGCCCATGACACTGTTCACATCAAGATTTGGAGTTTATTTTCCCTCCCCTGGAATCTGGGCTGGCTTATAGCTCTAGAACCTAGGCCTTAAGAGGACTGGCAGTTTCCCCTTTCATTCTTTTGGGATCCAGCTGCCATTTAAAGCTCAGAAGAAAGCCCATGTGGAGACAGAAAGGACCAGCCATCCCTCAGCCACCCCACCCAAGCTCCCAAATAAAGGCAGCTATGTGACAGCAACACCATGTGGAACATAGAAAAGCCACCCCCATCAAACCTTGCTGAAATTGTGGAGCCATGAGCTGTTTTAAATCACTAAATTGTAGTGCACAGCAATAGCAGAAACACTGAAAAAGTTCCTATCCTACCCAAATGCTACTAAACAGAGTCCCTGTGCTCTGGAAGGAGTGTTGATGAGCCAGATATGAGACGTAACATTTTGTTCCTTCATTTCCCTGAAGATTATCTAAAAGGCAAGTGCCTAACCTACATGTTTTATTTTTTAAGCTCCTTTATCTCCTTTCCTCTCAAATATATGCTGCAAGGAAGAGTTTGTGCTGTGGGACACAGCCACATTGAGTCAGGGAAATTGAATGGTATCCATAGCAAATTATCTGTGCCCATACTCAAGACGGTGGTTGGTTGATATAAAGAAGTCTGTAAAGGAAATCATATTCTTTCTCTTGGATTTTAAAACTCAAGCTCAAGTTCTGATCCTTCCCTAGATGAGGGAAAGTTGTTGATACCCTACTCACACAATCAGTGTCACACTGGTGAACCCATCTCTTGATGAGGCACTAGAATGCACATTAGGGTGAGACTTTATAAAGCCCATTTCAGTGAGATCTATAATGCGCATTAGAGTTTTCAAATGAAAGTAGAGCCCCTAGTGCTCAGAGGGCTTTAAAAATTAGTCCTAACATCTGCCTCACCTAGTCTTCCCATACAAGCCAAATGGTTCAGAAATTGTGCAAAAGCATCCATGTTGGCTAAACTAATTCAGAATTATAAACCAAGTCCTGGGAACCTTCAGCTTGTGGATCTGTCCAATTCAGATGAAGTTCAGTGTAATCTCTATTCTACTGAAGGTGCCAATTTTGCAAACTCAGTTACATTTAACTCATGCATAATATTACTTAACTCCTGAAACTGCCTTGTTTAACAGAGATATAATTGAGAGGTATAACTTTGAGCTGAAAGAAAGAAAAATGTTTCTATTATAAGTCAGATAGCTACATATAGTGAAAAGAACGCCCACTTTGAAGTCTGAGTCCGTGATTTCCTGTTCTTCAGCTAACCAGTAAAAGCTATAAGATTGCGTAAATCATTAAACATTTCTAAGTGTGTTGGGCTCTGTTAGTTGGTTGACCCAATTACTTTACACAGGCATCCTCTCTCTAGCCACTTCCCAGCTAGGGGTGGCCAAGTAACAGTTCTGATAAATAAAAGTGGAAAGCACCTGGGACAGTTTTGGCTTTGGTGATATAGAAGGTATGGGAATTCACCCTTTGCCCTTCTCCTTTTTCACTCTGTGAAGTCTACAGGATGGTGGTGTGGAGGTAGAGAACTGGTCTCGGGCTTAGTTTGTGTATTCTACTCGGAAAGGCTCACCACCAGGCTTCTTGTTACATAGGACAAACTAACCCCAATCTGTTCAGTCACTTTAAGCCCAGCTCCCTCGGTTCCCTAACCAGTAAAATGGCAATAGTGATTCCTGCTCTACGATTTCTTTGTGAGAAATAAATGAGATAATAGCGTCGAAGAAAATAGTCATACAAATGCAGGTGGTTGGCATTGTGTTCCTAGATAAGATGTTGAGGGACACTGTTACTGAAATGCCCAGGCTACCTTTTCAAATACTTTGCAATTATTTCTCCTTAGGGAATGGTGACTGAATTTTAATAAGGGGAAGAGGTGTTTTGTCAATTTTTTTGAATCCTTATTTTTCCAATCATTTTGTTAATACCTAACTTTTCTAGTGGATTCATATATGTTTATACATATACACATACACATATGCATATACATACATCGTGTATATATACACACGTACGTGCATATATATTCATATACATATTTATCCATACTATGAAGACACAGTGAGGATGGTATAGCTGAAGTCATTGGTAATAACTTCAAATATGTACTTTATAAGGATTCTTTGGGCATGTGTTGAAACTTGTCAAAGTCAAATCCTCTGGTTACTTCACTGAAGGCTGGTAACAATCTGTATTTCCAAAACTTCCTAACTGGCCCATTAGTCATATGATTTTGCTATCTGAAGCTGAGTTTAACGGTATATGGACTAAGTGACCAGCTGACCAAAGAGGACGTTTGTTTGCTTTATTTTTAATAGCAAATGGGAAATCAGCTTATGCCATAAACTTGGCTTTAGGGAGATTATTTCATTAGGTTGCAAGGTAACGTTATTAGCAGGTAGAAAATTCCTTTTGGTTTCTGCATGCTCTTAATCCAACTCAGGGACTATAATACATTCCTAGGGTATTTTTCATCATTCTCAATACACTAAAAACCTTAACTTCAACTTGTAAAACCATAAAACACTTGCAGTTATTTTCAAGTAACAATACCAGAAAGTCTGCATCATGCTGGGTTAATTCTTGTTTTATTTTATTTGGTTTCATTTTATTTTTCCCAGAAAGTAGAGTCTGAGACAAACTTAAGTTTCCAACTACAGAAGACAATATACAATGAGCCCTCATATTAGTTTAGCCCTGTATGTAGAAGATTCAAGAGAGGCCTTCTGAAAAAATGAGCCACACATACTTCACAAACCCAGTAAAACATCCAAGAGCAGAAGTCTGCCAGCCAGCTGCCTCACTGGGGACCAACAACTCCAACCACTTCCAAGGGAAACCAAGAGCCCAATGACCCTTGGACAAATTCCCTGTTCTTGAATTCAACTGTTGCCTTGTCGAACCAGGAAGCCAGTTTTTGGACAAATTTGGTATGCCCAGAACCCAAGACATTTTGGTAATTCTCAAAAGGAAAATCAAAACAAAATTTTGCAAAAATACAAATGTCCTCTTTCGAATCTCTTGAGACCGAGGGTGTTTAGGGTTAAAATGTACAAAGGCCGTTTAGACCCACCACTATCATATCCTTTTGGTTTCCTTCCCTGGAAGCCTACTCACTAGATTGATTTGATTAAGCCCAGCTTGGGAAGCCAGATTCATAGTGCATTCTCCACCACATTTTATGATAAATCTCATTCAATTTCCCATGTAGGGTGGCAAGCTTTATTGCTTAACAAACATTGCATCTACTCTGCCATAATTTATATCTGAATGGGTTTATTATAGGCGTTGCATTTCATTCATTGTGCAGCTAATTCCATAACATGCTGCCTGCTTTCTGTATGGCTGTTTGGCCATTATCAGCTTCCAAGACAATTGAATCTTTCCCTTGCAGTTTCACAAAATGGTTTATGAATATGTAATACAAACTGTGTTAACAAGGCAAATATACTTCATTTCTATTATGGCTATTTCCAGGCTGTGGCTGGGAAGAAGAAGCATAACAGTGTGTCTCACTTAGGGTATGTTGTGCCCTTAATATAGAAATGTGTTCCCCTTAGTGGTTCTCTTTGAAGGCCCGTATTGTCTTTGAGCGAGCCATGTGCTATTGTGCGGTTCCATGTGAAATGAGCCCCAGTCGACCTCCCATGGATTCAATTATCTTCTCTACACGGATGGCATGCTCTTCTCCTTGCCTCCCCCAAGTTCGCTCTCCTGGTGTGGTCCTCCACGGTATTCTGACTACAAAATAGCTCCATTTGGGCACCCTGCTGTCATGGTGGGGATGGAATTGCTCATTTTCTGCATATGGCTTTTTTCCTCTGTACCTTTCCCCATGACCTTCACTCCAAAGGGCAGTTCTAGAGTAAGGGCTTGACTAGCTAAGTAGGAGATACTCTGATCAGGCTGCACTCTGGAACAAGACTGTTCAGCAAGTGTTGATAATTCAGGAGTGACTCCACCTACATGAGTTCCCGCTTCTTACCGGCATCCAAAAGACTATTTTTAAGTTGGACATGTACAAAGGGTATCAGACATACCCTCTATTGAACACCCATTATGCCATGGGTTTTATACTATGATATTCCTTTCGAAGTACATATTATTACCCCTCACAGGTGAGAAAATTGAGGCTTAGAGAACTTAAACTCATTTTAGGTAATACATCTAACGAAGGGACAAAGTACAGATGAAACTTGCACCAAAATCTATAGTTAGCTCCTAAAGAGGCTTCAAATCTGTCCACTTATGTCCATCCCGAGTGCCAACATCTTAGGTTGAACTATCATTGAATCTCACTAGGAATACTGGGTAGCTTTTTCCTAGCTGGCCTCCCAATCTTACCTCCCTCCCCAGTTCCTCCTCTGCAGTCTGGGTATTCCTTCTAAATCAGTGCTATCCAATAGAACTTTCTCCATGCTGGAAATGTTCTATATCTGCGCTGTCCTGTGGGGTAGCCAACTAGCCACACAGGCTAGTGAGCAGGTGAAATGCAGCTAGTGTGACTAAGGAGCTGAGTTTTAAAAATGATCTAATGATTTTATTAATTTAAATTGACATTGCCACACATAACGAGTAGCTACTGAACGGGACAGCACAATGCTCAAGTATGCCTCTGAGCAAGTCTCACTACGGCTTAAAAGCATTTCAAATATTCTCATTTATCTTAAATTAAGAACTCAAATCCCTAAGCCTGCTCACAAAAGCTCTGCATAGTCCAGCCCCAGGCACATTGTTCAGGCTAAGTTTGCACCATTTCCTCTTCACACCCTGTGATCCACTCTCTCTTGTCTTCCCTCACTTCCCAAAATGAGCCATACTCCTCCCCTGCTCGAGGGCCCTCACACATGAAATTTCCTCCCTGCCTGCACCTTCCCTGAGGTGCCAATGTCCTTTTCCCTCAGGGAAGCCTCCCTGACCCCTGGCTTTCAGGCTCGCTATTGGCCCTTCTCACATCATTCTGTTCTCTTCCTTGCTATCAATGTTCACATTGCACAATTATATTTAGTTCTCTGATTGCCTGATTAAGGTCTCTTTCTCTCTATTAGTTTCCTAAAGCTGCTTAACAGGTTACCCCAACCCTAACAGCTTAAAACAACACAAATGTAAGTATCTTATAGTTCTGAAGGTCACAAGTCCAAAACCTGTCACTGGGCTTAAGTCAAGATGTCGGAAGGGCTGTGTTCCTTCTGGAGTCTCTCAAGGAGAGTTTGTTTCCTTTCCTTTTCTAGTTTCTAGAGGATTTCTGCATTCCTTGGCTCATGGCCCCTTCCTCCATCTTCAAAGCCTCCTGACTCTTCTGCCTCTCTCTTCCAAGATCGGCAGGCAAGACTGCAGGTAAACTGCTAGCTCAAGTCCTAAGAACCAGAGGTCAGATGAACAGGAGATAGCTGCAGAATCTAGAGGGAGGCTTGCCAGAATATCCACTTATATTTGATTCAGGCCACATGCCCAAGGAAACTCCCTTTCAACTGACTGGTTACTCATAGCAGATCCCATCATGGGGGTGTTCACAATATCATACAACTGTCAAACCACTGAGAATCATGGCCCAGCCAAGTTGACACAATCTTAACCATTATAGACACGGAGGGACGATGGCCATGTGAAAACAGAGGCAGAGAATGGAGTGATGCTGCCACAAACCAAGAAATACCTGGGCTATGAGAAGCTGCAACAAGCAAGGAAGGATCTTCCCCTAGGCCTTCAGAGACAGCACAGCCCTGCCAACACCTGGAATTCAAATTTCTGTCCTCCAGAACTCTGAGAAAATAAATGTCTTTTTAAGCCACACAGTTTTTGGTTATTTTGTTATGGCAGCCCTAGGACAACGCTACAGAGTCTAACAAATCTAGATTAAAACCCTGGCCCTGTCCACTCATTACGTTGTAGCCCTGATCAAGTTAACTTCCCTGCCTGCTTTCTTTTCCTGTAGAAAAGATGGGGAGGGAGGGGTGGGGATACAGGCAAGGTAAACACCTGCTTATCTTGCCTATAGGGTAATCCACCCCTTCATGGTGGTTGTAGAGATTAAATGACACAATACCTGTAAAACCACTTTTCAGGGTATTTATCACCATATTGACAGAGCTGTATGCCTCCCTCTCTTCTTTCCTCCCCTTTGTCTCTATCTTTATGAAGACTTGTTATTCTCTCAGCATTTATCAATCCGTTCAGCTAATAATCATCAAGGGTACCATGAGTCAGCTACTCTGCCATGCCCTGGGGAGAGAAAGATGAAGACGATATTGTTCAGGACCTCAGGTGCTGAGCGTCTAGAAATGCGTCTGAAGACGTGAGCATGTGATGAGGTGCTGGCCCATCAGGATGATTCAGGAGGCCTCTGGTGATGTAGAAAAGGGAGAGCCAAGCCAGCCTTTGGAGCAAGGAAGGCATCTACAGGAAAAACCTGACATCTAGGCTGATGCCTAAGGAATACATGGGAGTGAGTGAAGAATAGGACGACTGTCCCCAGCAGACGGGCAAACCTGAGTGGGGGCCAGGAGGAAGACAGAGTGGTGCATGGGAGGACTGGCAGTGGTTAACTGTAGCTTGAGCTCAGATTGTGGATGGGCAGAAAGGTGAGACTTAAGAGGAAGGCAGGGGCAAAAGGGGGTAGAACTGTGAGACAATTGGGTATGAGAAGGGACAGGTGTCCCCCAAGGAAGCAGGGCTGTTCATACTTTTGGTCATGCACCGGGACCAGTGAAAACACAGCAGAGAAGTCAAAGGCCAGCTCCCTTCAACCTCAGCCCTACATGCTACTGGGGAGCAAAGTGAGAGGCATGCCCCAGTGCAGTGCCTGAGAAGCTCCAGCAGAGAGGAGTTACCAGAAAATAACGTAGTGGCTCATGGACCCAGCATGCAGAGACTGGGAGGTTTGAGTCCAGCCCCCTAGGTCCCCTGGGGCATTCCAACGGTCCTTGGGATTCAGCCTCACTGAGCTCTTACACAGGGCTCACTGAGTCAGGAATGTGGGGTTTTCAATAACACTGCAGGCAACAGGCCCCCAGGGAGCCCCAGCTCAAATGAGCTTTTATATTTTTATGTGGAGGGTAATCACATTTGGTCATGATCGAGGCTGCCCAGTTATTGCCATTAAAGCATTTATAGTTCTAAGGGGGATACGAGTCTTTGGCGGTACGTGCTTGCAACTAAAAGCAACAGGGTGTGCTGATTCTGGAAGATACCATTGGGCTGATAGGCATCACCTTTTGGAGCTTAGATGAGAGGGCTGCTGTGTACCCCAAGTCCAAGAGTGGCCAAATCTGGGGGGATCCACTCAGGAGGGGCAGTTTGGCTTGAGAGTTGCCTCAACCAGCTGCACTAGCGTTGGCTCATCAAAGTAGTAGCCACCCAATATGTCTAAGCTCTTCACATGCATTTGCTATTATCTTCAGAGCCCCCCACAAGGTGTTTCTCGATCATTGTACTCAACTTCCATGTCTTGGACATGAGGCTCAGAGAGTTAATGGTGTGCCCAGGAGGACACAGTTAATAATGGCACAGTAGCTGAACCAGGTTTCTCTGACTGCAAAGCCACTCCGTACAGGGGACACCAAAAAAACATTGCTTTCAAGATGATTCTGACTCATAGTGACCCTATAGGACAGAGAAGAACTGCCCCATGTGGCTTCCAAGGAGCAGCTGGTGGATTTGAACTGCCAACCTTTTGGTTAGCAGGAAAGTTCTTAACCACTTCACCACCAGGGCTCCACAGGGGACATATAGCTTTATAATGCTGTTTGTTCACAGCACCTCTGGCTTCCTGTTCTCTACTGAGTTCCCCTCGGCTGTTCCTTGTTTCCTTCCTGAAGGCTGGCTTCAAACCACTTCTATCAAGCACCCACCAGGCCACTGCAAAACTGCCTTTAGCCAGGAATATGGAGCACTCTAGAAGAAACTAAAATGTCCAGGGTGCCTTAGGAAAGTACTATGGTCCAGAAAACAAGAATAAAATGCTGGTCTTGGAGTGAGATGAACCTCAACACTGAGTTTGCCTCTGTTGCTTGTAAACTGAGTGACACTTTCTGAGCCTCACTTTCCCAAGCTACAATTTGCGGCACATCACCCCAGAGCTGACTTAGGGAATATAAGGGCTAATGGTATGAAGGATCTCAGGGTTACTGTCAGAGAGCAGGTGCTCAACAAGTGTTTGTTTAAACTGAATCTATTGCCATCCCTTCAATGACAGAGGTTGTTGTTCTTGTTAGGTGCCATCGAGTCAGTTCCAACTCATAGTGAACCTATGTACAACAGAACAAAACACTGCCGGGGCCTATGCCATTCTCATGATAGTTGTTATACTTGAGCCCACTGTTGTAGCCACTGTGTCAATCCATCTCATTGAGGGTCTTCCTCTTTTTCACTGACCCTCTAGTTGACCAAGCATGATGTCCTTCTCCAGGAATTGATCCCTTCTGATAACACGTCCAAAGCGTGTGAGATGTAGTCTTGCCACCCTTGCTTCTAAGAAGCATTCTGGCTTCCAAGAGAGATTTGGTCATTCTTTTGGCAGTCCATGGTATATTCAGCATTCTTCGCCAAACCATAATTCAAAGGCGTCGATTTTTTTTTTTTTCAGTCTTCCGTATTCATTGTCCAGCTTTCACATGCATATGAGGTGATTGAAAATACCATGGCTTGGGTCAGGCACACCTTAGTCTTCAAGGTGACATCTCTGCTTTTCAACACTTTAAAGAGGTCTTTTGGAAGGCCTTGGGCTAAAATGTTGATCCACACTGAGTCGCTCAGTTCTGGCAATGCGATTGACGAGAACATCGCTCTTAAGATCCTGGTGAAGAACCAAATGGTATCCAGTGGAAAACCAGCACCATGAGTTTAAAGAGTCTGTAATGGCTGCCATTTAGGAGCTAGACTAAGTCCAGGTATTGATCATCAATGTGCTATCTCCAATCTCCAATCAACAGGAGGGAATGATTTAGAAAATAATTTTGGAATCATTATTCCCTGTCCTTGAGCATAGAAAATGTGACCCAGCTGGAGCTGGGCTCACAAGAGCTCACGAGGACTCACAAGGACACATCAGTTGGGCCCTCAGGTATGAAAACAATAGCTAGGACAATCTTGGAAAATATCTTTTAGGGAATGTTTCACATAAACCACTCAAACAGACCACCAAAGACTTTCACTCTTATCTTTTCTTTTAGCATTTAGGGAATAAAAAATTTGTTGGACCAATGGAGACCCTCCTGACTGCCATTACTGAAACCTGTACTACTGATTGTTAAGAAAGACAATTCAAGATGTCAGATCACAGTTTCTTGCCAATCTTTGATAAGGTATAGTTTTCAATGGCTTTGCCCATTTGTGATATTAATATATATTGACGACTCTGTGACGTTGCTTGGACTTGGGCAGGCATGGCTGTGGCAGCATGCTTGTCTGTTCTCTCATTCTTGCCTATTCTATAATATTTCATGGACTTGGGCAGACATGGCTCTAGCAGCATTCTTGTCCGTTTTCCCACTTTTTTCTATTCTGTAATATTTCCTTAGCTGTGGCAGCATGCTTATTCAATTTCCTACTTTTGCCTCTTTTAATATATGCCATAAAAAACTTTCTTTTGGCTTTTTTTTTTTTTTTTAAAAGAGGTCTTTTGCAGCAGGTTTGTCCACTGCAATGTGTCTTTTGATCTCCTGACTGCCGCCTCCATGGGTGTTGATTATGGATCCAAGTTAAATGAAATCCTTGTCAACTTCAATCTTTTCTCCATTTTGATGGCAGAGGAGGGAAGTGAAATCCCTAAAAGGAGAAGGGTGATTCCAGCCCATCAAATAGAGATCATGGAAGGGGTAGACAGACATATAAGTGCACGTGTATCAACACAGAAAGTCAGAAAACTGGAAGGAGAGGGGAGGTTGGAGGGGCCTTCCTCACAATTGTTTAAGTCTCTGAGTTCCCTGAGCAGCAGAGACTCCCTGATCGATGTCAAAGTGGGCATCGTTCATGGTACCATCCAATTTTTCTTTTAACATAGGTAGTCCCTGACTTGCGACGTATTTGGGTTAGGACCAATTGCACTTACGATGGTCCATTTTTTTTTTGTACATGCTATTATTCATAATATTTACTGCATACAATGTTGCAGCACCTAATTTGATGTCATCATATCTGTAAGTTTCTATGTGATGTTTCCAACCTCCAAGGACAAATAAAGGTCAGATTTATAAAGATGCTGATGATAAAAGGTAATAACAATGAAAACTTAAAAAAAAATTGAGGTGTTCAACTTCTGTCAAAGCTGACTTATGGCAGAGTCATCAGAACAGAGTCCCATCATAAGTCGGGACTACTTGTAATATTTTATTGTGTTTTTGGTGAAAGTTTACACAGCAAATTAGGTTCCCATATGGCAATTTCCACACAAGTTGTTCAGTGACATTAGTTACATTTTTTACAATGTGTCAACATTCTCACCAATTGTGTTCTGGTTGTTCCCTTTTCAGTACTCTAGTTTCCCTGCACCCCTTGTCTTCTCATTTTTGCTTTAGAACAACTCTTGACCTTTTTGTCTCATGTAGATTTTTTTTTTTTAATGGAGCCCTGTATTCATGGGTAATATCCTTTATTTTGTGTGCCAATCTGTTACAGTACCATCTAATTATTCAAAAATCTTTCAGATATCAAGCTAGGCTCTCAGCATAGCCTGCAAAGCTCTGTTGATCTAGCCCCTGTCTACCTTGCCAGCTTCCTTCCTGTCCACACCCCTTTTCTCTCACCCACTTATAACTAGCCACACTGACCTTTGCCTGGCTTTTTTAATGTTTCTAATTCTCAGCTTAAATGACAACCCCTTTCCTTAAAGCTGATTCCTCTGTATTTTTCTTTTTCATAAAACTCTATTCTCTTATTATATTGCAATGATCACAGGTGTTAATTTTATTAACATCAATTTGTCTGTTTGCTTGTTTATTTTCTGTCTCCTGTAAAGTCAATGGAGCAGGATCTGAATTTATTATATCCATTATTGTATCTCCAATGTATGCCAGGACTTTGGGCATAGCAGACTTGTAAACTGTAGTTCTTGAATAAATGAAATCAAGGGGATTTTATGTTTGTCAGTAGAAGAAGAATAGCTTTCTCTCCTAAAATATTTATATAGCAAGGTATTTTTACCCAGAGAATTCCAGATTATATTGACCCTCAAAATTCTAGATCATTCTACTAGACGATTTTTGCAATACAGGGATGTAAACTATAACACTGGAACCAGAAAAGACAGGAATGAATACTGGAGGCCAAAAGTTACTAATAGAGAGTGGTGGGGACAGCAGCAAAACTGAAGAGCAAGCAGGTGTCCCAACAAATTTGGCAAGCATAAGACAGTTCCACTCAAATGATGCCATATTGGGATGCAGGTACCATGTTGCCCGATCTCCCAGTTTTCAAATAAAAGCCAAAAATCCATGTTTTTTTATGTAAACTCTACCAATTTTGTAATATTGCTAACAAATTTATGAATGCTTTTTAACAGTGTGTACCACCATCTGTCTGCCAGTTTGTCACACTGTGGCTTGTCTGTTGCTACAATGCTGAAAGCTCTGCCATCAATATTTCAAATACCAGTAGGGCCACCCAGGGTGGACAGGTTTTAGCGGAGCTTACAGACTAAGACAGACTAGAAAGAAAGGCCTAGTGACCCACATCCAAAATTTAGCCAGTGGAAACCCTATGGATCACAACAGCATACAGTCCTATAAAGGGCTAGAAGATGAGCCCTCTAGGTTGAATGGCACTCAGAACACACAGGAGCTACAACAATGACTAAAGCGTATCAGCGACTGTGAAGATGGTGCAGGACTGGGCAATCTTTTGTCTGTTGTTTGTGGGGTCACCATGAGTCAGAGCCAACTGTACAGCAACTAACAACAATGGTGTGTAACCAGTGTATAGCAAACTACTCCTGCAGCCTGCCCATCGACAGCCTCTGCGGTGCCCCTAGCCTGTCATTTCATAAGAGGGGAGCAGGGCTGCAGAGAGAGGAGGTGGTTCATCACAGATCACATGGTTGGTGCGCGGCGAGGCTTGATCTAGACCCCAGCTCAGAGCTGAATGCCTGTTTCCATCACCCCCATGTGAGAAAGACCTCTAAGCACACACAGGACTTAACTGAGATAAACCAGCCATCATGACATTAAATCACGTCTTGAATCAAACACTCTGTGTGCCTCTCTTTGTTAGCATTCAGGGAAAGCCGGCAGCCCAGTCATAAGGGCCCATCACAACAATCGTACGGAAGAGTGAGGCTGTTTCCCATTTGGTATTCATTTCCAGCCACACCAGAGTCAGTGTATCCGTGTAGCCAAGGTGCCAAGGTTAAAACGGCTTCTTTGTGAGGACTGGGGCCCTCCCTGCCTTCAGCAGTCCCTTTTTAATTCTGTCGCAGTGGCCTGGGCCTAACCCTATTGTAGAAAGAGTAATCGTAAATCTGCATGAAGTTTCTGATGATTAGTTTTGCCTGGAATTGGGCCAAAGATTCAGACTTTTGCCAATTCCGTATGTACACGTAAGTTCTGTCAAGAAAGAATTCATTAGTCCTGTATAAGGCGTTTCAGGGCCTCGCGGAAGAGAGCCTCCCTGACTTCTGTCATATGTTTGAAGGGTACATAGAAGGACACCATAAAGCGAATAGGTGGTCTAATAACAATGTTGTTTAACAGGCTCTCTCGGCTCATCCCCACTGTAACACTGGGGTAGGGGGTGGGGGGCGGAGATTATACATTTTTTTTAAACAGATGAGGAAGCTGAGACTCAGATTTTAAGCAACGTGCCCAAGTGTAAGCAACTAGTAGGATGTAGAGATGGGATTTGAACTTGTCCTCTCTCATTGCAAAGTCCCTGTCTAGTGGACATGCAGCTGCTGTGGACAGTTCATTCCGTGTCGATTAATGTCAATGGACTTATTCTGCCAGTTAGCCAAGGGGCTAATGATCCATGCTGCTGATTATCAATCTACACAACTTTCTTCCTAAAACAAAATTCTGATGATATGCAGGACATGATAATGGTTGATTCAGAGCAAAGGGGGGAAAAAAAAATTGGGGATAAAAGAGAAACAACAGCCAAAAGTAAAAGTGCTTAGTATACTATTATTAAAAAATGGCAATAAGTGAGCTCAAAATATGGGTAAAAAGATTTCAAACTGCATTTATTATAGCGGGGTTCAGGCCCAGTAATGAAGAGTTGGTTTTTGATGGGTTACAACGACTTCAGTAATTTGCAGCAGTATGGTGAGGTCAGAGTCAATGGTTGCCTCCCCTTGCCTCTTACTAGCTGTGTGTCATTGGGCAAGTTACGTCCTCTCTCTCGCTCTCAGCTTCTGAACCCAAAACAGGGATATCGCCCCCTGGTAACAAATTAAATTTCCAGTCCAGCACTGAGTGTGAATATAGAAGCTGTCAGAGAGAATTTCCGTGTGCTTCAAATCTACCTTGCCTCTGCACTTGCGCCCACATTCCCTGCCTTCTTCCTGTTAGCGTGACTCAGAGCCACATCTGCCTGATTCTGAAGTCTCCCAGGGTAAGGAAGTGGGATGGTCTTTGCAATGTGTGATGTGTTGGTGGTGCTGATTTTGTTGGTGTAAAAAGGAGAGAGCTCGCCATTCGGAAGCTGAGAGAGCCTGGATTTTAGGGCATTTGGATTCCCTCCTAAGCTGTGGGGACCCCAGAGCAGGAATCACTTACAAGTGTCTGCCTTTGCATGTGCACATGTGCACGCGTGTGTGGGTGAATGTGTATGTGTGCACCTGTATACGTACGCATGTGTGCGTCCATGTGTGTGTGTGTATGGGACACCCAGGCAGGGAAGAAGCACCTCTGCCCTTGTTTAGACACACCTCCTGCATAAGTTGGTTTGGATTCATTTGGGTTGCAAGAAAGACTTCAGAATCAGGCAGGCATAGTTCTGAGGGAGGGAGGTAAGACAGGTGGGTGCGTTTGCAGGTGGGAAGGTAGATTTAAAGTGTTCGGAAATTATCTTCTGATGGCTTCTATTTTCTTACTCAGGGCTGGACTGTAAATTACTATTACCAGGAGACAGCAGGGGCAAAGAGAACACAGTAGTTTTGGGGCATGGACTGGTGGATTTTTCTAAGCTGCTGTATCCCCGCAGGATAAAGGACAGAGAAGCAACCATCATCCAGCAGGTTTGTACACCACAATCACCAGTATCTGGAGGGTCTTAAGAAACCTCTAGAATCTGTTTCATTTTATGGTAAAGAAACCAAGTCCTAAGCAAAAAATTCTGTGCTGTGGAGTTGAATAGCAACCCCATAGGGTTTCCAAGGCTGTAAATCTCTACAGAAACAGGCCGCCACATCATGGAGCTGCTGGTGGTTTCTAACCTATGACCTTTTGATTAGTAGTGAATCGCTTTAACCACTGCGCAACCAGGGCTACTTAAATGACTCCTCAGTTCTAGTAATAGATTAAGGCAGTCTTTCTCAACCAAGAGCAATTTTGGCCCCCATCCAGGGGACATTTGGCAATGCTGGAGACATTTTTGGTTGTCATAACTGGTCAGGAGGTGTTCCTGCGGGCATCTGGTGAGTAGGGCCAGGGCTGCTCCTAAACATCCTACAACAAAGAATTATCCAGTCCAAAATGTCAGTAGTACTGAGGATGGAAAACCCTGGGTGAAGCTAACATTTGACTTCTACAAAGCCATCATTACCTTATTGGCACAACTTGAGCTTGTAGTCAACTCAAAATCCCTGGATGCCCTTCCCCCAACTGTTTGTGTCTCCCATACTCCTTAAATAATTGACTTCTCTGGACCTCAGTGTGTGAATTTACATCTCCCCAGATTATGGTTTAGCCTCTTGGTTCCTAACTTGTAGAGTTAAACAACCACCTGGTGACTCAGGCGTAATAATCGCTGGATAAGCGTTTGTGGTTAAATCCGAAAATAACAAAAGTAAACTTCCAACTGAGAGAACCCCTGGAAAAAGAAAAGAAGCTAATAGAAAAATTGGATATTCAAGGGTGTATTACGAGTTTAAATGAACTGCAGGCTAAAATCAACTAGCTTGATCACCCAACGCAAACGGCAATTGTGAGTTGAATTTGGTTGAGGCATACTGCAGTTGTAGGCAAATACACTGAACGCTAATGGTTTTATAATAGTCTTATTAATTCACCCTCGTAGTTAATGTTTAAGATAAACTCTGCGTCTTTAGAGTAATTTATGCATTCCACTTTTCAAGAATTCCAATTGAATGAATATGAACATAATCATTTTACACAAATGTTCTCCGAGGAGGGAGCAGGAAGTATGAACCCGAGCTGAGACTCCCCACTGCTTTATTCATAATGGATCAGCCGATTCATTCCTTATTAATTTAATGGAGTACAAGTAAGCAGCGGAACAGCTTGAGTTTAGGAGTGTTTCACAAATGGGCCTTTTTGTCTGTAATCGCTTAATCCTGCTGGCTAGGCCTCGTAAATTGAATAAAAGAGGGAACTGGGTTTTAATTAAGTCCAAGGAATGAGGCTACGTCAAAGACACACCACCCTTACAGACACAGGGTGAAGCATGTTTGGTTAATATCCCATGCTAACAGCATCCCAGCCCAGGGGGCACCTGACTGGAACCTTTTGATGTCAAGCAGGAGGGGAAATCCTTTCCCCTCCATTGGCTCGCTTCTTGAAGGGTGATCAGAGGAGAGAGAGTGAGGCTGAGGTCCTGCCAGCTCCAACCTCCCCACCGAGTTGGTGCTCAAGCTAAAAAGGCATAATGGTTTCTCATTTTGCATCTGTGCACATCTGCCTGGGAAACAGACTGCTTCAACCAGTAGCCCCATCCATGAAAAGATGGAACATTCTTTCCCAGGAACTCAGGGGAAAGAATTTGAGCTTGCAAGCCATGTGGACCCAGGTTCCAATCTCAGCTGTACAGGCCCTAGAACAGGACAGAGATCATATTTTGCTGGGTTATTATAAAGACCACGGGAGTTTATGTGGTTAGGTAATTTGCAGAACGAGTGACTCCTAGAGGGCTTTCCATCAAGGGCACTTAACATCATTGTTATCACCCCCTACCTAAAACAGAAATATCCATTTATGACAAGTATGATAATAAACTCAAATAGAAAAGGTTTTCCCATATTTTCCTACAAATATGTCCAGAAAGCCCCTACTTGTCAAAGCCTTCAGTGGATCACTCTGTACTTCTGCAAAACTCTTGTGACAGACAGAATAATGGCCCCAAAGAGACCCCATTCTAGTCACTGGAACCTGTGAATATGTTATGCTACATGGCTAAGGGACTTTGCAAATGTGATAAATTAAGGATCTTGAGATGAGATTAGCCTGGATTATCCAGTTGGGCCCAATGTAATCACAAGGGTCCTTAATAAGTCAAAGAGGGAGGCAGGTGGATCAGTGTCAGAGCAATTCGGTATGAAAAAGATTCAACTGGCCATTGCTGACTTCAAAGATGGAGGAAGGGGCCATGAGCCAAGGCATGCAGGCAGCCGCTAGAAGCTGGAAAAGGCAAGGGAACAAATTCTCCCTAGAGCCTCTAAAAGCAACACGGCCTTGCTGACACCTTGGTGTTTTTAGCCCAGTGAGAAATTCTGACCTTCAGAACTATAAGAGAGTAAAGCTGTGTTTTAAGCCGCTATGTTTTTGGTAATTTGTTACAGCAGCAAGAGGAAACTAATACAGAAGCCGAGCCACATCATCCAAATCCCCTAGGGATGTCTGTTTTTTGTCTCATTGGATGTAAGCTATTATTAATAGCCAAAGACAATCTGTTACAAAAGAAGCAGAAACTCACACTGTGTGGGCAGCTCAGGAGAGAGCTTCCCACCACCACGCTCCCAGACATCTGTGTTGAACAGAAGGTACATTGCTGTCTCATTTGATAGGGGTAGGACCTAGTGCTTAGCCTTTGGATTCTGAAGCCAGACACCCTGAGTTTGAATCTCTGCTCCACCCCCTCGACCCCTAGCACACTTTGTGCTTCATTTTTATCATCTACAAAATGGGGGAAACAGCAGAACCCTTTTCGTGGGGTCGGGATGAGGATGAAATGACCTAATGCAAATGAAGGGCTTAGGAACAGAGCCTAGCACAAAGAAAGTGTTCAGGATACAACAATGAAAACAAATATTGCTATTTCACACTTGCAACCACTATGTAAGGTAAGAATAGTTAAACCCATTTTAGAGAGAAAGAACGGAGGCCAGGAAATGAACATGATGTTTTCTTAAGGTCACACACTGAGAAAGTGGCAAGTTTGGATAAAACAAATAAATTACTATGTTGCCCCTCCATGGTCTTTCCTTAGTGAGCTACCTCATCTTGTTTGCTCTCACCTCCAGTCATTTGTTCAAGCCCTGTCCTATGCCTGGGACACTCCATCTCCTCTCCCTCATTGCCTGGCTAACTGTGATTCATTCTTGAAGCCTCAGCCCTTCATTCCTCATGAGAATGTTATGTTGCTCTCCCTTCCCTCCCCACCCCCTTTGCTTGTGCCATCTCTGAAGGCACTTACACACGGCCCTGTCATCTCCACTTTATGTCTGTGTACCCCACTGCTCACTAAGCCACAACCAGGTACAATACTGGGTCGTTTGCATGAATGGCCTAATTTAATCTTCAGAGCATCACCATGATGGTCCCCACTCAACTGACAAGGAAACTGAGGTTCAAAGAGGTCAAGTTATGCTTCTACAGCCACAGTGAGGAAGTGGTAGATCTGAGATAGAAGCCAGGCAGGGGGCCCGAGCCTACACTCTGAGACACAAGAGGCTGAGGACATGAGACCCTGGCTGGGCAGGAGTGGGGCTCAGGGGGTTCCAGAGTCACCCTCACCCAGCACAGACCCAAGCTGCGCAGTGTCTAGCAGGAATGAAAGAGGCTTCTCTCCCAATGCCAGAGGGAAGGTGAGGGAGAACAAGGCTTGGGGACACTATATCATGCTTGCACCCTCTCTCCCCACATACTACTCCCGAATGTGCAGAGAAGGGTGTCTCTGTGCTGTTGTCATCCACTGGCATCTGGGAACCACAGGGACTCTAAGCTTTCTGGAAGCTGGGCACCCATGCCCTGACTCAAACCCAGGCACTGGACTGGACAACCTCTTCTGCATCTGCTGGTGTCAGACCCCCACAATGTGGCCCACCTGGACCCACGATGGCTCCCGCCAGGTCTTTCAGGGCTGGGGGCTTCAAGTGGTTCTCCAGGCAAGTTCATTCCAGGCTGTACTTGGTGGATAATTAAATGTGCTCAGTGTACTATATACCCAGGGTTGTCTAATTGGAGCTCTTTTATTAAAGTTTGTTTAATGCTTCCTAGTCATTAAAACAGCATTTGGTAAATGGGCTTACTCTGGGAAGCTGAGACGCCCAGAGGCATTGAGGCACCTGTTTGGGGTGGAGACACCTGAGGCATTAGTTACAGATTTATGGATTAAACAAACAAGCCTGGCACTTCTTTCCTGTTCAACTGCACAGCCTTTTTAGTCATCAACGTGGGAGAGGGACATGAAATTCCCCTACAGAGTTGCTATCACACTGAGAAAGGAGTGAGGGATAATAGGAAGAAAGGAAGATTTACAGTCTGCCTTCTATGTGCCCCCTGTACAGCTAAGCTTCAATTTCTTCAACTAAAAACTGGGGAGAATAATGCTTCATAGGCTTCTGCATAATGAAGAAAATGATAATAATACAAATGAAAACTCACATTACACAATCAGTGAGCATTCCATGTGCCAGACACTGTGCTAACTGCTTTATGTGCCTTCTCTTAGCCAGTCCTTACAACCCCCAATGGATGGGTACCATTTTGCAGATGAGGAGACTGAGGAAGAGAGGTTAAGGGAGTTGCTCAAGATTGCAGAGCTACTGAAGATCACAGATGCTATTTTGTACTTGGGTAGTTTCTCTTCCAGTGCCTGTGTGCTTAACTGCTGCAGTACCTGCCTCCCACTATATAATCAGGGTTACTTGGGATAAAGGAGTAAATGCTTAATGTACATTAGTCCCACTCGAAAGCAGCACTATAAATGGAGACTAAAAGTTAATCTAACTGTGGAGGGTAGACAAGGCTTCCTGGAGGAGATGACCTATCCAGTATCCTGCTTTTCCTACCACCACACCTGTGGGCCCAGCTCCAGGTGGGATTGTAAGTACCAGACAGAAAAGGTGTTTCTGTCTCCTGTAGTGAAAAGAACAGAAATAAGTCCAGGGGAAAATCCACACACAGCAATGTCTCCCAGCTATCAGTACCTGTAGGCTGATTTCAAGGCACTAGGGAGCCCAAGAATGAGCCATTTAGGGCTATGGATAGAGGAGGGGATGATGGGTCTTGCACAAGCTCTTTCAGAGCCAACTTGAGAAGATGACAATGGTTTACTCAAAAATGGTTTGCTACCCTGAGGTTTGTACTTGACTACTAACCTAAAGGTTGAAAGTTGCCAACCCACCCAGAGGTACTGTAGAAGAAAGGCCTGGCAATCTGCTTCTGTAAAGACTATAGCTAAGAAAATTCTATGGAATAGTTCTACTCTGTAACACATGGGGTCGCCATGAGTTAGAATCAACTCGATGGCAAGGGTTTGGTTTCTGGTTTTGACTAAGGCCCCACATTTGTGTCGGCCAAGGTGTCTGGGTCTCCTAGGCTATAACTAAAAGGTGCCTTGGTAGCGCAGTGGTTAAGTTCTTAGTTCTAACCCAAAGGTCAGTGGTTTGAAGCTACCAGTAGCTCCACGGGAGAAGAGACCTGGCGATCTGCTCCTGTAAAGACTACAGCCTAGGAAACCCTATAAGGCAGTTCTACTCTGTCACAAGGGACCACAATGAGTGGCAATCGACTTGACGGCACACAACAACAACTACAAGTGTATGACTACAGGTAGATATTCTCTAATCTATAGGTACACAGGTATATGTTGGGAAATGCTAGCTCAGGGAATGAACTCTCTGATAAGTGTTGCAAATCCTCTTTCATTAATAGCAAATCCCTTTGTCTCTGCCCTGCCCCCACGAAAAAAAGAAAAAAGAGAGAGAGAAAAGAAAACCTGTTGGCTTTCATTAAATAGCATTTTTTTTAAATGAGGGCCATCTTCCTTACCCAGAAATTTACTTTCAGACAATCAGGGCTAGTACCAAATTAAGTGAAAGACGAGGAGAATGAGAACATGCACTGCCTCTTTAATATCCCAGTTTTCTTTTAACATGAAATTACAGCACAATGCATGAAAGGACGCCGGCATTATCCTTTACCACAATACCCGGCCAACTTTAACTCGTCTCAAGTGTTATTACAAGAAATAGAATTTACTGCTACAGACTTCTCTTCAATACTACTCCTTCCCTGTTTAATGAAATGTCATTATTCCAATACAAACCCTTTCTTTTTGCAGCTGGTCCCCCCCACCCGACCACTATATTTCATTTCCTGCAGTTACGTGATATTATTGCCTTTTTTTTTTCACAGCTATTGATTTAGGTGTGTATGGTTATTACAATGCAAAATAAAATAGCTCCCCCATCTATTCTACCTTGTACCATTGAACATTAACTTAATTTGTTTCAAATCTGCATTTGATTTGGCAAGGAAACCATTTATCTTTATGAAGAAAGCCCTCATAAAGTAGAGAGTTTAGGAGATCACTCCTTTAAAAATTTAATAGCCCAGTGTCTTATACACTAGAAAAATGAATTAAACCTTCAAATAGTATATGTCTCAATGTAACCTTTTTGCATTTCATACTATGTTTAATTTATTATATTCTGGAGGAAGAAAAAAAAATTAGAGGACAGATCAAAGGATGTGGCTTGCTTTTCCATGGCATGAATAAAGTCAGGAACTCCTGCTCAGGAGCACGGCGATTCACTGCAAAACTGTGTTCAGCTCATGCTGAAGTTGATGCTGTCATTTCAGGTGGTGCAAATACGGCTTTAGGCCAGGGGCCTTCCGTGGTAGGAGAAAGGGCCCCATTCCTGGTGCAGAGAAAAGCAGCCTGAAGAAGAAGGAGGGAAGGGGGAAGGGATAGCTAATGGAGGCTGAGACCTAAGCTCAGGTATTGTTTTTCACCCTCTTAGAGGCACCCTGTTACTTTTGAGTGAAAGCATTTGCCAATTTTTAGAAATTTTAAACATGCCATCCAGTCTCCATTAGCTATCCCTCCCCGCTTCCTTCCCTCTACCTTAGGGTGCTCAAGAATAGGAACACATACAGGGAGACAAACTACTTAGGGTTCAGTTCCTGACGCTATGTGTGTGACCTGGGACAAGTTTTATCTCTTTAAGCCTCAGTTTTCTCATCTGTAAAATGAGTATAATGATACATGTATCTGTAGACTACATTTTAAACTTCAGATAACTATAGTCAAACAACAGAGCCTTTAGTAAATAAAAAGCCTTAAACAAATCAGAGTTTATTCAGAGCCGATATCACTTAGTGATAAAGGACACCAAAATGGTTTGGAGGTGAAAAAACACCCGATTCAAGTCTTGGTTTATCTGGCATTGTGACATTGGGTAACTCACATTACTGCACGTTCCGTTGTACTCTGAATACTCTGTTCCTTGCAGTTATTACCAAATTGCTTCACGTGGAGGTGGAGGTAATTCTATGATTGTGTATCTGCCTATAAGGAGGGAACGCTAGAGTGAGGCTGGAGCTTACTGGTAAATAAGCCATAGTCACTCGTATTATCCAGGAGGGGTGGCTGGTATTTTGTGGTTTGGACAATATTCATATTTTGTCTGTTCAGACACAATTATAGAGCGGTCTTGCTTTTTTCTTGCTCCACCATGGTCACAGAGTGGCCTTGTCTGATGTTGGTGTTCTATAAAGTTCTTTAGTTGCAACAGAAGACCACCATGGCTTAGATGTAGGTACCAGGCCAGTTCCCAGAATCACAAAGGTCTAGCACTTCATGTCATGCCATCGCCTGGGTGTCAAGGGCTAATTTTCTCTTACTCAGCTAATGGCTGTCTCAGGGAAATGTTCCTGGAGCTTGAAACCAGTGAGAAGGGGTTCAAAGCAAACTTAAGAAAAGTTTGCTTTCTTACATAAGTAAAGGTAAGAGCCAGGCTCACCAATGGCTCGTGGACCACCCTCTCTCTGAGATCTATTTCCAAGCATGTGTGTTCAGGCACTGGAGGGGAAAAGCATGGTGGTCAAGGACAGTGGCTCTCACGTAGACTGCTTGGGTCCACAGTTTTCCTTTACCATGTATTAGTTCTGTGACCTCAAGTATATCTCTTAACCTCTGACAATATATTAGTTCTGTGACCTCAGATAATATCTCTTAGCCTCTGATCATGTATTAGTTCTGTAACCTCAGGTATATCTCTTAATCGCTGACCATGTATTAGTTCTGTGACCTCAGGTATATCTCTTAACCTCTGAGCCTCTATTTTCTCATCAGGTAGAAGGAGGAGAATAATAGCATCTTCCTAGAAAGGCTGCATAGTGGTTAAGAGCTACGGCTGCTAACCAAAAGGTCAGCAGTTCAAATTCACCACGCGCTCCTTGGAAACTGTATGGGGCAGTTCAACTCTGTCCTATAGGGTCGCTGTGAGTCAAAATCGACTGGATGGCAGTGGGTTTGTTTTTTTTTTTTAAGAAGGTTGCCATGACAATCTATGACATAATATATAGAAAACACTTACCAGGTGATAGGCACACAGTAATTTCTCAAGAAATGGTAACAACCATGACTTTTAAAGTCTCTTTTGCTTCTCTCCCACTTGCTTACCTGGCTCCTGGCTCATTGGTCTTTCTTTCCTTTAAACATGCCAAGGTATTGCCCACCTCAGGGCCCTTGCACAGGTGCCACCGCCTGGTAAGTTCTGACCCACAGGCTTTTATGACTGTGGTTGGCAGGATAATATCCCCCCAAATCCACTTTTTAATCACCATAATCTGTGAGTACTTCACTTTACATGGCAAAAGGGACTTTGCAGACATGATTAAATTAAGAACCTTGAGAAGGAGAGATTATCCTGGATTATTTGGGTAGGTCCAATGTAATCACAAGGGACCTTAAAAGTGGGAAAGGGTGGCAGAAGTCTCAGAGTAGTATAATATGACATGGACATGATGCACCACTGCTGGCTCTGAAGATGAAAGAAGGAGCCACAAGCCAAGGAATGTGGGAGGCTTCTAGAAGCTGAAAAGGTAGGAATAGAGGTTCTCCCCTAGAGAGCTACCAGAAAGAACACAACTCTGACAGCATCTTGATTTTAGCCCGTTGAGACCTATGCCAGACTTTTATCCTACAGAACCGTAAGATAATAAAGTTGTGTTGTTTTAAGTCATCAAGTTTGTGGTAATTTGTTACAGCAGCAGTAGAAAGCTAATACAGACTTCATCCTTCTCACTCAAATCTCGGCTCCAATGTCATCACTTGAGAAGTCCTCACTGACTGTTCAGTCTAAATTATACACTAATCCTCTGCTCCTAGTCCCTATCAGTTTTGATTTGAGCATTTATCACCATTTGAATTCACCTTCAAATTTATTTCTTTATTGATGCTCTCATGTCCCATCAGATGGCAAACACCATTAAAGCAAGATCTGTTCACCTCTTTATAAACAATACCTAAATGAGCGTCCGGTGTTTAGCAGATGTTCAGTAGATACTTGCTACTTTTCATGTTTTCCAAACGTACCTTTGGGAAACTTGACTTGACAAAGGGTCTGAGACATGCAATAGAATATACAATAAGGAATTTGGATGCAATTTATTATGGAAATAATTTAAAAGGAGCAAAGAACAACAGGAAAGTGTTCAGAAAGAAGAACCTAGGATTGTAAACAGATGATACATTGGTGTATTTGGGGTATGAGCATAACCGTTTCTCCATCTTTGGAGAATATCAGTAATTTATTTCCACACTCCTTCCTAATGAACCCACAGAGAGCCTAAGAATCTTTCTCAACACAAAGCCTAAAGCAGCCATTACATATTAGCTATAGTTGGAAGACAAGATGGGAGTGAGTTGCCATCCTCAGAGAATAATAACTGAAAAAAAATGATGCATGCAATTCTAGAACTAAAGAAGCAGAGACATTAAGTCTGGGGAAAAATAATAATGATAATCAAGACAATAATAATTGACTGACTACTTGATCAGTGCCAGGCAATGTCCTAAGCTTTTACATCTAATACCTTATCCAATCCTCACATCAGCCTTATAAAATAGGTCCCATTTTTCTCTCACTTTTACAAATGGGGAAACTGAAGCATGGAGAAGTAAGTACCTTTCCCAAGGTCACAAAACTAATAAGTGCCAGAACTTTAATTCTGGACACCTCCCAGTTAGTTATTATGTATACTGTCAACTTGGGATATGGAGTGTAAGATCTCTTCCTTTGAATATTTGAAGGGCTGCCAAGTAGAAGAGGGATTAGGTATGTTCTATGTGGCTTCAAGGGCACTGAGACAACCCTTCACATTTGCATAATACACTCTCATAATTCACACATTTAAGCCTCAAAACAACCCCATGTGGTTGCCATAAAGACACAGGAATCTGTGACTCAGAGAGGAGAATTGCCTTGTCCAATGCACACAGTTCAAAAGTGGCATGGTTAAACCTCAAACTCAATTCTCTTTACTGGATGTCCTGGGCTCGTTCCATTATGCTCAATTACCTGTAACATTAATCCAACTAAACTTGACTCTACCCACACTATAGATCATGTGCTCTGCTAAGCTCTGAGTTTCAAAGACAAAACAACCCTACTTTTCAAAATGCGATCTGATAGAAGAGACCCAAAGTAGTCCATTATAATTGAATGCGACAAAACAAAAAGGAGTCAAATAGAAAGTGTGTTTAATGTTATCTGTCAGCTTGCCTAGGCCATGATTCTCAATGGTTTGGCAGATATTATGTAATCATCCTCCATTTTGTGATCTGATGTGAGCAGCCAATCAGTTGAAAAAGGAGTTTCCTTGGGGGTGTGGCCTACATCCAATGTATATGGATGTTCTGGCAAAGCTCATGTTCTCTCTCAATCCTGCATTCATCTCAAGCTCTGACCTCCAGTTCTTGGCAGTGAGCCAGCACCCTGCCGCCTGACCTTCAGATTTTGGATTCACCAGCTCCTGCAACCCCAGGAGCCAGTAGCCTACTGCCTGACCTGCATATTTTGGGTTTGTCAGCCCAAGCTTCCACATAAGTCAGGAGAAGCCTCCAGCCCACTGCCTGATGCTCAGATTTGGAACTTGCTAACCTCCATAGTTGTGTGAGCCATTTCAATGAAATAGGTCTCTCTCTATATATTTATATATATACTTTACTTGCTTTGCTTCTCTAGAAAACCCAGCCTAAGGCGGAATGTACAGGAGGAAATACAAAAGAAAGCCTTCCATTTGTCTGGGGGTGAGGATACCATATAAGGCTTCAAAGGGGAAGGGATATATGATACAGAGAACATGTGGATGGACACATTTTGATTCTATGTAAGGTCATAGATTGGAATGCAAAAGGTGGAAACAAAGAAGAAGGATCAGTAGTTGGAAAATATGGCTTTGGTGATAGAAATGATGCCGGAGATCAAATGACAGAATTTTGCAAGAACAATGACTTCTTCATTGCAAATACTGTCTTTCACCAACATAAACGGTGAATATACACATGGATCTTGCCAGATGGAACACGCAGAAATCAAATTGACTACATCTGTGGAAAGAGACGATCGAAAAGCTCAATATCATCAGTCAGAACAAGGTCAGGGGCTGACTATGGAACAGACCATCAATTGCTCATATGCAAGTTCAGGCTGAAACTGAAGAAAATCAGAGCAAGCCCACAAGAGCCAAAATATGACCTTGAGTACATCCCACCTGAATTTAGAGACCATCTGAAGAATAGATTTGATGCATTGAACACTAGTGACCAAAGATCAGATGAGTTGTGGAATGACATCAAGGACATCATACATGAAGAAAGCAAGAGGTCATTGAAAAGGCAGGAAAGAATGAAAAGACCAAGATTGATGTCAGAGAAGACTCTTAAGCTTGCTCTCGAACGTCGAGCAGCTAAAGCAAAAGGAAGAACTGATGAGTAAAAGAACTGAACAGAGGATTCCAAAGGGCGTCTCAAGAAGGCAAAGTAAAGTATTATGACATGTGCAAAGAGCTGGAGATGGAAAACCAAAAGGGAAGAACATGCTCGGCGTTTCTCAGGCTGAAAGAACTGAAGAAAAAATTCAAGCCTCGAGTGGCAATAGTGAAGGATTCTATGGGGAAATATTAAACGATGCAGAAAGCATCAAAAGAAGATGGAAGGAATACACAGAGTCATTATACCAAAAAGAATTAGTTGATGTTCAACCATTTCAAGAGGTGGCATATGATCAGGAACCAATGGTACTGAAGGAAGAAGTCCAAGCTGCTCTGAAGGCACTGGTAAAAAACAAGGCTTCAGGAATTGATGGAATATCAAATGAGATGTTTCAACAAACAGATGCAGCGCTGGCGGTGGTCACTCATCTATGCCAAGAAATATTGAAGACAGCTTCCTGGCCAAATGGCTGGAAGAGATCCATATTTATGCCTATTCTCAACAAAGGTGATCCAACTGAATATGGAAATTGTGGAACAATATCATTAATATCACACACAAGCAAAATTTTGCTGAAAGTCATTCAAAAACAGCTGAAGCAGTATATTGACAGGGAACTGCCAGAAATACAGGTTGGTTTCAGAAGAGGACGTGGAACCAGGGATATCATTGCTGATGTCAGATGGATCCTGGCTGAAAGCAGAGAATATCAGAAAGATGTTTACCTGTGTTTTATTGACTATGCAAAGGCATTCGACTGTGTGGATCATAACAAATTATGGATAATATTGCAAAGAATGGGAATTCCAGAACACTTAATTGTGCTCATGAGGAACCTTTACATAGATCAAAGAGGCAGTTGTTCAGACAGGACAAGAGGATACTGATTGGTTTAAAGTCAGGAAAGGTGTGCATCAGGGTTGTATACTTTCACCATACCTATTCAGTCTGTATGCTGAGCAAATAATCCAAGAAGCTGGACTATATGGAGAAGAACAGGGCATCCGGATTGGAGGAAGACTCATTAACAACCTACGTTATGCAGATGACACAAACTTACTTGCTGAAAGTGAAGGGGACTTGAAGCACTTACTAATGAAGATCAAAGACCACAGCCTTCAGTATGGATTGCACCTCAACATAAAGAAAACAAAAATCCTCACAACTGGACCAATGAGCAACATCATGATGAACGGAGAAAAGATTCAAGTTGTCAAGGATTTCATTTTACTTGGATCCATAATCAACAGCCATGGAAGCACCAGTCAAGAAATCAAAAGACACATTGCATTGGGTAAATCTGCTGCAAAGGACCTCCTTAAAGTGTTAAAGAGCAAAGAAGTCACCTTGAAGACTAAGGTGTGCCTGACCCAAGCCATGGTATTTTCAATCGCATCATATGCATGTGAAAGCTGGACGATGAATAAGGAAGACCAAAGAATTGACGCCTTTGAATTGTGGTGTTGGCGAAGAATATTGAATATACCATGGACTGCCAAAACAATGAACAAATCTGTCTTAGAAGAAGTACAACCAGAATGCTCCTTAGAAGCAAGGATGGCAAGACTGCATCTTACATACTTTGGACATGCTGTCAGGAGGGATCAGTCCCTGGAGAAGGACACCATGCTTGGCAGAGTACAGGGTCAATGGAAAAGAGGAAGACCCTCAATGAGGTGGATTGACACAGTGGCTGCAAGAATGAGCTCAAGCATAACAACGATTGTAAGGATGGCTCAGGACCGAGCAGTGTTTCATTCTGTTGTGTGTAGGGTCGCTATGAGTCGTAACCAACTCAACAGCATATAACGACAACAACAAAGGTCATTTTGAGTCTACATAATACCAAATTTGCCAAAGACCAAAACCAAACCAAACCCGTTGCTGTCGAGTCGATTCAGACTTGGACAAAGAATTTTCTAGAAGTCATAGCTCTTCTTTAGAAATGATCCTTGAATATAGGCCATTACAGTTTCAGCATTCATTTATTTATTAATTCTCCTAACATACAAACATCTATTGCATGCTAAACCCTCTGTTAGTTGCTGAGAGAAAAGCCTTCAAAGTAACGAAAAGCCTGGGTGTTGCAAAAGGTTAAGCGCTTGGCTACTAGCTGAAAGGTTGACAGTTTGTACCTACCTAGAGGCCCTAAGAAGACAGACCTGGCAATCTGCTTCTGAAAGGTCACACCCTTGAAAACCCTATGGAGCAGTTCTACTCTGCACTCATGGGATCACCATGAATCAGAATCAACTTGACAGCAACTAACAATAATTTCTCCAAATGAGATGAGTCACCATCAGTTGAGGCCTGAAGGGATATGGTTGGTATATGGAATCCTTGGACAGTTTCAGTCCCTGCTCTTAGGAAACTTACAGTCTAGTGACTGATAAACGGGAAAATAGCCCAATAAGCTTGCTATTATTATGCCCATTCTAGAGATAAGAAAACCAAGGCAATGATGAATAAAGTAACTTCTCCAAAGTCTTCTGAGTTATAATGGCTCAGCCAGGGTCTAAACCCTTGTGTCTGTCAAAGGCCAATGCCATTTCCACTATGGTCTCACTTTCCTTAGGGACAGCTCAACGATCCAGTTTCTCAAATTCTTTCACATGCCTAACTGTCATGGATTGAACTGTGTCCCCCAAAACTGTATGTATCAGTTTGTCTGGGCCACGATTCCCGGTATTGTGTGATTGTTCACCATTTTATCATCTGATGTGATTTTCCTATGTGTGATAAATCCTACCTCTATGATGTTAATGAGGGGGGATGGGTGGCAGTTGTGTTGATGAGGCAGGGCTTAATCTATAGGATTAGACTGTATCTTGAGTCGGTTTCTTTTGGGATATAAAAGAGAAAAGTGAGCAGAGAGATGGGGAACCTCAATGTCAGGAGCAGAGTGTCTTTCAGACCCAGGGTTCCTGTGAGAAGTTCCTAATCCAGGGAAGACTGATGAGAAGGACCTTCCTCCAGAGCCAACAAAGAAAAGCCTTCCCCTGGAGCTGACGCCCCGAATTTGAACATTTAGCCTACTTTACTGTGAGGAAATAAATTCCTCTTTGTTAAAGCCACCCACTTGTGGTATTTCTGTTATAGCAGCTCTAGATGACTAAGACACTTAACCCTGTTATTTTCCCCCAAATTTCCTAAGAAGCTACACACATCTTTTCCTCAGATAAAATAGCTGCCATCTCTAAAGGTGCTTTGAACCATGCTACTTCTCAACGTTCTTCTCTTTTGGATCACAGACGTGTACCTTGCTTTATGCAGCCCCTAATATTTTGGTTATTTTGATGCAAATCCATCACCTATAATAAGTTTCCCTGCTTTCCAAACACAATCGATTTTAGAGGCATGAAAGTGAAATCTAAGTAAGCTCTGACAGCCTTTGCAAGTGTCCGTGATAGGAGAGATCTAACTGGCTGAGAGCTATTTTCCTCACCGTCAATCTGCCGGGTGATTTTCCATGCACAAACACATGCCCATGTGCTCCAACTAATGCCTGCCTTTTTGGACATATGTGAGCAAATAAATGTAATTATGAGCAAGATGTAATCACAACTGCTTTACTATTAAAGCTGGTATATGCTCTTGTGGCTTGGTTAACAACATATGCAGAAGGACATTGCTTACTACTATCCCAGGAAGAAAAACACACCAGAAGTACGGCCTCTTTTATATTATATCTGAGGAACTACAACATTCAAATGCAGAATTTGACTTTCCAAGATTCGCACCAGAAAACCTTTTAACAGAAACAGCAGGGAGAGAAAGCTTTTTAAATCATGATACTCCAGGAAGGATTATGAAAATGGAGGTCATTGCATGACATAGAATTGCAAATACAATGGGAAAAAATCTCCTCCTCTGTGTAAATACATGAGGACAATTTATTCTCCTTTGTCAAGCTATCAGGGGATATTTTCAGCTTCTAGAAAAAAGAAAAGGAAAGAATCCACCATGCCAAATGGATGTATTCAGAGTGATGTGCTTGGCTAGTACTTGGTAGAAAGGGTCAGCCCCTCTTATACTGTACCAGGCTGCCTGTTTCAGAAGAGCTGCCCTGAGATTTTCTTTCTCTGATCTTGTTAAGCACCTGGGGATACAGAGACTGCCTCAAGACTCACGATCCTTAGAGAAAGGGTCAAGCTACCCATGTCAGAATGTCCAAACACCTGGCCAGTGATACATTTAATATGATCAGGCTTTGGGTATCTCCACACTCAATTCATCTTTCGGAAATAACCAGCCCTACCAATTGGGTAAGGAGCCCTGGTGGTGCAATGGTTAAGCACTCAGCTACTAACAAAAAGGTTAGCAGTTCAAACCTACCAGCCGCTCCACAGGAGAAAAGACCTGTCAATCTGCTCCCATAAACATTACAGCCTAGGAAACACTATGGAGCAGTTCCACTCATCATTAACAGATCTCTATGGGCCAGAATCAACTTGAAGGCACACGACAAGAGCAATAATCAATTCTGTTATTTGGCTAACCCTGTATACCGGCCTCACTGATGAAGCTTTCAGAGGAAAGAGCTACTCAACAATGTAATCTGATTTCAAAGTCATAATGAAAGTTTTGTAAAAGTAGACCTTCATGTGTATGCGTCTTAGGCTGGGTTCTCTAGAGAAGCAAAACCAGTGCACCATATAAATATATATACAGAGAGATTTATACAAAGGAAATGGCTCACATGGCTACAGAGGCTAAAAAGTCCCAAGTTTGTGGGTCAGGCTGGAGGCTTCTCCTGACTCACACAGCTGCAGGTGCTGACAAATCCAAGATCAGAAGGTCAGAGAGCAGGCCTCTGACTCACAGGCTGTGGAAGCTGACAAATCCCAAAACTGACAGGTAAGACAGCAGATAAGCTGCTAGCTCAGGTCCCAAGAACTGGAGGTCAGGTGAACAGGAGCGAACTGCAGGTTCCAGAGTGGGTGAAAGACCGTGAACCTTGCCAGAAAGTTTACCTATACTGGATATAGGCTATACCCCCAGAAAACTCCCTTTCGAGTGATTGGCTACTCAACCAGATCCTATTATAGAGGTGATCACATTATATCAAATCTCATCATGGAGATAATTATATCGTTATATGACTGCCAAACTACATCGTAACTGCCGAATCACGGCCCAACCAAGCTGACACACAACCTTAACCATCACAGTATGATATACCCAAGCATGTCTATGCCTTGCTGAGGAATCAGTGCGTTTTTGTGTGTATTTGTATAGTATCAACACATTCATTTAGCATTTCCTGCAATGAGCTCGGCAACTATCTCAAAACTGGGAATGCAAAGAAGAATAAAACACACAGGGGCCCTTCCATCAGGCATCCTACTGTCTAGTTGGGAAAGACAGATGAATAGACATATAATATCAATAAAAAGCAGTGAGTGCTATGTGAGAGTAGGTGAAAGGAGACTGCTTTCTTGGCTTGCCCACACTGAAAACCAAAACACCAAATGCATTGCCGTCGAGTCAATTCTGACTCACAGCAAACCTACAGGACAGAGTAGAATTGCCCCATAGGGTTTCCAAGGCTGTAAATCCTTATTGATGCAGGCTGCCACATCTTTCTCCCACAGACTGACTGGTAGGTTTGAATCACCAACCTTTTGGTTACCAGACAAGCACTTTAACCATTGCATCACTACAGCTGCCCATATTAGGCCCCAAAATCTTGACTCAGTCTGTGGACTGGGCTCCCCAAGTTCAAACAATTTAAATTTCAGGATTTTTTTAACTTAGGACTTTGTAATGAAAGCTTGATGCTTTATGTGAGTGACTGACAAGTAATATAAAATGAGCTATATTTCCTATACTGTGAACTGAAGTAATGATGTATTTCTTCAGTGCTAAGGCTCATATTTTTTCACATTTTCACATAGCTGAAAGTAAGAAGTGTCTTCCATTAATGGAATCCCACAATTATAATTGGCAACATTTTTTCTTTCTTGTTGTTGTTGTTAGATGCTGTTGCATTGGTTCTAACTCATACTGACCCCACGTACGACAGAATGAAATGTTGCCCAGTCCTGTGCCATCCGTACAGTGGCAGGTATGTTTGAGCCCACTGTTGCAGCCACTGTGTCAATCCATCTCAGCATGCTGTGTCTTACAACTGATGGTATCTTAGATGCAATGAACTATGATTGATATGACTATATATTAATACATCTTAATATAAGTAAGTAGTGCTGATTATGTAGTGATGGTGGGATAAATGCTAATTATATAGTGGTGTGCTGATAAATGTTTAACAATCAGCTACCAAGAAAAAAAAAATTCTTAATTTGTAGCATTTGCCAAGTTTTCATGGTGTAAATACTGCCCCCATCGTCGTTTTCAAGCTACTAAGGTGACATTGTTGAACATGGAGTGGGGACAAAATGCTCACGATTGGCCCCTGAGAGCCTGTAAGAGTCGGCAGCACACCACTCACCATACTCGCAGAAGATCTAGGATTATTTTCAAACTGCTTCCCAACCAGTGTGGCTCAGGCAGCAGATGTATGCTGGTTGTAACAACCTGTAAGGCCCTAACAGGGTGTTTTACAGAATAGCACCCTGAGAATATCAAGTTGGAAGTGGTGTTCAGCAGAGTTTGGGTATTAATTCTTAGTCCTTTCTCATTAGGCTCATCTTCTGGCTTTGTGTCAAGCTGTTGACCCTTATTTTTGTGTAATCATCCATGTCCCACAGACGTCTTCACCAGGAAGGGGCAAATGTATACACCTGGGGGTTCATATTGCTCAACACATTCAGTCTCTATCTGCAAATGTCAGTTCCAACATCTTCACCCACTGTCTCTACAGCTCATGGAGGTGGAGACCATTCCTAGCCTTTGGAGGCACAGCTCTGAACAATGGGAGCATAGAAGGCATTCTCTATTCTCACGTGCTCACTACAATTACTTTTGTTACAGCTTTTTATTACTGAGAGCTTCCTTGTGTCTGTTTTCTTTCACTGCACCTTCTCTGTGCCAAAGTATTGTCAAAGGGGAGGGTTTTATAAACAACCCTAGTTTCTCTAATGGATAAAATAAAAAGATCAAACTATTCCTAGAACAAGGACCTCTCCAAAATTCTCCCCTACCTTTCAACAGTATTTGATTTCTTTTTTGTTTTTTTCTTGATCTTGCTCTATCAAACACGCTCTCTGGCCAGAACAGCTAAAGATTTTATATTATTTAATACCATAAACATCTGCCACATATAGGTTACATATGGATTTCACATGGTCTGGCTTCCCCAAAGGGAAAAACTATGTGAGGCTTGCAGAGGCACACACAGATTGCTACTGATGATGTCTTCATCCCAGCCTAGTTGTTATCACAAGGATAACCCCACCCCTTTGTTTCACCTTTATTGTTCCACTAAAATAATTAATTAATTAATACTTTGACTTAGGAAAAGAAGATTAATGGGAAGAAAAATAGAATGTGAGTCTGGAAAAAGGAAGGAAAGAAAAATCAATCAATATTTCCGTCCATTTCAGTTTTTAAAGAATATTCTTTACGGGATTTGGTTCCTTGGTTTGTAGGTTTAGGATTATGGTTTCACAGGACATACCAGTTAATTGGCCTAATATCATGTTTACTGCATCTGCTATAGGGTCGCTATGAGTCGGAATCAACTCAACGGCAACGAGTTTTTTTTGGTTTTGTTCTACCTCCTAGTTCACTGAGCAGTGCCTGGGGTCTTAAAAGCTTGTAAGTAGCCAGCTAAGGTACAACAATTGATCTCTATTCACCTAGAGTAACAGAGGAAGATGAGGAGTCAGGAACAGGAGGGGAAATGGAAGGTGTGGCGAATTGCCTCCATGAATAACTGCCCCCTTTGCCATGTGACCAGAACAGGTGGATGATGCCCGGCAATCTTTTTGACACTGAGTTAGACAAAGATTTCTTAGCTATGACAGTAACAGTGTGATTCAAAAAGAACAAACTGATAAAGTGGACTTTATCAAAATTTAAAATGTCTACTCTTCAAAAGACGCTGTTAAGAGAATGAAAAAGCAGGCCACGAACTGTGAGAAAATATTCGCAAATCATGTATCTTATAAAGGACTTGTACCCAGAATATATAAAGAGCTTCTGAAAATCAGTAACACGACAATAAATAAAAAGATGTATGGATGCCACATAAGCATATATAAAGGTGGCCAACATCATTAGTCATTAGAGAAATACAAATGAAACTACTAGATACTACTACAAACCTATTAAACCAAAGAACTGTTGCCATCGAGTCGATTCTGACTTACGGCAACCCTATAGGTCAGAGTAGAGCTGCCCCATAGAGTTTCCAAGGAGCACCTGGTGGATCTGAACTGCCAGCCTTTGGGTCAGCAGCTGTAGCACTTAACCACTATGCCACAGAATGACTAAAAGTACAGACTGACCACACCAAGTGTTAGAACAGATGTGGAAGAACTGAAACTCTCACATATTGATAGTGGAGATATAAAATTGGACAACTACTTTGGAAAACAACTTGACAGTTTCCTAAAAAGTTAAATAGGTACCTAGCAGATAATCCAACCATTCCATTCCTAGGTATTTACCCAAGAGAAATAAACATATATATCCACATGAAGTCTTTTACGTGTCCACAGTAAATTTATTTCTAATAACCAAAAACTAGAAATAACCCAAATGTCCATCAACAGGTTAATGGTTAAAAAAAAAAAAGAGGTATATTCATATACTAGAATATTTCTCAGCAAAACAAAACAAAAAGAATAAGCTATTGATATATACCACGACATGGATTAATCTCAAAATAATTATGGTGAGTAAAAGAAGCCAAACAAAAATGTGTACATACTGTATAATTCCATTTATATAAAATTCTAGAAAAGCAGATCAGTAGTTTCCTAATGGGGAGAAGTAATTACAAAGGGTCACCAGGAAACTTTTAGGGGTAACAGATACGTTCCTTATCTTGACTGTGTGATATATATATCAAAACTTACCAACTTGTACACTTTAAATAGGTGCAGTTTATTGTACGTCAATTATATCTCAATGAATCTATTTTTTTAATGGTAGATATATGAATGAATTGACTGTAAGAATTATTAAAATATACTCTTACAAAGTAGATTGATAGTTTAGAAAAAAGAGGTAAGATGAACTGATCTGAACAACCATTTTTAGCACTGTTTATTTGTGCTCGGAAGTTGTGTTTGAGTGCCAAGGTAGTAAGTGGCCAGTTAGGTTACCTTCTTCCCTTTTAGCTTGTTTGCTTTAGTTTATGTGAATGCATTCATCCACTTATTCAATAAATAATTATTGAGCACCAACTACACAACCAGCAGTCTTCTAATACAGTATTGAAAAAAATAGTTTCTATTTCACAGAACTTTCACTCTGCTGAAGAAGACAGACAATTGAAATACGATCCTAATAGACATACCTTGTATTGTACAATTATTTTGTATACCTACTACATGCTGGACAATGTAGTCACAGGGGTGAGCAAGTAATTATGGTTCTTGTCCCCCAGGAGTGTGATATTCAAGCTAAGAGATGGACCTTGAAGGAGTGGCTATAAAAAAGTCCATGTCATTGGGTTGCACGTCGGGGAAACAACCTACAGGAAGGCCATCCCAGGGTCCCGGAGGAAATGACATTGAAGCTGTGGTTTTTATTCTCTAACCACTCCACGCTGTCTCGTGTGGCTGTCTCACAGCTTTGAGTCCCAGGGTTGGAGGCTTGTGTTGTAGCAGAGGCTTGGAGTGGTCCTCTGTGATCAGCATTACAATCAGCCTTCTCTGAAGCACCAAAGGAGAAAATACTGGCAATACAGAAAACACCAGGCCCTAGTAACACAGGAGATACAATAACTCACTGTGACCAAGAGATGCTTAAACTGTGATTGAGGCATATTTCGGTCATTCCTAAATAGATAGGATAGATAGCTATTGCCCCAAACGTCATTCTCCTATCTTTGGAACTATTCCACACATGGCTATATTTAGCTACGTCACTATGTTGTTGTCAATTGCCGTCAAGTCGATTCTGACTCATAGTGGCGCCATGTGTGCAGAGTAGAAATGCTCCATAGAGTTTTCAAGGCTGTGACCTTTCAGCAGCAGACCCCCAGGCCTGTCTTTCGAGATACCTCTGGGTGGGTTCAAACTTGCCAACCTTTCAGCTACTAGTTGAGTGCTTAACCATTTGTGCCACACAGGGATTCTGTAGTAAAGGACAATCAGCTGAGACATTAAGTACTGAGTAACACCAATGTCCACCTAATAAGAAAGAATAAATTCTTTAAATATGGCAAGAATGGAATATGTATACACCAAAGGTACCATATAACCAAAACCAAACCAAACCCACTGCCATCGAGTCAATTCCGACTCATAGCGACCCTACAGGACAGAGTAGAACCGCCCCCACAGAGTTTCCAAGGAGCGCCTGACGGATTCAAACTGCCGACCCTTTGGTTAGCAGGCGTAGCACTTAACCACTACGCCACCAGGGTTTCCAAGGTACTATATAGAGGGGCTAATTCCACAGGGTGCTTAAAGTCTAAATCCAATCACCTTTCAGATGCTAGCAAGAACACTTATTTCATGAGTCAGTATCAGATTTTCGGTGTTGGAAATCATCATCCTACGAGACCTTACTCAGGAAGAAACCCGGAGTTTCTAGCACAGATAGCACAGCACATCAATAGTGCTTCATGAAATAACATAAAAAAAAAAAAAAGCAAAAAATTTTTTTTTTTTCTACAGTGCAAAGTGGTCTTACAGGAAATTTGCTGTCAGTTGCATCCTCTGAGACCAAGTCTTCACCATGGAGGTCAAGTACAGTCGGTGACAGCAGCAAATAAACACTTTTCTAATCACCTGGCTTTTGGGGTAAGAACAAATTGAGAAATCTTTGTTCCTCGTCCTTTAATCTTATAAGGGAGCCCTGGTGGCACAGCAGTAAAGCATTCAGCTGCTAACCAGTAGGTCAGCAGTTCCAATCCACCAGCTGTTCCTTGGAAACCCTATGGGACAGTTCTACTCTGTCGACTCGACAGTAATGGATTTTGTTTTGTTTTTTATACTTAGCACAGGTCCCCAGGTGGTATAAATAGTTTGCACTCCACTACAAACCTAAAGGTTGGCAGTTCAAACCCACCCGGTGGCACCATGAAAAAAAGGCCTGTTTTTATTAAGATCATAGCCAAGAAAGCCCTATGGAGCAGTTCTACTGTGTAGCACGTGAGATCATCATGAGTTGGAATTGACGCAACAGCAACAAGTTTTGTGTTTTTTTTGGTTTAATACTTAACATACCCCTGCCATTGATCAGTACAAGCCTCCAAAACAGGCAACCATTCAAGAAAGCATAGATTATTCAAGCTGAAAAGAATTAGCGAGCATATAACCCAACTTCCTCATTTTACAGATGAGAAGACTAAAGCCTGGAGAGTCAAGGGTTTCTCCAGTGTCTTACTTCTATCCATTTAATAGATATCTGCAATATGCTACAAATACATCATTTAATTCTCACTACATGTTGGATTGTAACAGTTGTGCTAATTTTTTAGATGGGAATAAAATGGTACTGCAAAGCCCTGTTAAGTTGTCCAAACTACGAAGTGGTAGAACTGGAGTCCCAGCCTAGATCTCACAACTCAAATCCAGCAGCCTCTCCAACATGACTCTAACTTAAGTCAGAAATATTACAATCCACACTGCAGATTTTGAAACTTTTTCTCCCAGCAAAGCAGTGGGACTTGATAATATTGCAGCCATTTAGATCATTTTGCCAACGCTAATCCTAAGGCTTCCTCTGCTTACCAATGACCTCTGACTAGGGTCTTGGGCCATGGATCTTAATACTGTCACCATGCCTTCAGCTCTTGGTGGGACTCTCTTTAGATACGTTCTCACCGCAGGCTCATTTCATTATTTGCTGGATTGGAAGAAATGGACCACAGAGGGCATTCTTAGAGGGAAAGATCAAAATTCAAAGGGTGCAGCTGGTTAGAGGTTGTTTCTAGGAAAGAGCTATTGCATATGAGGTCTTACCAGGCTTTCAAATACATCCCATCCTGTGGAACTATTCACCCAGTACTAGTGGAATAACTACAGTGATCTTTCCAAAATTCATGCCTGGTCGTATCACTCTTCTTTTGCCCTTAGGATAAAGCTCACTCTCATTAACAGGGCTTACCTTTGTGATATGACCTTTGTCTTTCTCCATCCCTCTTTTTCCTCAACAAACTGACCCACTCGTCTATCCTTCTCACAGTGGAGAATGCAGTCTTACTCACTACTCTCAGACTTCCTGAATTTCCCTCTTACCTCTGCACAACCTATTCCTTTAACCAGTAAAACACTTCTTAACCTTCAGGGCCCAGCTCAGATGTAATTTCCGCTGAGAAGCCTTCCCTGAGCCCTCAACCCTGTAATAAACATACCTTGGCTGGGCCTCCTGTTCCTTCCATATCATAGCCCTTATCACCCTGTAACGAAGTAGCCTGTTTAATTTATTCTACCCACTAAACTGCAAGCTCCCAGTTCACCACTGTACCCAATGCTAGGCTTGATGTCTGCACACAGTAGATGCACAATAATCATGTGTCAAATGAATGAGTGAATGAACAAACAATTGATGCTTTAACTTGATCAATAAATAGTTATGTGACGACTGCTTCAAAAGAAGGCAACAAAGAACAAGGAGGTTTAGACTTGTCTTTCCAAATGATTTTTTGGAGAATTCATGGGGTCAGCCATGTGTCCAAAAGATTTCCCAGAATACAGATAGAATGCATACGTGAAAGGCTCTAGGAAAACACAGTCTGCTCTAAAGAGTCATAAGCCCACAAAGAAGGGAACTCAAAAAGCAAACACACAATGCCTTCTGTGATACAGAATATATTCCTCGTTCATACTTAAGTGGAACCAGAGACAGACAGAGGCTTAATGAACAAAGACTCTAGAAGAGGCAGCCTGTCCGTGGGTAAAATGAAATCATTCCTGATTACCTCCAATGGACAGCAGTTATAGCCTCCTGTATACAATTTAAAGGTAATCTTGTAATTTAAAAAGGAAAAAAATGCCAATTGAACCTAATGGCAAGTGACGTTTTGCCTTGGCTGAAATTAGAATCAAGCAGCTTTGCTTGGCACTTCAGCAGCAGTGGCTTCCTTGGGTTCACAGAGGGTTAATTCTCTGCTCCTTGGCGACGCCTTAAGGTGCTGGTTACCCAAGCCTTGCTTCAGAGCAGAGGCCGCAGATGATGTTTTCATGGCACATCCACAGACATATCAGGACGTGGAGTGAAGACGACAGGAGGAGGATATTTCCTTTCTCCTCGGAAGTGCCCCAGGAGGGTTTTCTGCTCTGACCTCCTCAGACCCTGGCTTTGCATTAGAGTTATTGTCCTGCACAAAGATTCAGTTAGAGACTCCCATTCATTTCATAGAGTGCTCTCTGGTTTATTCTCAGTGGCAGCTAACTTGTAAAATTTTATTATGATTTTTTTTTTTTTTTTGGTTTGTGTCATGGAAGAAATTAAAAAAAAAAAAAAATCCAGTGATTCTATCATCAGTCCTAAATGCAGTTTTATAAATCCACACCAAGTCCACGTGTCTATAGGGGAAACGCAGGAGAACAGGTTGTTCTGGGCCTAGTCAGTGCTCATTCTCAGGGTTTAAATGCAAGTTTCCAGTGGCCTGAAAACCAAGGGAGGGAGGGAAGCACAAAGCTTGTGGGCAGCATTGGGATGGTGGGCTCATGAATTTGGATTTCCAGTTTTATCCTCTCTCCATACTGGGATTGTTGTGATTAGCTGCTGTCAAGCTGGCAACACCATGCATGATACAATCAGACCGTTTGTTGATCCATATGGTTTTCATTGGCTAATTTTTCAGAGAATAAGAAGGAGAGTTATGGTATTGGTGAAGAATATTGAATATACCATGGACTGCCAGAAGAACAAACAGATCTGTCCTGGAAGAAGTACAGCCAGAATGCTCCTTAGAAGTGAGGATGGCGAGACCTTGTCTTGCGTACTCTGGACATGTTATCAGGAGGGATCAGTCCCTGGAGAAGGACACCACACTTGGTAAAGTATAGGGTCAGTGAAAAAAAGGAAGACCCTCAATGAGATTGACTGACACAGTGGCTGCAACAATGGGCTCAAGCATAACAACGATTGTGAGGATGGCGTTGGACTGGACAGTGTTTTGTTCTGTTGCACACAGGGTCACTATGAGTCAGAACAGACCCAACGGCACCTAACAACAAAAATTTTCCAGATGTAGATCACCAGGACTTTCTTCCTAGTCTGTCTTAGTCTGGAAGCTCTGCTGAAACCTGTTCAGTATTACAGCAACACGCAAGCCTCCCTCACAGACAGGTGGTGGCGGTGAATGATGTGTGTTGGCTGGAAGTCAAACCTCATGGAAGGCAAGAATTCCACCACTGAACCACCACTACTTCATATTTGGGGATTAGGGTGATCCTTATCAAGTATAATATAACCAAATCACCACCATCACCAAACAATGATTTACCAAAATTGGCAGGACTCATTCTAATTGCCACATTGAGCACATCCTACTTCCATTTTCCCCAGTTTCAAGATTAAGGAAATAATACAAATGGCAGATTGTGCATATGATATGAAAGATATTTGTGAAATAAATAAAGCCACATTTAGCTCTCTAGGCAAATGATGGGCCACAGACTACTGCTTGAGAGACACTCAGTTTAAAGATACTGCTAGCAGACACTATCATTTACCATTAGAAGTTATTACTGTTGTTATCATCATGGGTTATAAATGAATAACCCACCTATATTTTGATCACACACAAATGTGAATCATTTTCATTCCACTCACCTCAAACTGGCTCCTCTACTAGAATCTCAACTAATGTCTCCCAAATTTACCCAAATTCCACACTGAGTTATCCCTGACTTTCAATCTCTCTCTCCGCTTCTCCCATATAAAAAAAGTTCTCCAATCCACTTCTCTTTCTTTATCTCCACTATCATTGCCTTTTTACAGTGTTTCTCAACCTTTTCTTTGCATTACCATCCCCCAAAAGATAGTTGTTGTTGTTTTTTTTTGGAGGATAAGCCCTGGTGGTGCAGTGGCTAAAGCACTCGGCTGCTAACTGAAAGGCCAGCAGTTTGAACTCACCAGCTGCTCCTTGGGAGAAAGGTGTGCTTTTGTAAAGATTTACAGCTTTGGAAACCCTACGGGGCAGTTCTACTCTGTCCTATAGTGTTGCCGTGAGTCGGAAATTGACTTGAAGGCAACAGGTTTGGTTTTTTGGTTTAAGGATTGCTTTTGGACATTTTTTTCTTTATCACCCCCTTACGGATTGAATTGTGTTCTCCCAAAATATATGTTGTAAATCCTAACCTCTATGCCTCTAGTTATAATCCCATTTAGGAGTAGGTTGTCTTTGTTATGTTAATGAGGCAGGATTAGAGTACCATCTATCTTGAGTCAACCTCTTTTGAGATATAAAAGAGATTAAACAAGCAATTGAACAAGCAAAGATGGGGGAAGACTGATGCCAGGCCACATGGAGATCTCCAAAGAACTAGGAAACAGAAGCCAAAGATAAAGACTTGCTCTCGAGCTGACAGAGACAGAAAACCTTCCCCTAGAAATGCTGCCTGGAATTCAGACTTCTAGCCTCCTGAAGTGTGAGAAAGTAAATGTCTGTTTGTTAAAGCCACTTACTTGTGGTATTTCTATTACAGCAGCACTAGCTACCTAAGACACCCCCCTCCACTAAATTTTTTTTTTAATAATTTTTATTGTGCTTTAAGTGAAGGTTTACAAATCAAGTCAGTCTTTCACACAAAAACCCATATACACCTTGTTACACACTCCCAATTACTCTCCCCCCTAATGAGACAGCCTACTCCCTCCCTCCACTCTCTCTTTTTGTGTCCTTTTCGCCAGCTTCTAACCCCCTCCACCCTCTCATCTCCCCTCCAGGCAGGAGATGCCAACATAGTCTCAAGTGTCCACCTGATCCAAGAAGTTCACTCCTCACCAGCATCCCTCTCTGACCCATTGTCCAGTCCAATCCATGTCTGAAGAGTTGGCTTCGGGAATGGTTCCTGTCCTGGGCCAACAGAAGGTCTGGGGGCCATGACCACTGGGGTCCTTCTAGTCTCAGTCAGACCATTAAGTCTGATCTTATGAGAATTTGGGGTCTGCATCCCACTGCTCTCCTGCTCCCTCAGGGGTTCTCTGTTGTGGTCCCTGTCAGGGCAGTCATTAGTTGTAGCCGGGCACCATATAGTTCTTCTGGTCTCAGGATGATGTAGTCTCTGGTTCATGTGGCCCTTTCTGTCTCTTGGGCTCGTAATCACCTCATATCCTTGGTGTTCTTCATTCTCCTTTGATCCAGGTGGGTTGAGACCAATTGATGCATCTTAGATGGCTGCGCTAGCATTTAAGAGCCCAGACGCCACTCTCCAAAGTGGGATGCAGAATATTTTCTTAATAGATTTTATTATGCCAATTGACTTAGATGTCCCCTGAAACCATGGTCCCCAGACCCCTGCCCCTGCTACACTGGACTTCGAAGCATTCAGTTTATTCAGGAAACTGCTTTTAGTCTAATTGTGCTAACCTCCCCTGTACTGTGTGCTGTCTTTCCCTTCACCTAAAGAAGTTCTTATCTACTATCTAATTAGTGAATACCCTTCTCCCACCCCCCCTCCCTCCCCCTCTTGTAACCACAAAAGAATGTTTCCTTCTCAGTTTAAACTATTTCTCAAGTTCTTATAATAGTGGTCTTATACAATATTTGTCCTTTTGCAACTGACTAATTTCATTCAGCATAATGCCTTCCAGGTTCCTCCATGTTATGCAATGTTTCACAAATTCCTCACTGTTGTTTATCGATGCGTAGTATTCCATTGTGTGAATATACCATAATTTATTTATCCATTCATCCATTGATGGGCACCTTGGTTGCTTCCACGTTTTTGCTATTGTAAACAGTGCTTCAATAAACACGGGTGTGCATATATCTGTTCATGTAAAGGCTCTTATTTCTCTAGGATATATTCCAAGGAGTGGGATTGCTGGATCGTATGGTAGTTCTATTTCTAGCTTTTTAAGGAAGCGCCAAATCGATTTCCAAAGTGGTTGTACCATTTAGCATTCCCACCAGCAGTGTAGAAGTATTCAAAACTCTCGACAGCCTCTCCAACATTTATTATTTTGTGTTTTTTGGATTAATGCCGGCCTTGTTTTTTGTTGGAGTGAGATAAAATCTCATTGTAGTTTTGATCTGCATTTCTCTAATGGCTAATGATTGTGAACATTTCCTCATATATCTGTTAGCTACCTGAATGTCTTCTTTAGTGAAGTGTCTATTCATATCTTTTAACCATTTTTTAATTGGGTTATTTGTCTTTTTGCAGTTGAGTTTTTGCAGTATTATGTAAATTTTAGAGATCAGGCACTGATCAGAAATGTCATAGCTAAAAATTTTTTCCCAGTCTGTAGGTGGTCTTTTTACTCTTTTGGTGAAGTCTTTGGATGAGCATAGGTGTTTGATTTTTAGGAGCTCCCAGTTATCTAGTTTTTCTTCTGCGTTCTTTATAATGTTTTCTATACTGTTTATGCCATGTATTAGGGCTCCTAATGTTGTCCCTATTTTTTCTTCCACGATCTCTATTGTTTTAGATTTTATATTTAGGTCTTTGATCCATTTTGAGTTAGTTTTTGTGCATGCAGTGAGGTACAGGTCTTGTTTCTTTTTTTTTTTTTTTTTTTTTGCAGATGGATATCCAGTTATGCCAGCACCATTTGTTAAAAAGACTGTCTTTTCCCCCATTTAACCGTTTTGGGGCCTTTGTCAAATATTAGCTGCTCATATGTGGATGGATTTACGTCTGGATTCTCAATTCTGTTCCACTGGTTTATGTATCTGTTGTTGTACCAGTATCAGGCTGTTTTGACTACTGTGGTGATATAATAGGTTCTAAAATCAGGTCAAGTAAGGCCTCCTACTTTTTTCTTCTTTTTCAGTAATGTCTTATTTATCTGGGGCCTCTTTCCCTTCCATATGAAATTAGTGATTTGTTTCTGCATCTCATTAAAGAAGGTCGTTGGGATTTGGATCAGAATTGCATTAAATGTATAGATCGCTTTTGGTAGAATAGACGTTTTTATAATGTTAAGTCTTCCTATCCATGAGCAAGGTATGCTTTTCCACTTATGTAGGTCTCTTTTGGTTTCTTGCAGAAGTGTACTATAGTTTTCTTTGTATAAGTCTTTTACATCTCTGGTAAGATTTATTCCTAAGTATTTTACCTTCTTGGGGGCTACTGTAAATGGCATTGATTTGGTGATTTCCTCTTTGATGTTCTTTTTGTTGGTGTAGAGGAATCCAACTGATTTTTGTATGTTTATCTTGTATCCCGATACTCTGCTGAACTCTTCTATTAGTTTCAGTAGTTTTCTGGAGGATTCCTTAGGGTTTTCTGTGTATAAGATCATGTCATCTGCAAATAGAGATACTTTTACTTCTTCCTTGCCAATCTGGATGCCCTTTATTTCTTTATCTAGCCCAATTGCTCTGGCTAGCACTTCCAGCACAATGTTGAATAACAGTGGTGATAAAGGGCAACCTTGTCTGGTTCCCATTCTCAAGGGGTATGCTCTCAGACTCTCTTCATTTAGGATGATGTTGGCTGTTGGCTTTGTATAAAAAAAAAAAAATTATATAAATGCCCTTTATTATGCTGAGACATTTTTCTTCTGTTCCTATTTTGCTGAGAGTTTTTATGGCGAATGGGTGTTGAACTTTGTCAAATGCCTCTTCTGCATCAATTGATAAAATCATGTGATTCTTGTCTTTGGTTTTATTTATGTGGTAGATTACATTAATTGTTTTTCTAATGTTGAACCATCCCTGCATACCTGGTATGAATCCCACTTGGTCATGGTGAATTACTTTTTTGATATGTTGTTGAATTCTATTGGCTAGAATTTTGTTGAGGATTTTTGGATCTACATTCATGAGGGATATAGGTCTATAATTTTCTTTTCTTGTGGTGTCTTTACCTGGTTTTGGTATCAGGGATATGCTGGCTTCATAGAATGAATTTATTAGTATTCCATCCTTTTCTATGCTCTGAAATACCTTTAGCAGTAGTGGTGTTAACTCTTCTCGGAAAGTTTGGTAGAACTCTGCAGTGAAGCCGTCAGGACCAGGGCTTTTTTTGGGGGGGGTAGTTTTTTGATTACCTTTTCAATCTCTTCTTTTGTTATGGGTCTATTTAGTTGTTCTACCTCTGTTTGTGTTAGTTTAGGTAGGTAGTGTGTTTCTAGGAATTAATCCATTTCTTCTAGGTTTTCAAATTTTTTGAGTATAGTTTTTCATAGTTTTCTGATATGATTCTTTTAATTTCAGTTGGGTCTGTTGTAATATCACCCATCTCATCTCTTATTTGGGTTATTTGCTTCCTCTCCTGTTTTTCTTCTGTCAGTTTGGCCAATGGTTTATCAATTTTGTTGAGTTTTTTAAAAAAAACAACTTTTGGTCTTGTTAATTCTTTCAATTGTTTTTCTGTTTTCTATTTCATTTAGTTCACCTCTAATTTTTTTTATTTGTTTTCTTCTGGTGCCTGTGGGTTTCTTTTGTTGCTCTATTTCTATTTGTTCAAGTTGTAGGGATAGTTCTTTGATTTTGGCCCTTTCTTCTTTTGGGGAGATATCTTCTTTTTATTGATATAAATTGGCCTCTGAGCCACTTTTGCTGGGTCCCAAAGGTTCTGATAGGAAGTGTTTTCATTCTCATTGGATTCTATGAATTTCTTTATTCCATCCTTAACGTCTTCTATAATCCAGTCTTTTTTGAGCAGGGTATTGTTCAGTTTCCAAGTGTTTGATTTCTTTTCCCTACTTTTCCTGTAATTGATTTCCACTTTCATGGCCTTATGGTCAGAGAAGATGCTTTGTAATATTTCAATGTTTTGGATTCGGCTAAAACTTGCTTTATGACCTAATATGTGGTCTATCCTAGAGAGTGTTCCATGTGCACTAGAAAAGAAAGTATACTTGGTTGCTGTTAGGTGGAGTGTTCTGTATATGTCTATGAGGTCAAGTTGGTTGATTGCGGCATTTAGATCTTCCGTGTCTTTATTGAGCTTCTTTCTGGATGTCCTGTCCTTCACGGAAAGTGGTGTGTTGAAGTCTCCTACTGTTATTGTGGAGCTGTCTATCTCACTTTTCAATGCTGACAGAGTTTGTTTCATATATCTTGCAGCCCTGTCATTGGGTGCATAAATATTTAATATGGTTATATCTTTTTGGTGTATTGTCCCTTTAATCATTATATAGCGCCCTTCCTTATTCTTTCAGATGGATTTAAAGTCTATTTTGTCAGAAATTAATATTGCCAATCCTGACCTTTTTTGATTGTTGTTTGCTTGATATATTTTTTTCCATCCTTTGAGTTTTGGTTTGCTTGTGTCTCTAAGTCTAAGGTGTGTCTCTTGTAGGCAGCATGTAGACAGATCTTGTTTTTTAATCCATTCTGCCAATCTCTGTCTCTTTATTGGTGCATTTAGTCCATTTACATTGAGGGTAATTATGGATAGGTATGAATTTAGTGCTATCATTTTGATGTCTTTTTTTGTGTGTTGACAGCTTCTTTTTCCCACTTGATTTTATGTGCTGAGTCGATTTTCTTTATATATTGTCCTTTCCTCATATTTGTTGTTGTTGATTTTGTTTCTGCTGAGTCTCTATTTTTCCCTTGTATTTTATTTTGATGAGTAGGATAGTTTGTCTCCTTTGTGGTTACCTTATTATTTACCCTTATTTTTCTAAATTTATAACTTTTATTTCTTTATATTGCCATATCTTCCTCTCCATATGGAAGGTGTATGATTACATTTCTAGTCCCTCTTTATTATTTTAGTGTTGTCCTCTTTTATATAATAACATCGCTGTTACCCTGTGTTGGGCTTTTTTTTTTTAAGCTTGCTTTGTTTTTTTTTTTTTGGATTTCCCTATCTAGGTTGACTTCTGGTTGCTCTGCCCAGTGTTCAAGTCTTGAGTCGATAGCTGGTATTATTGATTTTCTAACCAAAGAACTCCCTTTAGTATTTCTTGTAGTTTTGATTTGGTTTTTACGAGTTCCCTCAACTTGTGTTTATCTGGAAATGTCTTAACTTCACCTTCATATTTAAGAGACAGTTTTGATGGATATATGATTCTTGGCAGGCAATTTTTTTCTTTCAATTTTTTAAATATGTCATCCCATTGCCTTCTTGCCCGCATAGTTTCTGCCGAGTAGTCTGAGCTTATTCTTATCGGCTCTCCCTTGTAGGTGACTTTTCTTTTATCCCTCGCTGCTCTTATAAATGTCTCCTTACCTTTGGTTTTGGCAAGCTTGGTTATAATATGTCTTGGTGACTTTCTTTTAAAATCTACCTTATGTGGAGTTCGATGAGCATCTTGGATAGATATCTTCTCATCTTTCACAATATCAGGGAAGTTTTCTGCCAACAAATCCTCAACAGTTTTCTCTGTATTTTCTTTTATCCCTCCCTGTTCTGGTACTCCAGTCACTTGGAGGTTATTTCTCTTAATAGAGTCCCACATGATTCTTCAGGTTTCTTCATTTTTTTAAGTTCTTTTATCTGATTTTTCTTCAAAATATATTAGTGCCAAGTGATTTATCTTTGAGTTCAGAAATTCTAGCTTCTACTTGCTCAATTCTGCTCCTCTGACTTTCTATTGAGTTGTCTACTTCTGTAATTTTATTGTTAATCTTCTGAATTTCTGCTTGCTGTCTGTCTATGGATTTTTCCAGCTTATTAAACTTTTCATTATGTTCCTGAATAATCTTTCTGAGTTCTTCAGTTGCTTTATCTATGTGTTCCTTGGCTTGTTCTACGTATTGCCTCATTTCCTTCCTGATGTCTTGAAGGGTTCTGTGTATTAAACTTTTGTATTCTGCATCTGGTAATTCCAGGAATTCACTTTCATCTAAAAGATCCCTGGATTCTTTGTTTTGAGAGCCTGTTGAGGTGATCGTGGCCTGTTTATGTGACTTGACATTGACTGTTGTCTCCAAGCCATCTATAAGTTATTGTATTAGTTTATGCTTGCTTACTGTGTCGTAGCTGCTTGCTTTGTTTTGTTTTGGTATACCCCTATGGGTTGCTCGAGTGAGCTAGCTTGATTCTTTTCACCTTTGCAGCTCTGGTGTCCTGTCCCCAGCTGGCTAGAGCTGTTATCAGGTATATCAGTCTAGGAGTCTATTCCGTTTACTTGTATGAATTCAGCTCAGGTTTCCAGGTAGCTGATCATCAAGTGTGTGGTACAGGTTCTGTCCTATAGTCTTAGAGGGGCAGGGGTGATTGGCGTATATACCCATATCTGATTGCAGCAGGGGGTCACGCTCTGAACAAGGCCAGGGGCTGAGAACTCACCCCTGAGTGTCTCTGAGGAAAACGCATCTCTGTTCCCTAGAGTGTGCTGGTGGGTGGGTTCTGCAGAGGGACCATGGGCACCCAAAGTTTTCAGTTGTAAGGACTGGAGGTACCAGGTATCTTTGGACCCCTGTTGAGGGTGGCTGGGTGATCTGAGTGGAGCCACCAGTCCTTAGGTCCCTGTTGTGGGTAGGTGAGGACCTTGTTTAATAGGCAAAGCAATGTCAAACGTCAAACACCCACCTCTCCACCGCACTGCTGAAATGGTTGGAGTTTGCCAACAAGGGCCTATTCTCCCAAAATAGCCCCATACAGGTCCATGCAGAAGGGAAAGGTGCTCAAGGTCCATGGACGGTTTATGCCTGGATGGGAGCCGCTTCTGTCCTGAGCTCCCCCAGTTAATGGAGTTAGCAAATTATCTTTTCCCCCCAGTTGGAAATTTTTTCCTTTCCCAAGGCTGGGAGGGCGGCTCCTGGTACTCACCAGGGTCTATCTCAGGCCTGGGGATTCAGCAGCTGAAGCCGGCTTGGGGGTGGGGCGGGGGCGGTAAAATATACGCAGGTACTTAGCTTTTGCCCACAGCGCCCTTCTCCTCAGGTTCCGGAGGTGTGAGTGAGCTGTGTGGCTGCTGCTTCTCCCCGAGGAAACTATAGCCTAACGCTAGGACCAGCCCGCTGCCGCCGCCGCAGCCACTCCAGGAATGGTGCCTGAGGGCTCCCTGCGATTCAGGTCCAGCAACTCCTCTCCACTTCTGAACGGTCTCTTCCTTCCCCTGCCCCTCAGTTCGTTGTCTAAGCTTGCCTTTGATGCTCAGGGCTCCCAGCTTGTCACAAATATACTCATTTCACTTGTTTTTTCAGGTCTTTGTTGTAAAGAGGGCTCAACGGAAGCGTCTGTCTATTCTGCCATCTTGGCTCCGCCTCCCCCTCCACTAAATTTTAATGCCACAAATAAACTGTATATTCATTTCTTTACTATATGTAAAAAAAAAAAAATGTATAGCTGTGCTTTATACATAAAAAGAGTAAAATTTTATCATTCCTTTACTGGGTTGAACAGTGCCCGTTATGAATTGAATTGTGTCCCCCAAAAATGTGTGTCAATTTGGCTAGGCCATGATTCTCAGTATTGTGTGGTTGTCTTCCATTTTGTGATCTGATAAAATTATCCTACGTGTCATAAATCCTACCTTCTATGTTGTTAGTAAGGCAGGATTACCCACTGCTGTCGATTAGAGGCAGTTATATTAATGTGGCAGGACTCAATCTACGGGTTGTATCTTGAGTCAATCTCTCTTGAGATACAAAACAGAGAAGTGAGCACAAAGGAGAGGGACCTTATGCTACCAAGAAAGGAGCCCTGGGAAGAAAGCACATCCTTTGGACCCAGGGTCCCTGTGCTCACAAGTTCCCAGATCAGGGGAAGATTGATGACAAGGACCTTCCCCCAGAATCAACAAAGAGAGAAAGTCTTCCCCTGAAGCTGGTGCCCTGAATTTGGACTTCTAGCCTCCTAGGCTGTGGGAGAATAAATTTGTTTGTTAAAGCCACCCACTTGTGGTATTTCTGTTACAGCAACACTTGATAGCTAAGACAGTGTTCCTCGAAAATTCACGTCCATCTCAAGCCTGTGAATTTGACCTTATTTGGAAAAAACAGGGACTTTGCAGATGTAATCAAGTTAAGATGAGGTCATACTGGATTGGGTTGATCTGTAAATCCAGTAAGAAGAGGGAAATTTGGACATACAGAGAGACAGACATACACAGAGCCATGTAAAGACAGAGGAAAAACTGCAGTGATGTAGCTACAAGCCAAGGGATAACAAGGATTACAAGCAGCCACGAGAGGCTGGAAAAAGCAAGCAGGGATTTTTCCCTAGAGTCTTCAGAGGGATCGTGACCCTGCCAACACCCTGACTTTGGACTTCTGACCTCCAGAACTGAGAGAACAAATTTGTGTTCTTTTAAGTCACTCAGTTTGTGGTACTTTGTTACAGCAGCCCTAGAAAATTCATATACCTCTCAGGAACCAATATCTGTCTTCCTGGGGGAGATATCGCCCCAAAATATGCCTTTGACCAATTCACTGTCATCTTGCTCTTTTATAGCCCTATGTCATCAAGCCAACCCTTGCCCCACTCAGGCTTCAAAGCTCTCATGAAGTTTCCTACTCATCCCACAACCTACAGCTGTATGCTGTCCATGTGGGCTGTTTCCATTGTGGTCCATCACACCGTGAAAAAAGAACTCTGCCCTTTCAAGAGATTGCCTTAGAATCCACTGCCCTCATGTCACGGAATGTGTATGGGCTTTGAGCAAAGAGTAGGGGAGGCTGTAAATAGTAGGATCACGCCATCATCATCCACTTCTCATGCCCTGTCTCTCATTTTCCCTCTCCCTTCTCCGTCTCCCTCAAGGTCTGAGAATACACCCCAACAGGACTCATTGGAATGGTATCTGAACCAGCAAATGCTGATCCTGAAAGGAGTTCTGACTCATTTTAGGTAGGTGGGAGCAATAGTTTTTTGAACACAGTTATATCTGAGCTCCTGCAATGACTTCCTTACAGATCTCCCTGTCTTTCCTTTCTCTTTCTACAATCATCTTATCTTACACTCTTCAGTAGCCAAAATCTTATCATTTTACTCTTCTGCTAAACATCATTCAATGTTCACGCTTTGCCCTGAAGAAAATGTATCATCATCATCATCTTAGATAAGACCCATCAGGATATAACTCCAACTGTCTTTTCATCCTCATTGTTCATTATATTCCATTCTTTTCCATGTTTGCCAGATGAATCCATATTTTTCCCAGTTCCTTTCACTTTGCCTCTCAGTCAATCTCCTATTCATCCTTCAAAACCTAGCTCAGGTGGAACCTCAGATGTAAGCTGGGTTAAGCTTCCTCACTCTATGTTTCCATGGTAATTCCAAGCAAACCTTTATATTAACACTCCTTACAATGCATGGTAGTCAATGGTATCCAGTTTTCTCTATCAGGTAGAGTTCATGTAAATATCCTGCACTTAGCCCAGCACCTGGCACAAGGCAGTTGCTTATTCAGTATGAAATTTAACTGCACTGCCTTGCTAGGGAGCACAATCTAAAACCAGTGCCATTGATTGAGAATCCAACAGATCTTTAGAGCAACCTCTGGCAAAGGCAGCCACTGGATCTTTGAAAATCATGATCTCAAGCATTTCTTCTAGGGCAGGAACAGATGGAAGAACAGCCCTGCCAGTAGGAATACTGTATTCCTGCCCTGTAGCTTCTGCAAAGCCCAGAGCACCATACTGTCATAATGTGATGACAGATGAAAACTGCAGAATTAAATTCCTGCTCATTTTGCAATTTTGTGTTTAGCCTTCTGCTGCCAACCTAGGAGGTGTTTATAAAACAGCTTGAGGATTCACTACTAATACCTTCCCTAAGATAGTGTTGTCTTTTGGCAGTCAGGGTTCCACCAAATTGCTGTTTTGGGTGGCAGGTGTGTTAAGGGGATAGGAAAAGGGCAGAGAAAAACAATGGGATTAATCTTTCAGTTGTCAGCTCATTTTAGCTGGGTGGGAGCAATTGTTTTTGAATTTTATCATGGTTTCAAATGAAAAGGATGGAAAACTCCCCAGGCACAATCCATAGTATTGGTCTTGGTCTGGGGTTTGCTTCCATTTGGACTTCATTCTCTCCTTGACCATGTGTATTCCTCTAGCACAAAGAGAAAGGGGACTTCATTGTCTTCTCCCCATTCTCTGCAAATCCAAGGTTTGTATTTGATTTCAAGGAAGACAATTATCTTCCCAAAGTCAGTATTAGCGTGAACTGTAGCTGACTTCTAAAATTCTCTCAAATTTGCTGAAAGCTTCAGCCTAAATCATGATTCCAAGGGACCATATTAACGAGTGGGTCGTGAGGGTGGGAAACAAGCTAGAATGTTTAAGCGGGTGGGGTGACCTTTGCTTTAATGTGGTTGAGTGAGAGCTAAATGCTACATAGAATCAAGCTTATCTGAACCTATTATTTATACTTACAAAAGTTTTCTTCAAGTAGACTTCTACTGAAGTACAGCATACATACAGCAATGTCCAAAATTATAAACACATAGCTAGATGAATCTTCACAAAGTAAACACACCCATGTGCCTGGCATTGAGATCAAGAAAACAGAACATGATATCATGGAAGCCCTAATGATGTACCCTCTTGGTCACTACCAAACTCCAGTCTATCAGCATAGATTAATTTTGCTTACTGTTGAATCATACAGTATGAAATCATACAATATGAACTCTTTTGTACCTGGCTTCTTTCACTCAACCTAATGTTTGTGAATGTGGTAGGCAGAATAATGGCCCTCCTTACCCTCTCCCCAAGAAAAAGATGTCCATGCCTAATTCTTGGAACCTATGAATATGCTACCTTACAGGGCAAAAGGGATTTTGCAGTGGTGATTAAATTAAGGATCTTGAGATGTGGAGATTATCCTGGAATATCTGGGTGGGCCAAATCACAAGGGTCCTTATAAAAGAAAGTGGGAAGCAGGTGAATCAGAGTCAGAGACAGATTTGCAGATGTTACACTGGTGGCTTTCAAGATGGAAGAAAGGATGCAGGCAGCCTCTCTAGGAGCTGGAAAAGGCAAAGAACTGGATTATCTCCTAGGATGTCCAAAAGGAATGCGGCCTTGCTGACATCTTAATTTTAGCCCAGCGAGACCTATTTCAGACCTCTAGTCGCCAGAGCTGTAAGATAACAAATTTGTATTGTTTTAAGCTACCAAGTTTCTATTAATCTCTTACAGCAGCAACAGGAAGGCAATATAGTGACACATATCCATGTCTGTGGGTAGCTATAATTCATTCATTCTCAGTATTGCACTGTATTCCATTGTGTGAATATACCACAATTACCTATTCCACTGTCAGTGGATACTGGGTTGTTTCTAGTTTAGGATCATTACAAACAGTGCTGCTGTGAGAATTACTGAACACATCTCTTGGTGAACATATGCATGCATTTCTGGAAAAGCATCTAGAAGTGGAACTGCGGGGTCACAGAGTATCTTCTGTTCAGCTTTAGAGTGACCTGAATTTCATCTTCACCCTTCCAATGTTTTGCTGAGTGACCTTAAACAAGTCATGTAAGATCTCAGCCTGTTTCCCCATGAGTGAATGGGGAAAATATTGCATTGCAAGGTTGATTTTACAGATAAGATCAAGTAGCATAGCTCTAATGGTTAAGTGGTGTTTGTCTCAAATATATTTCGTGCTCACCAAATATCCCATGTGCTTCCCTTACATTTCCAAGTTTTGTTGCAGGTCAGATGAAACCACATGATTCGAGCTCTGGCCAATAGGATATGGGTGAAAATGAGGTATGCCACTTCTGGATCACCAAGCCACCCTTCAGCTCTCTCTTTCCCTGCTACAGAACCCTGAAAAACAAATGTAGCTTCACAGAAGTGTGGGGTCCCTGGGTCCCTGAGTGTGCAGCAGATATTTCACCAGCTGGCACTGGACATGGATCATGAGCAAGAAATAAATTTTAGCTCTAAGTCATCAACACTTCCATTTACATTGTTACTGCAACATTCTATAGGCTATCTGGATGAATATAATACTCAAACAATGGGATATGGCTCCACCCCAATTAAACCACTGGAATTTCCCTTCAAAGAGCTATGTGACTCAGGCTCAACATGGACATTGCATGTTGCCTCTACTTTGAACATCAAGGAAATCTTTTCTTGGTGTGACTAAAGAGAAGAATTTGAAAGTGATCTTTCACTGGAAATCTTAATTGAGGAATCCCTCTTCTCTGCTGAGAAACCAGATTGTAATTCTAAAATAGTCTGATGTACCCCAAACACAGCATTGCCTTCACAAAGAGACAGTTCTTGGTGATTATTAGTTTTAAAAAAAAAAAAAAAAATTCCTCTCCCACCAGGTTCAAAGCCAGCCTCATTCTTTTGTTCTATAAAGACTTTCTTTCTTTGTGTTCCCTGGTGCCTGCATGGCCTATGAGCTTTCTCCTAATGATTAAACTCCTAAAAATACTACAAAGAATGCTTAATAAGGCTTTTGTGTTTTTCTGGTTGCCATAGAGACTGTTTAGTGTAGGGCTTTAAGTACGGGTAAATATGTATTTTGGACAGTGTTTAGAAACACGTATAATTTACCCAGCCATAACAGCTACTTCAGAATGTTGCAGTTCAGTGCGATAAGGCATATGTAAAGCATTTTATAGTGGGTTATTTATAGTTATTTACTTAATAGCCTACAACAATTCCTTCCATTGTGTAAAGGAAATAGGCATTTACCCTGTTTTAACAATGAATATCATTTACTCCATTGTGGCAATTGATAGTCTCGGGTCCCATGCAGGCTGTGAATATGCAATTGGTGCAATGTTGATGCAGGAACTGAAACCATGTTGACAGAGATTTACCAGGAAAAACAATGGGTCCCGCTGATGGAGTCTTGAGCTCATTAGGGAAGTTGTTAACTGAACAACTCTGGAATGATCAGAAACCCTTGGAAAGAGGCCACTATCCTCTTTGAAGTCACCCCAGGATATGTACACATGGGTGAAGTAACATCAGTAACAATAGCAATGACAACTAACAGTTACTGAGCAAACTGGACTCTGGGCCACAGGCATGGTGCTAAGTGATTTACATCCATGATGCCATCTCAGCCTCACTACACAGTAACTCTACAAAATGGATACTGTTAATATCTTGGTATGTCAGATAAGGAAACTGAGGCAGAGAAGTTATACAGCTTGCCCAAGGTATCACCTAGCAAGTAGCTGGTGGGCCCAGGAGTCGACTACAAGTCTTTCTTACTCAAAAGTTTGTGCTCTGAGTGTTGCTTGATATTGCTGATGTTCTGCCAGGAAGTTCTTGAGTCACATAGAAATTCTTTCTCAGCAATATATCCCGCCACCTGTAACACACCTGTGCACACTCACACACATACACATATACTTTCTAAGCGTGTATGGTTTTAGGCAATGGTCAATTCTATTAACCAAAGAATAAGATGTGATTCACACCTGTTGAACACCCACACCGTTCGGTCCATTACACATCCCCTTTAAGCCATTCCCTTTAAGCAGCACCACAACTTTGGGGGATGGACTTTATTATTCACTTTGTTCAGATGAGGAAGCAATCTCAGGCCAAGGACCTTGCCCATGGTCACATAGCTCATATACAGCAGAGTCAGTGCTTGATTCCAGAGCAGGTATAACTCAAAAAAAAAAAAAAAAAAAATTCATTATTAAAAAGTACAGGTGCTTATAATGAAGTATTTCTCAACTGTGGGGTATTTTCTTCCAGTGGACATCTGGCAATGTCTGGAGAACCGCCATGAGTCAGAATTAACTCAGTGGCAACGGGTTTGTCAACAGATTTGGAGACATTTTTCGTTGTCACATATGGAAGAGATTTTACTGACATCAAGCAGGTAGAGGCCAGTGATGCCGCTAAACATCCTACAATGCACAGGACAGCCCCCGCCACAAAAATGATCCAGTCCCAATGTCAACAGTGCTGAGGTTAAGAAACCCTAACTTAATTTAAATACAGTCCAAAATGGAATAGACAACGTTATGGCAGCTGAAGTTAAACTGAAACAATGCTAGTTGCTCATGTAATCAGCTTAGTTAAAAAAAAAAAGGATTTCAAGATTTAGGATTTAACAACTTTGAATAATAATCAACTGATCATTGTATAGCTAATTGTTTTAGGAAGGCATCCAAAATCTTCTCGTATCCCAAATACATTCAGTAAAACTTGTGATCTATATTAAGATGGTGACTAGACCAGCCCAGTGAGAATCCTGTGGAATACATACATAATAGATACTTATTGACTGACTGACTGACTCAGTGAATGTACAGTTGTAAGGAATGAAAGGAAGAGATGGGGGAGAAGGGAGGTGGGGTAATGTAGGTCCATGGTTCTTCCTGGGAACAATGATGGAATGATCAAGAACATGCATTCCACTGTCAACAAATGGTTTGAGCTTTGACCACGTGCTAGTTGTTATGCCTCGAAAAAAAGAATATATGAGGATAAGTCATAAAGTATTGTTACTAGGGTTCCAGTTCATACATGCATGGGTTTATTCCAAACAAAACATGTTTAAATATGTCTTTGTGATCAGTGGATGGCTGCCAACAAGTTCTCTCAGTAATACACTTGTCTTAGTCTCGTTAGGGTGCTTCAAAAAAAAAAAAGGATACTTTTGTGCCATAAAAAAAAAACAACTTTGAGGTCAAGGCTAATATCAAATTTCTAACAAAATTCAAGTGGACATCTTCCCAAATCATTGAAGCTTTAGCAACAAGATTATGAGAATGCTGCCCTGCATAAAACAACAGTTTTTAGATGGACCAAGTGTTTTAAGGAAGGCTGGGAAGACCTCAAAATGAGCCAAGAGAAGGAAGTCCACTCAGAAGGTTATGGCAACTACTTTTGGGGATTTCTAAGGCGTAATCTTGATGGATTTTCTCAAAGGACACAGGATTATCAGCTGGCTTATTATGAAAGAAGTTTTAAGAAAATTAAAAACTGCTTCTGCATCCCACTTTGGTGACTGGCATCTGGGGTCTTAAAAAACTTACAAGTGGCCATCTAAGATGCATCAATTGGTCTCAACCCACCTGGAGCAAACAAGAATGAGGAACACCACAGACACAAGAAAAATATTAGCCCAAGAGACAGAAAGGGCCACATAAAACCAGAGGCTTCATCAGCCTGAGACCTGAAGAGCTAGATGGTGCCCAGCTGCCACCAATGACTGCCCTGAGAGGGAACACAACAGAGAATCCCTGATGGAGCAGGAGAAAAGTGGGATGCAGACCTCAAATTCTAGTAGAGACCAGACTTAATGGTCTAAGACTGGAGGGACCCCAGAGGTCATGGCCTCCAGACTCTCTGATAGCCAAAAAAAAAACCATTCCCAAAGCCAACTCTTCAGACAAAGATTAGGCTGAACTATAAGACATAAAATGATACTGGTGAGGAGTGTGCTTCTTAGCTCAAGTAGACACATGAGACTAAGTGGGCAGCTCCTGTGTGGAGGCAAGATGAGAAGGCAGAGGGGGACAGGAGCTGGTTGAAAGGACACAGGAAATACATGGTGGAGAGAAGGAGTGTGCTGTCACATTGTAGGGATTGCAACTAGGAATCACATAACAATAGGTGTATAAATTTTCTGTATGAGAAACTCACTTGAGCTGTAAGCTTTCACCTAAAGCACAATTAAAAAACAAAAAAAAACACCTGCACTGGTGAGAAAAAACCCAGGAAAGTTGCACCAAGGAATTTTTTCCCATTATGACAATGTGTACCTGCTCATTCTTTGAGGGTAGCAAGGGTGGTCCTATGAGAATTTCATTGGGAAACCTTACCCCAGCCCTGATCTTGCTCTTTCAGGCTTCTTTTTGTTTCCGAAACTCAAAGAACACTTAAAAAGAACAAGATTTGAGTCCCTTGAGGATGCCAAGACTGCCATTTTGACATGGTATAAATTGAAGAGTGCAGAATTCTTCAGGGAAGGGTTAGAAAGGTGGAAACATAGCCTTCAGAACTGTATAGATTTAGGTGGAGGATATGTTGAGAAACAATAGCTTCACATGTTGATTTTTTGTTTAATAAAGGTTTCTATGATTTCATAGCAATACTTTCTGACTTACCCTCATATTGCAATAAAGAAGGCATATCGATCTCTGCCTTTATCAAGTTTAATCTCCAGCTAAACATCCCTGCTTGGTTTTCCCTGTGTCTCAATGAGCTCAGAGCCTCTTACAATGTCATCTCAGATCCTGGAAGGGTGCATTAATAAAAAAAAATAATTAAAAAAAAATAAATGCCGTCAAATCGATTCTGAATCATAGCAACACTATAGTCAGAATAGACTCAACAGCAATGGGTTTGTTTTTTTGTTTGTTTGTTTGTTTTAGATGCATCCTTCCAGCAACTGAGATGATACTGTAAGAGGCTCTGAGCTCACTGAGACACAGAGAAAACCAAGCAGGAATGTTTAGCTGGGCATTAAGCTTGATGAAGGCAGGAATTGGTCTGTCTTGTTTACTGCAATGTATTCTTTTTTTCCAATCATAATAGCTAGCACATAGTCAAAGCTCAAACCAGTCTCTTATTTTCATTGACTATGGAATGCATGTTTTTGATCATTACATCTTGGCTCCCAGGAAGAACTGTGAATCTACCTCACTCCATCTCTCTTCTCCACCATCTCTTCCTTTCATTCCTTACAATTGTACATTCATCGTCAGTCAGTCAATAAATGTCTATTGTGTATGCATTCCACAGGATTCTCTCTGGACTGGTCTAGTCATCATCTTGATCCTTAAGTGAAAAATCTAGCACCACCTTTGCAAAGTACATTTAAGCTCCATGATGACAGAACCTTTCTCTGGTTTGTTCTCCTCTGTATCCTTGGATGTGTCCTATCCTAGGATTGTGTGTCCGCATATAGGAAATGCTCACTAAATATTTGCTGAATAACTAAATAAATGAAATTGCTATACTCTAAGTTACTGGTGATGAAAAAACTCAGAAGACAGGAATAAAATTTGACATGACCTGGGCTACTTAGAAAATATAAACATCAGGACGAAACCAATTCTGGACAAGTGCCAAGTGGTGTGCACAGGTGATAGCCATATCCAGAGCAGGGAGGCTGAAAAGGTATTGGAAAAGAAATCTAGGGGAGCCCAAGGGGGAGGGACACCTGAGAGCTACTCTCCTGTGTAGACCCATGGTCCACTCACTCTAATCTCAGGGGCTACCTGGTAGAGCACCAGCCTTGCATTTTAGCTATGAGAGGCTACATTTTCTCCCCTACTGGGCCCACCCTTCTCTCTTCCATGGTGAGCTGTTAAGAGATATGTGCCTGGGTTCACAAGGATTCCTCCCCTGGGGAATGCTGGGCTTCAAGTTTCACCCACAAAAAGTAAAAGTAAAAAGAGCTGTCCTTTATGGATCACTTTCTATATGTCAGATCCTGTGCTAACCAGTTTATTTCTATTATATGACACCTTAATCAAAATTAAAGTCCCACGAGGAAGGTACAGCTATTCCCATTTTGCAGTTGAGAATTAAGGATTAGAGACCTTGCATAATAGCTCATTGCTTTGGGCTTTTCAAAACCTGTATTCTAGCTGGTGAACTTAAAGGAGAGAGTGCCAAGTTTCTGGGTGGGGACTCAAACTAAGAAACCGGTGATGATCTTACAGCGTGATGCTGGTGCTTCATGTCACCACTGGCCTAATTCCCCCTCCAAACATGCAGCTTTTCTAGGATTTCCAAGTAAGGAGGCAGTAAAGTGCCAAAAGTTTTGCGAAAATTAACCAGGCCAGAAAAGCTGTAATACGAAGAGGTCAGCAGCATTAATCATTGACTCCAAGAGGATATAAGGAACTCTGGTGAAATATTTATCGAGAATCAATATCCAGCTAGGCTGCTCCATGGGCATGAGGTGAAGATCAGTGCGACAGTCAATGGAAGGAGCACTTCAACTCAGATAGGTGCTCAAGCATTAGGATGAGTTTTATCCAAGTCCAGGAGAGGGCTGCAGGACTCATGGTCCTTCCCTGGAACCTGGACTCTCCTGAATTAGGAGAGGGGTCAAGACTATAGCCCACTGGGATGAATGTGTGTCCAGGCTCCATTCCCAATAGGAAACTGGGAATATATCAAGCAAATGTCCACAACCATGGAAAAAGGGGGAGTGGGAGACATTCATTCAACAATATTAACTGAAATCATCTATATGCCTGGCACTGGGGATACAGTTGTAGCAAGACAAAAACATTCACTCTTTCTACTGAGGTTACAGTCAAGCGAGATCAATGGAGGAGCTATAGGTAAGCCTCTCCTCTGCCCTGCCATGGTATTCACCAGTGGAGAATGTGCTCCTAACCTTCTACAGTCCTGCAACTCAAAACGTGGTCCATGGACCAGAAGCATCAGCATCACATGGGAGCTTCTTAGGAAGTAGGATCTCAGGAATCACCCCAGATCTCCTAAATCAGAAGCTGCATTTTGGCAAGATCCCAGCAGATCCATATACCCATTGACGTTTGAGAAGCGGCAGTCTGCAGCCTTTCTTCCAGAGCAGGGTTATTGGTATACCCCACCAGGTATACACCAGGTATGCATAGGCTGTCATTTCCAGCCACAGATGTCCTCAGAGACAGGAAGGTTACACCAGACTCAGCAGAGATGAGGCAGAAGGGAAGCAAAGTGTATTCTCAGGAGCTCCTGGAAATAATTACCGTTCTCTTAATAATAAATGAATAGGCTGCCGTCCCAGAACACATTGAGAACAAAGCAAAACATGTCGATATAAAATCCAGCAAATAAAACAATCAATTTAAAATAGATTCCTCTAAATGGTTTGCCTGCTTGGGCAAAGTGCCCCGCCTCTGGACTCTTCCTAGCCTGCTGTGCTTATTCCTGCCTCTGCCCTTCCTTTTTTGATCTTGGGATTTTCTGTGTATGGGTAGACTGTAAGTTCTTTGAGGACCCTCTTTCCTGGAAATACAAGAAGAGGGTTCTGACCGTGCATGGAAGGATTAAAGAAAGGCAGTTGTAAAAGACTGAAAGACAAGTTCTCCATCTGACATATTTTCCAAAGAAGGGTAACACATGCAGTTCTAAATCCCTGCATGAGAACAAGCTACACAGTCCACTCTGATTGGCTAGGAAGGAGCCCTGGTGGCACAGTGGTTAAGCACTGGGCTGCTAATCCGAAAGGTCAACAGTTAAAATCCACCAACCACTCCACAGGAGAAAGACGTGGCAGTCTGCTTCCCTAAAGATTACAGCCTTAGAAACCCTATGGGGCAGTTCTACCCTGTCCTATAGGGTTGCTATGAGTTGAATTCAAGTGGATTTTGATCGGCTGGACTGGGTCACGAGCCCCACCTCCCACTGGGTTGAAGAGAGGCAAGGAAGTAGGTCAGCTCCCACTGAAGGACATGGGATGGGAAAATAATAGATTTTCAAACAGGATTCTGGGTAAATCACATAGCCCAACTACTAGAGGAGACTGGGAATCTCACAAATCTCAGAGAATTCAGGTCATAAGAATGGTTGAACCAGGACTGAGTTACCAGACTTGATGGCTAGGGGCCATAATCTTGGGGGGCATCTAGGTCAATTGGCATAACATAATCCATAAAGACAATGTTCTACATCCTATTTTGGTGAGTGACACCTAGGTTCTTAAAAGTTTGTGAGCAACCACCTAAGATATAACTATTGGTCTCCTCCCATCTGGAACGAAGAAAAGTGAAGAAAACTAAAGACTCACGGAAACAATTAGTCCAAAGGACTAATGGATCACACAAACTACAGTCTCCTCTAGCCCTAGACCAGAAGAACTAGATGGTGCCCATCTACCACTACCTACTGCTCTGACAGAAATCACAATAGAGGTTATCAGACAAAGTGGGAGAAAAGTGTAGAACAAAATTCAAATTCATAAAAAAAAAAAGAAGACCAGACTTACTGGTCTGATAGAGAATGATGGAACCCCCAAGACTATGACCCTTAGACACCTTTCAGACTGAACCCACTCCAGAGATCGCCTTTCAGTCAAACAATCGGCAGACCTATAAAGTGAACAGTAACACCAGTAAAGAGTGAATTCCTCAGAACATTCAAATATACGAGACTAAAAGGATAGCATTTACTAAAAATTGAAGTTCAGAAGGCAGGAAAGCTGGGTGAATGGAAACGGGTAGAAGTGGGGAGAGCGCTGACACATTAAGGGAATTGTAACCAATGTTATGAAAAAAATCTGTGTATAGATTGTTGAATGGGAAACTAATTTGCTCTGTAAACTTTCACCTAAACCACAAAATTTTCAAAAAAAAAAAAAAAAGAATGGTGGAAACCACTGCAGATTTGGGGAGAGCAGCTGAGACATATGTCCTCACAGACATAATTGAGCTACCAAGTCTCAGGCTCTAGGTCTCGTTTCACAGTTCAAACGTTCCAGGAGAGGAAACCTGGCTGTCCTACCACAGCTCAGGGGGGCACCCCTCATCCCGTCTCTGTCACTGCTGGGCAGATCTATGCCCATAAGGCTTCTCTGAATTGAGAACATTGTGCAGACACCCCAAAAAAGTTAGTGTCACAGCCCTCTCCCAGCCTTCCTCTTGGCCGTCGTGACTCATTTCTGTCTCCTTTCCTGCTGTCCTCAAGCGTTCGTTCCCAATACACAGGATGGAGGTGAAAACGTTTGCAAACTGGAGATTTGTTAAAGTGATGGCCCCACTATATTATTACTTTCCACTGCCGTCTCTTCTGCCTTCAAATAAATACACTCATTCGCACATGGGGAATGGGGGGTAGGGAGCCCGAGGTGGAATGGAAATGCCCAAAGACAGATCATTAATAAACTGAAGAGCTCAGTTCCTGACAATCTGTGCAGCTTTCTGAAAGCAATTCGACTTCTCAGGGAATCAGTTTTCTCAGCTATTAAAGCAGAGATTATAAAGTCTACCTGGAATGATAGCTGCGAAGAATCTGTAAAGCTCCATTTAAAAGCAAGTCCTAGTTCTATGATTACTAAACTGCTACTACTGCTACTACTACTAAAAAAAATAAATAATAGCAACAGCAACATAAGCTGCGGGCCTCAGCATTATCAACAAGGCTCACTTTGACCAATTATAAAACAAACCGCTAAAGCCAAGTGTCCTTTTCAATGCCTTTTAACCCTCTCAGTGGCTGTAAGTCTGACAGGGTGGTGTGCCCTCCCAATTTGTCTCAGTGTTTCTTGTCTTTTTCTGTGTCTAGTATCTGTGACTTTATTTCTCTGCCTCTTTCTGCCTGTCTTCATTCCCCTCCACTCTCTATCTCTGCCTCACTGTCTTTGATCTTCTCTCAGTTTCTCATCTGTCCCACATCCCTCTGTCCACCCCCTTTTCCCATCTTCCTTTGCCCACACTCCCTAGTGCAGAGAGATTCCCCCATTGCTCCTGCCATCCAAGCTATCCTGCCCTATGCTTCATTTTCTGTCACAAACAGCTGTGTCCTGTCTTGACAGCTTAAACCAAAAAAAAAAAGGTTGCTGATGCCAATTTCTGGATACCTGAGCCTACTCAGCCCAGCTGACCAGCTGACGCCCTGCAGGAAGGCGGGTCTACCCAGCCTGCCAAGCCTGAGGCCCCTGTGTGGGCACAAGGGCACTGACGGGCACCTGGCTGCTGCCATCTAGCCAGAGGTTTCACCCTGCCCTACAGAACCTAAGGGGCAGGGAGGTCAAGGAAGGTGCCCTGCTGTGTTAGCAGTGGGCCATCGGGGGGTTTCTAAGCTTGGCTTTGATGAAACTGAAAAAGTTGGACCATTAAATGTTTGGAAACTGTGAGGCTGGCACCCGGCCCTGGGTTTTCTGTAATATCAATTATTTGAAATTGAGGGCACTGCTGCTTGCTGGGTTGAGAGCTGCACATCAAGAGGGAATATCAACCCTCTTACCTCGAACTGCAGGAATAACACAGCCAGGGTGAGGGACTGTCTAGGGGGTCATGAGGAAGACTCACGGGTTGGAGAAGGGTCAAGCTGTAAAGAAAAGAGGTGACATGGGAGCAGGTCACCCACATGAGAGCTGTTGACTGCTGCTCTGTAATGGGTTGGATAGACATCTAAGAAGCCCCCATTCTGGGGGGTGGTGCTACCTGCAAGGAAAGCCTAACTACTAGGCTTGTCCCAGGGAATTCCATCCTGCACAAACCTTCATTTTCCATGTGCACACACATGCTTTCCAGCTCAGATCTCCAGGTCAGACCTCTGCGAGCTCCACAATTCTACACTGTGACATCTCCCCTTGCATGTATCAAAGGCACTTCAGATACAATGTGTCTAAGATTAAACTCAAGATCTTCCCAAACCCAAGCCTGGCCTCTGCTCTCTCTTGGAAAATGGCCCTACCTTTTGCACAAACTAGAAACCTGAATGAAATCCTCCAAATCCAATCCCTTACAGTCTGGTCAAATTCACCTCCTATTTCCCAAGTACATCCCTATCCCTGCACTGATGCAATGACTTCTTCTCTAGGCTCTCGAAGCAGCTTCTGACATCTGCCCAACTCACTCTCCACACAGCAGCAGAGTGAGCCTTCCTCCTGAGTGCAAGGCTGTATCAAGGCACCACCTGCCTTCTCAGAGCCCATCGATTCCTCTTAGGATAAAACAAAAGCCAAACTTGCTGCTGTCAAGTTGACTCCGACTCATGGCGACCCCATGTGTGTCAGAGTAGAACTCTGCTCCACAGGGTTTTCAATGGCTGAGTTTTCAGAAGCAGATCTCTAGGCCTTTTTTCTATGGTACCACTAGGTGGGTGGAAACTGCCAAGCTTTAGGTTAGTAATAGAGCATAAACAGTTTTTGACACCCAAGGACATTCCTCTTAGGATAAGGAACCAGATATCCTCTAAATGCCCTGGGGTGTACTCCAGTCACTGACCCTTCCTCAGTTTCTTGAAAAGACCAGGCTCCTTTTAGCACTTGTTACCCCTTCTGTCTGGAATACCCTTCCCTGAGCTCTACAACTTCATCTTCCTGCCCCATATTTATTTTTTTATTTAAATAAAAACTTTTTGAGATGCAGAGCCCTGGTGACACAGTGCTTAAGTGTTCAGCTGCTAATCAAAAAGGTAGGCAGTTCGAACCCACCAGCCATTCCTTGGAAACCCTATTTGGCAGTTCTACTCTGTCCTATAGGGTTGCTACGAATTGGAATTGACCCAGTGGCAATGGGTTATTGAGATGCAATTCACATACTATAAAATTTACCCTTTTAAGTGTACAATTCAGTGGTTTGTAGTATAGTCACAGAGTTGTACAACCAGCTATGACTGTCTAATTGCAGATATTTTCACCGTTCCAAAAGAAATCCATTAGCAGTCAATTCCCCATCCATCCCCTCTTCTACCAACCCCTGGCAACCACTAATCACCTTTCCATCCCTGTGGATCTGCCTACACTGGGCATCGGTACAGACAAGTGGTGGTGGTGACAGGTGAATAAGAGCACGGACTTTGGGTTCATATAGGCCTGGTAGAGTTCCCATTTCTTTCACCAGCTGCACAGACTTATAGAAGTTAATTAATCTCTCTCCTGACTTGGTTCCTTTATTGGTAGTATGGGGATTAATAATTGCACCTATTCCATAATACCTACACCTATTTCATTTGCTGATGTGGCATGACTCAAAATGAGAAGAAATAGCTGAAAACATCCATTAATAACTGGAACATGGAATGTATGAAGTATGAATCTAGGAAAATTGGAAGTTGTCAAAAATGAGATGGAACACTTGAAGACAGATATCCTAGACATTAGTGAGCTGAAATGGACTAGTATTGGCCATTTTGAATCAGACAATCATATGGTCTACTGGGCTGGGAATGACAAATTGAAGAGGAATGCATTCACTGTCAAAAGGAATACTTCAAGATCTATCCTGCAGTACAATAATGTCATTAATAGGATGATATCCATAGGCCTACAAGGAAGACTAGTTAATACGACTATTCAAATTTACAAACCAATCACTAATGCCAAAGATGAAGAAACTGATGATTTTTCACCAATTTCCACAATCTGAAATTGATCAAACAGGCAATCAAGATGCACTAATAATTACTGGCAATTATTGCAAAAAGTTGGAACCAAAGAAGAAGGGTCCCAAAAAACCAAAAACCCATTGCCATCAAGTTGATTCTGACTCATAGTGATCCTATAGGACAGAGTAGAACTGGCCCATAGAGTTTCCAAGAAGCACCTGGTGGATTTGAACTGCTGACCTTTTGGTTAGTAGCTGTAGCACCTAACCACTACACCACCAGGGTTTCTGAAGAAGAGTCAATAGCTGGAAAATATGACCTTAGTTGGTGACAGAAATGACATAGGAGATCGCATGACAGAATTTCGCAAAACCAACGACTTATTCATTACAAATACTTTTTTTCGACAACATTAATGGTGATTATACACATGGACCTTGCCAGATGGAATACACAGGGATCAAAGTGACTATAACTGTGGAAAGACACGATTAATAAGCTCAATATCATCAGTCAGAACAAGGCCAGGGGCCAACTGCCGAATAGACCATCGATTGCTCACATGCAAGTTCAAGCTGAAGCTGAAGAAAATTTAAACAAGTCCACAAAAGACAAAGTATGACCCTGAGTATATCATATCTGAACTTAAAGACCATCTCAGGTATAGATTTGATGTATTAAACACTAATAACTAAAGACCAGAAAAGCTGTGGGATGACATCAAGGATATCATACATGAAGAAAGCAAAAGGTCATTAAAAAGACAGGAAAGAAATATTATAATGACCTGTGCAAAGACCTGGAGTTAGAAAACCAAAAGGGAAGAACATGCTTGGCATTTCTCAAGCTGAAAGTACTGAGGAAAAAATTCAATCCACTAGTTGCAATATTGAAGGGTTCTACGGGCAAAATATTGAACAACACAGGAGCCATCAAAAAACATGGAAGGAATACAAAGTCACTGTACTAAAAACAATTGGTCAACATTCAACAATTTCAGGAGGTAGCATATGATCAAGAACTGATGGTACTGAAGGAAGAAGTCCAAGCTTCGCAGAAGGCACTGGTGAAAAACAATGCCACAGGAGTTGACAGAATACCAATTGAGATGTTTCAATAAACAGATGCAATGGCGGAAGCACTCAATCATCTACGCCAAGAAATTTGGAAGACAGCTACCTGGCCGACTACCTGGAAGAGATCCCTATTTGTGCCCATTCCAAAGAAAGGTGATCCAATGGAATGGGGAAACTATCGAATGCTATCATTAATATCACATGCAAGTAAAATTTTGCTGAAGATAATTCAAAAACAGTTGTAGCAGTACATTAACAGGGAAGTGCCAGATATTCAAGCTGAATTCCTAAGAGGACATGGAACAAGGGATATCACTGCTGATGTCAGATGGATCTTCACTGAGAGCAGAGAATACCAGAAAGATGTTTAACTGAGTTTTATTGACTATGCAAAGACATTTGGCTATGTGAATCATAACAAATTGTGAACAATATCACAAAAAATGGGGGAGGCGGGGCCAAGATGGTGGAATAGCCAGATGCTTCCGGTGATCCCCCTCATAACAAAGACCCGAAAGATCAAGCGAAATGATTATATTTATGACAAGCTATGAGCCCTGAACATCAGAGGCAAAGTTAGAAAATGAACTGGCGGCAAGAGAAGAAAGAGACCATTCCGAAGCAGAGAGTTGCCGGACCTGAATCGCTGGGATCCCGCAGGCACCATTCCTGGAAGCAACTGTGGAGGGCTGGTGGTAGCATTCAGCCGCAGTTTTCTCAGGGAGAAGGAGCCAGCTGCACAGCCTACTCACACCTCCGGACCCAGAGAAGAATGGCGCTCTCAGCAAAAGCTAAGTACTTGCATATATTTTACCACACGACCCCCCTGCCCCCAAGCCGACTTCAGTGGCTATTGATTTCCCTGGGCCTGAGACGGGCCGATTTGAGCGCCCTGAGCTATCCTCCTGGACTTGGAGAAGGAATAAACTCACGACAGGGGGAAAAGATAATTTGCCAACTCTAATAACCGGGGGAGCTCAGGACAGAAGTGGCTCCTGTCCAGGCATAAACGGTCCATGGACTTTGAATACCTTTCCCCCCTGCATGGCCTGTGTGGGAGAATATGCTGTTGCTAACAGACTGTGACTGTTTAAGCTGTGTGGTGGAAAGGTGAGTGTTTAATATCTGACGTGGCTTTGCCTGTTAAACAGGGTCCTCACCTACCCACATCACGGGCCTAAGGATGGGTGGCTCCACTCAGGTCACCCGGCCACTCACGACAGGGGTTCAAGGATAACTGATACCTCGCAGTTCCTACAACCAAAAGCATTTGGTGCCCATGGTCCATCTGCAGAACCCACTCACCTGTATGCTCTGGGGAACACGGACATGCTTTCCTCACAAACACTCGGGGTATAGTTCTCAGCCTCCTGCCTTGTTCAAAGTGTGACCCCTGCTGCAACAAGATACCAGTACCTACACCAAACACCCCTGCCTCTTACACCTGATGGCCAGCTACATGGACACCTGAGCTGGATCCACATGAGAAAAGTGAATGGACTCATAAGCTCATATACCTGATAACAGCTCTAGCCATCTGGTAACAGGACATCAGAGCCCCAAAGGCAAAAATAATCAAGCTAGCTCCCTCATGCAACCCATTTGGGCATATCAAAACAAAACAAAGCGAGAAACTAGGATACGGTAAGCAAACATAAAATAAACTAATACAATAACTTATAGATGGCTCGGAGACAAAAGTCAATATCAAGCCACATAAAGAAACAGACCATGATTGCCTCAACAAGCTCTCAAAACAGAGATCAAAGGATCTTCTGGATGAAGGTGCCTTCCTTGAATTACTGGATACAGAATTCAAAAGATTAATATACAGAACTCTTCAACACTTAAGGAAGGAGATCAGGCAACATGCATAACAAGCCAAGGAACACACAGATAAAACAGTAGAAGAAACTAAAAAGGTACTTCAAGAACATAATGAAAAACTTAAAAAGCTGCAAGAAACCACAGAGAGAGAGCAATCAGAAATTCATAAGGTTAACAATAAAAAAAATACAGAATTAGACAACTCGACAGAAAGTCAGAGGAGCAAAATCGAGCAAGCAAAAGGCTGAATTGGTGATCTTGAAGATAAAGCACCTGGAAACAATATGTTTGAAGAAAAATCAGATAAAAGAATTAAAAAAAATAAAGAAAACTTAAGAATCACGTGGGACTCTTTCAAGAGAAATAACCTATGGGTGATTGGAGCACCAGAACAGGGAGGTATAACAGAAAATACAGAGAGAATTGTTGAAGATTTGTTGGCAGAAAACTTCCCTGATATCATGCAAGATGAGACGATATCAACCCAAGATGCTCATCAAACTCCACATAAGGTAGATTTTAAAAGAAAGTCACCAAGACATATTACAATCAAACTTTCCAAAACCAAAGATTAAGAGAGAATTTTAAGAGCAGCTAGAGATAAACGAAAAGTTACCTACATAGGAAAGTCAATAAGAATAAAATCAGGCTACTGGGCAGAAACCACGCAGGCAAAAAGGCAATGGGATGACTTATATAAAGTATTGAAGGAAAAAAATTGCCAACCAAGAATGATATATCCAGCAAAACTGTCTCTCAAATATGAAGGTGAAATTAGGACATTTCTAGATAAATAGAAGCTTAGGGATTTTGTAAAAACCAAACCAAAACTATAAGAAATACTAAAAGGAGTTCTTTGGTTAGAAAATCAATAATATCAGGTATCAGCCCAAGACTAGAACACTGGGCAGAGCAATCAGATGTCAATCCAGACGGGAAATCACAAAAAGAAATCAAGATAAAAAAAAAAAACACAAGGGAACAGCGATGTGATTATGTAAAAGAAGATCACATTAAAATAATAAGGAGGGACTAAGAAACGTAGTCATAGATCTTTCATACGGAGAGGAAGACAAGGCAATATAAAGAAATAAAAGTGAGATTTAAGCTTAGAGAAATAGGGGTAAATATTAAGTTCACCACTGAAGAGACTAACTATCCTACTCATCAAAATAAAATACAAGAAAAAAAAAAAAGACTCAGCAGAAACAAAATCATCAACAACAAAGAAGAGGAAAAGACAATATATAAACTATTCACCAAAAAAATTAAATGGGAAAAAGAAACTGTCAACAACACACAAAAAAAATCAAAATGACAGCACTAAACTCACACCTATCCATAATTACGCTAAATGTAAATGGACTAAATGCACCAATAAGGAGACAGAGAGTGGCAGAATGGATTAAAAAAAACACAATCCATCTATACGCTGCCTACAAGAGACAAACCTTAGACTTAGAGACACAAACAAACTAGAGCTCAAAGGATGGGAAAAAATATATATCAAGCAAACAACAATCAAAAAAGAGGAGGAGTGGCAATATACATTTCTGACAAAATAGACTTTAAAGTTAAATCCACCAAAAACAATAAGGAAGAACACTATATATTGATTAAAGGGATAATATACCAGAAGGATATAACCATATTAAATATTTATGCACCCAATGACAGCGTTGCAAGATACGCAAAACAAACTCTAACAGCATTGAAAAGGGAGATAGACAGCTCCACAATTGCAGTAGGAGAATGCAACACACCACTTTTGGTGAAGGACAGGACATCCAGAAAGAAGCTCAATAAAGACATGGAAGATCCAAATGCCACAATCACCCAACTCGACCTTATGGACATATACAGAACAAGCCATCCAAAAGCAGCCAAGTATACATTCTTTTCTAGTGCACATGGAACATTCTCTAGAATAGACTACATATTAGGTCATAAAGCAAGTCTTAGCAGAATCCAAAACATCCAAATACCATAAAGCATCTTCTCTGACCATAAGGCCATAAAAGTGGAAATCAATAACAGAAAAAGCAGGGAAAAGAAATCAAACACGTGGAAACTGAACAATACCCTGCTCAAAAAAGACTGGGTTATTGAAAACATTAAGGATGGAATAAAGAAATTCACAGAATCCAGTGAAAATGAAAATACTTCCTATCAGAACCTTTGGGACACAGTGAAATAACCCAAATGAGAAATGAGATGGGTGATATCAGATTACTATGAAAAATTATACTCTAACAAATTTGAAAACCTAGAAAAAATGGATGAATTGCTAGAAACACACTACCTACCTAAACTAACACAAACAGAGGTAGAACAACTAAATAGACCCATAACAAAAGAAGAGATTGAAAAGGTAACAAAAAACTCTCAACAAAAATAAGCCCTGGCCCAGATGGCTTCACTGCAGTTTGACCAAACTTTAGAGAAGAATTAACACCACTACTACCAAAGGTATTTCAGAGCACAGAAAAGGATGGAATACTTCCAAACTCATTCTATGAAGCCAGCATATCCCTGATACCAAAACCAGGTAAAGGCACCACAAAAAAAGAAAATTACAGACCTATATCTCTTATGAACTTAGATGCAAAAAACTTCAACAAAATTCTAGCCAATAGAATTCAACACGTCAAAAAAATAATTCACCATGACCAGGTGGGATTCATACCAGGTATGCAGGGATGGTTCAACATTAGAAAAACAATCAATGTAATCCATCATATAAATAAAAAACAAGAACCACATGACTTTATCAATCGATGCAGAAAAGGCATTTGACAAAGGTCAACACTGATTCATGATAAAAACTCTCAGCAAAATAGGAACAGAAGGAAAATTCCTCTATATAAAAAAGGGCATTTATACAAAGCCAATAGCCAACATCATCCTAAATGGAGAGTCTGAAAGCACTCCCCTTGAGACAGGGAAACAGACAAGGATGCCGTTTATCACCACTCTTATTCAACATTGTGCTGGAGGTCCTGGTCAGAGCAATTAGACTAAAAAAAAAAAAAAAAATTAGGCTAGATAAAGAAATGAAGTGCATCTGGATTGGTAAGGAGAAGTCAAAGTATCTCTATTTGCAGATGACATGATCTTATACACAGAAAACCCGTAAGAAATCCTCAAGAAAACTACTGAAACTAATAGAAGAGTTCAGCAGAGTATTGGGATACAAGATAAACATACAAAAATCAGTTGGATTCCTCTACACCAACAAAAAGAACATCAAAGAGGAAATCACCAAACCAATACCATTTACAGTAGCCCCCAAGTAGATAAAATACTTAGGAATCAATCTTACTAGAGATGTAAAAGACCTATACACAGAAAACTACCAGACACTAATGCAAGACACCAGAAGAGACCCATATAAAGTGGAAAACATTCCTTGCTCATGCATAGGAAGACTTAACACTGTCTTCCTTAACTTAAAATGTCTATTCTACCAAAAGCCATCTATAGATACAATGCAATTCCAATCCAAATTCCAATGACATTTTTTAATGAGATGGAGAAATAAATCACCAACTTCATCTGGAAGGGAAAGAGGCCCTGGATAAGTAAAGCATTACTGAAAAAGAAGAACAAAGTGGGAGGCCTCACTCTGCCTGATTTTAGAACCTATTATACCACCACAGTAGTCAAAACAGCCTGGTACTGGTACAGCAACAGATACATAGACCAATGGAACAGAATTGAGAGTCCAGATATAAATAAATCCACATATAAGCAGTTGATAATTGACAAAGGCCCAAAGTCAGTTAAATCGGGAAAACACAGTCTTTTTAATAAATGGTACTGGATATCCATCTGTAAAAAAAATGAAACAAGACCCATACCTCACAGCATGCACAAAAATGAACTCAAAATGGATCAAAGACCTAAATATAAAATCTAAAACAATAAAGATCATGGAAGAAAAAAATAGGGACAATGCTAGAAGCCCTAATACATGGAATAAACAGTATAGAAAACATTACCAACAATGCAGAAGAGAAACTAGATAACTGGGAGCTCCTAAAAATCAAACACTTATGCTCATCCAGAGACTTCACCAAAAGAGTAAAAAGATTACCTACAGACCAGGAAAAAGTTTTTAGCTATGACATTTCCCATCAGCATCTGATCTCTAAAATCTACATGATACTGCAAAAACTCAACTACAAAAAGACAAACAACCCAATTAAAAAATGGGCAAAGGATATGAACAGACACTTCACTAAAGGAGACATTCAGGTAGCTAACAGATACATGAGGAAATGCTCACGATCATTAGCCATTACAGAAATGCAAATCAAAACAACAATTAGATTCCATCTCACTCCAACAAGGCTGGCATTAATCCAAAAAACACAAAATAATAAATGTTGGAGAGGCCATGGAGAGATTGGAACACTTATACACCGCTGGTGGGAATGTAAAATGGTACAACTACTTAGGAGATTGATTTGGTGCTTCCTTAAAAAACTAGAAATAGAACTACCATTTGATCTAGCGATTCCACTCTTTGGAATATATCCTAGAGAACTAAGAGCCTTTACATGATCAGATATATGCACACCCATGTTCATTGCAGCACTATTTAAAATAGCAAAAAGATGGAAGCAACCAAGGTGCTCATCAATGGATGAATGGACAAATAAATTATAGTATATTCACACAATGGAAAATGACCCATTGAAAAAGAACAATGATGAATCCCTGAAACATTTCATAATATGGAGGAACCTGGAAGGCATTATGCTGAGTGAAATTAGTCAGCTGCAAAAGGGTAAATATTGTATAAGACCACTATTATAAGAACTTGAGAAACAGTTTAAACAGAGAAGAGAATATTCTCTGATGGTTATGCAAGAGGGGAGGGAGGGAAGGAGGGAGAGGGGTTTTCACTAATTAGATAGAAGATAAGAACTATTTTAGGTGAAGGGAAAGACAACACTCAATACAGGAGACGTCAGTATAACTGGACTAAACCAAAAGCAGTTTCCCGTATAAACTGAACGCTTCAAAGGCCAGCATAGGAGGAGTGGGGGTTTGGGGACCCTGGTTTCAGGGGACATCTAAGTGAAATGGCATAATAAAATCTATTAGGAAAACATTTTACACCCCACTTTGGAGAGTGGCGTCTGGGGTCTTAAACGCTAGCAGGTGGCCATCTAAGATGCATCATTTGGTCTCAACCCACCTAGAGCAATGGAGAATGAAGAACACCGAAGACACAGGGCAATTACGAGCCTAAGAGACAGAAAGGGCCACATAAACCAGAGCCTACATCAGCCTGAGACCAGAAGAACTAGATGGTCTTCAGCTATAACTGATGACTGCCCTGACGGGGAACACAACAAAGAACCCCTGAGGAAGCAGGAGAGCAGTAGGTTGCAGACCCCCATTTCTCATAAAAAGACCAGACTTAATGGTCTGACTGAGACTAGAAGGACCCCGGAGGTCATGATCCCCAGACCTTCTGTTAGCCCGAGACAGGAACCATTCCTAAAGCTAATTCTTCAGACAGGGATTGGACTGGACTATGGGACAGACAGTGATATTGGTGAAGAATGAGCTTCTTGGGTCAAGTAGACACATGAAACTATGTTGGCATCTCCTGTCTGGAGGGGAGATGAGAGGGTACAGAGGGTCAGAAGCTGGCCGAATGGACATGAAAACAGAGAGTGGAAGGAAGGAGTGTGCTCTCTCATTACGGGGAGAGCAGTTAGAAATATATAAAACCAAAAAACCAAACCCAATGCCGTGGAGTCGATTCCGACTCACAGTGACCCTTCAGGACAGAGCAGAACTGCCCTATAGAGTTTCCAAGGAGCGCCTCGCAGATTCGAACTGCCGACCCTTTGTTTAGCAGCTGTAGCACTTAACCACTACACCACCAGGGTTTCCAGGAGTATATAGCACGGTGTTTATAAATTTTTGTATGAGAGTACGACCTGATTTGTAAACCTTCACTTAAAGCACAATAAAAATGTTAAAAAAAAGAATCACAAAGAATGGGAATTCCAGAACACTGAATTGTGCTCATGCAGAATCTGTCCACCGTGGGTGACCCTGCTGGTATTTGAAATACCAGTGGCACAGCATCATAGCACTATGCAAACCACCACAGTATGACAAACTGACAGATGAGTGGTGGCCTCAATAGGTAGTAGCTATAATATTAAACCTCAGCACCCAATGGACAGCCAGGCACAGAGAAGGCACTAGGACATGTCTGTTGTTTTTTGTTTGCTCGATCTTTGTTTTCTATGAGAACTTCATCGGGTTTTCCCCTGCAGCTTGGACACAGATGTGCCCTCCCAAAGAACAAGATCTGCAGACTTTTCCTTCCTGTGCAGGTCAATGCTCTGGGCCAAATGGAATCCCAGCCCTTCCAGCCAGCTCCAGAAGTCAGAGCTCTAATTCACTCTGAAAGGGCTTCAGCACCACCCCTGTGAGATCCTTAAATGTTTTATGAGCTCCCTGAAATGCTCAGATAATTAAAAACACTTTCTTAATTTAATAGCTTGGCTTAATGAAACCAGGACTTTATGTTTTATTTGGAAAGGGGTGAACATCCCAGTCACACTTATTAATATTTTTAAGAGTATGCCCAGTTGTGTGCAGGGGTTGAGGGAAATCATTGCTTCAAGGGGTAGGGGGGAGAAGCAAGCATTCCTGAGTCTCTGACAAGTCTCAGGCTTATTAGAGCTCATTATATCCATGAGCCTGAGAACTGGAACTAGCAATCAGCACATATGACATGGCAGGCTATTATTAAGGAGGCCACTTATTATAGAAACATGGAGTTATCAATAAAAGTAGTTCGAGCAGGCCCCCAAGGTCCGACATGATTACCTGTGCTATCCAGGTGGTCACTTCAAAGGCCAGCATGGAGAGCAGAGTGCTCTGAGAGTAGTTTTCTGTCAAGTCCAATAAGCATGACCCTCCTGGGAGGAAGATGCCATGATTCAAACAGGTCGAATATAAACTCTCCTGGATCCTGCGGATGGAGGTGTCAGTGAGTTCCAAGGCCTCCAGAAAGTGAGGTCCTTTAGACAGACCTGCTTCCTGCTTTCCAGTAGTGGTGACATGCTATAGTGGAAAGAGTATGGACTTCAAGATCAGATGCAGGGGTGCGCTGAGCTGGCCTGCATCTGCTCATGAGAGCAAAGGGTGTACCTCTCTTCCCATAGCTTAAAATCAGCTGTTGAGGGAGAATTTATACCATGGGAATGGGTAAACACTATAAAAAATGGCTGGATGTTTCTACTGGAGAACGAGTTGTTAAACATTCACCAGCACAGCACTACATGTAGGTACAAATGCTGGTCGGTCAATTGGAAATATGACCATAGGCAATTTACTTAACTTTCCTAAACCTTAGTTTCCCTGATGATTAAAAAAGGAGGTGAAACACTTTCCATATAATATGGCTTTGTTTTTCTCCATAGCCCACACACCACCTGACATTATGATAAACATGCATGTTTATGTGATAAATATGCATGTTTACGTTGTTATTGTGCTGCTGTTGTTTTGTCTTTCTCCAATATACATAAGCTCTTTCATTCATTGAAAAAAAAGTTTATTGAGTACCTACTATGTTCCAGATACTATTCTAGTTACTGGAATACAGCAGTGAACAAAATAGACCAAAGTCTCTATCCTCATGGAATACATAAACAACAGTAAGCAACGCTGTGTAAAGGGACTGCATGTCAGATGGTGGAAAGTACTACATGAAAAACAAAGTCAGGCAGGTGATAGCGCAGATTAGAGTAAGAAGGAGGCATTGCAATTTTAACTAGAGTAGCTGAAGGGCCTCCCTGAGGTGACGTTTGAGTCTGCAAGAAATGAGGACGTGAGCCAGGGGCCATATGAGGAAGAGTATCCCAGACAGAGGAGAGGGCAAACAGACAGCATTGTGCCTAGACTGTTTGAGGAATCACAAGCGGGCCACTGTGGTTGGAGCAGAGGGTTCAAGGGCAAGTGTAGGAGAAGATAAGAACAGCAACAGAGGCCAGATTTTATAGGCCTTATGTGCCCAATGGAACTTTCTGCGAGGATGGAAGTTTTTTATCTATGTGCCCAATGGAACTTCCTGCGAGGATGGAAGTTTTTTATCTATGTTGTCCACTACAATAGCCACCAGCTGCACTTGCCTATTGAGCCCTTAAAATGTAGCTAGTGCAACTGAGGGACTCAATTTTTAATTTCAATTAATTTTTAAAAAGAGACAGCACAGTTATACATATGGGACAGCACAGTTATAGACCACTGTAAATATCTCTGGCTTCCACTCTGTGTGAGAAGAACCATCAAAGAGGTGTTATGGCCTGAATTGTGTCCCCCCAAAATAGGTGTTGAATTCCTGGCCCTTGTACCTGTGGATGTGATCCTGTTTGCTAATAGGGGTTTTCTTTTGTTATGTTAATGAGGTCACATCAGTGTAGGGTGGATCCGAAACCTAATCATTTCTGGGTTATAAAAAGACCAGAATAGACAGAGACACACTTATAGGAGAACACAAATACCACTGCCATGTGTTATCAACAAAGAAGAAATAGACATGGCTGAGGCCCTGATTTGGACTTTCAGCCTCCAGAACTGTAAAAAAATTAATTTCTGCTCTTTGAAGCCACCCACTTGTGGTATGTGTGTTACAGCAGCACTAGGTAACTAAGATGGGGGTGCCTGAAGAAACGAAGCAGCACTATGAACTGACTACAGTGGTAAAATCTCACTCTAGCTGCTCTGCTGAGAATATATTTCAGGTAAGACCAGTGAGGAAGCTATTGCAACCACCCAGTAAGTCAGGCTAGTGGTTCCAAGATGGAAGGACTATTTTACTCTCTTCCTAGCGCCTAAAACACTTATTAGAGCATAGTAGGTATTAAATGACTTCTTTTGTTGTGCTGAATTGAATTCAGGAAATAAGCTTATTATTTGGTTACTAAATGTAGTCCTTTCTATTTTGCCTAAGTTTTATGGCTTGGCAATGACTTAGGGTCCAGCTTATCTTCAGGGTGCATAGGTAAGAATGTTCCTGAATTAAAGCATCATTCGATATAATCAGTATATCTGAATGTTTTTTCCATAGACAAGGGTTTCATGGCGTGTCAACGGGTGCTAAATATTAAAAGACAGACAAAAAGTTCTACGCTCAAAAAATTTTGGAAATTCTGGCTTAAACAAAATAAAAACTTCTTAGCTGCAGTGTCAATGCCTTTAATATATTAATATGAAGTGTGCATCTCCAACAGAAGCTTAACACGTAGGATGTACTTTCCTACTGTTTTTGACAATAGAGCCCTGGTTTTCCCTAGTTGAGCATTTTGCCCAGTGGTTGTTCAACAGAGTGCTAAGGAAACCTATGTTTGCTTGCTGAGTGATGGAGAAAGCAAGCTGAATGGAGGCCACAACCCCAGTCATTTTCTTACATACCACTCTGTTGTATTTCCTTTTTAGAACTTAATGCAATCTCAAACTAGCACCTTCATTTATCTGTTGACTTGCTTATGTGACCGCAATTTATGCCAGGAGGGCCCCCATGGGAGTTACAGCGTCTTGTCTTTCCTGTTCAGTACCCAGCACAGGGGACGGTACTAATTAAAATCGTTAACTGCAGGAATGACCAGGAATCAGTTTTTACCAAGTGTCTAAGGTTTGGTGGGGAAACCCTGATCCCAGCTCTGAGAACACCAAAGACGATCAGGCACAATCCTTGTCTTCAAGCTCCTCACCAAGAGTTTGAGATTAAATACAGATGCTGGAGAAGCAAACTGGTGAGGAAGGATACACTCTAACAAGCAGTGATCCCAGATAAATGCTGCAGGAATTCAGTCCCAGGGGCTGAGTTGGTCGGGGGGGTGGGGTCTTTGGAGGAGATGCAACTCAGGCTGACCTTTGGAGTGAGGTCAAGAATGCCTCAGAGAGTCTAGGAAAGATGTGTCGGGCCTGACAAATGGTGTGAACCTAGCGCAGGGCTGGGGGCATGCACGGCTGACAGAGACCCTCTCCTTGGGGTGGTGGACTGCAAGATCCAAGCCACATCAGCCTCTGTGCTTAGCACTCTGCACAGTGTAGGTGGCCAATGGGGTTGTGGCTGAATGGACAGCGATGCAACAATAACTAACATTTACTGAGTGCACTGTTCTGAACATTCTAGCAGGATGATTTATTTCTTTTAACCCTTGCAGCAACCCCAAGGATATTTTCCTCCTTCCATCATTGAAGAGAGGTCATTGGTGATTCAGTGGTAGAATGCTCACCTTCCATGCAGGAGACCTGAGTTCAGTTTCCAGCCAGTGTACCTCATGTGCAGCCACCACCCATCTGTCAGTGGAGGCTTTCATGTTGCTATGATGCTGAACCGGTTTCAGTAGAGCTTCCAGACTAAGGCAGACTGGGAAGAAAGGTCTGCCCATCTACTTCTGAGAAGTAGTAGCCAATGAAAACTCTGGACCACTACAGTCCAATCAACACTCGATCATGGGGATGGTGCAGGACCTAGCAGGGTTTTATTATGTTGTGCGTGGGGTCACCATGAGTCAGAGAATGACTGGATAACCACTAACAACAACAAAGATCAATGAGGAAGCTGAGCATGGATTAAAATTCAGATAGTCTTAGCCACCATTCATTATTGCCTCCTTAAATAATTATGTATCCTGAGTGGAGATCTTCACTTCAATAAATATTACAGTACAGGCAGACAGGTGCTGAAACAATCCCAAAGGTTTAATCTCTAAGGCAGAAGGACCTAACTGTGCTTGACAGCAGGTAAGAGGGCTCAGGGAAGTCTCTTAACTCAGCAAATGGGGAGAAGGAAAATCATCACAGGCAGAAGAGACAGCACGTGCAAAGGCAAGGTGGAATGAAACAGCACATGTCTTCAGAAACCCAGACAAGGCCAAATCTCTCTCCATTCATGTTCGAGTGAAAGTACGAATATTCAAATCAACTTTCTAGAAAGCAATGACTGCCAGAACTCTCAGGGATCATTAAAAATATATATATATTCTTTACGATGTCCAAGCAACACAAAGCCAATTAAAACCCCAGAAGACAGCAACTGAGCATATAAAAACCAAACCCTTGTCAGGCCCCATCTCCTTCTCTGGTTCTCTCTCTCCTCATTGATCACATTTAATTGGAAGAAGTGGTCATGGGTAAAGCAACTGTGAGAGCAAGTATCTTGCTTAAAATGGGCCCCATAATAATTATTGACTATACCTTCTATAATAAGCCATATAATTTATCGCTCCAGCTTCGCTTCCTGGGCCTCATGTCAATTCCGCTCATGTAGAGTAGTAGGAGAAGAGTAAGTATCAGGCAGTGAGTACAAACTTATTTAACATTTTATCCCTCAGATTCACTTTCTCTGCAGTATATTAAGCATACCCAGGAGCCCAAGCAACCCTCACTTAAGATCAAAGATGGCACAGGATTGAGGAGAGAACCAGAGCTTTGGGGTCAGGCTGACCTATCTTTAAACACCTGCTATTCCGTTTATGAACACTCTCTGATTCTATTTCCCATCTCCAAAATGTGAGTACCACCTTTCATGGCTTCTGAAGAAATCACTTAATAACACATGTAAAGAACCTAGTCCCTGGGTTGTGCAAATGGTCAATGCACTTAGCTGCTAACCTAAAGGCTGAAAGTTCAAGTCTACCCAGAGATGCCCTGGAAGAAATACCTAGCAATCCACTTCTGAAAACCCTATGGACCACAGCTCTACTTTGACACACATGGGGTCAGCATAAGTGTTTTTTTACAGCAACTTGTAGGTAGGTAAAGAACTTGACCCAAAAGAAGCCACCAAGTGCTTCTGTCGTTGGGTTTTGCTGAATGCAATGTTTACCGAGAAACCACCCTGGGAATATGATATTGAAGAGACCTATTTATACGGGACATCAGCAGTAAAACCTCATTAAGTCACAACTGGTTTCGCATACAATAAGTGTCCAATATATCTTGTCTCCTTTAAACTTTTACATTTTATTGTCATTGTGCATGGGGAAGGATCACCATGTGTCCCCGATGAGGGCCTGTTGCGTGTTCTGCTCTGGGATGGGGATAAGGAGGCCATGTAAGTTGGAGAATACGCACCTTTGGCTATAGGTTGCTCGTAGCCTAGTCGAGGATAGAGGTTGCATAAACACGACAGAACGAAAGAGAGAGATAACAGTTCTCATTCATCGCGACTTCTAGGGCTGTCTCAGTGCTACAGGAATTGGAAGGATGCCTAACGAAAGGCACCCTTAAGGAGGTGATATTTAAAGGATCACTAGGATTTGGACTGTTCAATGGTGGGCAGGTAGACGCACATTCGGGGTGGGGAGAGGAAGGTGAGCAAAAATGCCAAGGTGAGATGATCTTTAGATTATTAAAGAAAACTTAACCATTAAATCTGTTAATATTTAAGCATTAGGTCTCAAGCTGGTAACGGAGTGGACTCCAGAAGATTTCTAGGAAGGCATATGATTTGAAAATGAAAACTTAGGATTTCTCAGATATCAAGGTGGTATTTTGTGGGTGGTTGAGATTTGCTTGATTGTAGATTGTAGATGCAAATGTATAGCTCTCTGAGATGGTGCAATTGACCTTTGCATCTTCACATAAACATTAGTCAATTTAATGAAGAAAAACCTAAGGGTGCTCCCTGGCCTCATTTCAAAGTGACGCTCCAGCATGCAATGGGGAAAGGGAAGATGCCCCCAAGCTCCTAATCATTTCAGGGTCACTTAATGCCCCATAGGAGCTATCTGTGTTTAGAAAAACCATACCTGGAATTTTACAACAGAGTACATGTGGAAGTTGGTCATATTCTAAGTTTATCTTCTTTCATAGCTCCACTCGACCCCAAAAGGATCGCGTGTTAGAACAGAGACACCAAGCACTTCCGTGGTTTGGGTTTTGCAGAATGCAGTGCTTATGGAGAAACCACTCTGGGAAAATGAGGTTGAAGAAAGCGATTTATGTGAGACATCAGCAGTAGTACCTCATTAAGTCACAATTGGTTTATGCAGAATGGACAATTCAAAACAAGCGCCCATTCAGGTTTCTCCACCCGTGCAGGCTAAAGTCCAGGTCTGTTCTTTGCTTCTCGAGAGTTGATTTTACACGGCATTATCCCACAACTCCCACTTGTGTCATCCTCTTTGCAACCAACAAAACTTCTACTCCCCAGCATATATTCATTTTTTGTTAGGATACACCTAGTGACCACATCGACACTTAGTACCACTGCCTACCCACCTCTGATTTTCCTCCCTTTCCTTCCACTACTACCAACTCCCCATTTCCCTCACCTAGAAGGAGACTGGGGTGAGGGAATAAAAGATATTACAAATGTCATCAGTTCTGGTTACAGAACTGGGCTTGAATTATCAGTAAATTAAAAAAAAATTAATGCTAGTCACTGTACTATACGTTCCAGACATAGAAGTCTAACCAAGAGTTCAAAAAACACTAATTCAGCACTTATTATATACAAGTCAGTCAACTAGGCATTAAAAGATAAAATCCAAGGTTGCTGGTTTCAAGAAACTCAACTTATTAAACTTCAAGACATCCCTGATTGTCCTCCATTAACTCAACTGGAGAATAAGATTCATTATGAAACTATTTGAAAACACTGAATGTCCATATCCACTGTAAGGTCTCGGGACAAAGACCAGTTTCCCCTTTGTTCACTTTCCTGCCTGGCCAACTGCCGGTCACTCACCCTTCAAGAAGGAACTCAGAGCTTTTACTTGACTTGGGTAGATCAGGAAGGTCTTACCTCTTCTTTTGTGAGGCCATCTTTCCAAGTATTTACTCTCTTGTAGTCTTAATCACTCCAGAGTAAACTGTTTTATTGATGCACCTGCCTTCTTTACTGGACTTGAGCTCTTTCAGTGCCAGATCTTGACTTTTTCATTTCTACACCGCAACACACGCTTGTTATAAGCAACTGGTAGTAGACAGGCAAAGAACTTGACCCAAGAGAAGCCATCAAGTGCTTCTGTTGTTTGGGTTTTGCTGAATGCAATGCTTATCAAGAAACCACTCCAGAGAGATGAGGTTGAAGAGAGCAATTTATATGAGACATAGGCAGTAAAACCTCATTAAGTCACAAGCGGTTTAGCATACACTAAATATCCAATCTATCTTGTCTCCTTTAAACCTTTACATTTTGTCACTGTGCGTGGGGAAGGATCAGCATGCATCCCTGTTGAGGGCCTATTGCATGTACTCCTCTGGGATGGGGATAAGGGGGTCATGTAAGATGGCAGAGACACACCTTTGGCTATAGGCTGCTTGTAACCTAGTCGAGGGGAGAGGTGAGGTTGCAGTATGATATGCATATGCTTCTCTGCACAAAAACACTTATTCATTACGTTCTTCCAACTCAATTCCCACTCTTCATTCAAAGTGCGCCTTAAAATTCATTGTTCAGGTAAGACCTTGACCTCATCCGCCCCATTTTGGTCTTTATGCAAAATTCCTGAGGACAAAGTAAGGGAATGTATAAAACAAATCATTCCATATGTGTTCAAGTGTCTCTGGAATGTCCTTTATCCTAAATCTTCAAAGCAATGTCTTCCTCACCACAAGGCTTAATATCATTATTTTGTTATTCTTTTGCTCAACGAACCCATGGTCTAAATTTTTTTTTTTTTTTTTTTTTTTTGCTTGTTTGAAGGTCTAACTGCATTTGTTAAGACTCCTTTCTTCTCACTCATACTCTAATCAGCACAATAACCAGAGTTATTTCCCTAGGTTAATACAATTCTAAGCCAAAGACAATTGGTGTGTTTTGTTAAACTGTGGCACCTTTCATAGGTAAATGCATGAATTCTTGGTTGGAAATATTAAAAATGGTTTTAGGAACCCCAGTAATACTTCTGTAGGGCTTTAAGATTCTGCAGACCATGGACACCTAACCACGACCTGACAATCATCATCATCATCAGTAACAGTGGCCATGACTGGTGGTCAGCTACAGTCACTTTTCTTCTACTCTGCTACTTACTATGTGACCTTAGAAAACTCAGATAATCTTTCAGGAGTTACTAAGATTAATAAGACAATGAATCAACTCCTTACGTAACATGTCCCGTGCATCTTTTGGTATATGGTTCTACCCAATAAATCGCAGGTAGCTATTATTGTTTTTCAGGATTTCTTTACTCTGTTCTCTTTTCTAAATTTCTTGCTGCAAAACCACCCATGACATTTCAAAATGTGGAGCACTGTATTATAAGGGAAAAATTTAATAGGATTGTATGGCCAGGAGAGGGAAGAATGAAGGCAGGTAAGCTTATGCGTTTCCATAAATCATGCAGATTTTAATTAGAAGCAGTGGAGTTTTCTATGGCGGGAAGACAGAAGGATGGAAGCAGATCATTACATTGATATGTCTGTCCTGATCAGGTGGGATTGAGAATGTGGAGAGAGGGACAGCAGAGACTGATGATGCATTACTTAGATATAAGTAAATCAATTAGGTGTCGATGAAGGCTCACAAGGAACCTACCAGCACTATGTTCATAAGCAGGATTATTGGTTGCAGTGAACAGCTAAGAAGACTTTGGAGTGATTTTCCCCAGTGAAATGCAATTCTCCAGCTCCCTCTCTGGCCCACAATGAGATAGAGAAGGGAGGAAAAAAAAAAAAAAAAGCCAACAAATTAATACTCCATCAATCCAGGTTTATGTAAGCCTTTGGGGAAAGACGCACGAGTCTGTTTGGTTGGTTTACCCCAAGTCTCCTGGCTCGATCATAAATGGAATTTATACTTGGCTCTAAGAAGTGAGGAAAGCCCATCCATTCTGGTTTTTATCCTTGTGATACTGTAGCTACTCACCAACCTCCCCCAAGCCCCCCTGACGCATGAGTTTTCTCCCTCGAGGAGGTCGGCAGCCACTGGGTCACTGTTTCTGCACTCTGTGTTGGACTGTTTTCAGTCATCTCATGGCCTGTGAATTGCCTGGGTTAGAAGCTGCAGGCAGCCATGGTGAACAGTTTATGTAAGGAGAAAAGACATGAGGAAAATCCTTCGTGCGCTGTCTGTTGGCACTCTAGGCCGTGAACTTAATGGGGTTCTAAAATGGGAATATGATATAGTGGCATGTCAATATGCACATACACTGGTTACCACTGCCTATGAATCTCTTGGGGTGACCCAGTCCAGCGAGAATGATGATTTCTTTTCCCGGCTTGCTTTGCCATTCTATTTCCAAGGTGCATAACTTCAAATTTTAAGAGTTGGGTTTAATTTCATTTTGTAGCAATGTGGTTAGGGCCTTCAGTACGTTAAATATCTTTAGAGTCTTATTATCTATTAAAACCTTTACTAATATCCAGTTTTTAAAGTGTGGCTAATTGCACCCACATCTGTGTTGTAAGGAACCATCGTTTACAAGTTATCCCACTGGCCTAGGAAAACAGAAGCCTTTTTTTAAACCATATATCTTCAAGGCGGACATGTGTTATATTTATATAATGAAGTGGTTGTCTGACTAGCTATCTAACAACTCAGGTGTTTTTAAATAAGTAGAAAAAATGTAGCACGGAAACTTAATTCTGTTCCTAGAGCAGGTTGATAAATTGAGCCAAACATCTTTATTTTTTACAGTACATTAAGGGAACATTTTTATTTAGTGCAGTCATAGATCTTCACATTATTGGGAGTGTGTTTTTATATTGCTTTTTTGTCTTCAGAATTGCCGCAGGAAGACACCCATTCGGTGGGAGTTCTATTGATGTGATTCTGTGGGAAAAGTGTGCCCAAACCTGATTTGAATGAGTTGGGGACTTTAGAACGGTGTCTTTATGTCCCTTATCACCAAAGGCTTTGTCCGTGCTCAGGAGTTTTACTTTTAGAAGGATATCCAAGATTTTTGAAGCTGGATGATGAATACATGGTTTGCCAAACTGTTCTCTCAATTTTTGTGTACTTTTGAAAATTTCCATAATAAATAGCTCTTTAAAAGGAACTGGTAATAAAATGGGAAAAGGATATATATCTGTGGGAAAGTTACTGAAAATCATTTTATGTAAATGCATCATAACTCACCATGTTCTAGACCCTGCACTCAGTAGCACAGAGTGGAAAAATCTCCGACCTCAGGCAACTAGTTCTCGAGTTGAAGCAAGAGATCCTGTACCTACGGAGCTGAAAACCAGGCAAGCTATGAGGCGATAAGCAGTGACACAAATTGCTCTGTTAGTAGAGGAAGAGTCATTCATTTTAACCGTGAGGCTCTGGGTGGGTTTCAATTTCATAACTGAGTGGACACAAAAGGATGAACACGGCATCTCATCTGTCAGTTTGTGATGGCTTCATGTTGCTGTGATGCTGGAAGCAATGCTACCAGTACTTCAAATATCAGCAGGGTCACCCATGGTGGACAGGTTTAGTGTAGCTTCCAGACTAAGACAACTAGGAAAAAAGATCTGGCAATTCACTTCTGAAAATTAGCCAATGAAAACCTTATGGATGGCTCATGACAAAAATATTATATGACTTGTCTGTTTCAGACACACCATCAGGAGGGCTCAATCACTGGAGGAGGACATCATGTTTGGTCAAGCAGAGGGCCAGCCAGGGTAAGAGAGACCCTTGGTGAGACAGACTGGCACACAGCCACAACAATAGACTTGAACATGCCAACAATCATGAGGATGATGCAGGACTGGGCAATGTCTCGTTCTACTGTACATAATATCACCATGGGTCAGAATTGACTTGATGGCAGCCATCTATTTATTGTGTTACAATTCCAAATGGTATTCTAGTTCACAGAGCAGTATAAATGTATACCAAGAAGGTTGAAAATATAGGGAGTGTTCCCTGCCCCCACAAAAGTGGTCTGGAATGAATTCAGGATTTTGGTATCAGCAAGAGTCTATGGGAGACGAGGCCGGAAGGCTGAGCTGGAGACACATTATATCTAGAGCATTAAATCTCAGAATGTAGCATCTGAAATTTAACCTGGAGAATTAGATTCATTCAATGGATGGAATAAAGGGCATGTCATGCTCTCACTTTTATTTCAAAATAATAACACTAGTAGCAGTGTGAAGGATGAAACAGACAGACACTGAAGATAACACCTAGATACAAATATTCTGAATCCATCCACTTCTCCATCTAGACTCTGGCACCAGTATCCTTTGCTGTGAAAAATAAGCAATAGCCTTCTGTCTACTTTTTTGCTTCTCCTCTGACACTATAACCTGTCCCTCACACTTTAGCTGGTGTAGTGAATTGTAGCAATAAGAGTTCCCAATCGATCAGGACTCCCTTTCTCCATGATTCTTTGCAATGTGGTTTGGTTGCTCCTTTCATCAGGAGGGGGGTCTATTTCCCCACCCCTGAATTGGGACTTGTGACATACTCTGGCCAAAAGAATGTGGCATAAGTGATACTATGCAGCTTGTGAGGCTAGGCCTTTAGCAAAGCAAACTGAGAAAATAAGAGGCCTTGCAGCTCTGGCTCTTGTTCTCCTAAAATGCTACTTCCACCATATATAAAAGCCAGAGCTAGGCTACTGAATGATGAGAAGCACTACGAAGAGAGAGAAATTCAGCCCACAGTCAACTCCAAGGCCCCAGGCTTGTGACCGAGACCATCTAAGACCCTCTAGCCCCAGGCAAGCTGCTGGATGACTGCAGCCACATAAATGATCCTAGATAAGAGCAGCAGCAGAACCACCTAGCTGAGCCTTGCCAACCCACAGAATCTTAAAATACAATATTTTTTTAAGCCACAAAATTTTGTGATTTCTTGTGATGCACATATAAATAAATAATACAGAATTTTTTTCCATAAGTAGGATGTATTTGGGGTCTGGGTATCAAGCTGAGACTGGGAAAAAAATGGTGAAGGGACTGTTGGAAGATGATAGTGGCCTCCTGCCTCATTTCCTCCTCCTCACAACCTGAAGATACGGCCTAAGTTGTCTGCTCAATGGGTATTGTAGGGGAGTTAAATGAAGCCCAAAGATGCAGCCTCTTCCTAACTCACTGTAGGACCTCTGAGCCTCCCCTCCTTCATCACTAAAGTAAAGGAACTGGAATAGATGATTTGAGGGTCTTTGATATTCTACAAGTCTGTGCCAAATGTATTAGATAGATCTTCTTTCAATGGACTGAGCTTTCTCAAGCCATAGGGCCTATGAACATGCTCTTTCCTCTGCCTGGAATGCCACCCCTTCATCTACTGAATTTCTACTCATTCCTTAGATCACAGCTAAAGTGTCCACTCCATGAGCCTCTGCTGGGAGCCCTGGAAAACCATGTACCTGTACTTCATAATGTTGATCACAGTTTAAATCATTCTGCTAGTTAAGTGATTATTGTCTGTTTCTTCCAGTATATTTTAAGCACCTAGACAGTAGTGACCATATTTACTTTTGTTTATTTTAGACTCTAGGTAGACTTCCAGAACCAAAAACATATTGAGTGAATGGTGTGTGTATGTATGCGTATGTGTGAGAGAGAGAGAAAGAGAGACCTTAAAACAACAAGATTTCTGTACTAATCCCTGACTCCCGGCACTTAGGGTCTACACATCTTCTGAGAAGCTGTAGAATATCTGTTTGCCTCTTAAAGCATATGTTTGGCCCGAGAATGCTAAGTAAGATGACTCTTTCTGGCAATACTTTGCCAGTTGCAAGGCTGAGAAGATACTTTCCCCTATCTGCCTCTTTAAATAAATAAAATGTTTTTGAGTTACAGCAATGCCAAAAGAAAGAACAGAACCACTGTAACTCAAACTGATTTCAGAGTTTAAACTGAATTTCAGTCAAGAAGTTGGCTCATTAGCTAGAGTGCCTTCAGCAATTTCATAGCAAGGCACTGAGTGTGCAGGCAGCTGGGTGGTAGCATTTCAGAGAGGGTGCGCTGTGTGCAGCACACGGTGAAAGATTTAGACAAAATTTCAGATGCTAATTGGGTGCGATGATGTAGGGCCTGTTGCTGTATTGCCGGCTGCCAGAATCCTAGGTCCCTCCCGTTCTTTGTTTTAAAGGGGTTTGCTTGGTCTGCCCACTCACAGCTGGAAATTGGGGCCTGCATCAATCTGAGGATAAAGCAGGGGCAGAAAAGGTCCAGAGAATGAATGAATGAGCCATGTAGGATGAGGTGAGGAGGTTTCAGGGAAGAGGGAGCCCCTGATGGTCAGAATAAGGACAGAAATTCAAGGCCTCCATCAGGAAACCATGCAGAGTTGAAAGGGGTAGGGGCATGTCTTGTTGCCATAACATCATAGCCTCTGATTTCTAGCAGACCCTTATTTTGGTACAATGGACCATATACTCTGAAAATCACCCAGATCTAGAACTTCTTTCTGATCCTCACCTGGACCCAATTCACTGTGTACTGACACTTTCCCAAGGGAGCGGCAGGGCTAGTGCATCAGCCAGAGAAATTATCACATCAATACGGTGCCTCAGAACATTCTGAATTACGAGCTTCCCAATTCATGGTCTTTTTATCATTATCAGAGACATTCCTCTAATGATAAATAATACCACAGAAAGAAAAAACTAAGACTAGAACTAGGGAAAAAAAATACTGTCCTATTAGATTTTATAGTAAAGAAACTTGACCTAGAGATATTTGCCCAGAACCTGTTGTTGTTAGGTGCTGACAAGTCAATTTTGAATTCATGGTGACCCCATTATAACAAAATAGAAGTGCCCCATAGGGTTTTCTAGGCTGTAATCTTTGCAGGTGCAGACTGCCAGGTCTTTCTTCCATGGAGCTACTGGGTTGGTTTAAACAGCCAACCTTTCAGTTAGCAGCCAAGCACTTAACTGTTGCACCACCAGGGCTCCTTGCCCAGAACCTACTATACCCCAAACCCTTTACTAACCCTGAGTATGTACTCCAGGAGCTTGCCATCTAGAACAAGAAGGGACCCTGTGCACATGGATAGGGTGCCCTGTGAACACCAAGGCCCGAGCGGAGTGATTAGGTATTTAGACATGCAGATCTAGGATTAGAGAAAGGTTTCTGGAAGCCATTATGTCTGAAAGGGACAGGGAAGAAGGAGCAGAATTTCCTCAGATGCACACAGGAATATGCCTTTGATACAGCACATAAAGATCCAGAATGGCAGGTCTTGGGAATACAGAGGGTCTCGGAGTACACACCCTACTGCAGCATGTTAGTGGAAGCTTAGGGTTAATTTTCATTGCCACAGACCAGCTGTCTTACATAGTCAGTGTGCATCAATACCTTCTTGCATTTTTAAAATATTTCAGTGCTGTAATTAAAAGAAAAGGATTTCCATTCAGACCAGGAAGGGATATTCAGATTTGAAGTCTAAATTTTTATCTTAATCCAGTCAGGGAAGAAATTCAGTATGATGTCCCTAACTGTCTCCTGTGGCCAACAGGAAGTCCGCAGTCTGACTGCGGATGACAAAGGCCCTCAGATTTACAGGCAGGACATCCAGTCACGTTGTGTGGCTAGAGTCAAGTTCAAGAACTTCTCCTTGGTTGGAAACCATTCATTTTAACCAAAGAAGCTAGGGGTCGATGGCCTCTCAAATGAAACAGATAAGGCAAACAGAGGGTTCTTGTCAGAAACAAATGTTATGTCTCTCCCTACAGAAAAGCTTACAGATGTTATCAGTAGGAGTCTAGTTGGGCCTAAAATGAGTCCCTGAGAAGTAATATTAGCCAGACGCTTGGCAGATCGTTTATTTATCTCCCACTAAATTCAATAAAGAGACTCATATATAAATAAAGGAAAATAATGCAACTGTTAGTCATTCATCATTGGATAGAAAGCCATTGTTGCCCTTATCTCCTCAATGATGTTCTATTTCCAACTGGTAATGAATTCTGGGGTTGTCGCATCCCTCCCGTGAGACAGCTCAGTGGAGCCAAGTCCGGTGCTAGTGCTTATACACCCCATGTTCCCGAGACATTGTACCAGCTACCTTAGGCCAGTGCCCTCTACCTTTGAGTTCCTGTGCAGGCAGTCCATGGTTGAGCCCTGGAATGTCCCACCTACCCTGGGCGAAAAAGACATTTTTTCTAAGGAGCGCTTATTCCTAACCGTTGTTGTTGTTAAGTGCCATCAAGTTGGTTCCGACCCATAGCGACCCTATGCACAACAGAACGAAACACTGCCCTATCCTGCGCCATCCTTACAATCGTTGTTATGCTTGAGCTCGTTGTTGTAGCCACTGTGTCAATCTATCCCGTTGAGGGTCTTCCTCTTTTCCACTGACCCTGTACTTTGCCAAGCATGATGTCCTTCTCCAGGGACTTATCGCTCCTGACAACATGTCCAGAGTATATAAGACTCAGTCTTGCCATCCTTGCTTCTAAGGAACATTCTGGTTGTACTTCTTCTAAGACAGATTTGTTCGTTCTTTTGGCAGTCCATGGTACATTCAATATTCTTCACCAACACCACAATTCAAAGGCGTCAATTCTTCTTCTGTCTTCTCTATTCATTGTCCAGCTTTCACATGCATCCTATCCCTCAGGTGTCTCTAAATGAGGCATGGCTAAGGGCTCATTGGTTAGGCAGCATTTTATTCATCATTTCCAGAGTTCCCATCTTCATTGTAGCCAAACGTTAAGGGGATGTATTCAACTTATGGGGGCAGTGGTGGCTCAATGGTAGAATCCTCACCTCCTACGAGGGAGATTCAGGTTCAATATTCAGCCAATTCACTTCATGTACAGCTACCACCCGTCTGTCAATGGAGGTTTGCCTTTTGCTATGATGCTCAACAGGTTTCAGTAGAGCTTCCGGACTATGATAGACTAGGAAGAAAAGCCTAGAGATCTATTCTGAAAATCAGTCAATGTAAAGTTCAAATTTGGTCCTGATGATGGCTTCTCCTCTGCCCTTGAGAACCATATATACATCATAGCCTTATAGTGCAAACATCCCCCTCCCCAGTTCTGCTAGTTACAGACCATTTCTATTGCTTAGAATCAAAAGACTCCTAAGAAGAACCAAGGTATTAATCAAGCTTGTTCTACAGAGTTATTGAAACCGTCATTATTTTTTCCCCAAGGTCTCGCCAATTAACTGTCCTCCCAGGAATGGAATGGAAGACATAAGAGAAAGTATGTCCTTGGGGGAAACCCTGGTGGTGTAGCAGTTAAGAGCTAGGGCTGCTAACCAAAAGGTCAGCAGTTCAAATCCACCAAGTGCTACCTGGAAACCCTATGGGGCAGTTTTACTATGTCCTATAGGGTCGCTCTAAGTCGGGATTGACTCAACGGCCAGGGTTTTGGAAACCCTGCTGGCAGAGTGGTTAAGTGCTACGGCTGCTAACCAAAGGGTCGGCAGTTCAAATCCACCAGGCGCTCCTTGGAAACTCTATGGGACAGTTCTACTCTGTCCTATAGGGTCACTATGAGTCAGAATGGATTCAACGGCAATGAGGTTTTTTTTTTGTTGTTGTTGTTGTTTTTAATGTCCTTGAAGCAACTGAGCAAACTGCAAGTTCTGTGGGCAAAATTAAAGGGAATGCTCATTTATTGTGCATCTACTATTCAGGCATGGTAAAGATACAAATACTAGGTCTGAGTTATCTGTGTGATGGGCTTTAAGTGGGAGAAATAAAAAGCATAAAGTAGGTTACTGTGCTTATAGGGACTAAGCTATGAAAGCCCAGCCACCCTCAATAAAAGCTATGACCATGTAAGTCCACTCCATCAAAGAAAAATCCCTCTGGCCCTCTCTCTGTGCCATACCATTGTGGTTGTACCTACTGCATACAGCTGACTGAGCTGATGACTCTTCCCAGACCAGACAAGGGAAAACCAACTTCTAGGGAACTGGAGACTTGCAGGATGTAACACACCTCACTTTTTACTGTTGGCTTCTGCATTCTCCTGCCTGGAGTGCTGAGAGCTATAACTCTTACTGATCACCGAACTCTTCTTTACACACCTCTAACTAGGGGAGTAGAACGTGTAACTAAATTTTGCTTTGATTTTCCGACAACCATTGAGTTTCTTTGTGTAAAGGCCTACTCGGAGACAAAATACCTGCTCATAGTCCCACCTTCAGAACCAGCAAATTATGACACAGATAAAAAATGAGGAATATTCTAGAAATGGTTCTTTCTCCCAGCACAGGGAAGGAGGCCAACTAAGAACATCCAGCTTCTGGTTTGATACTGGGCTTTCCCCACAGCTGTTACTTGTCTTAATGTTTCAACACCACATGACTTCAAAAGGCCATGTCACAGGCCCCACGAAAATCATAAGGAAGAATAGAGTATAATTTATCCTGACCCAGAGATGAGGACATGAGAAATGTTCATAATTCAGCTGTCATTTGGGCTAAGTAGAATGACCTTGTTGTTTTTCTGGGTTCCACGAAGCATGTACTCTAGCTTCTAATTAACACTGGAAACACAGAGAGAGTGGCCTTGAGGAGTCACGGTGTCTTCACGACTCAGACAGCCCTCTTAGATCCTAAGTACTCTTTTCCTCTACGCCATAATTGGGGTGGGGGTGTCATCTAACATCTGAGGATGGTTATTTCATAATGATTGTAGCTAACACGTCTTGAGTAGTTACTGTATGCTTAGTCACTGTGCTCAGAACTTTGTGCGGATCATCTGACTTGTCACAACAACCTTATGGGTTAATTCACCATTTTACATATGAGGAACCTGAAACATAAAAAGGTCACATGAAACTTGTCTCGTATTACTCCAGTAGTCTGTCTGACTTCAACCCAAATGACCTAACTCTAGAACTTTAACCACTGTGCCCTTAACCACTACACCTTCTCCTCACTTATTGACTATCTCGTTATCTGACATTTCACATTTCCAACAACAGTAAAAAATCTACTATCCAACTATTTTGCACATTAACAATGTATGTCTGGCAGTAATAAATGCCAAGGTGCAAAGCAAGAATAATGCTGGCAGTGATGGTTAAGGCTTTGTGCCAACTTGGCTGGACCATGATTCTCAGTGATTTGGCAGCTATGTAATGATGTAATTTGGCTGTTATGTAATGATGCAATCATCCTCCATTTTGTGATCTGATGTGGTCGTCCTCCATTTTCAAGTAATGCTGATTTTGCATAACGACCTGGTCTTTGGAGCCTAACCATGTCAATAAGTGAGGAGAGAGTGTACTTCCTAATGTTTTTATGAGGATATTCATATGCCAGTCTGAAGACAGCACCATTTGTACCAGGATAAAAAAGATGAGCAAAGGGAAATAATATTTGAGCAGCTATTATGTGCCAGGCCTATACTATGGGCTGGATACTTTGTGTACATTGTTTTGCTCAATCACTAAAACAATACTGTGAAGTTCTGAATTTATTGTGGATAAGAGGGCTGTACTTGGAACTCATGTCTGCCTGGCTTCAAAGCAAAAGGTTCTTTCCACTACTATGTAATGTCTTCCTGACCTTTTAGCAAATTACAATTAAATGCACACTTTAGGGGAGATGTAAATTAGTAGAAACCACCACATGAGTGACAGAATTCCTGGCCCGTATTTGAAAGGATAAGGCATTTGAACTAACTTGAGACTGTTATATTTAACTCAGTGCTACTTCTCATATGTATCATTTTTCTCGATATGCATTTAAGGTTTTCTCTTTATGTCTGGTTCTCAGGAATTTAATTATTATGTGCCTAGGCATGCTTTAAGGAGCCCTGGTGGTACAGTGGTTAAGCACTCACCTGCTAACTGAAAGGTCAGAGGTTTAAACCCACCAGCATTCTGTAGGAGACAAAGATGTGGCAGGCCACTCCCAAAAAGATTGCAGCCTTGGAAATCCTGTGGGGCAGTTCTACTCTGTCCTACAGAGTTGCTATGAGTCAGAATTGACTTGGCGGCAATGGCTGAGGCATGCTTTCCTTTGCGTTCATCTGACTTTAGGTTTACCAAGCTTTTGGAGTTTGTAGGTTAAGGTTGTTGTTGTTGTTCTTAGATGCCACGGAGTCAGTTCCAGCTCACAGTGACCCTATGTTCAACAGAACGAAACACTGCCTGGTCCTGTGCCATCCTCACAATTGTTGTTATGCTTGAGCCCATTGTTGTAGCCACTGTGTCAGTCCATCTTGTTGAGGGTCTTCTTTTTCGCTGACCCTCTAGCAAGCATGATGTCTTTCTCCAAGGACTGATCCCTCCTGATAACATGTCCAAAGTATGTGAGAAGTCGTGTCCCTCTTTCTCTCTCTCCCTCTCTCTCTGTCTTTCTCTCTCTACCTATATACACACACATATGATGTTCCACTTCTCAGATTGCTGATGGTGAAACAGAGTAGCTGATACTGCCTGCAAATAACTGCAATGTTCACAAAGAATAATAAATACTCTGAGGAATTCAAATGAACTGCTACAGCTATTCAGGAAAGGGAAAGAACATTTCCAGCTAAGAGAAGAAGGGAATACTGCAATAGGGAGTGTTGCTATGCCTTAATGTGTGAATTACAACAGTGATTTTCAAACTTCAGGTACAGCAGGAGTACCTAACAGTCTTGTCAGAACCCAGATTTCTGGTCTGAGGTGGTGGGGCCCAAGAATTTACATTTCTAACATGTTCCCTGCTAATGTGCTGCTGCTGGTTTAGGACCTGCACTGTGACAACCACTGAAATAAGAAAGAAAGAAAGCATGAGGAGTAAAAGAAATAAATAAATTCCAAGTGAGGAAACAGTCTGAACAAAAAATGTGGTCTTCTTCACTCAGTAGTTTTACTGGGTCCTGAGATAATCAACAAAAGACATGGCAATTTGGTGTTGGAGAGGTTGTGAAGAAACTGGAACACTTATACGCTGCTGGTGGGAATGTAAAATGGTACAACCACTTTGGAAATCAATTTGGCACTTCCTTAAAAAGCTAGAAATAGAACTACCACAGGATCCAGCAACCCCACCCCTTGGAATATAACCTAGAGAAATAAGAGCTTTTACACAAACAGATATATGCATGCCCAAATTCACTGCAGCGCTCTTTACAATAGCAAAAAGATGGAAGCAACCAAGTTGCCCATCAACGGATGAATGGATAAATATGGTATATTCACACAATGGAATCCTACGTATTGATAAAAAACAATGATGAATCCATGAAACATTTCTTAACATGGAAAAATATGGAAGACATTGTACTGAGTGAAATTAGTCAGTTGCAAAAGGACAAATATTGTATAAGACCACTATTATAAGAACTCGAGAAATAGTTTAAACAGAGAAGAAAATATTCTTTGATGGTTATGAGAGCGGGGAGGGAGAGAGGGAGGGAGAAGGGTATTCACTAATTAGATAGTAGATAAGTTTTATTTTAGTTGAAGGAAAGACAATACACAATATAGGAGAGGTCAGTACAACTGGACTAAACCAAAAGCAAAGACGTTTCCTGAATAAACTGAACACTTCAAAGGCCAGCGCAGTAGGCACAGGGGTTTGAGGACCATGGTTTCAGAGAACATATAAGTCAACTGGCATAATAAAATCTATTAAGGAAACATTCTGCATTCCACTTTGGAGAGTGGCATCTGGGGCCTTAAATGCTGGCAAGTGGCCATAGAAGATGCATCAATTGCTTTCAACCCACCTGGAGTAAGAAGGAATGAAGAACACCAAAGACACAAGGTAATTATGAGCCTAAGAGACAGAAAGGACCACATAAACCAGAGACTACATCAGCCTGAGACCAGAGGAACTAGATGGTACCTGGCTACAACCGATGACTGCCCTGACAGGGAACACAACAGAGAAACCCTAAGGGAGCAGGAGAGCAGTGGGATTCAGATCCCAAGTTCTCTTAAAAAGACCAGACTTAATGGTCAGACTGGGACTGGAAGGATCCCGGAGACCATGGTCCCCATACCTCCTGTTACCCCAAGACAGGAACCATTCCAAAAGCCAACTCTTCAGACAGGAATTAGACTGGAATATGGGATGGAAAATGATACTGGTAAAGAATGAGCTTCTTGGATCAAGTAGACACATGAGACTGTGTTGCCATCTCCTGTCTGAAGGGGAGATGAGAGGGCAAAGGGGGCCAGAAGCTACCTGAATGGACACAACGAGAGTGGAGGGAAGAACTGTGCTATCTCATTAGAGGGGGAGCAATTAGGAATGTATAGCAAGATGTATGTAAATTTCTGTATGAGAGACTGACCTGATTTGTAAACTTTCACTTAAAGCACAATAAAAATTAATTAAAAAAAAAAGATATATACATGACGTATTAGAGAAAGAACTCACAGATGAAAATCCGTGACTTTGTTGCTAAGTTCCTTCATTTGCGGTTCGCTTTCCTTATTTGCAGAAATTAGGAGATTAATTGGCCCAAGTGACTCCCCCAGATGTTAACTGCTGCATATGAATCTATTAAAAGAATCATAATAATAATAATAAAAGACATGGCAATTTGGGAATTTCCCCTTCCTAAGTTTTTTTTTTTTTTAAGTCATAGGAATCCACAGAGAGAATAATGGTATTACTCAAACTTATCTCAAAATAGTATATTTGATCCTAGGTTTATATACAGCATCATAGCCAGTATGTCCTATCCTCAGTAATTTTTGGCCACATTCAAGTTCATCCTATATTAACATTTTTTAAACCCACCCACTCTTTTTTTACTTAAATTTATTTTAACATGAACTTTACACCACTACTTTAAATGCATAACTGATGTTATTTGCCATAAATTAAAAGGTCCCTGTGAAGACAAATACCACGAAAACAAAATCTCGTTATTATTGCCTGCCGTAGGTTTGGAGCCCAAAATCTGCTTAATCTTTGTTTAAAAGGGGATGTTAGTAGAAATCAGAAAGGGTTAGGGTTGCCGAACAAAATACAGGATACGCCAACAAATCTGAATTCCAGATAAACAATGAATTGTTTTTAGTATGAGTATGCTCCATGACATGTTTGGGACATACTTATACTAAAAAATTATTTGATGCCTGAAATTCAGAGTTAACCAGGTATCCTGTACTTTGTTAATCCGGCAGCCCTAGAAACAGGTCAACAGTTTACACTGACATCACACTGAGTTTTACTCTTAGACATTTTCAGGAATATTAAAAGACAATTGAACAAGAAATAATTGTCTTATGATATCTTGCTTAATGCCCTGTCTACATACAAGCTAAACCAAAGGTACCACCAGGGGAAAGTGTCCCTACAGGAGAAAGGGTCCCTCACTCTGCAAACACTGCCTTAAGACGTGGATGGAAAATAGAATGAGAAGAGACTTTTCAGATGATCTTAGATTCTGTAGCCAAGATTGGCATATTTGCTTTTGAAGATATCAACTGACCTAAGTCTTGCATACCAGAGGAGAAGCTAAATCCCTGAGTGGAACCATTAAAGATGCTTCAAGCAAGAAATACGTGGGAGATTAGTAGGCATGTCCACAAGCAATTAGCCCAACTAATGGGGAAAGTTTATACACGAATGGCTGAGTTTTCAAAGCACTATTTTTTTTTAAGATAACCTTCAAACCCCTAGATATAAACTGAGGTTAAAAAAAATCCTTAAGTGGTCCTGCTTACATGCAAAATTTACTCCTTTCTGTGTTAGTATTAATTCACAATAACCTTAATAACTTGCTAAAAAATACTTCCTTGCGAACGATGTGTAATCCAAGAGATTTGTGAGATTCTGTTCTGTTCTGGGAAACCCTGGTGGTATAGTGGTTAAGAGCTATGGCTGCTAACCAAAAGGTCAGCAGTTCGAATTTACCAGGTGCTCCCTGGAAACCCTATGGGGCAGTTCTGCTCTGTCCTATAGTGTCACTATGAGTCGAAATAGACTCAACAGCAATGGGTTTAGTTTTTGGTTCTGTTCTGTGTCATATGTTGTTGCATCTGAATGACTGTGCCTCTCCAGTCAGATTCAAGATTTTGGTTTTAGATTTGTGTGTGTTTTCACAAAATGAAACTAAACAAAAACATGGTGCCTACTAAATTGAATGGCATGAGGGAAGATTACAAGTATATCCAATCTCTAGCTACCCAGAACATTGACTCTTCCTCGAGGCAATGACAAAAGTTTCGATCTCTTACTTCCTCTCTTTACTGTAAGAGTGTCACTTCTAATAGGTCAGAATAGAATCTGCTATTAGCAAGAAGTGACTGTAACCTAACAGATTATGACATTACTGTGTGTAAGCAAAGGATATGTAAGAAATTAAAGAGGGCTTTTGGTAACAGCCTGCCAGGTGGTTTACATAAATCAGCACATGTAGATACGATATCATTCCCATTTAATAGGTGATAAAACTGAGACAATGAAAACTTCGGTAACTTACTCCAAGTCTACTGCCCCCAAATCCCGTACGGCACAAAACGGGAAAAGACAGTGGCTAACCTCAGGCTGTCTTCAGCATCTAGACCTCTCGGCCACCCACTCCTTAGAATAAATATGAGAGTCTAAGCTGAAAGGCTCCAGCTGCTTCAATCACGCTACTTACTTTATTCTTATGCTCACTCACCAATCAATCTTCTGATTGCAATTTGGCTTCCCCCACAACCATTCGAGGGCTAGAAACTGGGCCAGTTGATCCAACATGAACCTTTCAGTCTACAAGGCAATGATAATTCTGGGTTTGCACAGATAAAGACTAGACCTTGAATCATGATGATTTTTTCAAGGTGTTGTCAATGGTGGACTTTGTGGGCCAGTTTCCCCTTCTCAATAACTGCCTTTTAACCTTATCTGCCCCATGAATGTGAGGTTGCTCTCTCATTCTCTCTTCCTCTTCTTCTCCCTCTCCCCCCTTTCCACCACCACCACCACCACCCCCCCGCCCCCGCCCCGAGATCTGGAGGCTGTAGAGTGAATTCATGAGGAAAACAGTCTTCTGAGCTTGGCAGACAGAGGCCCACCTTTGCCCTCATCAACGTTAATTTCCAGGAAGGCACTCAGTCTGGATCAGGCTTCTAAGTGCTCCTTTTCCCTTCCTTTCAGATTCCAGAATATAACATCCCTGTGGGTATCAGAGGACAGCAAAGTCCATGAATATTCCGTGTCTTCCTGAAATCTTCATTCAGAAGATGTCTAAAACAGCTCTTTCCTTTTCCAGTGTTAAGGCAAGTGCTCAAAATTTTCACCCATGTGACATTTTGAAGCAATAAAACCAGGACTATCTTAACACTTCATATTTCATAATTGTCTACTTGTTCCATTGCTTTATAAGACAGCTGGAGTTAAATTAAGAATATCATATATATTTGTGGGTGGTTTTTTTTAGGAAGTTACTGGTTAAAAAACATGTTTTCTTTTTTCTTATTTTATCTTATTGATATTTTCTAAAGTGTTGCCTGTCAGTCGCCAATTATTATGCATGTAATTTTAAAAAGCAGTTAAAAACACACATAAGCTTGAAAAGAAGCCCCCGACAGCGTCTTGCATTACATCTGGACAACTGCTGACATTCTAGGACCAAAAATTGAAACTGGTATGTCTGCTTGGTCCTGCGGGAGAACAGGCAGGTTTCCTTTCCACCGACAGACAGGAAAGGGGAGTTTACTCTGTGTCTGACGGGAGGGCTCTGAGATCAAATTGACCCCCCCGCTGGTTTCACATTGAGAGTGCTGCTGTGCAAAGGGCAAGCAGGTCAACCACAAGGTCAGATCAGTTGGTGACAAGTAAGTGAGCTCCTCTGGGGAGGTAAAAGCAGTACCAGGATCAAACATGGACCTCCCCCAGCCCAGGGTGCCTGGCCAGGCTTTTGCTGGAATCCAGCCAACCTTTCTGGAGGGGCAGGAGGGTGAGGCCATCTCTGCTTTGTGTCAATCACTTCTCTCTTGGGTTAATATTTGTCTGCAGGATGTTAGCCAGGATGAAGTCCCTGACTGGGTTTAGGGCTTATCCCAGGACTATCCTCAGGGAAAGGTAGTCTCCAGGATCTGAGGATTTTCCTTGAAATCTCCATAACAAGCTCACAAAAACACCCAGCTCTGGTTTGAAACCCTGATGGTGTAGTGGCGTAGTGCTACAGCTGCTAACTAAAACGTCAGCAGTTCAAATCTGCCAGGCGTTCCTTGGAAACTCTATGGGGTAGTTCTACTCTGTCCTATAGGGTCACTATGAGTCGGAATCGACTCCATGGCACTGTGTTTGGTTTGGTTTTTTGGTTCTGGGTTGAAATAATAACAGCAACTTTTTTCCCCGCATTAGTAGCTAATTAGCCGGGGTGCTGCACATGCTAACTTATTAAATGTTCACAATGATACCTTGAAATAATATTTTAAAGCCCATTTTACAGATGAGAAAACAAATCCTTTGGGAGGCTGAATGACTTACCAAGGTCACAGACTATAACCTGACTGAGCCAGGATTCTATCAGACTCTAGGTCTGTGCCTTTAAGTGAAAGTTTACAAATCAAGTCAGTCTCTCATACAAAAATTTATATTCACCTTGCTATATACTCCTACTTGCTCTCCCCATAATGAGACAGCACACTCCTTCCCTCTACTCTCTCTTTTCATGTCCATTCCACCAGCTTCTAACCCCCTCTGCCCTCTCATCTCCTCTCCAGATAGAAGATGCCAACATAGTCTCAAGTGTCTACTTGATCCAAGAAGCTCATTCTTCACCAGTATCATTGTCTGTCCCATAGTCCAGTCCAATCCCTGTCTGAAGAGTTAGCTTTAGGAATGGTTCCTGTCTTGAGCTAACAGAAGGTCTGGGGACCATGACCTCCGGGATCCTCCCAGTCTCAGTCAGACCATTAAGTCTGGTCTTTTTATGAGAATTTGGGGTCCGCATGCCACTGCTCTCCTGCTCCCTCAGGGGTTCTCTGTTGTGTTCCCTGTCAGGGCAGTCATCGGTTGTAGCTGGGCACCATCTAGTTCCTCTGGTCTCAGGCTGATGTAGTCTCTGGTTTATAAGGCCCTTTCCTGGTCTCAAACTTTGTTATCCTGAAAATTCCAGCAGCCCTTTAACTCACAAAATGGTCACACCCTTATGTTTCTAATTCTGTTTCAGCCCCCTCACTTTTCCCAGTTCATTCTCTAATTTCCTGTGTGATCTTGGGCAAGTCCCTTTATTTCTCTGAGTTTTACTTTCCTCATCAATACAGCCACAACCACAATCTTTAACAGTGAATGAGCATGCCTATGTTAGAGGCATTATAACCTTGATTGGTTAACAGCCCCACCCCCCACCCCGGGAGGCTGACCACCTGTACTGGAGTCTCAGCTCTGTGATCTTGGGCAAGATACTTAACTCAGTTCCTCAGTGGAGATCAGGAACATATCCCTACTAGGAGCATTACAAGTTTTAAATAAGTTAATATACAAAAAAGAGCTTAAAACAGTACCCCACATGCTCTTCGTGCATTAAGTTACTATTATTTTATTCTAAATAAAATCACCTCAGTACAACAGACAACACATACTAGATGCTCGAGTATTCACAGTGACATCCCTGTGCCTTTAGTTTACAGGAAGTAAGACCACCATTTCATAGGCTGTATGTTGCACTGAAGGAGTCCCTGGGTAGTACAAACAGTTAACATGCTCAGCTGCAAATCCAAAGGTTGAAGATTCAAGTGTACATTGGAAGAAAAACCTGACAATTCACTCCTGAAAAATCTGTCATTGAAAACCCTATAGGGGGCACATTTCTACTCTGACACACATAGGGTTGCCATGGGTAGGAGTCAACTCGACAGCAACTGGTTTTGTGGTGTTGAACTGAATTCCATACCAAAAATAATACAACACATCTTGGGGAAGCCAAAGGAGCCTTTGTTGTGCAGTGGTTAAGGCGTTTGGCTGCTAACCAGAAAGTTGGCAATTCAAACCCACCAGCCGCTCTGTAGGAGAAAGACATGGCAGCCAGCTTCCATAAAGATTTACAGTCTTGGATACCCTATGGGGCAGTTCCATTCTGCCCTATAGAGTCACTTGGAGTCAGAATCAACTCAGTGACAGTGGGTTTGGTTTAGTTTTGGAGAAGCCAACACAATAGACTGGTATTTCAGTGTCAGGCTGTCAGCCCTCCAACCTTTGAAAGCTTCTACAGGAAACTCAGCTACCCTGGAGCTAGAGACAGGGATGACCCGAAGCCCTTGGAGATACCTGTGTACCTCAGGGCTGGCACAGCCAGAAATTGAGCTGTGTCAGTCTGAGCTACTCAAGGAGTCACTCCCCACAAGGGGCAAACTCAAAGCAACTTTACACACAAAAAGCAATTTGCTTAGCCAGTCAGTTTCTAGATTTGCTCAGCAATTATTTGAGCTATTTGTGTTTAAATGAGAGTTTTCTCCTCCAACCCTACCCAGTGTCTTTCTGCTTCATCAGGTAGGGAAGCCGTGGCAGCACTTTCCCTCGTGGTAGCTGAACCATCACAGGCACAGAGGCTGGTGGGGTGGGAGAGTGTGGCTTAGAGAAAGCAAAATATGCAAGAGAGTTTCTGAGACTGTTGGCAATGGTTGAAAAATGTAGACTGAGTAGCAGAATCACCAGGGGCAGGGCACTTCTCCTAGAGCTCTGACTCCTCAGGTTTGGGAAGAGACAGTGGTGTGCTGACGAATGCTTAGCAACCCACTCTCTGATTGGGGGGAGGGGTGGAGAGAGCTCTGATTTGTGGCATTTGCCCATTCCCGTGGTGTAAATACTCCTGCTGTGGCTGATTTCAAGCTACCAATGCGATGCCACTGGACACAGAGCTGGGAAGAGTTTGCACAGGCAGCTCTTGTGAGCATGTGTGAGCAGCTCTAGGATACCACTTGGCCAGGGCCAGGAATCTGCATGTGTATTAGGTTCCCCTAGGTGACTCTGCCATAGTGGACCCTGCACTGGGCTTTTCAAAAGGAGCAAAAGGAGAGAGAGAGAAAAGCACCTCAACTTCAAGTCTAGAACCAAGATTAATTTGGTTTTTGGATACAAAACTCCAGTCTTCAAATATCCATGTAACACCATCACTATTTTTGTCATAACTATGTCCTTTCTGCACCATCCATTGCTTATTTTCAATCTACTCACTATTTTACCCTTTTTCTTAATGCTTATTGTAAACCAAAACAAATTCATTGCCATCAAGTCAATTCCAACTTATATCGACCTTGTGCAACAGAGTAGAGCTGCCCCATAGGGTTTCTAAGACTGTAATCTTTACTGAAGCAGGCTGCCACATCTTTCTCCTGCAGAGTGGCTGGTAAGTACGAACCACCAGCCTTTCAGTTAGCAGGCGAGCACTTAACCACTGTGCCACTAGGGCTCCTTCTTACTGCAAAGCAAACTTTAATCACTACTTTAAGTGTAAAGCTATTACTATTTGCTATAAATAAAAGGCACATGTAAAGAGACGATAATAAAACTCATACAATTAAATTCTAGCTAGATACTACAGTCCATCCAAAGTTCTGAACCCGAGGCCTGCTTTTGCTTTGTTAACAAGTATTAGAGAAGCATTCAAGTTCTATTAGCAACAAGTGGGGACACTGTCCTCCAGATAATTAGAAATATTAAAAAGTAGCCTCTATGAGAATCAACACATAAAGCAAGATTTGAGCACAACTTAAAAACATTCCCCATGCCAGGACAAGCTGAACACTGAGCCTCAACTTCCTGTTTTTGAAAATGGGGATAATCAAGGCTTACGATGATGATGGTGGTGATGATGATGGTAATGATCTTTGTGATGGTTGTGATGATGACGATCATAGTGATGGTGAAGATGGTCATGGTGATGACAGTGATAGTGATGATGATGGTAACGATGGAGATTAGCTCTCCATTACTAACTTCTTAACATATGATGGGCTTTGGGCCAAGCACTCCACATATGTCATCTCTAATTGCACCTTATTTCTTTACAGGTAAGAAAACTGAGGCTTAAAGAAGTTAGTTTACTTGGTCTCAACCACATCGTGACTGTGGAGCTATGACTTGATTCTAGATCAGACTGACTTGAGAGCCTATATTCATTCTACACCATTATGTCAAGTCTTGCCATTGTTCCCTTTCCTCTCCTAGTAGATCTGCAAAGGATTAAACAATAGTATGTATGCAAAGCACCTGACCCGTGCCCTGCTCACAGGAGGCTCTCCCAAGATGCTGACATTTATAGTTCCATGACAAGTTTGCAACATGTTCAAACTCTCTGCATTCCCATTATATGGCAGAGCCCCATAGCTGATTCTTCCCTTATGAAAAAAAAATAATAATAATTATCCCCAAAGCAGAGGCCTCTTTAGCCCCAAAACAAATTCAAGGCTCCTCTGTGATGTGCCAAGTGGTGTGTACTAAGGTCTTATGACTCACAGATCCTTTCACCTCTCTGAGCCCCTATTTAAGGGCTAAAATAAATGAAGAAACATTAACTTGCCTCCCAATTGATAAGACATTGTTTTCCTCCCCATTGATCTTCTTCTAGATAACAGCTTTGAACTTTGATAAGGCATTTCTTCATAGCTAGAGGCAGGTCTGTAGAAAGGTTAATAAGAAGACAAATTCTGAAATTGGAAAAGGGGACAGAGCATACCTAAGACTCTTCAGGTTTTCTGCAAGACTCATTTTATGTTTTGCAAGCAAGGAAACTGAGGCCCAGGGAGGTTAAATAACTTACTTATGGTCATGTGACCAGTAAGTGAAAGAGTCAGAATTCAAACCCCAGTCTCTCATTTCATGTCTAATGTACTTTCCATCATGTTACCCTATCATTCAAGGGGTGTGTGTGAGTGTGTGTGTGTGTGTATGTTTGGTACAGTCTAGCACAAAACCCCATTACAAGTATCACATTTTAAAGTTTTTCTGAATCCAAAGATATTGCACATCTCCAATATAAACCGTCATATGTATTTATCTGAAGAAGTAAAATGGGCCCTGGGTTTTGCTCCCAAAATCCACAGCTATGATTTACTGAAATTCTCTGAGAGCCCTTCCAAGGTGGGTTATTCTCTTTGTGAGTTCAGTAGCTCAACCAGCCACCTAAAGTTTGCAAGGGAACCAGTGGTCATTGGTAGGACTCTGATCTCAAATCATATGGAATTCAAGTTATAGTACTAACACTCCTGTGTAAGACATCACAAATGACCAATAATACTCTTTCCTACTGAGTCTAATGTTAGTCTCAAAATTCTTCTCAACCCTGGACTACAAAATGGTTGTACTTCACACGTGAAAATGAACCTACATGCCCTTTTGGTGCAGTGTGGAATTCTTAAAGGGCTACAACTATGCCTCATCCATCTCTCTGTCCTAGTGGTGGCATGGATTTTTCAAGTAATGCCCAAAAAAGATTCAACTCCAAGGACAGACTACCCCAGGCCTAATAAATCTCTGCTTTTGCATTTTCTAAATCTATTTTGAAACTATAAAATACCCACATAGAACACTAAATAGGAAATTAGTTAATCAAATTGGCTCATAGCAAGAAGCGAATAGATTTCTGGAGATCAAGGGACTCAGATAGTAAATGTGTAGCATAGAGTCCCTCCCCTCTTTATCCCTAACATGAGATACACTGACTCTTTTCAGAGTTTGGGTCCCAGAAACAAAACCTTCTGTCCATCAAATGTTCTAATTATCTATTGCTACATAGCAAACTATCCCAAAACTTTGTTGTTGTGTGCCGTTAAGTCGATTCCGACTCATAGTGGCCCTACAGGACAGAGTAGAACTGCCCCATAGCGTTCCTAGGCTGTGATCTTTACAGAAGCAGATTGCCAGGTCTTTCTCCCATGGAGCTGCTGGTGGGTTCGAATCATCGACCTTTTAGTTAGTAGCTAAGCTGCCTAATTATTGTGCCACCAGGGCTCCTTATTCCAAAATTTAGTGGCTTTAAAAAAAAATCCATTTTATTTTGTTCACCGTTTTGTGGATAAGGAATTCAGGCCAGGTTTAGCGGGGTGCTTCATCTCTGATTCATGTGACACTTGCAAGGCCACAAGAATCGGACAATCTTCCTCCCAGGTGGTTTCTCCACTCACACGTCTGGAGCCTGGGCTGGGATGGATCGCAATGGGTGCTGGCTGCCTCCCCTTGTCGCTTGGAGGCTGGGTTCCCAGAGGGTGGGTCCCAAGAGCAAGCATCTAAGAGGTCTGGGCACTACTGCATGGCTTCTAAGGACCTGGTCTCAAATGTCACTCTACCACATTCTGTTGACCAGGCAAGTCACTAAGGCCAGCTCAGATTCAAGGGGACAGGAATGGGAGGAACAATAAAACATCAACACACATGCAGCCATCTGGCCAAACAGGGGTCTTGAGCACAAAGCATACCCACACGATGCTCTGCGATCCTTAAAAACAATGTAGGATTAAGAACACACAGTAAATACACTGGAAGACTTTGCCATGTAGCATATAATTACAAAGCTCAGAAAGACATGTTTAAAATGCAGTCTGAGAAAACAAAACATCGGGGCCATGTGCTCAACTCCCCTACCATATTGAGCATGGCAAATCCAGATACCGGGGGTCTTCCAGGCTTTCCAAAAACATGGCATAAATTAAAAGTCCACTCACTATACTCAGCAATGTTCTCTGATTGTCCTAAAATGCTTGCTGAGTAAATGAACATCCCTGAAAATACCTCACCTTCCATCTGCACTGCAGGAGTGGTATGTACCCGGGACAGTTGGCAACACCGTATCTGGGGACCCAGCATGGGCCCCTACCTGAGAAGTGGCCTCAGAGGCCAGGACATCTGCTCTCACCCAGCCACCCCAGCAGGGAACAGAGTGGATGCCCAGTCAGCATGAAAGCAAGAAAACAGGGGAGGGGGCGAGTACACCACCCCCTAGAAAGAGAAAGTCAGATTAGATGTGACACGTGGGCCACAGGGAATGCTCCGGGCTTGGCAGGAACAGTGGCATGGAGCTGGCAGGGTGAAAGACTGAACGGTGTTCACACTTGGCGGGTCAACTTCTCCCCTCTGACCTCCATGCCCTGCCCTCCCTCCCCACAACCACATCCCTTTTCAGGCTTATTCCTCAGACTTCCAGAGGTCTGAAATAGAACGAAAAACATCAACAAAACATAGGACAGCCGTTGGCAGCTTCTCCTCAGAATGCAATGACATCAAATGACAGGACAAAGAAATGATTTTTTTCTCTTATTTTGTTACCCTGAATCCTAAATGTTGCCAGTGTTTTGACCACTAATCACTGAAGGAAAAGATGAATCCTGGAATTCAGTCATCAGCTAAGAAAAATTTCCTCTTATTCTTTCTTCTTTTCTTTCCTTTCTCTCCTTTCCTTCCTTCCTTCTTCCCTTCCTTCATTTTTGAAGAAAGTCCTCATTATGACTTCTAGCTAAGAAAAAAAAAAACCAGTGCCCTCGAGTCGATTCCGACTCATAGCGACCCTATAGGATAATGCTATTAGTGAATTAATGCATACTTCTAGCTAAAAAAAAAAAAAACTAGTACGCATTAATTCACTGATAGCATTTCTCAGCCACCAACTCAGACCTGTATCAGAGAAGAAGCCCCTTTAGGCAGCAATACCTTGATGCTGGAACAACCTTGGAACAGAACCAGCTGCATAACAGGACCCTCATCCTGCCTTCTATACCCTCTCCAGGTATTTGGAGAAGTAAGGCTTTCTCAGAAAAGGCAAGGCCCTACCAAAAGACATAAGAAAACCCTCCATACCCTGAAAAGCCCATGATTCCCAATTGGAAGTGTAAGTATCTCTGTGGGAGTCCGGTGTGGTTCTGCTTGGTTTAACAAATACGACAGAAAACTATGGGTTCTGGGGTCAGGAAGATCTGGGTTCAAATCTCATAGCTGTCACTTATCAGCACGATCCTAAGCAAGTTATTTAGTTTATATGGGCCTCAACTGCTTTATCACTAAGATGGGGATAACAGTAATTCCATTGTGAGGTTGGTGAGAGAATAAATGAGATAGCATGTACACAAGTCCCTAACATAGTGCTTGACAAGTAGCTGGAGCTCAATAAACACTGGTTTCCATGGAGAGTGATTTATGTACAAAGTGGTGCCCTTGTATAATCCACACATACCTCCCTCTCTAAAAATAGGCAGCAAGTTCTCAGTTTCTGCTATGCCTGCAACTTCGTTTATTCAATCATTTAAACTACCCTTCATTTCTTCATCCCTTCCTTCATCTGTCAGCATTTATTGAGCTCCTACTCCATGCCAAGTCTTACTAAGAGGGCAAGAGAGATATCAGCAAGAACAAATGTTTGTTTTGTCTTCTTGGGGAATCTGGGTCTTCTGAAACAATGAGTAGCTGAAACGTGAGTATGTTTTCCTATGACCTCATTCTTCCTTTCTTGTCATTGGCAGCATTTTCTATGTTTTAATCATTACCTAACTGAGTTCTATGGTGTTTCACAGCCCGTAATCTCCTTTCACATTTCATAAAAGCACAGTGAGCCAGAGATTATAGGTCCGACAAAGGGTGCATCACAAGCTCATCCTGCTTTGTTTCTGATTAGTGAACTGCACTCAGGGCAGGACAATGGGGTAGTAGGGGGAGTGTGGGGAGGCATTTTCTCTGCACAGAGCAGGGCAAGGCTGTGAAAGCCCAGCTCCTGCATGCTTTCTGCAGAATGCACAGGGCTGGTGCATTTGGGACTGTTTTAAATAGCAGGGCTCCCTCTGTGGCCTTTTCCAACCAGGCCCATTGATTTTGGCTGTGCAAGTTGTGCCCTGCACAACGCCAGGGGTGCCAATCACATTGATTATAATGTAAATGGAAGTCCCTGGGTGGTGCAAATGGTTAAGTGCTAGGCTGCTAATTGAAAGGTTGGAGGTTCAAGTCCACCTAGAGGTACCTTGGAAGAAAGGCCTGGCAATCTACTTCTGAAAAATCAACCACTGAAAATCCTACAGAGCACAGTTCTATTCTGACACACATGGGGTTGCCATGAGTCACAATCAACTCAACAGCAGCTGGGTTACTAGGTATGATATAATTGGTGTACAGGCTGCACATCTGTAAATAGCAGCTGTGCCACCCCTTGTACTTGGTAGATATGAACACAGTTACTTTGATTCTACAACCTGATAAATGAACTGCTGTATTGTACTGCCTCTCTCTGGACAGATGCAATGCCAGACCCAGCTTGGCTTGTTTTTTCTTTGTATCAGTTAATGCCTTGGTGACTCGGATCCCTCATCTGTAAAATAGCTAAATAACTTCAGAGGGCTTCTGGAGGAATTACTGAGACAATACGTGTGAAGTGCTTCATGCTCTCTGAAAGTCACAGCTAAGTCGAAGCAGACCAAGAAAGAACCAGAACTCCACTCTTTTGGTTGAAACCTGGCCCCACACCTTTTAAGCTCTGCAACCTTTGTATTTCTCATCTGTAAAATTGCTCTAACTTTACTTTCTCAAATAATTTCTCTGAGGAGTCAATAGACTCATCTTTGGAACACCCAGAAAGCCACGTTACATCCTACTTTCTTTCTTCTTATTCTTCCCCTCCACAACAGCAGAAGTTAGGGGTTAGAGCCAGGGTTGGGGTCATGTTCATAGCTCATTTAGATTAATGGCTAGTGAACGTTCACTGAGCCACTGTTTTGTTTTAACTTTTGTAATAGGCTCTGTGAGTACAGAGATAAAAGGGAGAAAAGTTCTGTTCACTGCCATGTTTCTCAAACCAGCTGACAGAAAAAACTTTTTTTTCTAATTCATTGTATTTCCAATCAATATAAATTAATTACTCAAAAAATGAGTGAATAAAACAATAAAATGAAGGATAGCAAGTCCAATGTTTTAACACTCTTAGGTTCCACAGATGTAAACTGTCAAATACATGTCACAGACATAAAGTGTCAAACTGCTATAAAAGTTTGTCAGTGCTCCCTCTCAATTTTTGCTGCCATGGACCAAGAACCATCACTGTGTGGACAACCACTGGACAGCCGGTCACATTTCTACAGTGCTGATCTAAAAGAAGCAGTTGGCAAGTGTGCGTCTGTGCTGTATGCCTGTGTGATTGTGCAGACCTTTTCAGTTCTATTATTTACATCACTTCTTGCTTTCTCTCCTAGTTCTAAGCCCCTCGAAGGCAGAGACTGTCTATGACATTCCCGGCCTGGAATAAAGAGTCCTTGGGTGGTGCAAATGGCTAACATGCTTGGCTCCTAATCGAAAGGTTAGTGGCTTTAGTCCACCCAGAGGCACCTTGGAAGAAAGGCCTGTTAATCTAGTTCCAAAACATCACCATTGAAAACCCTATGGTGGCCTTAGAATAAATGTTTAATCTGTACCTGCCAATAAACCCATTGAATATTTGGGTATAATGTGAGCAGTTGAGAAAAATAATCTTCCCCAAAGCTTCCTTCTCAACCCTCTTATGTTACAATTCTTACTCCCAATAGTCAGCAGGTGTTGAATCCTTCAAAACCATTCCTGTGTGGAGACGAAATGATCAAATGCCAACCTCCACTTCTGCAGAGCCCCAAACTCATATACACATTCAAAGCAGAGTGTGTGTTTCTATTCCTCAAAAGTTCAGGTTTGCCATAAGGGCAGAGGCAAGAGTTAGAGGAGTGCAGAACAGAAGCCAACTCTTACAGAGCAGCACTGTGGAACAGGAACAAGACAACTATGCCCTTTATCACCACTCCTATTTAACGCTGTGCTTGAAGTTCTAGCTAGAGCAATAAGGCAAGAAAAAGAAATGAAGGGCATCAAAATTGGAAAGGAAGAACTAAAACTATCCCTATTTACAGATGATATGATCCTGTACATAGAGAACCCAAAAGACTTCACAAAAAAAAAACTACCGGAACTAATAGATTCAGCAGAGTAGTATGACACAAGATCAACATACAAAAATCAACTGGATTCCTGTACACCAACAAAAAGAACTTTGAAAAGGAAATCAGGAAAACAATACCATTTATAATTGCACCTAAAAAGGTAAAATACTTAAGTATAAATCTAACCAGGGACATGAAAGATCTATACAAAGAAAACTACAAAACACTACTGCAAGAAACCAAAAGAGATCTACATAAACAGAAAAACATTCTATTTCACGGATAGGTAGACTCAACACAGAGAAAACACCAATTCTTATTCAAAGTGATCTATACATAAAATGCAATCCCGATCCAAATGCCAAGAGCATTCTTTAACAAGATGGAAAAACTAATCACCTACTTTATACAGAAAGGAAAGAGGCCTCATATAAGCAAAGCATTATTTAAGAAAAAGATCAGAGTAGGAGGCCTCACACTACCTGATCTCAGGACTTACTATACAGCCATGGTAGTCAAAACAGCCTGGTACTGGTACAATGACAGACATGTAGACTAATGGGACAGAATCTAGAACCTAGATATAAATCCATCCACCTGTGGTCAGCCAATTTTTGACAAAGGATCAAAGTCCATTAAATGGGGAAAAGACAGTTTGACAAAGGGTGCTGGAAAAACTGGATGTCCATCTGTAAAAAAGTGAAACAGGACCCATATCTCACACCACACACAAAAACTAACTCAAAATGGATCAAAGACTTAAATATAAAACCTAAAATGATAAAGTTCATGGAAGAAAAAGTAGAGACAACACTAGGAGCCCTAATACATGCCATAAAGAGAATGCAAACCATAATTAACAAAGTACAAACACAAGAAGATGAACTAGCTAACTGAGAGCTCCTAAAAATTAAACACTTAGGCTCATTAAAAGACTTCACCAAAGGAGTTAAAAGAGAACCTATCAACTGGGAAAAAAATTTTGGCTACAACATATCCATCAAGGGTCTAATCTCTAAAATCTATATAACACTTCAACACCTCAATAACAAAAAGACAAATAACCCAATTAAAAAATGGTCAAAGGATATGAACAGACACTTCACCAAAGAAGACATTCATGAAGCTAAGAGACACATGAGGAAATGCTCAAGATCATTAGCCTTTAGAGAAACGCAAATCAAAACTTCAATGAAATACTATCTCACCCTGACATTGCTGGCACTAATTCAAAAAACAGAAAAATAACAAATGTTACAGAGGTTGCAAGGAGACTGGAGCTCTTATGCAGTGCTGGTGGGAATGTAAAATGGTACAACCACTATGAAAAACGATATAACGCCTCCTTAAAAAGCTAGAAATAGAGATACCATACGATCCAGAAATCCCACTCCTAGGAATATATCCTAGAGAAATGAGTCATTACACAAATAGACATATGCACACCCGTGTTCACTGCAGCATTATTCACAAGTAGCAAACAGATGGAAACAACCTAAGTGCCCATCAACAGATGAATGGATAAACAAATTATGGTACATAGACACAATGGAATACTACACAATGATAAAGAACAATGATGAATTCATGAAATATCTCACATCACAAAAAGGATGAATCTGGAGGGCATTATGCTGAGTAAAATAAGTCAATCAAGAAAGGCCAAATATTGCATGAGACCAATATTATAAAATTCCAAGAAAAGATTTGTTGTTGTTGTTAGGTGCTGTCGAGTTAGCTCCAACTCATAACAACCCTACACACAACAGAACGAAACACTGCGCCATCCTCACAATCGTTGTTATGCTTGAGCTTATTGTTGCAGCCACTGTGTCAATACACCTCACTGAGGGTCTTCCTCTTTTCCACTGACCCTGTACTTTGCCAAGCATGATGTCCTTCTCCAAGGACTGATTCCTCCTGACAACATGTCCAAAGTATATAAGACAGTCTCGCCATCCTTGCTTCTCAGGAGCATTCTGGTCGTACTTCTTCTAAGACAGGTTTGTTCGTTCTTTTGGCAGTCCATGGTATATTCAATATTCTTCACCAACACCACAATTCAAAGGTGTCAATTCTTCTTCCACCTTCCTTATTCAATGTCCAGCTTTCACATGCATACGATGCCACTGAAAATACCATGGTTTGGGTCAGGCACACCTTAGTTTTCAAGGTGACATCTTTGCTCTTCAACACTTTAAAGAGGTCCTTTGTAGCAGATTTGCCCAATGCAATGTGTCATTTGATTTCTTGACTGCTGCTCCCATGGCTGTTGATTATGGATCCAAGTAAAATGAAATCCTTGACAACTTCAATCTTTTCTCCGTTTATCATGATGTTGTTCATTGGTCCAATTGTGAGGAATTTTATTTTCTTTATGTTGAGGTGCAATCTATACTGAAGGCTGTGGTCTTTGATCTTCATTAGTAAGTGCCTCAAGTCCTTTTCACTTTCACCAATCAAGGTTGTGTCATCTGCATAACACAGGTTGTTAATGAGTCTTCCACCAATCCTGATGCCCTGTTCTTCTTCATATAGTCCAGAAAAGGTTTACACAAAGACAGAAACAATCTTTGATGGTTACGAGGGAGGGGCGGGGAAATCACTAACTAGATAGTAGCAAGTGTTAACTTTGGTGAAGGGAAAGACAACACACAATATAGGTGAAGCCAGCACAGCTTGACCAAGGCAAAGTCATAGAAGTTTCATAGACACATCCAAACACCTTGAGGGACCAAGTTATCAGGACTGAGGGCTGGGGGCCATGGTCTTGGGCGACATCTAGGTCAACTGGCATAACATAGTTTATAGAGAAAATGTTCTACATCCCACATTGGCGAGTACTGTCGGGGGTCTTAAAAGCTTGCAAGCAGCCATCTAAGATACATCTATTGGTCCCATCACATTCGGAGCAAAGGAGAATGAAGAAAACCAAAGACACAAGAAATATATTAGTTCAAATGATTAATGGACTGCGTAAACCACAGCCTCCACCAGCCTAAGTCCAGAAGAACTACATGGTGCCCAGCTACCACCACGGACTGCTCTGACAGGGATCATAACAGAGGGCTCCAGACAGAGAAGGAGAAAAATGTAGAACAAAATTCATATTCAGAAAAAAAGACCAGACTTACTGGTCTGACAAAGACTGAAGGAACCCCTGAGACTACGGCCCCTGGACACGCTGCTAACGCAGAACTGAAGCCACTCCTGAAGTCCACCTTTCAGCCAAAGACTAGACAGCCCTAAAAAACAAATAATAACACATGAGGAACACACTTCTTAGTTCAACCAAGTATAGGAAACCAAATGGGTAACACTTGCCCAAAAGCAAAGATGAGAAGGCAAGAACGGACAGGAAAACTGGACGAATGGACACAGAGAACCCAGGGTGGAAGGGAAAAGAGGGAGAGTACTGACACATTGGGGGGATTGCAACTAGTGTCACAAAACAATTTGTGTATAAAATTTTTGAATGAAAAACTAATTTGCACTGGAAACTTTTACCTAAAACACAAAAAAAAAAAAAATTTTTTAAGATGAATTGAAAAAAAAAAAACAGCACCATGGACCACCCCACAGAGACCCTTCACCCCAAAGAGACCCTCCATCCCAGTCGACAGCATTTCTTTTAGAAAAGAAGTAATTGTACTCCTCTAAAAAAAAGAGTCTACCTCTTTCTAAAAGGAAGCCAGCCACTGCTTTTAATAAACTCTTCGGCTACAAAGATGAAACAGGCAGACAACAACAACAAAGAAGATATTATTAATATAATTTTATGTAATTGGATAGAGGGGTGATATTTATTTTAATATTACAGAGGAAATATCCCACAATGTAGACCCTGGATTAATTCTTTGTATCTTTGGACTGCACTTATCAAATAAAACTATACTTATGGAAAAAGCAAACACATAAATCTTGTCTCATTGTCAGCTGGCAACTCCCAGCAATGGCTAATTGTATTATATATCTTCTGCAGCCATGTGTGGTGGTTGCCAGGTCCAAGTGCATTATTATTTATTACATGAACAAATGCAATTTTCTTCTTGGAATCGTAGTTTGGAATTCCACGACGGTCTAACATGTGTCCCTTTCCTACTCGGGAGGGAAAAGAAAGACCCCGGTGAGTGAGCTCTGTTCTAGAATTCTCCCGTGAAGATAAAAATCTACATTTCCTTTGAGAGAGAGCAAATCAAGTCAAATCTACAAGGAGTGGCCTTTGAAGGGCCTTTCGGATGTGAGTGAAGGTCTCCTAATCCTCCTATTTGGAATGCCCTTTCCCCAGAGGAAGACTGCTATGGATTTGTCGGTATCCAGATCAATACTTGACTTAGCCCTATTTGTTTGTGGGCAGGGTCACTGTTCACCAAGGGGACCTGCTTTGTGCACTAGTCCCTCTCAGTCATCCTCTGGCTCTCCTCTCTTTCTCTCTTCCTCTGTCCTTCATGTAAAACCAGGCTAGCTCCCACCCTGAAGGCTGACTGGCAGCCATCTTGCCCTTCCTTATCTATTTGGTAGTCTGAGGACTACTGCTTGGCTGTAGGCTGGAGCAAACAGGCTCTTTCTTGCTCTCTGTCTTCCTCTCTTCACAGTCTCCCTAGGACTGGTGGCTGTGTTAGATGGGTCCAGAACCTGTTTGATTCTACCCAGCTTAGCATAATGGATTTCTCATCAAAGAAATGCTCCACCTCACCAGATTTCCCTGTATTGAGGTTTTGGCACAATACCTGTTCTAAGAAAGTGTAATTTGGGTTTTCCTTGCCACAATCCTTTCTACTTATTATCTTTCTTAGAAAACTCATGGGGAAAATAGGTGGGCAAATGAAGCAGAATTTGGACAACCCTAGTTGTCTGCCTATAATCATGTTTCATGAACAATAAAACCACTAACGCATGGCTACTACTCTGCTCTGGTCCAACTAGAATATAATTTGTGCAGCTCATGTACGCTGGGCGCTTGGTTAGGGAGGCTTCACAGGCTGTGCCAATAGGGCATGAACCTCACTCTGCCCCTTTTTAAATATGGGCAAAATGATGTTCAGAAAGCTGGGCAGCCACTCACAAAGTTGGGATTTGAACTCTGCCTTCCCAACTCCATTTCCAAGGCTTTCCACAATACCAGTCTATTTACTGAAAAGAGAGAACCCTGGCTAGGACAGACAGTGAGTCCAGACCAGTGCGGCATTTAAAAAAAGGAATTTCTCCTCCTCTTGATAAATTACCGTGCAAAACACCAGACAAATAAACAAAACATAATCCTGGTCAGATCTACCCACTAAGTAGGACTACCACACAGGAGCAGTCTTCTGGACTGCTCTTTCCTTCATGGACTCAATTAAAACCCCATGACGTACGAAAAGAAATCAAAGGCAGATTCACAGGGTGATGTGTGGGAGTTGTTCTTCAGTATGGGAAGTTAGTTCTCTCCACCAACCGTTCTGCTCATTCTTAAATATAAGTTCAACTGGCCATATCATCAAGGTGATCACATGTCCCGTAGAATTTCTCTAATTCTAACAAAATGTCTTCCTGGCCCCTGAAGTTAGGGATTTCTACAGAAAAGCAAATTTGTAATCAGATAGAAACATGTCTTGAATGTCTAGCTGAGGAGGCATTTGCTGGCTTGTTTGTCTCCAGTAGGCAATGGAGATCCAACTAAAGGTTTGGAACAGAGGTGCAGGAAAAATGAAAGGAAAACACTTTTCTGTTGGCTTGCCATTATCTAGTTCCTGGACACAAAAGTCCTGTGAGAGGTAATGGTACATTCTTTAGAGGAAATTCACAGGTCATTTCTGCAGAGCTTTAGAGGAAACTGGGAGGAAGGGCAACCAAAGGCCAACCACTGATTGCATAAATAAAGTGGGACACAGGTCTCAATATAAGAACTAAAGTGACGCAACTTCAAGGATCCCAGTGCCACAAAATTCAGGGAGCTTCCCAGATACGCCATTACTAATTTCAAGAGAACTGAAAGTACTTTGGACATTGTTCCCCTCCATTCATAAAAACACTGCTATCAGTGAGTGAGCTTACCACCCAGTGTAACTGTAAATTCTTTGGCACATTAAGTTAAATCGTTGTTGAACTCAATTCTTCCCCTTGAACTGTGGATAATATAAATGTATAATTCTAAGCTCAGAGAGGTACATAGGTCTCCCTGGCCCTGGCAAGATGAGGAAGATGGAAATTCGTGTCTATTAGTCAATGATACTTGCTAGCATGATGATATGCGAAGAATGGTCAGAATCCTACACCAAAAATCAGGACCAGCTACACAATTTGTGGGACCCAGTGCAAAATGAAAATAAGGGATCTCTTGTTCAGATATTATTAAGAATTTTAAGACTGTAACAGCAGAGCATTAAAAAACTAACTGTAGGGCCAGTCTGAGTGTGGAGTCCTGTGCAACTGCTCAGAATGGATGTCCATTAAGCCAACCCTGCCTAGAATCATCAAGCCATTGCCATATATTTCTGAGAATGATCTAATGGGAGGACATGTCAAGAAAATACACGTCCTTTATCATCAGCTGGCTCTCTGGTGAGGAGTGCTTAGACTGGACCTCAGGATAATCAGCAGCACTGCCTTTGTCCCTCTGTCCTTAGGAGCAAACTCATGCAGGTCTCAGCAGATCTGACATCTTGGCTCTGGGGTCTTTCCATTCTAATAGTAAAAGGAAGGAAGAAACGACGAATGTAAGGCAACTAAAGCCCAAAAGAAGACAGAATTTCTCCCTGAAATTAGAAGTACTTGATCTAACTTCCCTTATCCAGCAGGGTGACAGGGAGTGGGTTGGACAGGCCTTAATCATTGTTCTATGCCATGGAGACATGAAGGAGGAGCAGGATAACGAGAATGTGTTTGTTAAGAGGACAAGAAATGGCATTAAAAATATCTAGGGCATCCACAAGTCATACCTTAAGTACCTCCCAAGGCGTAGAAGCAGCAGAACTTAACCAGCACAAAGCTGCAGCAGGAATCAAACTTTTAAGGAAAAATAAGAGAGAAAAACTAAGACTGAGACCCTTAAGTCTATTTTTGCACTATGAATTTGGAAAAGACAACCATTATCCCACTTTAGTGGCAGAAACATGTCAAGACTGAAGAATCAAGTGCTTTACCCTATTTATATTATTATCGTGTATATTTTACATAATTGCATATCAGATTTATTTAATAATAGTGGTCATTATAAAGAGGGTCTAATAACTCTCTCTGAATCTTTAGCACTCAAACAGAACCAGAATATACAGATATGGACACATCAAAGATTTAGGGGGGAAAAAAAAACTCAGACCACACAAACACAAATGTAAGGGAAGAGTATGAAATACTAGGAAAAAAAATGAGGGATCAAAATAAGTGGGCCAATAATTGCGTCAAACCCTTTTTCTTCTTTAGTAACCAGGTAGTAATGGCAATTTTTTTCCAAAGGGATTTCTCAAATGTCCCCTTAACTTTGACTCGAAACTCAAATGTGCTGATGTATTATTGCCTGTTCTCCCAAGACGGACATTTAACTAAGGTATTGTCCATTCAATTTCAAGCAGACATCGAATATAATCATCTCTGCATTTGTTTGAGAATAACATCTCACCCCTCAATATTTAAAGGTGCCGGGGGTTGAGGTTGTATTGCAGGGATTTTTTTTTCCTAAAAAAAAAAACTGTACAGTTTGACATTTAACCAAATTAACAAACATTAATTGCACATAAAACCCACTTTGCTGAATTGCAATGAGCCATTTAACCCTATGGACCAATCCACCCGAGAGCTTATAGAAGGAGAAGCGGAGTTGGCAATTCTCAAACATTAAGACGCTGAGCTTCCTATACTCTAGCTCCTTCGAGGTCAGAGAAAGCTATGTTGCAGAAAAAGAACAGGAGTCGAAATTAGCAATTTGGCAGCATTCTTCAAAAAGAAAAATGTAATCTCAGGACTTTCCTGGTGCTCTCAATTCTGTCTGCCAGGCCCTGTTGGTAGACTAGAGTCTTACTTGTACTCAGGGCAAAGGAGGTTGCTCCTCACCATTATCGCTTTCCTTAGCAAATATATAAAAATTAAGGGACTTTTTTTTTTTTTCCATCTTCTATTTTTTTTTTTTGGTGGGGGTGGCTATGTCTCTCTCTGGCTAATTGCTGATTTTCTCTTAGCCCAAGGCTATGACATTTTCTGTCACATCACTTTTCTCGCCAGCAGTTCCTCATCACAAAAATCACCTCCCTGTACTGTCTTCTCCAAAATGCGAGAGAATCATAGGAATCCATCTCTACTTCCTATCCCCACTGAGAGTGCGATTCTTGGAAACACATGACCTACAACCACAGCTTTCCTTGTTTATTTTCCAGTAGGACAGGCTATTGGTCCAGACAGGCTATTGGTCCCAAGAGGGAGGGCACTGGCCATGTCTGTTACATTCACCATCCTATATTCAGATCCACCATCCATCTGTCAGTTTGCCATACTGTGGGGGCTTATGTATTGCCATGATGCGGGAAGTTATGCCTCCAGTATTTCAAATACCAGAAGAGTCACTGATGGTAGACAGGCTTCAGAAGAGCCTCCAGACTAAGACAGATTAGGAAGAAAGGCTTGGTGATCTACTAATGAAAATTAATCAGTGAAAACCCTATGTATCACAACAGAATACTGCCTGATACAGTGCTAGAAAATGAGCCCCTAGGTTGAAAGGCACTGAAAATACACAGTGCCCACAACAACGGATTTGATCATGAAGATGCCACCAGGACTGAGCAATGTTTCGTTCTGTTGTACATGGGGTCACTATGAGTTGGAGCCAACTCAATGGCAGCTAACAACAACAATATATTCAGTTACTGACTCCTCATATATCCACATTAACTGATCAATAAAATTTGGTAAGTGAATGAATGAGTGGTTAAGTGAGATGACATTGTTTTACGTTTGTTTGTTTTCCCATAATGTCTTCCAAAATATAGTGAGGTCTGAAGGAATCACACGTGGCCACCAGAATCACCTTGCACACAGAAGCTTCTGATAAATCATGTGCTGTTCCGGAAAGTAATTCTCATTTTGGTTTTGCGTGTAGCCAAGCACTTGAGTGGGCTGCAAACCCACAGAACCCAGGACATCAGGAACCAGCCTTTGGAACAATGTTTGTTGGGGTCCCCTAGTCTCACTAACAGTTTCTTAAGAAAGAATTCAGCAGAAGAGGAATGGTCTAACTTGTAAAATATGGAAATGACCGTTGAGTTTTGTTTTATCCCCACTTCTTTCCTCTATTAGAAAGTTCACACACCAGGCATGAGGAGTTGGGGAAACATTAGTGGAAGACAGCTCTCTTCCACCTCCAGGGTAGAATGCAGATATGTATCAGTCAATCACAATGAGTAGAAATTGGGGTAAAACTTAATGTTAGGTAAATAAAGATAAATTAAAAATGAAATGCATTAAGTAGTCCAGGCAACAGTCTCATTTTGTATAGACAAAAGGAATAACACAAATTTAATAGTCATGCAGCTCTATATAAAATCAAAATCATCAGAGAAGTAGAAATTGACAAGTTAGGAGGGAGATTTAACCCACCACTGCTGGTATTTTCAGCATCTCTGTACGTGGCTATAAATCCCTCCTGGAAACAAACCAAGGAGACCAACCAACTTAGTCTCTAACTAATGGCCAGCCGAATAGCTAACCAAATGAAACAACATACTAACACTCTTTGAAAGACCAAGGACATGAAAATTTAATAAGGTTATGGAACATTTTAAGTAACATGCAACACTGATTTTAAAGATAATAATTTTGTACCTTATTCATAGAGAATACTTTTTTTATAAATGTCTATAACATAGCTACAAAAATTGATTGTCCAAATAAAGTTCTGAAGATGCAAGTTCTCCAAACACCAGTTCAATCACAAAACAGTAACGTTAGAAACGTAGAGCAAAAGATTTAACGAAAAAATGCAACCATTTTGAGGAAGTACACCTTTAAACAAGTGACAGGGCAGACAAAGATCAAAATAAAAAACTTATTTATAAATAAGTATGAAATTATACAATATATGGAACCCTGGTGGCACAGTGGTTAAGAGCTCGGCTGCTAACCAAAAGGTCAGCAGTTGGAATCCGCTATCTGCTCCTTGGAAACCCAAGGGGGCAGTTCTGCTCTGTCCTGTGGGGTTGCTATGAGTCAGGATCAACTTGACAGCAACAGGCTTGGGTTTTTTTAGAATATATAAAACGTCAATACACAACAAATAAATCCATATGAAATGTATCAAACATTGTAGTCAGGAGCAGATTCATAGCTTGACATGTTTAATAGTTTAAATGTCATATATATATGAGAAACATGTTTAAATATTAAGTATATGAAAAAGTAATACATCAAATTATATATACTGTTATGTATAAACGTTATAGATATATAGCTGTAACTATGTATATATACAGAGAGATGTTATTTTTTCACTTAAGTTAAAAAAATAAAGCCTATTAAAAATCACATCGAAGGGAATAATATAGGTAATGGCAACTTATTAAATTGAGAAACAGAAAAATCATGTAGGTAATCAATACATCTAGGAGCTGACACTTTGGTGTAATGGGGCAGAAAATAAAATGGGCTCTGGGAAGTCAAGTAACAGAAAATAAAAGAGGCAATGCAAAAGCACAGTGGATGTTAAAGAAACAAGGCAGGTTTTGAAACAGAACTATATGTGAAACTCATTAATTAATTCGAGAATCACAGTGCAGTCTTAAAACACTTTCTAGGAAGCTATCGAAATGGATTCATCTGGCTAGATCAATAACTATTTATTTGAATAGAATTGAAAGAAAATTTCAGAAGATGGTTTATGAAAAATAGCCCTGGGTATAGAACATTTAATAAGCAAGTAATTTCAAGGATTAACTAATTTTCACAATATATAACCTTATCTGGGACATATAAAAAAGACAGATAATTCCTCAATTTGTTTTATGAAGTTTAGCATGACTAATTTCATGCTAACTAAACTGAAATACTACAAAGGGCAAGCTACAATTCATTCTCATTTGGGAATATAGATATAAAATATCTATATTATATAGATAATATATTATCAAATTGAATCGAGCAATATATTTAAATAATAATATCCATTAAGAAGAGCTTGATACCATCATAAAAGTATCATTTAATAACAGGGAGTCTATTTATAGGTTACTTCTCTTCGATATGTCAAAGAGGAAAAAAAATGTATCTCAAAGTCAAGACAATACTTAATAAAATTAAGCATCACGTTCTGATAATATTTTATCTAAATATTTTCTTAACATTATAAATAATATCTATCTGTAGTGTACTGAATAGTGTCCCTCCAAAACTTCATGTCTATTGTAGGAACCTCAGAATGTGGCCTTATGCAGAAATAGGGTCTCTGCAGATGTGACTAAGGATTGAAATGAGATCATACTGGATTCTAGTGGGCTCCAAATCCAATAAAAGTGTCCTTATAAGGTACAGACAGAACACAGAGAAGATGGAGGCCAAGACTGGAGTGATGCATCAGCATGCCAAGAACACCAAGGATTGCTGGCACCCACCAGCAGGTAAGGGACAGTTTCTCCCTCAGAGCCTCCAAAAGGAACCATCCCTGCTGACACCTTGATTTCCAACTACTAGCCTCTAGAACTGTGTAAGAAAAAAAATTCCATTTTTTTAAGCTACACAGTGTGTGGTCGTTTGTAATGGCAGCCCCAGGACACTCATATACCATCTCAAAGCACAAGCTACCACCACATTCACTGAGAAACACCAAAGCAAAACCAGCAATAAGTGGTTCCTGAAGAAGAAGAAGAATGTGTGCCCTGTCAGAGAGAGGCCGCTCTGCCTCCTGCATATGCCAACCTCTGGTCCAGCTTAACCAGGAGGGAAGAAAAGGAAGGTTACCAGTGCAGGTATCTGACAGCTGTCCTTATGTTTACTTCTCTGACCATTCTTTCTGCATGTGAGGAGACTGAGGCTCAGGGACACTCCCATGCTGGCCCATGATGAGCTGGCTGGTTGCTGGGACAGTGGCTGAAACAGGTCTCAGCTAATGCCCGTCTGATTTCAGCGCTGTGGTCTTCCCACCACCCCAAGCTTCCTCCCCAGCCTCGTAGAGGTGCCTCTTCGCAGGGTTGCCTGTTGTTGACTAGTTGCTTCCCTGCCTCCTCCAGTAACTGTGAGCTCTCCAAAAACAGGACACCTGCTTAAATGTCTATACTCATTCTGTTGTCATCATGCGTCAGTTCTGTAGAGTCAATTCCAACTCATAGTGACCCTACAGGACAGAACAGAACTGCCCCATAGGGTTTCCTAGGCTGTAATCTTTATGGGAGCAGACGGCCAGGTCTTTTCTTCCTCGGAGTGGTTGGTGGGTTCAAACCACCAACCTTTTGGTTAACAGCTGAGTGCGGCCCTGGTGACACCTGATTTTAGCCCAGTGACGACACTGATTTCTGAGTCCAATAAATGTGTGTTGTTTTAAGCCAGTAAGTTTTGGTAGTTTGTTATAGCAGCAACAGGAAAATAATACACACCCTAACCTGTCAAAAAAAAGTACCACGTCCTAGTTAAATAGAGTCTGGGTGTATAATTTTTAAGAGCCACCAGACACCATAAAGACATACTAACAATAAACATGAACATGTAAAGAGAGAGGAAATTGATGGATTTATACTTTACAAAGCTCTTTAACACTGGTTGCCATCAAGTCAATTCTGAGTCATAGCAACCCCATAGGACAGAGACAACTACCCCACAAGGTTTCCAAGGAGCACCCGATGGATTCAAACCGCTGGCCTTTTGGTTAGCAGCCAAACTCTTAACCATTATGCCACCATGGTTTCTGGTCTTTAATATACATTATCATTTAAGCCCTAAAATACCCTAAATGCTAGTATAGTTATTCCTAGTACAGTCTCCCCAGTTTACAAATGAGACAGCAGAAGCTCTGGGAAGTAAAGTAACTCACTTAAGAAAAATATGTACTTGATATTTATTGATATATCAATGGCAATGCTTCTTTCTGTTATACATAAGGTTTCCATAAGTTGGAGCCAACTCGATGACAGCTACAACAACATATACAAAGTGTTTCCTTTTTTCTTTATCAACAATGTCTAATGCAATCCCTAAAACCATCCTCTATGCAGGTAGGTAATATTATATAAACTCCATCTTTCATTTTAGAAAACTGAGGCTCAGTGGTTCAAAAGCTCGCCTGAGATCATGTAGCTGGTGAAAGGCAGAGGGCAGGACTGACACATCTGGAAACTGACAGAACTTGGGACTGATCACGAAGCTGATTTTAGCCCTGCTGGTGCTGTGGCATTGGGTTTGGTTTTGTTTCTTTGGGTGCTGTTTGTAAAGCCACAACCCCTACTCGAATAGAAACTACCAGAAAGACATTGGCTGGAATTCTTGAATTCTGTTTCCACCACTTCTTGTAAAACCCTGGACAAGGTACTTAACTCTCCTGAGCTGCCATTCTCTAACCTACAAAATAGAGATAATAGTATATTTGCTACAGGGTTACGATGAAGATTGCACTTTTTTTTTTTTTACCATGAAGATTAAATGATTAAATTGATCAAAAAGGCACTTAGCTCAATACCTGGCACATAGTAGGTGGTCAGTAAACGTTGGTTTCTGTCTTCTCTGGAACTATTGACATATGGGTGAGTCTCAGAGAGATGAGATTTATATTTGGTTAATGATGCTATTCATATTCTCCCAACTGTGGTAAAATTACAGATTTAAAAATCTCTTTGTAGATCAATTTCTCTAAGTCTATACAGGGAAGCAACTCTCACACACTAAAGCAAGAGGGAAGGAAACAATGTGGTGGATGAGAGGTTTTTCATAGTTTTTTGTTTTTTTTTTTTCCTAATTGACCCACAAGGAAGAATCATTGAGATGTAGGCAATGTTTCATCATTACTTTCTCTATGTTCATAAAGACAGTGGTGGCCAAATGCTCTAAACCCATATATGTCGGTGGGGGAAGCTGAACTTTATGTACCAAGAGCAGTTGACTTCACAGGCTGTTTAACGCACAGATGGTTTTTAATTTAATATTTTCTCAGAGGCCTTTAAAAGTATTGGGTGCATTTTGAAAAGTCCAATAAACACTTGTCATTTTATATCGTTTTTTGTTTGTGAGTTTTTTCCCCCTCTCAAATACAGGTCAAGTGAAATATCTAAGGCCTGAGCCAAGCGCCCAGAAGCTTATTAAACATGAGTCCAAATGAGTTTGCTGGCAAATGCTGGGAGCATGGAAATGAGGCAGCATTTAAGGATCCCTGAGTGAGCTAGAGGAGGAACACTATGCATGATGCCCTTTGGGGTAGGCTGGGACTAGGAAACCTGAGTAGCTGAGAATTAGCCCAGAGAGATACGGAGGTACAGGGCAGGGCTATGAAAGAGGCACCCCAAAGCCCAAGGAACATGAAAAATATGAGTATATAGAAATCATGAAGGGGGAACTATGCCCCACTCCCACCTCCAACACAGACACATGCACACTGAATCGGTTATCCGCTAGCCAAAGGATCATATTCTACCAGTTTAGATCAACTTCATAACAAACTCCCTCCATATGCCCTCCAACCAGTTGTAGGATATTTATTTGTACACACCCCAATCATCAAGTTCTATCAATCCTATGTTTTAACATCATAAGAATCACTTCTGTCACTTAGTCATATACATAAAAAGTATATAAAATTAATATTTTTTATGTATATATGTGTGTGTATGTATATGTATATATATACATATAAAGAGAGAGAGAGAGTGTGTGTGTCCACCCTATGGCTGACCCTTCACAGGTCCTGGGGTAAAACGAGCAAAAGTTGACACGATCCCTCATTCATTCAATTTAGGGTTTAACAAGAGAATTCCACGTCTCCATCCCGGTTCCCAATGCCTTAACTCAGAACTTGAGCATTTCATGTGGACCATGCCAGTGTCCCTGCCTTCAATCCTGCCTTCCTCTTCTTCACCCTCCACACTCCAACCTCAGACACGTAAACCTGATCACATCACTCAACTTAAAAACCCCTGATGGCTCCCAACTGCCTATGGAATGAAGTCCCCACTCCTCAATCTAATGTAGAGAACCTGGAAGGTTTGGCACAGATTTTCATGTTTTCTCTCCAGGCTCATTTTAGGCTCTGTTCCTACTTGAACTTTATGTTTCACCAATCCCAAAAGATTGTTAATATTGTCCACTATGTTGGAGCATGCTTCCTTGCCTTGGCACTTCCACACAATATTTTAAAGTAGACTGGCCTTTGATATTGCTCCAAATTTCTACCTAATTCACAGGCCCTCTGTCTGCTTGATCCTCCATACGAGACACCCTACACATGATATTTTAATGGATTACCCCATATTGGAGACATTTAAATGCAATCTACACATCACAAAGGGTATTCTTCAATTCAGGTAAATATTCATTGAGACCTTAGGTGCATCTGACCCAAACCATAGTCTTCAATTGCTTCATATTCATAAGAAAGTTAGATAGTGAAAAAGGAAAACAGAAGAATTGATGTGCTTAAACTGTGATGTTGGCAAAGAATATTGTATATAACATGGACTGGCCAAAGAATAAACAAATCAGCCTTAGAAGAAATAAAACCAGAATGTTCCTTAGAAGCAAGAATGGTGTCTTAGTTATCTAGTCCTGCTAAAACATAAATACCACAAGTGGGTGGCTTTAACAAACAGAAATTTATTTTCTCACAGTTTAGGAGGCTGGAAGTTTGAATTCAGGGTGCCGAATTTAGGGGGAAGGCTTTCTCTCTGTGTGTAGGCTCTGGGGAAAGGTCTTTGTCTCTCTTCAGCTTCTGTGTCTTGGTCCCTTGGAGATCTCATATGGAGTGGCATCTATCTCCACCCTCCCCCCCTCCAGTTTGTGCTTGCTTGCTTAATCTGCTCTTTTATATCTCAAAAGAGATAGACTTAAACACACCCTACATTAATACTGTATCATTAACATAACAAAGAAAACCCATTCCCAAATAGGATTATAACCAAAAGTATAGGGATTAGTATTTAGAACACATATTCTTGGGAGGACACAATTCAGTCCATAACAAATGGCAAGACTTCCACTTGCTTACTGTGGACACATCATAAGGAAAGGCTAATCACTAGAAAGAGACATCATGTTTGGTAAGGTAGAGGGCAGGAGATTCAGAGAAGGAGATGTGTGGACACAAGCAGGGGTCAAAGAAGAGGGCGATCTGGAGATGCTACACAGCTGGTTTTTCAGACGGAGGAAGGCAGTCATGATCCAATGAATACAGGCACCCTCTAAACTCCAAAAAGGCAAACTCGATTCCAACTCATAGCAACCCTATAGACAGAGTAGAACCATCCCATAGGGTTTCCAAGGAGCAGCTGGTGGATTCGAACTGCCATCCTTTTGGTTAGCAGCCGAGCTCTTAACTACTGCACAACCAAGGCTCCAGTCAACCTCTAGAACCTGGAAAAGGCAAGGAAACAAATTCTCCTCTAGAGTCTCCAGAAGGAATGCAGTCCTGTTGGCACCTTGATTTTAGCCCAGTGAGATCCATTCTGGACTTTTGATGTTCGGAACTTAAAGACAATAAATTTGTATTGTTTTAAACCATTACATTTGTGGTATTTTTTTATAGGAAACTAACGTACAGATGGGTAGAAGCTGGGAATTCACTAGACTAGTGCCTCTGGGTGGACCTGAACCCCTAACCTTTTGGTTAGTGGCTGAGTGTATTAACTATGTGCAACACCTAGGGAATCAAACTAAAATAAAAACTCTACTCACTGCCGTCAAGTCAATTCCGACTCACAGTGACCCTACAGGACAGAGTACAACTGCCCTGTAGAGTTTCCAATGAGCACCTGGCAGATTCGAACAGCTGACCTTTTGGTTAGCAGCCATAGCACTAAAAAAAAAAAAAAATAGGACATGTAAAAAACAGGGCACAAAGGACATGCTACCCAGATGCAATTCCCCTCCCATCTTCCCATCTTCTCCATTCCCTTCTGATATAGTCAGGTCTCCTGATGGATACGCCTATCCAATCTGACCTGAGAATTCATCCACTGCCCTCCAGATTCCACTTCTTGGGCGAGAATCACCCGGGATTTTTCCCATTATTTGGACAATGCACTCAGTCCAAGCACGGCTGAACTTTTTGGGGCCAATTTTGAGTTCATCCAAGCCCTTACTAAACCTGACTAGGCCCAATCTTGGCCTCCTCCTTCCCTGGTCCCCAGGCGACTCCAGCCAGCCTGCTGCCATTACCTACAATGAAATTGTTCGGACCATAGAACGCTAAATTCAGAATGCACTTAGCACCTTGAGCACGCTTATCCAGGGCAAGCAACAAACGTGGCCTGAGGCAGCACCTGTCATTCAAACTGTGCGCAGGAAATTCCACTCTCCTGGCCCCTGTGCTACCCAGCAGCATGTGACCAGCCCCCTCCTGCACTAGATAAGAGAAAACAGAAGGCCTTAGGAGACAATTCTATTTTGTGTGGAAAAGCAAAAATTGCTGAATTAGCCATGAAAGACCCAAATATTTCCTGTTGTTGAATCAGAGGCATGTACATGTGCAATGGGAATAAAGTTATTAAAAATATTTTTTCCCTGTTTGTATATGACCTATCATCTGGCCTGGCTCTTTAAGAGAAATGAGAGGCGGCACCAATTTTGTCCATGCTCAGCGGGGGCAAGGAAGGTGATCCTGGGTTAACGCTACATCTGCTGTTGATCGTAAAGAAGCCAAGGCTGGAGGCTTCTAGACCTTTTTGGTGTGTGCATGGCTTCTGTCTGTCTGTCTTTAAGGACAACGGAACTTTCAACAAGTTTCTTGGCGGCAACTTAGTCAATGGCAATAAGGAAATACAGCCCCCACATGATATGCTTACTAAAAATTTATTTTTTCCTAAATGAAATTGCATCATTTCATCAACTTCTATAGGTGGGATATTGGTAGAGTGCTGGGCTTGTCACTGGACCTGGATTTGATTCTGGATTCTGCCACTGGATAGCTGTGTGATCTTGGACAATTTTCCTAAACTCTCTGAGCCCTAAATCCTGGCGGCATCATGGTCAAGTGCTATGGCTGCTAACCAACAGGTCAGCAGTTCGAATTTGCCAGGCGCTGCTTGGAAACTCTATGGGGCAGTTCTACTCTCTCCTATAGGGTCACTATAGAGTCGGAATCGACTCGACGGCAGCAGGTTTTTTTGGGTCTCTGAGCCCTGGTATTCTCATCCATTAAGTGGGAGCCATAAACTTATAGGGTCAGCTTGCGGATTAAACAAGGTTTTAGATTTCACATATAAAATACTTAGTGTGACACCTGATTCACTGTTAAGAGCTCTCTGTTAGTGGTGGTGGCAAAAGAGAAGAAGACAACGGTGACAGTTCTTCATATCTACCCTCCCTTCCCTCCATTTGCACAGGAGGAGTTTAGTAAAAAGTGTTCCTTGTTAATCCTGTTGAATAAAGGTCACCTAGACTCAAGAGGGGGCACCAGAAAGCTCTTTGGTGTCGCAGCAGACCACGAGAAAAATCGATTTCCCAGCAATGGAGACAAACGGTGAAAAATCAGTAGCTCTCTTTTGCTCGATCTGCTGGTTAAAGTGCACTCGAAAACAAGTCTTACAAATGCTCCCTTCTCTCTCTTGGGGCTGCAGACTTGGGTGGGAAATCTCTGGAGAAGAGGAGTTTAGGAGACTTAGGGTTCTTCCTATTTTGATTGAGGCCAGAAATACCCCAGACAGAGCTGACTTCTAGCAGGATGTCCTGTCAGCTGGCCTCGAGTAGTGAGCAGGATGGAAAGGCAGAGGCAAGTAAGACCAATACGGGAAAAGTTCGGTGAACTCATTTAAAGTTCAAACATTTAATTTTGTCCTGATTTTGTTTGAGGCTAAGGGGTCAAGTCATTTCTTATTTTATCCAAATCTGCTCAGCAGCCTCCAGAGGGAAGACAAGGGTGTTGCTACAATGTTCCCAAAGCCCCGGACAAAATCAATGTCTTTACTCTGCCCTGAGATACCTACAATGCTGCTGAAAGTTAGAACCTTAAATAACTTAAAATCAGAGCATTAAAATTCTCATATTCAAGAATAAGCACACAGAGGAACCATTCCCAAAGCCAACTCTTCAGACGGGGATTGGACTCAACAATGGGATGGAGAGGGATGCTGGTGAGGAGCGAGTTTCTTGGATCAGGTGGACATTTGAGACTATGTTGGCATCTCCTGCCTGGAGAGGAGATGAGAGGGTAGAGAGGGTTGGAAGCTGGCCGAATGGACAGGAAAAGAAAGAGTGGAAGGAGGGAGCAGGCTGTCTCATTAGGGGGAGAGCAATTGGGAGTATGTAGCAAGGTGTATATGAGTTTTTGTGTGAGAGACTGACTGGATTTGTAAACTTTCACTTAAAGCACAATAAAAATTAAAAAAAAATTCAAGTCAACAACAACAAAAAAGAATAAACACATAGGATGGAAGAGTTCAGTACTGTGGGATGCACACATCAGCTGGTCCCTTTCTGGCTGTTTTATGAGAAGACTGGATTTGACCTGATACAACAGCTCGCAATAACCATTTTGACAGAAGGGTTCCATCTCAAATGGCTGATTCAAGGCTGTATGCACATCACACTGATCTCCACACCTCCTTCGGGGTTCTCATGCGTAGTCACAGCCAAAATTGCTGTGTGGGTGCTTTCTTGTTATCTCATTGGATAATGGAAAAGGCTGGAAAGGCCCCTCCATATCCCAGAAAGCATTCGGCCTGGGACAAGGGTCCAGCTGAGACTTCTGAGGAAGTGACACTGACTGGAGACCTGAAAAATGAGTGGCCATCACTAGACAAAGGAAACCCAGTGTGCCCCAGTAAAGAAAATGTTTAAGGACCCAGTCGGAGGACCAGTGGCACACTAAGCTGACTTGTATCCATTTGCCAGAGCAGATCGTCTCTCTCTTCTCAACTCCACATTCACTGACGTCACATTTGTAGCCTGAAATTGGCCTTGGTGGGAGTATTTACAAGGAGTCACGAATGGTGCAGACAGTTAAACACCTGACTACGACTGAACAGTTGGCAGTTTGAACCCCACCCAGAGGTGCCTTGAAAGAAAGGCCTGGTGATCTGCTTCCAGAAGGTCACAGCCTTGAAAGCCCTATGGAGCACACTCTGTAACACTTGAGGTCGCCATGAATAGTAGTTGACTCAATGGCAACTAGTTTATTTTCTTGGGAGTATTTACACAATGGAAAATCGGCAAATGCTACAAGGCACAGTTTTTCTTCCCTTCCCGCCCCCCACCCAGATGTTAAGACTTTAAGTTCACAAGTGTAAGGATCTCGTCTTCTTCCCTGTTCTCTCACCCCTAACATTCTGCATGGCAGAATGTAAGTCAGTAAGTGCAAATTTTCTGCAAAACGATTTGGAAATAGTCACAAAATACAGTAATTTCCTTTGCGACTAATTAACCTACAGAATGCATGGGAATCAGCATGGAGGAATGGAACAAGGACCGGGCCGATGTCCCTAACATCTCAGTGTTCCTAACTGTTCTCAGAGAACCAGTCCTCAGAGGTCCCCATCTGCCTCGAGCAGCACCTCTTTCATTCACTGAGAATGTGGACAATTAAACATCTGACCTCACTTTCTTCATGGCATTGGCAATCGTGCTCAATTACAATACAACTTTTCATTACATCCTTAGTATGGTTTCTACTGAGTTTTTCTTATACCAGTGCCATCAAGGAACCTGCAAGGACTCAGAAGGTCATTCATAGGCCCACTTGGATTATAGGAAGAGGAGAGAATTGATGTTCAGCCTTTTCTACAAAAGTGATCATGTGTGTGGATACATACTGCTAACAAGTTTCATTTTAAGAATGGGACCTCTAGGGTCAGTAACATTTAGATTCAAATCTTGATTCTGCTACTTATTACTCTGGAGATTTAAAAAAAAAAAAAAAAATCCAACACCATCGAGTCAGTTTTGACTCACAGTGACCTCATAGGGTTTCCAAGGCTATAAACCTCTATGGAAGCAGGTGGCCACATCCTTCTCCCACAAAGCCACTGGTGGTTTCGAACCACCAACCTTTGGTGATAGGGGAAGCTTACTCACTTTCTCTGTGCTCAGGTGAAGACTTGTTTTTGAGTGAACTTTTATCAGCAGATTTACAAGGATGTTGCTAGCTCCTACCTCCAAGTAAAGGAGCCCTAATGACCCAATGGTTAAGCACTCAGCTGCTAACCAAAAGGTCAGCAGTTCAAACTTATCAGCAGCTCTACAGGAGATAAGCTTATCTGCTCCTGTAAAGATTTCAGTCTAGAAAACCCTACGGGGCCGTTCTACTCTGTCCTATAGGGTCACTATGAGTTGGAATCAACTCAATGGCACACAAAAACAACAACACCCCTGAGTTAGATAATGAAAATGAAATCCTTGGCACAGTGCCTACTATACAGTAAGATCCCCATAAACGGTAGTCAAAGGTTTTTAAAAATTAAATTTATAGAACTAGAAGGGATCTAGAGATTATTTAGTCAAGCAATCTCACTGCTGAGAACTACTATGAACCAGCTTGCTTTCTGGATGTGTGTTATTTATTATTTACAGTTCTTAAAGAACCCTGTAGCTGCGTATCGTTATACAATTTTACTGACAAAGGGCCTGAGGGTGAGTGAAGTTAAGTGACTTGCTTAAGGCCACAGTTAACATGTGACTGAGTCAGAATTTAAATCTAGGTTTGCCTGTCTTCAAAACCTATACTATCTTTCTACACCATGCTGTCTCAACAGATAAAGTCCAGAGAGAAGGAATAATTTTCCAATGGTATGAAAAGATTAACAGCCGTACTACAATTCAGCGCAGTGGATAAGAGCTCGGCTGCTAACCAAAAGGCCAGTAGTTCAAATCCACCAGCCACTCCTCGGAAACCCTATGGGGCAGTCCTCCTCTGTCCTACAGGGTCGTCATGAGTCCAAACCAACTCAATGGCAACAGGTAACTTCAATTCAAGTCTCTGAATCCTACACTAGTATGTGGTCATTATTGTTAGGTGCTGTCAAGCCAACTCCAATTCATAGTGACCCCTTGTGACAGGGTAAAACTGCCCCATAGGATTTTCTAGGCTATAATCTTAATGGAAGTAGACTACCATGTCTTTGTCCTGTGGAGCCACTGCGTGAGTTCGAACCCCCAACATTCTGGATAGCAACTGAAAGTTTAACCATTGCGCCACCAGGGTTTCTTTACACCAGTATAGTTTGCATCAACCCAAATGGCTCACCCAGCAACACACAGATTTAGATCACCTATATATTCTAACCAGAAATCCTAGTGGCGTAGTGGTTAAGTGCTACGGCTGCTAACCAAAGGGTCAGCAGTTTGAATCTACCAGGCGCTCCTCGGAAACTCTAAGGGGGAGTTCTACTCTGTCCTGTAGGGTGGTTATAAGTCGGAACCGACTTGACAGCACTGGGTTTGGTTTTGGTTTGGTTTGTATTCTAACCTTCCCAACACTGCTTCTAGATGTGAGCCTTGGTTTCTTCATTTTGGAAAGAGGAATCATAACACCATACAACATCACTGTGAGAATTAAGTACTCTGGAAGCACCAGGCATCACTCTGAACACACAATGGATGCCCATTCACACTGAGTTTCCTTCCCTCCAGCAGAATACACTTTTGGCATGCAGCCACGTCCTAATCTCATTGTGGGGAGGACATGATGCTCTACAGGACATGCCCTGTGCCATGAGTAACCCCAGCCCTTATTTACTCCAAAAGAGAAATTCCACTATCAGGGAAGCAAAGTGCGGTCTTGGGACATTCAGCAAACATAAACCACTTCATTAGTGATTATTTCACACTGAGCTCTATCAGATGCCAGTTAATCACTTACGCAGGACCGTGAGCTTGGACAAGCTAGTCATGAAAGATGGAGGTACACCACACTCAGGAGCTTTAGGAAATGAGTCCTGTGGAGAAGGTAGGAGGCCCAGGTTCAGCCTTCCTACCTGTGATGAGTTTGTGTTCACATAAGGGACGTCTTGTATTGCCTTTAGGAGCATGTACTTGGATAGTGAGAGGTCCAGCTCTGCAGGCAACCAGCTCTGTGAGTGTGTAAGTCACTCCACAGGCCACACTCAAGAAGAAATCGGGTGGTCAGAGTCAGGAGACTTGGCTTTGAAATTCCAGCAGATCTACTTCCTAGGTATATGGCCTTGACCAAACAAACTGGCTTCACCATCAATTATAACTCTAAATGCGTGCCTATACTTTACAGTAGAACTGAATTTACTTAAATGTTTATGAGGGTGTTTTGGTTTTTCTGTTTGCCATGAAATACCATTTGTTCTGAGTCCCTGTATTAGTTTCCTCTTGTTGTTGTAACAAATTACCACAAAATGAGAGGCTTGAAACAACGCAAATTTATTATCTTCAATTTCTGGAGGCCAGAAGTGCAAAGGGGGTCCCACTGGACTAAAACCAAGGGTCAGCAAGACTGAAATCCTTCTGGAAGCTCTAGAGGACAATCTGCTCCTTTGCCTCTTCCAGCTTCTTGAGGCCACTCATATTCCTCGGCTCTGGCCCCTTCCTCCATCTTCGAAGCCAGTAGCACAGCATCTTCAGGTCTCTAACTCTGTTTCTGTACTCACACCTCCTCTCTGACTCTTGTAATAGTTGCTGTTGAGTTGACCTCAACTCATGGCAACCCCATGTGTCAGTGTAGAACCGTGCTCCGCAGACTTTTCAATGGCTGATGTTTTGGAAGCACAGGCAGTGCCCGAGTTACAAACATCCAACTTATGGACAACTTGTACTTATTCTTTAATGTTATATAAATTTAGTAAGATTTGTACTTATTTTGAAACAAGTGAACCACCTTCTACCCAGGCAACAAATTCTCCATCACAATCACCTTCCCTTGCCACATGTGCAGCTTTTAAGTCATTGGAAAGGCTTCAAGCCCTTTCTTGCACTAAAAAAAAAACACTGCTGTTGAGCCAATTCTGACTGATAGTGACCCTATAGGACAGAGGAGAACTACCCCATAGGGTTGCCAAGGGTTTCTTTACAGAAGCAGGCTGCCACATCATTCTCCTGAGGAGTGGCTGGTAGGTTCGAACTACTGATCTTCTGGTTAGCAGTTGAGCACTTTAACCACTGTGCCACCAGGGCTCCCTTCTTGCACTAAAGTAAGATTAAATAAGAACCATATGAGCCTGTTCCAACTTACCTACAAATCTGACCTAAAGGCAGACTCAGGAATGGATCTTGTTTGAAAGCCAGGGACTGCTTATAGATCACTACGGCTTTAAGTACCCTTGTAATTACATTGGGCCCACCTGGATGATTCAGGATCATCTCCCCACCTCAAAATCCTTAACATAATCACATACAGAAAGTCTCTTTTGCCATGTAAGGTAGCATATTCACAGGTCCTGGGATTATGACATGGACATCTTTGGGAACCATTCATTATTCTGCTTACCACGCCCCTTACAGTCAGGTTAAAATTACATGAAAAGTCACCCAGAAGAAACAGTTACAACCCCTGCCTATTGGCAACCCACACTGATGATAACAAAGAAAGGGGAGGGGACAGAAGAAGAGGGGAATCAGGGAATTACCACTTAGTTATGCTAACTCGAGCAAGTTAAGCCAATCTGTGCTTCAGTTCCATCTGGGTAGTGAGGATAATAATAGTACCAATAACATAGGTTGGTGCAGGGATGAAAGGAGACAATATTCACAAGGTATTTAGTACAATGACCAGCACATCATGAGATGCTTTCCAAGAACTCTAACCCTGCTTCCCTGCCTTCTTTGTAGTAACACCACCACTCCTGCAAGAAGAAAAGGGCTGGTTGATGAACACTCGGGAATAAGTGTCACTCTGACTTCCTGACATGCCACAGCATCTCCAATTAACTCTCAGAGAAGACTTTGCAGGCTTCTCCTGCTAGACTTAATCGTACTCTTAGATTTTAAAAATATTCAGTAACACGGATGGCAATTTAGTGTCTTTTTTTCCCTTCAACCGCTGCTCTGTGAGATGTTAATTCTCTCCACCCAGAGGAGGATGCTGAGGGTCAGAGTGGTTAAGTCCAAGATCATATAGCTCTAATCCCACTTTTCCAACTCCAAATCCCCTGCTCTCTCCACTGTGCCCTGCGTCTGCATACTTTTTGCCATGTGTCACACTCGCATATTTTGCGTAGGAAAACAAGGACAAAAGAATTCAACAGAAACTAACAGATGGCCCTACTTCAGGACCCAGAAAAACACAGGGAAAGGAGCCCTGGTTGACACAATGGTTAAGCGACCAATTCTAACTGAAACGTTGGTGGTTTGAACCCACCCAGCAGCTCTGCAGGAGAAAGAACTGCGATCTGTTTCCATAAAGATTACAGCCTAGGGAACCCCACGGGGCAGTTCTATTCTGTCACATGGGGTCGCTATGAGTCGAAAATCAACTTGGCGGCACCTAAAAACAACGACTTCAGAACAGCTGAAATCGTATACATGAAATGACTGATCATAATTTTTATTATTAACATTTTATTTTATGTATGCTCTTGGGGTTCAAAATACTGGTGTTGGGCTGACATAGATGGCGGTTCTGGCATTTAGAACTTAGTGATATTCAGCAAACCACTTAAACTCTCTGAGTCTTGGTGCTGGTTTCTGCTCAGCTAAGGCACCTGTCATTTGGTTGTAAATGCAAAAGCAAAAGTAATTGTTGCCTGAGAGATTAGTGGGGTCAGGCTATACTTATGAAAATGTTCTAAGGAAGGTTTGAGTGGATTAATCCTTCTGGAACCCTTGCAATTAAATGGACACGATGATGGCGGCTAGCTGATGGGCTTGGCTAAGGTGAGCATGGGCTTCCTTCCATCAGTCTGGCCACATTTTGGAGAGGTGCTTATTTGGGGAGATAAATGTTTAGGTTTCAAGAAATAATGCTAGATTCCTCTGGGGCCTTCTCACTTCAGTTGGATATAAAAAAAAAAGTTACAGTTAGGAAGATGCATCATAAATCCAGTGACAGCTATTCTGGAACTGATTGGAGACACTTTCAAACCTAATTAAAGTGGTTTCCCATTTTGAATTTGCTCCAAGTATCCATTTATTGCCAAGGCTAGAAAGTAATTTGTAGGAAGATTTTGGGATCCTGGCCCTTATACTGGGAGGTTTGTTAAATGTGATTAAGCTAAACCATTTAGTTTAATACCAGAGAAGTAATTTGAAATGAAAGAAATTACACTCCATATTCAAGAAATAAAATACCCTTCTAACTAAAAACAAAATTAAATTGCATAAAAATATATTTTCTGAAACCAAGTACCTATTTCAGGCACTTTCGAAAACGGACTAAGAAATATTTGCCTTAGAATCACTTTTTCAACCATAATCTCAAGTCCTTAATCCATAAACCCAACATCTTTTTTTTTCCTTTCTTCCAATGGCTTTTTTTTTTTTTTTCTCCTACTTCCTAATCTCATGCTGTCCTCTCTCTGCTACAAGGTCATTATAAGGACTGAGTAAAATAAATTACTTAGCACAGTACCTGGCACTATAAAAGCATTGACCAAGTCATAGTCAACATCAGCATCATCACCGTCATCATGAAGACATCATCATCAGTTGTCTACAGACCCTCTCTTCTATAGAGCAGGAGGAGGGAGGAAAAGATTATAGCTGGGATTCAGAGGATCATAACTGAGGAATCTAATCTGTGTCTAACAATAGCATCTGTTGGGCTCTCTCAAAGCCACTCTGTTACCTGGGCCTGGCTAACTCCATATCACAAAGGAGGAACTAAGGCACAGAGACATTAACAACATTGCTCATAATCAAATATCTACTTAACCCTTACTCAGCTTTCACACCTCAGCTCAGCCATCACCTCCATAGGGAAGCCTTCCCTGAGCTCCTGGATGAAGTCAATTCCTGGTATATAATCTCACAGCATCACATACACATACATGCACACAAACCTCTTGTAATTCTTCTCACAATCATATGTTTATCTTTTTTGTATTATCACCTAATTACTATCTGCTATGTTGTTTGGTGGTGTAGTGGTTAAGTGCTACGGCTGCTAATGAAAAGGTCAGCAGTTCGAATCTGCCGGGCGCTCCTTGGAAACTCTGTGGGGCAGTTCTACTCTGTCCTATAGGGTTGCTATGAGTTAGAATTGACTCGACGGCAGTGGGATTGTTTTGGGGGGTTTTTTATGTTGTTGTTACCTGCCCTCAAGTCAATTCCAATTCATAGTTGCCCCATGTAGAACAGAAAAAGTATTGCTTACTCCTGCATCATCCTCACAATTGTTGCTATGTTTGAACCCATTGTTGCAGCCTCTGTGTCAATCCATCTCATTCAGGGTCTTTCTCTTTTTTCACTGGCCCTCTATTTTACCAAGCATGATGTCCTTCTTCAGAGACTGGTTCCTGCCTGATAACATGTCCAATGTAAGCAAGACAAAGTCTTGCCATCCTAGCTTCTAAGGACCATTCTGGTTGTATTTCTTCTAAGACAGATTTGTTTATTCCTCTGGCAGTCCACAGTAGATTCAATGTTTTTCACCAACGCCATAATTCAAAGGCATCAATTCTTTTTCTGTCTTCCTTATTCATTGCCCAGCTTTTGTATGCCTATGAGGTAACTGGAAATATTACAGCTTGGGACGGGTGCACCTTAATCCTAAAAGTAACATCTTTTGTTTTTAACACTTCAAAGAGGACTTTATATCTGTTATAGTCTCTGCTTTAACATTGTAAGCTCCATGTGTGATTTCACACATTGCTATATCCCCTGTCCTTACATAGGTCCTTACTACTTAACTGTTGGATGAATAAATGGCTGGATCAAAAAGACAGACAATAGCAAGTGTTGGTGAGAATGTGAAGAATTTGGAACCCTCATACGTTGCTGGTGAGGTTATCAAATGGTGCAGTTACTTTGGAAAATAGCTGCACAGTTCCTCAAAATGTTAATCATAGAGTTTCCATAGGACCCAGCAATTCCACTCCTAGGTATATATCCAAGAGAACTGAAAACATATGTCCCCTACAAAAACCTGTATATGTTTACAGCAGCATTATTCATAACAGCCAAAAAAGAAAACAGCTCAAATGTCTACCAACTGAGGAATGGATAGACAAAATGTGGTATATCTATACAATGAAATATTATTTGGGAACAAAAAGGAATGAGCCACTGATACATACTACAACATGGATGAACCCTGAAAGCATTATGCTAAGTAAAAAAAAAAAAAAAAGCCAGTTACAAAAGGCCATATAATGTATGATTCGATTTTGATGAAATGTCCAGAAAAGGGAAATCCATAGAGACAGAAAGTAGATTAGTGGTTTCCTAGGGCTGGGGAGGAGGGAGTGAAGAGCGGCTGCTATAGTTAGGAGGTTTCTCTTTCGGGTGATGAAAATGTTCTAAAATTAGATAGTGGTAATGGTTGCCCAACCCTGTGAATATACTAAAAATAACTGAATTGTATACTTTAGAAGGGTGAACTTCATACTCTGTTAATGACATCTCAATAAGGCTTTTTTTTTTTTTTTTTGGTACAAATAAATGCATAATGTGCTACAGCTTATCTGTCTGGCTCCAATACTCAGCTCTATCCACAATACTGAGCTACCTCTATGGGGCAATGGGGACTCTTTGAGGCTGATCGGCCTTTGGCTGCCTACCCAAGTGTTCTCTTCTGGGAAGAAGAACTATAAAAAGATCCTTTCTGGCAGTGTTTCTCAATCTCAGCATTACTGACATTCCAGGCTGGTCCAGAACCATTCCCCTTCTCCTCCTTTCTCTGTATTATTGACCAAGTAACCTGGGCCATCTCTGTGCCCAGGCTAGCTCAGTGCTAGCCTCTGAGAACACTGTGTCTGGCATCTGTCCCATTCATTTCCCTTTAGCACTAGTTGGTGCACTTTGGTTTGACTTTTCCTTGAATTATAATCATAATACTCCCCTCTGGTTTGGAAGCTAAATATGCAGAGACTCAAAGAGGAAAAGTGGGCAGCTTTCAAGATCACCCCTAGCTTAATCTCTACCCATAGTAGTAGTCCTGCATGTTCTGGTTCATGGATGACAGTCCAAGGCTTCCTCATTTTCCATTCAGCTTTTGCCCTTCTTTGTACGGCTCCCTTGACTGGGGAGACAGGAGAACAAGAGGGTGAACAACAGGATCTAGGTGCCAATATCAGCTGCAGAACTCCAGATGCCAGCACTGCACTTAAGTCTGGATTTTCAGCAAGCCCATCACCTGTGTGAGTGGGAACTGGGTGTCAGAAGAAATAAGGCAGAGGTATTTCATTTGCTGTGAAAATCCTGGATCACCCCAATCCAAATGACTGAAACACGTTTTCAAGAGGAACAGATGGGTGCCTCTAAGCAGGGGGCTTCAGAAGTGCAGGGTAGACCCAGGAGGGAGGCATTTTAGCCAAACCTCCTTGGGGGAGTCAGTCTGCTCCAGGCCATGATAAATCACCCCCTGAGGAGGTTAGATGAGGCCTGAGAATGTCTGCAGTTCTGAGGAGGTAGCTACCAGGCAGCAGCTCTGTCTTGATGGGGACCATTGAGTATCTCTGAGAGAGAAGGAAGATGATGAATCTGATCCACCCTTCATGAAGGGTGGAGAACAGTACATGAACAATCTCACCCCTACATTACAGAAGGTTGGCAGTTCCAGGCTCCATGAGTTGTGAGTAAAAGATTGACACATCCAAGGGCAACACTGAGGGGCCATTCAGTTCCCACCAGCTCGTCGGTATATTTTTCACAGCACAGCTTTCCATGCTGCAGGTTGTTAAAACTCCAAAATCCTGAAGTCCTGAGCCCTTCAAAACTTAGGCTGACATTGTAATAAGATCACCTTATGAAATGAAACTCTTCACCGTGGGGTGTTGCACATTTACATGTAAATGTGCACATTTCTCTGAGCACTGAGAAGATAAATGAGGTATCACTGGTGAAGGTCTAGGGCAACAGGTCTCACTTTGGTTTTAGGACCTCTTTACACTCTTCCAATCTATTGAAATCCCCAGAGAGCTTTTGTTTATGTAGGCTATATATCTATCAACTTTTACATTTTAGATTTTAAACTGATAAAATTTTTAAATATTTATCTATTTTAAAACTACAGCAATAAACCCATTACATTAACATAGATTTTTATTAAAAGTTGCTATATTTTCCAAAACAAAAAACAGTTTACTGAGAAGAGTAGCACTGTTTAACATTTCTACAAATCCCTTTAATGTCTGGTTTAATAGAATTATTAATAGAAACTAGATTCTCACATATTCTTCTGCTTCAATCTGTTGTATTTCTTGAAGTATGTGAAGAAAATCAAACCTCACACAGATACATAGTTGAGAAAAGGAGGAGTATTTTAATAGTCTTTTCAAATAATTGCGGTTAGTCTCCTTTGATACTATACCAAAACTCAGCAAGTGGTATTTCTTAAAGGTTAGTTGCAATACAGAATCTGAAAACATTTAATAAATTTTCTCATACTCTGTTCAATTAAATTCATTGGTCTGTTTTATACTTTAAAAAAAAAAAATACTTTAAGTGGACCTTTTATCCATGGATGTTGCATTGGTCATTCAGAAAATACTGGTTTCCTGAGTTATGCATATTTTTAATATTTTCACACTTCATTTATATAAAATAAAAAATCACACTTGTTAATATCACCACCAATCTCATCAAAGAAGTATTCAAATATTGGGAAGCTGTCAAGCTTACAGTTGCAGATATAATTTTTCAAAATCCTAATTTTCACTTGAAAGCTTCAACTTTAAGATTTTGCAATACTGTCAGTTGTTTTCCTTGAAGTGACAGCCTCACTTTATTCACTTCCAAGAAAATGTCTGCCAAATACCCAAGCCTGAATAATCATAACTTGTCTGTCAGTTGTTCTTCCAAGTATAGTGTTGCACGGAAAAAGTGGCTAGTTCAGCTCACGACTCAAGCAATCACGCAAGTGTTTTTCCTTGAGGCAACCACCGAACTTTGTTATGCAGCAGAAGCACTATGTGTACTTGCCATTTCAGCACAGAGTATTAAAAGATGTGTACTCAAGGGTCGAAACTCAGTGAAATTAATCATTTTTACTATTTCATTAACAACATTTTTACGAGAAGCTATCTTTGTGTTTGTTTTCTTTTTTTACTGCAAGTGCATGACAGCAAAGAATACAATGAGGACTAGTAGAGTTGGGTGCTGGCCACTGCTTTAATTCATATGCAAAAGCATCATCAGTTTCATCCACCATTGCTTTTGTATCATCAGTGCAACTGTCAGTACGCTGAAAAAGGCAAATAATGTCTTATGTGTTATTATGAAAAGAGTTTTGACCTTGCAGACTTCTGGAAAGGGCCTTGGGACCCCGAGGGTCCTTGGAGCACCTTTAGATGAACATCCATGTAAGAAATAGTGGAGGCCAAGGAAGCTTAACTGACCTTAGCTGGCCTGAGACCATGGTCTTACCTCAGCTTGTAAGGACTCAACGTGGAGGGTCTGCTAGGATTCCAGTTGTCCTATTAGTCTATACATTTATTTAAAAAAAATGCTTATTGTAAAAATGCAGTGTAGACATAAACGATACTGACAGTGAAACTTCCCTATAATCATAGTTGAGATTTTGATAGTTTCTGTAGATCATGTGTATATGAGACAGACAGGCAGCTGGGCATGGGATGGATATACATATGTACACGTATATATACATATATCTATTTCCTTTTTTTTTTTACAAAATGGAATGAGACTACGTATGTGGATTTGCATTTTTCTGTCATCATTTAACACTTTAAATACTTCTCATAACAGTGCATAGAGTTGCACCTCTCCATTTTTTGATGAATGCACAGTAAGGATTCCACTTCTTTGGGAGAGACTCCACTTTGGAAGCCCAAGGAGGAGTCAAGCATCTACTCTCTCTGAATGGGAGACAAGAAGGGGAATCAAGGAGGGATTCACAGAGGAGTCTGTGCTAAAGGTGGGTGGCTATCTTGGGTTTTGTTTTAAATTGAGTTGAAACTCACATAACAAAAATTAGCCATTTAAATTACATATTTAAGAAAAAAATCCCAAGTATCGAAGATTTCTGGCCAACATCGTACCATAGACAGAAGCACCACGCCCTACCTCCACAGCAAAGACCCCAAAACTAAGTAAAACAGACAAATGTCATTTGTGGAACCTGAAGTGTCAGATGAAGAGATAAAGAACTGAGCCAAGCACCGAATGGAATAAGAAACTGACAGAGGACACAGAGCAAGGAGAGATACGTGCGGAAGGCCCCATCAGCTAACACAGCACGGATCCGCCGGGGGTCCACAGACAGGGAGCATAGGAAAACAGCTTTGCAGAACTCCCAGCAGGAGACGGAGCACCTGGTAACCAGTGATACACGCTTTCCCACCCCCCATTCTCTCCCCGCTGCTCTACCTCCAAGCTTCCTGGCTGGCTGCAGTGGCTTGGCTGGCTGGGAAGTGCAGTGTCTGTGCCACTTGGATTTGCCCTACCCACGTTGGAGATCAGCAGATAGGGAGTACAAGAGAGCAGCTTCACAAAGTTTCCAGCAGGAGACAGAGCACCTGGTAATGAGCAATATACACTTTCCTAACCCCTCCTTCTCCCCCCTCCCCCTGCCTCCTCTGCTTTCTGCCAGCCGCAGTCTCTTGGCCAGGAGGCAACTGCTTTGGCCTCAGGTTGCTTGGATTCACCCTGCCCACACTGGCCAGGCCCCTGAGCTGGTGTTTGTTCTTTCCATCTCTTTTGGTTTCCTCTGTGCCTCCTACCACCTCTGCCTTCTTTCTCTGGAACACCTGGCTCTGTGTGCCATCCTTGCTTCTTGAAAGGCTGTGAGGCCACGTGCAACTGGGGAACCATTCTCCCAGCCCACAACACCACACTGGTGGGATCCCTGGAGCTTTTTTTTCCCCTTGTTTTGCTTTGCTCTCTTTTGTTTTGCTTTGTTTGTTTTCTTTTTCCTTTCACAGCTTGGGAGCCCCTTCTAGCTGGGCTGCACCGCACGGCTTAGGAGCCACTCCTCCAATCTGCGCAGCCACGTAGGTGGGATCCCTGGGGGCGTTTCTTTCTTTCTTTTTTCCCCTCTTTCTTTCTTTTCTTTTTTTTTTTTCCTTTTCTCTCTCTTTTTCCTTTTCTGCCTTTCTCTATTTCTCAGTTCTCGTCTCTCTACACTTACCTTCTTTTCCTGTCTCCTTAACACCTGGTGCTGTGTGACATCTATACCCCCTCTAGCCAGGCTATACTGTGCAGCCTGGGAGCCACTTCCCCAGTCTTAGCAGCCCCACCGGTGGGGCTCTGGGACTCCTGAGGGCTTTTCTTTTTTCCTTTTCCACATTTTTATCTAGTTTTTTTTTTTTCTTTCTTTTTTCTCCCCTTTTTGCTTTTCTCCATTTCTTGGTTTCTCATCTATTCACTCCAACAGCAAGCTCCTTTAGCACTCTTTTTTTTTTATTCATTTGCTTATTTGTTTTTGGCTCCTGTTTCTCTTTCCTCTCCTCGTTCCCATAGCCCTATTAGCTCCATGCATCACAACCTCTTCCCTCTTTCCTGCCTACCTGCACTGTGCACTGAGCTTAACACCCCCGATCGGCACAGGCACGGCCTACTGGAACCTGCTGAGCACTGATTCCTGGCCTGCTCTGATGCCCCAATACGTGCCACAAACAACCCGTCCCAGCCCTTCCCCTTCAGCGGGATCTGCCTGCTGCACCAGAGCTGAATGACTGGCTCTGCCCATTGGACAAGGAGGTGAAAAGTACAGCGACTACAGACAAGTGAACAACAAAGAACGCACAGCCTACCTGCTCAGACATAACCAAATAAAACAAAAAAACAGGACAAAACAAAAAAATCTACAATCAAGAAACAAAGAAAGTAACCACTGAATGTCCCGAAGACAGCAGACAATATCAAAACATATTTTAAAAAGGACAGGATTGTTCCAGTAGGCATCCAAAATAAAACATCAGATGACTTTCACATAGAAGAAAAAGCACTGGAACTACCCGATAGGGAATTCAGATCTCTAATATTTGGAACAATCCAAGAGTTGAAGCAAAAAGCAGACAAAAATCAGGAAAAAAATAGACAAATTTATGGAAAAGGCAAACAAATTCATGGAAAATACAGACCAAAAAAAATGGAACAATTCAGGAAAACAGTACAGGAACAAAATGCCAAATTAAATACACAACTAGAAATCATTCAAAAACAATTAGAAATGCAAAAAATAAACAACAAGATTTCAGAAATGGACAGTGTCATAGAAGGGCTGAGGAGCAGGTCTGAAATGATGGAAGACAGAATCAGCAAAACTGAAGAAAAACACTTGGCTACAACTCTGAGGAAAAACCAGAAAAAAAGAACAAAGGAAAATGAAGAAACCCTGAGAATTATGTGGGATACAATCAAAAGCAAAAATTTGCGAATGATTGGAGCTCCAGAATAGGGAGAGAAAACTGAAAACACAGAGAGGATCACTGAAGAATTGCTGACAGAAAACTTGCCTAATATCATGAATTATGAAAAGCTGACCATCCAAGAAGCTCAACAAACTCCATATAGGATAGATCCCAAAAGAACACCAAGGCATATCATAATCACACTCACTAAAACCAAAGACAAAGAAAAAATCCTAGAGCGCCTTGAGAAAAACAAAAAGTCAAATACAGAGGAGAAACAATAAGACTAATCTCTCATGATTCAGCAGAAATCACGCAGGCAAAAACACAATGGGATGACATATATAAAACCTTGAAAGAAAAAAAATTGCCAACCAAGAATAATATATCCTGCAGAACTTTCATTCAAATATGATGGTGAAATTAGGATACTTCCAGATAAACAGAAATTAAGGAGATATGTGAAAACCAAACCAAACTTACAATTACTAAATTGAATTACTAAAGGGAGTCCTTCCGTCTGAGAACTAACAACATCAGATCACAGCCTGAATCTAGGATGCAAGATGGTACCAGCCAGATACCAACCTAGGAAACGAACTCTCAAGGACTATCCAAAACCAAAACAATTGTAACAGGGAACCAGAGAGGTTAATCTGTAAATGATAACAATGTCAAAACAATAAAAGAGGGAATAAACAGTATAGGTATAGAACCCTCTAATGGAGAGGAAGGCAAGGTGATACCAAGTAATAATAGACTGATTCAAACCTGGGAAGAGAAGGGTAAATTTCAAGGTAACCACAAAGAAAGTTAACAAACCTACTCATCAAAATAAGAAGAAAAACATAAAGTACCACTACTGTAAAAACTCATAAAAAGGTTTACATACAAAAAGAAACACTATTTGATGGTTACGAGGGAGGGGAGGGGTGGGGATGTAAAGACACTTAATAGACTAGATAAGTAGTAACTTTGGTGAGGGGTAAAACAGTACACAATACTGGGGAAGCCAGCACAACCTGCACAAGGCAAGGCCATGGTAGCTCCATGGGCACATCCAAACTCCCTGAGGGACCGAATGGCTGGGCTGAGGGCTGTGGGGACCATGGTCTCGGGGACTATCTAGCTCAACTGACAGAACATAGTTTATAAAAAAATATGTTCTACAGTCTACTTTGGTGAGTAGCATCTGGGGTCTTAAAAAGCCTGTGAGTGGCCATTTAGTATACTCCACTGGTCTCACCCCCTTGGGAGCAAGGAATAATGAAGAAAACTAAAGACATAAGGGAAAGATTAGTCCAGAGGACTAACGGACCACATCTACCACGGCCTCCACCAGACTGAGTCCAGTACAACTGTATGGTACTGGGCTACCACCATTGACTGCTCTGACAGGGATCACAATATAGGGTCCCAAATGGAGCTAGAGAGAAGTGTAAAACAAAATTCTAACTAAAAAACAAAGACCAGACTTGCTGGCCTGACAGAGACTGGAGAGACCCTGAGAGTGTGGCCCCCAGACACCCTTTGAGCTCAGTAATGAGGCCACTCCTGAGGTTCGCCCTTCAGCCAAAGATTGAACAGTCCGATGGAACAAAACAAGACTTAAGGGGCACACCATCTCTGGGGCGGGGACTGGAGGGTAGGAAGAACAGGACAGCTGGTAATAGGGAACCCAGGGTTGAGAAGGGAGTGTACTGACATGTCGTGGGGTTGTTAACCAGTATCATATAACAATGTGTGTACTGTTTGATAAGAAACTAGTTTGTTTTGTAAACCTTCATCAATAAAAAATAAATAAATTTAAAAAATTAATTATGTATTTCATTGGCATTTAGTACATTCACAATGTTGTGCAACTACAGTAAGTTCCAAAACATTTTCATCACTCCAAAAGAAAACCCCTTACCTGTTAAGCAGTCACTCCCCATTCCTTTCCCCACCACTCCTTCAGTCCATGGTAACCACCAACCTGCTTTTTCTCTATGGATTTACCTACTCTGTATATTTCACATACATGGGATCAAGAGATTGTGACTTTTTGCATCTGGCTTCTCTTGGCAAAATATTTTTGATGTTCATTCACATTATAGCATGTATCAGTACTTCATTTCTTTTTATGGCTGAATAATATTGTACTATATGAATATGGAAACCTTGGTGGCATAGTGGTTAAGTGCTATGGCTGCTAACCAAAAGGTCAGCAGTTTGAATCCACCAGGAGCTCCTTGGAAACTCTATGGGGCAGTTCTACTCTGCCCTATAGGGTCACTATGAGTTGGAATCAACTCGACGGCAGCGCATTTGGTTTTTTTAATATGAATACACCACACTTTGTTTATCCATTCATCAGTTGACAGACATTCAGGCTGTTTTCACCTTTTGGATATCGTGGATAATGCTGCAGTGCACACCGATGTACAAGTATCTGCTTGAGTACCTGTTTTTAATTCTTTTAGGTATGTACCTAGGAGTAGAATTGCTGGGTCCTATACTAATTCTTCCCCACACATCTGTCAGTTTGTCATACTGCGGGGGATTGCATGTTGCTGTGATGCTGGAAGCTATGCCATTGGTATTCAAATACTAGCAGGGTCACCCATGGTAAACATGTTTCAGCTAAGCTTCTAAACTAAGACTAGGAAGGAATCTGGTGGTCTACTTCTGAAAACAATTAGCCAGTGAAAACCTTATGAATAGCATCGGAACACGGTCTGATATACTGCCAGAAGATGAGCCCCTCAGGTTGGAAGGCACTCAAAATACCACTGGGTAAGAGATGCCTCCCCAAAATAGAGTAATCTTAATGACATGGATGGAGTCAAGATTCCAGAACCTTCATTTGATCATGTGGCATGACTCAACATGAAAAGAAACAGCTGCAAACATCCATTCATAATAGGAATGTGGAAAGTATGAAGTATGAATCTAGGAAAATCGGACGCCATCAAAAATGAAAGGGAATGCATAAATAATGATATCCTATGCATTTGTGAGATGAAATGGACTGGTATTGGCCATTCTGAATCAGATAATCAAACGGTCTACTATGCTGGGAACAATAAATTGAAGACGAATGGCAGTTGAGTTCATCAATAAAAAGAACATTTCAAGATCTATCCTGAAGTACAACTCTGTTAATGATAGGATAGTATCTACATGCCTACAAAGGAAGATCACTTCATATGACTATTGTTCAAATTTACTCACCAACTACTAAGGCCAAAGATGAAGAAATTGAAGATTTTTACCAATTTCTGCAGTCTGAAACTGATCAATCATGTAATCAAGATGTACTGATAATTACTGGTGATTGGAACATGAAAGTCAGAAATAAAGAAGGATCGGTAGTTGGAAAATACAGCCTTGATGATAAAAACAATGCTGGAGATCGTATGATAAAATTTTGCAAAACTAACGACTTCTTCATTACAAACAGTTTTTTTCAACGACATAAACAGTGACTATATATGTGGACCTTGCCAGATGGAATACACAGGAATCAAATCAACTACATCTATGGAAAGAGATGATGGAAAAGCTCAATATCGTCAGAAAAATGTCAGGCACCAGCTGTGGAACAGAATATCACTTGCTCATGTGCAAGTTCAAGTTGAAGAAAATTAGAACAAGTCCACAAGAACCAAAGTACAACCTTGAGTATATCCCACCTGAATTTAGAGACCATCTGAAGAACATATTTGACCTATTGAACATTAATGACCAAAGACCAGATGAGTTGTGGAATGACATCAAGGACATCATACATGAAAGCAAGAGGTCATTAAAAAACAAGAAAGAAAGCAAAAACCAAAATGGATGTCTGAAAAGACTCTGAAACTTGCTCTTGAACATAGAGTAGCTAAATCAAAAAGAGATATGATAAAGTCAAATTGCTGAACAGAAGATTTCAAAGGGTGGCTTGAGAAGACAAAGCAAACTATTATAATGAAATGTGCAAAACCTGGGGATAGAGAACCAAAAGGGAAGAACACACTAGGCATTTCTCAAGCTGAAAGAACTGAAGAAAAAATTTAAGCCTCAAGTTGCAACACTGAAGGATTCACTTTGAGGACTAAGGTGCACCTGACCCAAGCCATGGTGTTTTCAGTTGCCTCATATGCATGCCAATGCTGGACAATGAATAAGGAAGACCGAAGAAGAACTGACACCTTTGAATTATGTTATTGGTGACAAATATGGAATACACCATGGACTGCCAAAAGAACAAACAAACCTGTCTTGTAAAAAGTACAGCCGCAGAGTTCCTTAGAAGCAATGTTGACGAGACTTAGTCTCACATACTTTGGACATGTCATGAGGAGGGACCAGTCCCTGGAGAAGGATACCATACATGGTAAAGTAGAGGGTCAGTGAAAAAAGAAGAAGACCCTCAACAAGATGGACTGACACAGTGGCTTCGACAATGGGCACAAGCATAACAACGACCATGAGGATGGTACACAACTGGGCACTGTTTTGTTCTGTTGTACATAGGGTCACTATGAGTTGGATCCAACTCGATGGCACCTAACAACAACAACATAGCAATTCTGGAGCCCTGGTGGAGTAGTGATCAAGAACTCAGCTATTAACCAAAAAGTCAGCAGTTCGAATCCACTAGCCATTCCTTGGAAACCCTATGGAGCAGTTCTACTCTGCCCTATGGGGTTGCTATAAGTTGCAATCAACTTGATGGCAAAGGGTTTTGTTTTGTTTTTGTTTTTTTAATAGCAGTTCTATGTTTAACTTTTCTAGGAACTGCCAAATTGTTTTCCACAGTGGCTGTACCATTTTTCATTCCCCCAGCAATGGACAAGGGCTCTATTTCTCCACGTCCTAGGGAACACTTGATATTTTCTGGGTTTTGTTTATTATTGTTTTAGCTATCCCAGTGGATGTGAAGTGGCATCTCCTTGTGGTTGAAGGTGGGTTTTTAAAGATGAGAAGCTACTGGTAACACAGATGAGAAAGGAGAGAAAACAGCAAATATAAAGCCATTGTAGTAAGGGAGATAGCCGGGCATATTTTGGGCAAGTATAAAGAACAGGTTTCAGTATGGCTAAGGGGAGAGAAGACAGGAAGGACAGAGGTTAAGAGATAAGATGGAAGAGGCAATTAGGAGTCCTATAACCAAAGGTCATGGTTTGCCATGATAAGGAGTCTGGCCTTCACACTGAGAGCAATGAGGAACCATGGAAAGGTGTCCCCAGGCCAGGTGATCAGATGTTCAAGAAATCTCTCACTGGCTACAATGCAGAGATGACTTAAAGGGGAACCTGGCAGACTAAACACAGGAAAACCAATTGGGAGCTCAATGCATTTATGTGCATGAGAAATGATCGGGGTTTGAGTAGGGCAGGGAATATGGGGTGGCAGGACAGCTTCAGAGGGGAGAGTTTGCAGGGTGACTGTGTTACGAATCCTACGCCCATATCGCAACTCCATCACCAGGCAGATCATTATAGCCATAAATTACAAATTAATCTTAAAAGAAGAAAGGGAGGAGAGCATTGCCTGCGAATTCATCTGCCCTCTGTGTGTGTATTTGATGACTCCAAGTTTCCTCGGCAAAAGTCAATGAAACAATTAAGTCTCTGCCCATTTTTCCTCATTCTGATCTGAAACAGTGTTAAAAAGGCTTGCACTACACTTTCCACACCCGGGCTTGTTAATAATTCATGTGCTTGCCTTCTTCGGTTCTTTTGTCTTTGCTGCTTAACCCTCATGGGATTGTGGAGGTTCTTGTGTGGCTTTTGGAATGTCCCATCTCTACAAACATTCCAACAGCCACTTCTTTAATGCCAATGGTTTGGGGCTGGCGAAATCCACCCCTACCTTTCACAAAACCTAAACAAGGGACAGGCATTGATCTTTGCTGATTCCATCAACTCACTTTGTGACAAAATCCCAGCTTCACCTGGGTAGTTTGGCCCAGGGCCTTAGTGGCCAAGCTAGAGAAGGGGATTCTGTTTCCACTCAGAGTTTGGTCTGTGGGCCAGCATCACCCTAGAACAGGGCTTTTCAATCTCAGCACTGTTTACATTTGGTGCCAGGTAAATCTTTGTTCTGGGGGCTGTCCTGTGCACTGTAGGGTGTTTAGGAGCATTTGGACCTCTAGCCATTAGATGCCAAGAGCAGCACACCCTCAGTTTTAACAACCAAAAATGTCTCCAGACATTGCCACTGTCCCTGGTAGAGGTGGGGATCAGCCCTGGTTGAGAACCACTGCCCTAGACCTTGTAAAAAATGCAAACTCTTCAGGCCCATCCCAGAACTAATGAATCAGAATCTGCATTTTAAGAGCTCCCAGTTAGAATCCACTAGCCACTCCATGGTAGTAAGATTTAGCAGTCTGATTCTGTTAAGACTTAAAAAAAAAAAAACAAAAACCCAAACTCATTGCTGTCCAGTCAATTTCAGCTCACAACAACCATATAGGACAGAGTAGAATGCCCCATAGGGTTTCCAAGGCTGTTTTTAGCCTTTATGGAAGCAGACTGCCACATCTTTTTCCCTGCGGAGTAGCTGGTGGGTTTGATTCACCAGCCTTTTTTTGGTCAGTGCTTAACCACTGGGCCACCAGGGCTCCTTCCATAAAGATTACAGCCTTGGAAACCCTATGGGGCAGTTACACTCTGGAATTGACTCGACAGCCCACAACAACAACAGGTGGCACATTCAAGTGTGAGATGCACTGAACTAGAGTGCTAGTTGTCATGGATTGAATTGTGTCCCCCCAAAATGTGTGTCAACTTGGTTAGGCCAGGGTTACCAGTATTGTATGGTTGTCCTCCATTTTGTGATTGTAATTTTATGCTAAAGACCATTAGGGTGGGACTGTAACACTCTTACCTAAGTCACATCCCTGATCCAGTATAAAGGGAGTTTCCCTGGGCTGTGGCCTGCACCACCTTTTCTCTCTCAAGAGATAAAAAGGAAAGAGAAGGGAGCAGAGAGGAGGGATCTCATGCCACCAAGAAAGCAGTGTCAGGAGTACAGCACATCCTTTGAACTCAGGATCCCTGTGCAGAGAAGCTCCTAGTCCGGGGGAAGATTGGTGAGAAGGCCAAGAGAGAGAGAAAACCTTCCCCTGGAGCTGACACCCTGAATTAGGACTTTTAGCCTATTTTAGTGTGAGGAAATAAACTTCGCTTTTTTAAAGCCATCCACCTGTGCTATGTCTGTTATGACTAAGACACTGGTTCTCAAACTGGGCTGGACACTGGAATCACCTGTTGTCGTTAGGTACCGTCACATTGATTCTAACTCACAGCAACCCCACATGACAACATAGAACTGCCCCATAGGGTTTCCTAGGCTGTAATCTTTATGGAAGCAGATCCCCAGGGCTTTTCTCCTGTGGAGCCACTGGATGGGTTTGAACCTCCAACCTTTCAGTTAGCAGCCTGAGTGCTCAACCACTGTGCCACCAGGGCACCTTTGGAATTACCTAGCAAGTTCTAGAAAAGCACCAGTGTCTGTGCCCCACCCCAGAGGTTCTGATTTAATTGGTATGGGCACAACCTAGACACTGGGACTTTCTAAGTCTCATCAGACAATTTTGATGCAGCAAGGTTTAAAACCGTAATTGTTCGGGTAATCTAGTCCTAATCCCCACATTTGCAAATGAGGCAACTGAGGCACACAAGGGTCCGGTAACTTACTTGTAGCCACCTATCTGGTAATCAGTACAGTCAAGATTCAAACTGTAAACTTCCATAATGGTTAAGCACCCCTTTAACGATCTACTAATCCTTTCCAGTACATCTGACAATTGTGATAATTATTTGTGTATTTTTGTTGTTGTTCAATTTCTCTCTTCCTGATTAGATGGTATGGTCTCTGGGAGCAAGGATCATGTCTGTGTGACTCGCCACATCTGGGTGTCTCCCTAGTGCTTAGAAGAATACCTTGCATACAGCAGATATGCAAAGTCAGAGTCGCAAATGAGCAGACAATGGAATAAAAGAACCAAGCCTACATTAATCCGGTGTCAAAGCTCTCTGCAAAACATACCAGTGAGGAAGGCAGAAGAACCTGCAGGTGTCCTGTCTGTGGCTTAGTGCAGCTACATGTCCTCCCTGCTCATTCAGGAGCTGAACTTTCAGGCTCTGTACCTGCGAGCTGATGCTCAGAGGAAGCCGAGGTCCAAGTAGCAATCACAGCTGCAGCCACTCCGAGCAGAGCCTGGGCACAAGGTGAACAAGGGAACTCCGCCTTCCCCCTCTGACGCTCCCATCTTCCTCTGTGCCAGGCCAGCTAGGTCCTTTCACAGACAAGTCCACCGAGGTTCAGAATAGGAGCAATTTGCCCAAATCTTCCTAGGTCTTAAGTGGAGCTGGAATTCAGAGGGGCCCTGTGGCCCCAGCCCTACCAACAACTAGGCTGAAAAGTAAAAGTAGGGGCTGATTACTCACATCTGGTGAAACCCATGTGAAATCGTTCACTACAGATTAGGAAGTAAACACAAGTAAGTCCATGCTTACCTTACTTACTCGGTAATAGGTCCCTGTCAGGGATTATAAATTTGAAAAGAGGCTTTGATTCTGTAGGAAGGTGCTGTGAGGTTGGGAGACAGATGCCAGTCATACCTAGAAGCAGAGTCTTTGATTATGGTGAAGAAATGTAAAATTGTTCACGACAGATGATCTGGTAAGCAAGATAAGCGCTGTGCTTACCCTGCTCATTGGTTAATCTGCCCCTGCCCAGAAAAGACTTTCTCCAGGTGCCCCAGGCTTGGAGAGGCACTCTGGGCCTCAGGCCCAGGTAGCCTCATTTCTTACTTTTTGCCTCCCCACCTCTCAACCCAATAGAACTCTCCATCCACTCTAGCCACACTGAGCCCTCCCTTTCACTTCCTCAAATTAGTCATGTTCCCTCCTGCCTCTGAGCCTTCTCACATGCTGTTCCATGGCTCCTTCCCTCCATTCTTCAGGTGTCAGCTCACCAGGGAGGTGCCTCTCTGAACAGGCCCATCACACCCTGCCACTGAGTGTGAAAAGGAAACTCAATTCTGGGGCCAAACAGATCTGCGGGTACATGTTACTCTTCTCCCTTTCCTTCTTTTTCCCTTCTAGCACTGCAAGCAGTACTGCTGCACTGGCAGAAGACACTGGGCAGCTATAGATTGTTGCATCCCCACTTTGTCCTGATGCACAACTGTCAAGACCTCACATTTCAAAGGCAGTGATTATTTTGAGTGTTGTGCCAACAATAAGCTCTTGCTCCTTGGCTCACACTGTGAATTCCGTGGGGTTTCATTTTTTTGTTGTTTTTTTTTTTTTTTTGCCTTTCAGTTTTTGGGTTGAGATCTTTTTAAAGCCAGTACTGTACAAAGCAGAAGTATCCAAGTGAATCTCCTGATTTGAGCTCCTTCTTTGCGTTGCCAGCAACGGGCCTTGGAAGGCCTGATTTGACAATATCTGCGTGGAACCCAGTGATAAAGTGAGATTGCAGTCACTGGGGCGTTTCCTTTGTACTCCTATCCAGAGCAGAGTTTAGCAGGTCGAGAAGCAGAGCCAAATGAAAAGGCAGATCTCAGACCTCAGAAAATGTGTGTTCTCCTCTCCGCCTCTCTTCTCTAGTTCAGCCATTAGTATCTCTCCTCTGGACTATTCTCAGCTTCTAGTCTCATGCTTTCCACACCCCCATGCTGCAGTCCCACCACCCATCTGTCAGTGTGTACTGTGGTGGCTTCCATGTTGCTATGATCCTGGAAGCTACACCACCAGCATTTCAAATACCAGTAGGGTCACCCATGGTGGACAGGTTTCAGCACAGCTTCCAGACTAAGACAGACTAGGAAGAAAAGCCTGGCAATCTACTTCTGAAAATTAGCCAGTGCAAACCCTGTGGATCACAACAGAATATTGTCCAATATAGTGCTGGAAGAGTAGCCCCTAGGTTTGAAGGCACTGCACAATGGCCTGCAACAATGGACTCCAGCATAGCAATGATCATGAAGATGGCACAGGACCGGGCCAATGTTTCATTCTGTATACATAAGGTGTCCATGAGTCAGAGGTGACTGGACGACTACTAACAACAACATAGTCTCCAACTATATTTTCCTGTATTTTGTTGAGATCACACACATATTGTAAATCTTGCCATAATAAACTTCTTTGGAGATAAATCTTTTTATGGTTGTAATTTTATCAGTAAAGATTTCTTTTTCTGAAATGCAACTACACAAGATACACAGAAGGCCCATCACTTAAGAATCATAATTCTTATCTCTAGCAATAATATAATAGTTCATAGTACGGTGTTAAAGGGAAGGAAACGATAGATCTTCAGCAAGGAGTAATGAACAATCTTAGAGGGCCTCGGTGGTTAGTGACAAAATTCTAGACTTCCATGCAGGAAACCCAGGTTGGATTCCTATCCAACACACCCCAAGTGCAGCCACCACCCATTCTGTCAGTGGAGGCTGGTCTGTTGCGATGAAGAACAGGCTTCAGTAGAGCTTCCAGACTAAGAGAGACTAGAAAGAAAGGCCTGGCAATCTACTTCCAAAAAATCAGCCAATAAAAACCCTAAAGATCACAAATGGTCCGATCCCACTGTGCATGGGGTTGCCATGGGTCAGGGGGATGACTCAATGGCAGCTAATAACAATGAACAAGTTTATTGATAATGCCATTGCCTATTGGTTTTAGATGAGGACGCTATACCCATTTGAGCTAGAATTATATATTCTAGAGTATTTGCAGAAGAGGCCTGCAGTAACTGTATTTTCCCAGCCCCAAATCGAGTAAAATGATTTGGCAAGGAACTAGTTTATCTACTGGGTTGAGCCAGATGGAACTGCCATTTCTGTAACACAAATATAGTAAAGTATTGGTAGTTTCATATGGTTCAGCCGATACATGTCCAGTGTCGCTAAGTGTTAAAATTTATATTTGGGTAAGTATTTATAATAAATTAGTTTTCCGGAAAGGAACCTCGTGTACTGGTATCATATATATGAGTTCCAATTTGGGATCTACTACTCATGAGAGAGAAAGACAGTAGGAGCCAACAGTTCATCTCTCTTAGCCTCGGTTTCCTAAAAAAAACCACTGTGGGCAGCAGTAAAAGGTAGATGGCAGGACCTATGTCATCAGCCTGCCAAAAGGACTGCATGAGAACATGGAGGCAATACAGTCCTTCAGACGCAGGGTGCCAGGAGGGTGCTCAGTCAATAGCAGCTTTCAAAAGAACTTCTGAGAGCTCCAAGTCCTAGATTTACACCCTTGGGATGATCTACCACAGCCCTTACTGATGCCCTCACCCTATTTAGGAGCACAGTGAACCCCAAAAGGTCTAAACCAACCTCCTCATTCTACAGGTTAAGAAACTTGGGGCCTTAAGGCTTGAGGTGGCGTCTCTAAGGTCAAGCTAACAGTACCTTTGTAGGTTGTCTTAGTTTCCCAGTCTTGCCATAACAAACAATAATACAAGTGAGTGACTTTACAGACAGGAATTTAGTCTCACAGTTTTAGAGGACAGATGTCCAAATTAGGGTATAGGATCTAGGGGAGGGTCCTTCTTTGTCAACAGCCCCGGGCATCTCCTGACATTCTTTGGCTGCTTGCAGATGTATCTTCACATGACATCATCTGTCTTCATTCTGTCTCTCTGTGTCTGTACTTTCCTTTATAAGACACCACTCAGAAGAGATTAGGTTTAGGACTCACCCTATTCAAGTATGGCCTCATTAACATGACAAAAGAAAAACCCTATTTCCAAGCAGGGGGATATTTACAGGTACATGTCTTTTGGGGGGAACACAATTCAATCCGTAACACAGGTAAGCCATACTGTCTCTATGTTGATAAATGGCCCCCAAATAGTATAGGCACTAATGATGATACTAAGATTTGGGTTTGCAGTCATGCAGTCAAATGGACATGAACCTACTGGAAAAGCAAGAGGAGTCACTGCTGTCGGGCCTCACATAGCCACACATCCATGCTAACGAAACATCTATGAGATCCAGATACTGTGTGAAGCAAGATATTTAGCCTTGCTGATTTCTATGTTTGTCTCATTTTTTAAATGAAGCTTTGGCTTGTAGCACAAAAGTCACTAAAGACCCTCAGGACACAAGCAAAGACATTCTGCTGAATTATATTAAAAATAGATATTGAAAGTTCAAATGTTCCTTCCCAACATCACCAGTCCCTTCTAAGTGGGTGAATCCTTCTCCCTTGACTTAATAGATGGGTTTCTGCTGCCTCAGCCTTTTGGGAAAATAGGTACCCCAGAAGCCCCTGTGCAGATTTTATTGTGAATCAGGTGTAAAAATCAGATGGTGCCCTCCTTACTGCCTCCTGAAAACCTGCTGATTTATGGAAGCTGGGGGAGATTGCATTGCAAGGTTGAAATCAGTGGCACGAAGCTCCTTCTCTCTTTCTTGTGTTCCCTGTAACATTTTGCAAAACTCCAAGAATGGTCCTGGTACTAAAAATGGGAAAATAAATAGCTCTGAGAGAGTATTTGAGAAAAAACTAGCCATTTTCTCAGCTGTGAAGGTAATAGAAGAGCTTAGAATAGGAAAGACAGAAAACAAGAGAATTATAAATAATAGTAAAACTTAAGACCTGCCTGTTTTAAGTTACCTGGTCATGGGCAAATAAAAGTAGGCTTACTAGCAGTAAGGCAACGCTGCCACAGGCTTGATAATATTTATTCATTCTCTCTTTTTCAGCAAATGCCACTCTGCTAACAGGCTGTTTTCCCAGCTTCACTGGCCATGTGACAATAAGATAGAAGCAGAAGTGTGGTAGTAAACTTCCAAATATGACTTTTAAGAAGAAAGAGTATGCCCTTCCACAACCATCTTCTTGAAGTCTGGAATGCATACCTAATAGCTAGAGCTAGGGCAACGTTTTTTGGACCATGAGGCAGCATACTAAAAACAACACTGATGCAAAGCAGAAGAAGCTTGCATCCCTGATGATTCAATGAAGCTGCCATACCAAACAACCTTGGAGTACCTATTTTTAGCTATCTTTTACTTGTGAGAATAAAACTTTATAGTGTTTAAACTACTGTAGGAGAGTTTCAGTTACATGAAGCCAAACTTAATTGTAATGATACAAGGACCAACTTCATAGGTTTGCTGTTAAGACTTACAAAGCTAGTATCTGTACAAATGGCCCGGAAGAAATACAAGATTCTCTCACTTTTTTTCACCCTTTCTTACACACACACGCGTGCACACACCCCTACCCTACTTTATAGTGAAAGTGTTCATCAAAAGTTCATTATAAGCACGTAAGAGAAAAATACAGAATCTTCTTACTCTAGTCGAAAGATTATTATAAAACAAAGGAGAGTTAGGGCCTCGTCAAACTATACAGCTATTCTAGCTTATCTGTCTTTTAAATTTTGAGCTTTCAAGTATTAGAACCAGGTGAGATACAGAAGTCCCCCTGTAACTCCTATGCTTGTATGTCTAAAAATCAGGACCAAAACAAAAGTCTTGATTTATTTTTTAAACCGGGAATTTCTTTAAATCCCAGGAAATGGCACACCATCCAGTCGTTCAGACCACCCCCTCTCTAAATACCCCTCTCCAGTCTCTATCACATTCTGATGTTTCACCGTCCTTGTAACACATGTGAATATTGCCCGTTTGGGGATTTGTTTGAAACCCTCACTGGACTGAAGCTCCATAGGAGGAGGGCCCCATATGTCCTGTTCACTGCCAGAGATCTGTACTTGCCACATAGTAGGTGCTCAACAATTATTTCTTAGATGAGTTAATTAGCTGGTCAATTCAATCAAAATATTAAAATCAGCTGTGTTGATTAGACTCAAAAGTCAATATTAAATTCAAAATGAATCAAAACAGAATTACTAACATTAACCCATCAAGTATTCCAGGCTTTAACAGAACTCACATACCCACTACTCCACCCTACACCTCCTTATCCTGGCCAAAGCTTTCCTTGGGAGCTCACGGCCACTACTTTAGCTGAACGAGACAAGAAAGATAACGTATCAACACTGGGGGGGTTAAAGAGTAATGACAGCATTCCTCTGCTTCTACTCACCTCTTCCTTCTGTCTCTATCTACAAACGTGAGGACGGTTAGGAGATTACTGAGCCACTGCAACCACCTACCACTGATGGGCAAAGCGCTTCCCTAATTAAACACACAGTTCCTTGAGATACAAGTAAGCGAAGGGAAGAGTTTTGCAGCCATAATTGAAATGAGCATCTCTGCACCGTTTTTGGCTCTTACCTACCAACACACCAAGCACAGTCAACCACTGCATCTGCTAGGTCCCCACCCACCTGCATTCCCCGGGTATTGAGTCTTTTAAGTGTAGCAAATACAAGTGCAGGGAAAAGGCTCAACTCAAAGCATGACAAGGTAGAATAATCAAAATATGTTAATACTTTTATTTTGAAAGTAACATGTGAGTTAAGTAGCAATCAAGTTAATAATCCAATTCTCCTTTCTTCACTGAATCAAAAGATCACAGACTAATTTTCTGAGGTAACTCACTGCTTATCAATGTTTTTAAACAGTATTTAATGAAGTTAAAAGGGTGGTGCAGTTTACTGATTGAAAGATCACCATTTCAGGAGCCAGGGAGATTTGGATTCAAATCCCAACTTAACCTCTTGCAAGCCACTTAGCTTTAAGAAAGTTACCCAAACTCCCTGATCTTCCCTTTTCTCCAGGGCTTAGAACTTGTTTCTTCCAGTTTGCATCGCTGCTGAGAATTTACATTTCTAAGAAGGTACCAGGTGATGCTAATGCTGCTGGTTACATAATGTCCAAGCATGGACCAGTAACGTGAAACTTGCTTCCAAAAACGAAGTGTATAAGGGACCAAAGAAAGAGGCAGGCAACTCCAGGATGGTGGTAAAGGCGTTTATTAGGGAGACTTATAGACCAGGCCAAATCCAAGTCCTGGGCGGCTGCAGACAGCAGATCTCCATGCCCTGCGGTGGGAAGGGCAGCAATTTTATAGTGGTGGTGGACAATAGTGGCTACAAACCAGGGGCTTACATAAGAATGACTTAGTAAACTGTAGTGCACTAGTGGACCACATGAAGGCACTCATGTTTGGCCTCGCAAAACCTGTTTCCCCTTGGGTCCACCCCTCAAGGCTGGCTCTTACAATCTGGCATGCTCCTCTTCTTGTGCCATAGTACAAGAGACCCCATTCCCTTCCCACCAGGAACAGATATAGAAGTGGGTTTGGCCAGGCGCCTTGCAGTGCATCCATATGTGCAACAGACAGAGAAACTTACTGTGTGCCCAGAATAGAGGGAAGGCCTCTCTGATAAGAAGGAACTGGAAGAGAGAAGGTGACCCAATTCTCAGCCTCCTTATCAGAGAATGTTCTGGGCCCAAGGCCTTTACTTAGACAGCCTGGATGGGAAGTGTAGTGGCAGACCATTCCCTGCAACACGTAAGAATCACCTGGAGATCTTCTTAAAATGTAGATTCTAATTCAGTCTGATCCCCAAGTGATTCTTACGTGTAATAAATTTTGAGAACAGCTGCTCTACTAGTGGTTCTCAGAATTGGTCCCTACTCCCCAACCAGCAGCATTTGTATCGCCTTTTCTCTTTTGTACCTTGTTAGAAATGCAAAGTCTCAGCATGAGAGTGAACCTGAACAAACCTGGGTAGAAACCCTGGTTTTCTCACCTAGTAAAGCAGGAATGGGCAACAATCTCAACTTTACCTGCTGATAAAAGTACTAAAATAAGATGTTATCAGGCATAAAACACTTTGCCCAATGTGTGGCCCTAAGAAGGTTCACAAAAGATGTTATCCCCCTTCTTTTTTATCTTTCTTTATTGTTTAAGTCCTGAACCAAGACTTTACCTACCATTACAATCATTTAATCTAACAATTTTTCAGATGCTTAGGTTCATTTGCAAATGATCCATTCTCTTAACATGGATTTTGACTTGAGTTGCTCTCTCATAAAATAAAATACCAGGACTTAACACAGCCTTTAAGATCGTGAATAGTCTTGATCCTGCCTACCTTTTCACTGTCATAGCAAATTCCAGGGCTTCGAACTGTTTCCAACCAGTTCAGTTAAGACCAACAAAGCAAAACCTGAAGACACCCCAATTTTTACAATTTGGGTGCTCCAGACTGGTAATTGGAAAGGGAAAAACTACAGGTCAAAGCCCTGGAATGGGAGACTCAGAAGAAGCACAGTGAACCCTTTCAGGAGGCTGATGCCGAAGACTGGATTATTGGCAGGTGGCGTACTGGTTAAGTGCTAAAACTGCTAACCAAAATGTCGGCAGTTCAAATCTACCAGGTGCTGTTTGGAAGCTCTATGGGGCAGTTCTCCTCTGTCCTATAGGATTACTATGAGTCAGAATTGACTCGACAGCAACGGGTTTATTTGGCTTGACAGGAAGTGACACACATTCAAAGTGGCAGTGTTTCCAGCTCTGCTCAAAATCCAACCAGCAAGAGATATGATTGCTATGCACTGCATACGTTGCCCTTGTTTTCTAAGAGGGAGATTAGGTTTCTAGTAGGACTGCATCTGTATTTTTCCCATTCCGGATACCGCTCTGGTTCTCCCAAATTTAAAAAATTTGGATCTGTTCTGGTTTCGCTTCCTCGGCCATGACTGAGCCAGGCAGAACCCATTCAAAACTCTGGCAAATCCCCATCATTCCCTTTCGTGCAACACTCCAAACTCCAACACCTCGGTTATCTTTCTTCTCATTTTCCAGTCTCAGATCAAAGGTCACCAGCTCACAAAGGAATACTCCATGACCACTCTTTAATAGTCTCCCATTAGTCCCTCCCATTACCCTGTTTACACCCAGCAGGAAACTCAGGTACAATCCCAAACTATCCTTTCGACACATATCTGCTTGTTTAATATCTGTCTTCCCATCAGGATCTAAGAACCTCCGGGTTCTCTGCTGCCAGTTCTAAATAGGCTCCCAACAAGTATCTGATGCATAAGGAAACAAGCAAACTTGTTGGTAGAATGATTGTTTTGATTTGGTTTCCCCAAGACCTATAAGACAGGGATTTGAGTGCAAGTGCTTTATTTGGGACATAATTTCAGGAGAAACCAGCAGAGAAGTGGGAATGAGACAGAGAAGGGAAGGAAATGGGGGGAAAGGTGCGTTTTCAGGCTAGTTGCCACTGTGGGAAACTGAGGCTCTTGCTGGAGAACACTAGGAGTGGGGAGTCCACACTCCCACCATCTAACCCAGGACAGGTTATCTATCCACCAGTTCACATGTGCTATTGACTGAAGGCTTCTTCTGAGGGGGTGGTTGTTCCATTCCCAATCATTTCCAACCCGCTCCAAAATGTGGGCAGAGTGGGCTCCAGAGGATGAGAAGGCACAGAAAGAATCACAGTTGCTGGCCGTTGGAAGACAGACAAGGTGCTCATTTCCAAGGGCTCCTGTGACAGTGACCATGACAGTCGAAACCAAACTCAGGGCACACAGTCCACCACTGAAATCAGGGCCATTCCCCAAATCCACGAACACATATGCATATATACATACACACACACATATACGCACTGCATGCATATACACATCTACAAACACATATATTCTACATGTATACACTACATACATATACACATATGAACACATATAAACACATATATACTATATGTATATACTCATATATATGCACACATACACTTCATGTATGCATTACATACATATACATATCTACAAACACATATACACTACACTATATACATGTACACATATATACTACATACATATATATGCATATACACACATATATACATATATACAGTACATACATATGTTGTTGTTAGGTGCCGTCAAGTTGGTTCCAGCTCAGCGACCCTATGTACAGCAGTAAGAAACACTGCCTTGTCCTGTGTCATCCTCACAATTGTTCCTATATTTGAGCCCGCTGTTGTAAAAAAAAAAAATTTTTTTTTTTTGTAGCCACTGTGTTAATCCATTTTGTTGAGGGTCTTCCAGATTTTTGCAGACTCTCTATGAAGTATGATTACACATATGCAAACACATATATATTACATACATAGACACATATATACTACATGTATATACTACATGTATACATATACATATACAAACACATACACTACATGTATAGACTACATACATGTACATATATGCATACACATACATGTGTATACTACATACAAGTATACATATACAAATATACAAACACATATACACTATATATATATAACTACACATAGCTGAGCAAGTCAAAAAGTATTGCTACTAGGGTTCCAATTCACATGTGCATGGGTTTATTCCAAACAAAACATGTCTAAACATGTCTCTACGATCAGTGGAGGGCTGCACACAAGTTCTCTCAGTAATACACTTGTCTTAGTCTCATTAGGGTGCCTTCAAAAAAAAAGGATACTTTTTGTGCCAAGGAAAAAAACAACTTTGAGGTCAGGGCTAATATCAAATTTTTAACAGATCTCAACTGGACAGCTTCCCAAATCATTGAAGCTTTGCAACAAGTTTATGGGAATGCTGCCCCATATAAAACAACAGCTTTTAGACAAATCAAGCATTTTAAGGAAGGTCGGGAAGACCTCAAAGATGAACCAAGGGAGGGAAGACTGGTAACTGTTTTTTGGGATTCCCAAGGGGTAACCTTGATAGATTTTCTCAAAGGACACAGTATGGTCATGGGGGCTTATTATGAAGAAGTTTTAAGAAAACTGAAACTGTACTGGTGAGAAAAAGGCCAGGAAAGTTGCACTGAGGAACTTTTCTCCATCATGACTGTACCTACTCATCCTTCGAGGGTAGCAAGAGCTGTCCTATGAAAATTTCATTGGGAAACCTTACCCTGTTGACCCTGCATCCCTGATTTTGTCCCTGAAGACTTCTTTTTGTTCCCAAAACTCAAAGAACATTTAAAAGGAATATGATTTGAGTCCCTCGAGCATGCCAAAACTGTCGTTTTGACATGGTGCAAATCAAAGCGCATAGAATTCTTCGGGGAAGGGTTAGAGAGACAGAAACACTGCCTTCAGAAGTGTATAGGCCTAGATGGAGGATATGTTCAGAAATAATAGCTTCACATTTTGATATTTTGTTTAATAAAGATTTCTATTATTTTGTAGCAATACTTTTTGACTTACTCTCATATACACATAAACAAACATACATGTACTACATACATGTACATATATGTGTATACTACATACATGTACACATATAAGCATTATATACTACAAGCATACACACATATACAAACACATATACACTACATACATATGCACATATGAACACATACACATTACATACATAAGATACACATAGGGAGCATACACACAGCACACATACAGAAGCTAACTTTTCTCCAATAAAATCTTGAGCAACACATGGCCAAAGGAAAGAAAATCATGCCAGTCACCATTCAAGAACAAGAGTTATAGCAACGGGTGACTGAATGCTATTCGTATATGTGCATATATTGGTGCTCCCAGCAGGGGTCTGGAGAATTTCTCTCACTAGGAACTTGACATGATTTTGAAAAAACCAATAGCATATTAATAAGATTTATGCTGCAAATAATTCTGTACAAAGTGCTATTAAAAGTCAGTGATGAATGAAAACAGCCTTCAAAATTTCATGTCAAAGTTCAAATTCTAGATTGAGTTTCTTCTCTCAGCTTTCATTTGAATAATTGTGTTTCCTGGATTAAACGTTATTTTTTTAATTTGATTTCATCCTGTATCCATATGTTTATTTTACTTGGACAAGGGGGAAAAAAAAGGTATCTTAATTTCTCATAATAAGAGTTTTTGTGAAAGCCGGAGCTTCAGTGGCATGGCTGTAATCAAAACTGAATTCTATATAAGAGATAAATTATATTGCCTTCCAAATTAATTTGCAAACGGTTACAATACTAATAAAATGCAGGCAAGACTGTGATTTCCCTTTTGCAAAAGTCCATCTTCTCAATAATGTGAAGGAGCAAACTAGCTGAAGAGTACCACGTCAGCTACACGGTACATGCCAGAAAGACTGGCATCAACTCTGGATGCGTAGTGCAAGCTGCGGAGCCTGGAGCACAACAAATGTGCCTCTGATTCTTGTCTCCAGTTTCCTTAAGTTCTACAGCTGATCCTGGAAGATGCCAACATCGAGGCTCAGAAACTAGAATGAAGAAAGCCCTACCTAGGGTGCTCCAGATACTGCAAGCCCCTAACCCCCTTCTTTCTACCATTCTTCTGTCAGTTTGTCATATTATGATGGCTTGCATATTGCTGTGATGCTGGAAGCTGTGCCACTGGTATTTCAAATACCAGCAGAGTCACCCACAGCAGACAGGTTTCAGCAGAGCTTCCAGACTAAGAGAGACTAGGGAGAAGGACCTGGCGACCTACTTTTTAAAATATTGGCCAGCGAAAACCTTATGAGTAGCAGTGGAACACTGTCTCATACAGTCCCGGAAGATGAGCCCCTCAGGTTGAAAGGCAGTCAAAATATGACTGGGGAAGAGCTACCTCTTCAACAAAGAGTTGACTTTAATGACACGGATGGAGTAATGCTTTCAGAGCACTCATTTGCTGATGTGGCACGACTCAAAATGAAAAGAAAAAGCCACAAACTTCCATTAATAATCAGAACGTGGAATGTACAAAGCATGAATCTAGGCAAGTTGAAAGTCATCAAAAATGAAATGGAACGCATAAAGATCGATATCCCAGGTACCAGTGAACTCAAATTGACTGGAACTGGCCATTCTTAATCAGAAAATCATATGGTCTACTATGCCGGGAGTAACAAATTGAAGAGAAATGTTGTCCCATTCATCATAAAAAAGGACACTTCAAGATCTATCCTGAAGTACGACACAGTCAGTGATAGGATAATAGCCATATGCCTACAAGGAAGACTAGTTAATACAACTATTCCTGAAATTTATGCAGCAGCCATTAAGGCCAAAGATGAAAAAATTGAGGATTTTTACCAACTTCTGCAATCTGAAACTGATCAAACATGCAATCAAGGTGCATTGATAATCACTGGTGATTGGAATATGAAAGTTGGAAACAACAAAGATGGATCAGTAGTTGCAAAATATGGCCATGGTGACAGAAACGACACCAGAGATCACATGATAAATTTTGCAAGACCAACCACTTATTCATCGCAAACACCTTTTTTCAACAACATGAACGGCAACTATGTATACACATGACCTCACCAGATGGAATGCACAGAAATCAAACTAACTACATTATGGAAAGAGATGATAAAGGACCTCAATATCATCAGTCAAAACAAGGCCAGGGGCCAACTTCAGAACAGACCATCAATTGCTCATATGCAAGTTCAAGTTGAAGATGCACAGGTCCACATGAACCAAAGTACGACCATGAGTATACCCCACCTGAATTTAGAGACCAACTCAAGAAAAGACTTGATGCACTGAACACTAATGGCCAAAGACAAGATGAGTTATGGGATGGCATTAAGGACATCATATATGAAGAAACCAAAAGGTCATTAAAAAGACAGGAAAAAAAGAAAAGACCAAAACGGATGTCAGAAGAGACTCTGAAACTTGCTCTTGAATGTGGAGTAGCTAAAGTAAATGGCAGAAATGATGAAGCAAAAGAGCTGAAAAGATTTCAAAGGGCCGCTTGAGAAGACAAAGTATTACAATGAAACGTGCAAAGACCTGGAGTTAGAAAACCAAAAGGGAGGAAAAAGCTCAGCATTTCTCAAGCTGAAAGAACTGAAGAAAAATTCAAGCCTTGATTTGCAATAGTGAAGGATTCCATTGGCAAAATATTGAATGACACAGGAAGAATCAAAAGAAGATGGAAGGAATACACAGTCACTGTACCAAAACGAATTGATTGATGTTCAACCATTTCAGGATGTAGTATATGATCAAGAATTGATGGTTTTGAAGGAAGAAGTCCAAGCTGCACTGAAGACATTGGTGAAAAACAAGGCTGCAGGAATTGAAAGAATACCAACTAAAATGTTTCAACAAACAGATGAAATGTTGGAGCACTTAACTTGTCTATGCCAAGAAATTTGGAAGACAGCTACCTGGCCAACCAACTGGAAGAGATCCATACTTATGCCCATTACAAATAAAGGTGATCCAACACCTTTTGGATATTATCAAACAATATCATTAACACCATTCGCAAGTAAAATTTTGCTGAAAAAAGATCATTCAAAAACAGTTGCAGCAGTACTTCGATAGAGAACTGTCAGAAATTCAAGCCAGATTAGGAACAGGATATGGAACAAGGGACATCATTGCTGATGTCAGATGGTTTTGGGCTGAAAGCAGAGAATACCAGAAAGATGTTTACCTGTGTTTTATTGACTATGCAAATGCATTCGACTGAGTGGACCATAACAAATTATGGACATTTCAAAGAATGGGAATCCCAGAACACTTAACTGTGCTCATGCAGAACTTGTACAGAGACCAAGAGGCAGTCGTTTGAATAGAACAAGGGGATACTGCATGGTTTAAAATCAGAATGATGTGTGTCAAGATTGTATTCTTTCACAATAGTTATTCAATCTGTATGCTGAGCAAATAATTCGAGAAGCTGGATTACATGAAGAACGTGGCATCAGGATTGGAGAAAGACTCATTAACAACCTACGATATGCTGATGACACACCCTTCCTTGCTGAAAGTGAACAGAACTTGAAACACTTACTGATAAAGACCAAAGACTACAGCCTTCAGTATAAATTACACCTCAACATAAAGAAAACAGAATCCTCACATCTGGACCAATAAGCAACATCATGATAAACAGAGAAAACTCTGAAGTTGTTAAGAGTTTCTTTTTATGATATTGGTGAAGAGTGAGCTCCTTGGATCAAGCAGACACGTGAGACTATGTGGGCAGCTCCTGTCTGGAGAAATGATGAGAGGGAGAAGAAGCTGGCCAAATGGACATGAAAATAGAGTAGAGGGAAGGAGTGTGCTGTCTCATTAGAGGGACAGCAACCAGGAGTATATAGCAAGGTGTATATAAGTTTTTGTATGAGAGACTGACTTGGTTTGTAAACTTTCACTTAGAGCACAATAAAAATTAAAAGAAAAAAAAATCCATTTTACTTGGATCCACAAGCAACGCCCATGGATGCAGCAGTCAAGACATCAAATGATGCATTGCCTTGGGCAAATCTGCTGCAAAAGACCTCTTTAAAGTATTAAAAAGCAAAGATGTCACTTTGAGGACTAAGGTGCACCTGATCCAAGCCATGGTATTTTCAATTGCCTCATAGCATGTGAAAGCTGGAAAATGAATAAGAAAAACAGAAGAATTGATGCCTTTGAATTATGGTGTTGGTGAAGGATACTGAATCTATCATGGCCTGTCAGGAGAACAAACAAATCTGTCTTGGAAGAAGTACTGCCAGAATGTTCCTTAGAAGCGAGGATGGTGAGACTTCATCTCATGTCCTTTGGCATGCTACCAGCTCCTGGTGAAGGATATCATGCCTAGTAGAGGGTCACTGTAAAATATGGCAACCCTCAACAAGATGGAATGACATAGTGGCTACAACAATGGGCTCAAGCATAGCAACGATTGTGAGGATGGTACCCAAAAAAAAAAAAAAAAAAACCCACTGCCGTTGAGTCGATTCCGGGCAATGTTTCATTCTGTTGTAAATAGGGTTGCTATAAGTCAGAACTGACTTGATAGCACCTAACAATGCCCTTCTTTAAAAAGGAGCCCTGGTGGCACAATGGTTAAGCACTTGACTGCTAACCTAAAGGCTGGTGGTCGGTAGCCACCCAGTGACAGCAAGGAAGAAAAGCCTGGTGATATGCTCTTGTAAAGATTATAGCCTAGAAAACCCTATGGGACAATTCTGTCATATGGTGTCGCTTTAAGTTCAAATTGACTGGACAGTAGCATCCCCTTCTTTAGGAAGGCTTTTGCGGCTGACCCTACCTGAAATAAGTTGCTTAATCTTTTCTGAACACCTATAGCACAGGTGTCCCTTTGAAATCTACTTCAGTTGATGGCTGGGTCTCTTACCAGACTTATAGCATCTTGACAGCAAAGACTTGGTGTTTGTATTGGTTTCCTCTTGCTCCTTAGTGGCTTAAAGCAATACAAATTTGTTCTCTTACAGTTCTGGAGGCCAGAGAATAACCCATTTCCTTGACTTTACCAACTTCTAGAGGCCACCCACATTCCACGGCTTGTGGCCCCACATCATCGCATCACCCAATCTCTGTTCCATCATCCCATCTCCTTCTCCTTCTTTGACCTTCTCACCTTCCTCTTATAGGGACTCTTGTGACTATACTAGGGCCACTTCGTAATCATCCCATTCCAAGATCATTAACTTAATCTGATCTGCAAAGTCTCTTTTGCTGTATCAGATAGCATTCATAGGTTCTAGGCATTAGAATATGGACAGTTTCAGGGATCATCATTCTGCCCGCCACAGTGGTAATCATCACTGGATCTTGGGCACCCAGGCCAGAAAAGCTACAGCCTGGGAACATCAAATTAGAGAGAAATGGCAATGCAGGGAGAGGATTCTGAGCATAAGCTTTGAGTGTAGAGTCAGACCAGCTTGGTTGTGAATCTTAGCTCTGCTGTTTTAGCCTGACCAGCATCCTGAACCTCTCCAAACCTGTTTCCTCATATGTACAACAGCACAGGTAACAGTACCCACCATTGAGAAGTTGATAATTAGACAGATAATGCCTGTTGAGAGTTTACCCAGTGCCCATTACACTCAGAGCTCAATAAGCTCTCATTGAGACATGGACCTAGAGCAGAGGCCAGCAGACATTTTCTGTAAAAGTGCACAGAGGAAATATTTTTGGCTTTTCAGGCCACGATCTCTGTCACAACTACTCAACTCTTCCACTGCAGTGTGAAAGCAGCCACAGGCAATACAAAAACAAATGATGCCATCAAGCTGACTCTAACTCATGGTGACCCCACCTGTGTCAGAGTAGAACTGCACTTCATAGGGTTTTCAGTGGCTGATTTCTTTTTAAAAACATTTTATTATAGAAAAATTTCAAACACATACAAAATTAGAGAAACGATATAATGAATGTCCAGCTTCAATAATTATCAACTCACGGCCATTCTTGTTTCATATATATTCTCACCTACACCCTCCAAGTATTACTTAAGCAAATCCCAGACATCATATCATTTCATCCATAAATATTTCTGTATGCATTTTTAAATAATAATGACATTTTAATAAATGTATCCACAATATCTTTATCACACCTGAAAGTTATACATTACTTATTAATATAATCAAATAGCCAGATTGTGTTCACATCTCATGGATTGTCTCATAATTTTTAAAAAACAGTTTGTTTGAATCAAGATTCAAATAAGATGATACATTGTGACTGGCTGATATATTTTAAGTCTCTTTCAATTCAGATGTTCCTTCTTCCTTTTAATTAATTAATTTTTTATTAACCAGAATAATTCTATAAAGGTTAACTTCCCCCCTCAACTATATGGCTACCCTGAAACACAATTTACACAGTTAAAGCAGGATAAATGTTTACTTTTCTTCTCTTTCATGCACTCATTATCAAAATAATGAGTATGTTTCTTAGCACCCATCACAGGTGACCAATGAGCTTTTAAAAAATATTATTATGAACTCATACATTTAAATTTATAGGTTTTCATCCATTGTCTTATTCTTATTGATGCTCAGATTGCTCCGTATTTGTCCAGTGGGAGCCTCTTGAAGTTGGCTCCTGAGTCCCTTTGACATGACCCTAGCAATCTCTGGCAGCTTCCTTCTTTCTGTGATGAGAAGAATGTACATGTTTATCTTGCACATTTTCTGTCCCAGGTCAGTTATTTCTCCAAAGAGCCCTGGTTCCTTTTATTGGGAAATGATAGTTAGTGACCATAATCTGAGGGTTAAGGGTACTCATTGCAACTGGATTGTTCATTGTTCCTAGGCCTTTTCAGTAGACAGAGCTAGGAAATACATATGTATGTATGCACATAGATACGTGTCTTTTAAAGGTAAAATACATGATGCAATTATAGTGAGATTTCCATTCAAATTCAGGACTACGGGGTTATATACTTCAACTACCTAACACATGAAAGTCCCTGGGTGGTGCAAATGGTTAACGTGCCACGTTGCTAGCTGAAAGATTGAAGGTTCAAGTCCATTCAGAGGCACCTCAGGAGAAAGGCCTGGTGATCTACTTCCAAAAGGTCAGGCATTGAAAATCCTGTGGAGCACAGTTCCACTCTGACACACACTCACCACGAGTCTGAGTCAACTTGACGGCAACTGGGTTACGGGTTATTTAACAGATGAAGCTTTCTCTCATGAGAAAAATAACAGTTCCCAATGACAGTAACAAAATTACGCATTTGCTTTATCCCATAATACAGTCTCAAAATAAAATACCAACACCATCCTCACCAATATGATTTCTGAAAATAGTTTAATACTTTTTTTTGCAAATTTTTTTGTCCTTAGTTCTATCTTTTTAGGGATATAGTTGGATTACCATATTTTAAAAATCATTTGAAATAGTTCTTCTCCGCGTGGTTATTCACCGTTCCATAAGAAGGTGCAGTTTGCTTTATTTTGCTTTTGATTTGTAAATGTAGTCCCCTTCTTCCTTACATAAAAAGTAGCAAAATAGACTGGGACTGGAGGAACCCTGGAGGCCATGGACCCAGACCTTCTGTTACCCCAGGGCAGGAACCATTCCCAAAGCCAACTCTCCAGGCAGGGATTGGACTGGAATAGGGGATGGAAAATGAGACTGGTGAAGAACAAGCCCCCTGAATCAAGTCAACACATGAGACCATGTTGGCATCTCCTGTCTGGAGGGGAGATGAGAGGGCAGAGGTGTACAGAAGCTACCCGAATGCACACGAGGAGAGAGAGGGGAGGGAAGTACCGTGCTATCTCATCAGAGGGAGAGCAATTAGGAGCGCATAGCAAGGTGCACATACATTTCTGTATGAGAGACTGACCTCATCTGCAAATCTCCACCCAAAGCACAATAAAAATTAATCAAAAAAAAAAAAAGCAAAATATACACTCTTCTGCCCTTAGTCTTTTTCAGGTAATATCTTGAGAATCACTCCATGTTAGTTCCTGGAAACCTTCCTCATTAACAGTTGTATAGTACTTCATTTCATGGATGTACCCTAGTTTACTCAACCTATCGCCTATTGATATACACTGAGGTTGTTTCTGGTCTTTTGCTTTTATAAATAATGCTGCCTTGAGTAACTCATGCATATGTTATTTCTTATTTGAGGAAGTATATCTTCACAATAAATTACTACAAGTGGGATTGATGGGTTTTATTCTTGTTACCTTGATCAACCTGGGACTAACAAGTGATCCGTTTTCTTATTGTTTGCATATGCCTGCTATTCCTTTGTTTTTTGCCATTTTGAATCACTATACCTTAGGTATGCCTCTTGTTACAGCACAGAGTTGAGTTTTACTTTGTGTAAAACTCAATAAAGTAAATAATTATGAAATTTCATTAACTATCATCTAAGAGTTGGACCAGTAGTGTTTGAGAGTACCAGTTTCCCCACATATTTGCCAACAGAGTGTGTTCTCTAGCTTTGAATTTTTGTTGATCTAATATTCAATGGCTGATTTTTTAGAAAGAGGTGACCAGGCCTTTCTTCTGAGGTGCCTCTGTAGGGCCTTGAACCTCTAAACTTTTGGTTGATGGCTGAGTGCATTAACCTTCCGCACTACTCAGGACTCCAAAAGCCTATCAGATCAAGTGATTTACCCAAAGTGACAATGAGTCCAGAAGAGTAGCAACTCTACATGGTTTTGTGCACTGCACTCGCTTGGCCCAGACAAAACTAGGCTTAAGAGCACAGCTTAGCTGCAGCCCTGGGGGGGTCAAAACTCTCAGAACATTTGCCTTCCTACTGCCAGTTGAGGCTGGGAAGGGGTGAGTACAAGGTTAACTGAAGTTGATTTGAGGATTAGGAAATTTCTCAACTCCTTAGGAGTAAAAGAGGGAAGAAGCCAAATGTGTTGTACCTTGCAACATCCCATCCAATCTCCCAGCTGTAAACTACCCCGCCCCACACACCAAACCATTCCGCCCTTGACATCCGCTGCAGCTCACCAAAGCACGCAGCGATAAAACACCAGCTAAGCGCTTACGCCACTTTACAATCAAGCATCTCCAAATCTGTTTATCTGATCAGCCCCAAATTCTGTCAGAGCGTTGACACGTGCATTTCTAAATAATTTCAGGATGTCAACCTGAATAGACCCGCAGAATTGGAAAGTTAATTATCTTTGACAACTTTGCCAGCTAATTTTCTGTTCATATGTACCAAACCAGGGGCCTTGTTCATCCTCCCTTGTCACAAAGAATTTATCAATCAAATCAAGGCCTAAAATTGTCTGCCAAGGCATTCTGGCTTCGCAAAGGGGTGTTTATCTGTTTCAAATCTCACCAACTGGCCAATGACAGCAGAGTTGACATGAAACAGAAGAGGCATTGTTTCCTTTCTGGGTGAGGCCTCTGCAGCACAGGCCCCACTGGCCGATCCCCACAGGCCCCCAGCTAAGCACCCCTGCCCACTCTTCCTCCTCTTGTCTTTATCTGGCCACACTTGTCAGGCCCAAATTTCCAAAGCAACGCAGGCTTCACCACTGGATTTCAGCTGACAGGCCCCACTGCACGCTGGGGCCTGCCTGTCCAGGCCTATCTGCTGACCCTCGCTGAGGGCGGCGCACCCTGAGACCCAATAGGCAGGCGCTGACAGACGGCTTGATGGTGGAGGCTGGGGCTCCTGTTGTCGCTGCTTTCTTCTGACAGGCAGTCATGTTTAACTTTAATGGCCATTTCCGCTGCTGTGTTCCCTGGAACAGGGCTGCAGCCTTACAAGATTGCCGAGGCTGTCACTGAGCCAGCACGGGGCATGTGGGCAGGCTGGAGAAAGCCCCGCCTGTAAGTTATTGGCTCCTCATGTGAAATCTTGGCTGCCCAGGAACAGTGGCAGTAAGGATGCCCCGTTCCTGCCCACTCCAGTGAGTTCCAGAGGTACTGACCAGGAGAAAATCTCAGAAGGACATGCAGAAGGCTTATCTCATCATTCATTCATCCACGCAACACACGTTCACTTTCTGTGTTCTCTGAGCTGATCACCATGCATGCGGGGCCCTGCCTTTCAGGAACTTCCAGTTTAATGGATGATATTCATTCATTTTTTGTTTAACAAATATATATCCAGTATATACCTATGTGTAAGGCACTGTTCTGATCACTAAGGATACAGTAGTGGGGAAAAAAGAGAAAAAAGACCTGTTATCGGAAAGCTTACATTCTTTCTTTTTTTTTAAGCAAACTATGCCCTGCAGGCAAAATCCAGCCCACCACCTGTTTTTTGTCAATAAAGTTTTACTGACACACAGCCATGCCTATCTGTTTGCATATCTTCTATGGCTCCTTTTGTGCTACAACAGCATAGTTGAGTAATTGTGACAGAGATCGTCTGGCCAACAAAGCCCAAAGTATTTACTATCTGGCTCTTCACAAAAAAAGTTTGCTGACTTGTGTGGTAGTGGGACAAATATAGGTAATTTCAACACAACAAGTAGAAACAGAAAAACGTAAAGTCCAGATGAGGCCTATGTGATGGTCAGCTCTGTGAGGTCTACTTTGTTCACTGTTGTCACTACAATGCCTAGAACAGTGCTTGGCACAGAAGAGATGTTTCCTAAAAAGTTCTCAGTCGCTGGATAAGTAGAAGAATGGATGCCCACACAGGTGGGGAGGTTGTGGAAGGTTTAATGAAGGAGGTGATACATAAGCTAGATTCTGAAGAATAAAAAAGTATACACCAGAAGGGGAAGAAGTGAAAAGGTTTCCTAGGAGAAAAAAATTCACTGCAATACCTGCAATACAGAGGCATGAAGCAGGACAGCACACTGAGTGAAGAGAGGGTAGGTGGGCAACAGGAAACTGGGTAAGGTCAAAGGGAAGCATCAGGAGATCAGTGGGAAGAGATACCATATGAAGATTTTGTGCCTATAATCTCATGGAAGCAGGCAGTATGCCCTCAGGCCAGGCAAGTGAGGCTACTGACCCAGGGGTCCCACATTTTGGAGTGTCTTCCTTGGAAAGGACCTCAGCCTCCACTTCTTCCCTTTGGAGCACTCTTTGACCCTTTACCCCAAGTGTGGACACTAACAGATGCTTCAAGGAGCTCCAGAACTCATGCCTAAGGCAGAGAGGTGCAATAAGACAAGCAAAATATAGATCATGGTCTTGGCCACAACATTGCTTTCCAGTTGAAATAAAAATTTCAATTGTGGATAAAAATTACACAAGAGGCTGTGTCCAGCAGATCTTGAAATTATGGAAGATGCTCAGTTTCCACCATCAAAGGCTTTATGTGGCAGAAATGACAATAGATATTGTGGGACATTAATTACACAATCTGCTATCAATTTCATCTTGATTCTTTGGTACAGGGATCTTTGCATATAAAAATTAATTTCTGCAGTTAATATGGGCAGAAGCTCTTATTATAGGGGCTGTCAAATGGTGTGAACCTGGAGTGAGGCAAGGTCCTTGGGAGGCACGAATGGTTTATGTTTGACTACTAACCGAAAGGTTGGTGGTTCAAACCACCCAGTGGCACCATGAGAGAAAAGCCTGGCAATCTGCTTCCATAAAGATTACTGCCAAGAAAATTCTATGGAATGGATTCTACTCTGTAACACGTGGAGTTGCCATGAGTCAGAATCGACTCCAGGGCAATGGATTTGGTTTTGGTTTTATGGAACAAGGCACGTAGAACCATCCTCACATCCCCTCTCTATAGACGACCCCACATGAATTCCTCAAAATGTGGGTCCACATGTGCAGTCTTAATGTGATCCTGGAAAATAGGCGTGAGTCTTCAGAAAACAAGGAAATAAGATTTCTGGATTTCAGATCACTTTTTTCCTATACTTTTCGGCACCTCAAGGCCTCTTAAAATTTGTCTTAATGTACTAAAGCAACCACACATAGTAAACAATCACTGGACTCCTTTTTTAATTAACTAAGGATATATAATTCTAAATGAACACTTCTGATCAATTCAATCCTATTAAATATACGTTGTTGAGGACTTACTGTGGATGAGGGACTGACCCAGGTGCTGCGTATATAGTAGTGAAAAAGAGAAACAGTCCTTTCCCTCATGAAACTTAGTTTCACAGAAAAGATGAATATTCATTCAGTAATTCCAAGTGTGATCCAACCCAAAAGGGCATATAAAGAGGCATCGAGACACTAGCACACAAAGCATGCAGCAAAGGCATTGACTTCAAGGTCTTCAGTAAAGCAAAGAACCGGATGTTCTCATTAACTCTGGAGCCATCTCTCAAGTCGACTCATGATTTCCAGAGGGCTTTGTCAATGCTGGAAGTGGTTCACTGGTCCACACTTCTTTCCTGGCTCCCAGACACCCCAGTGTATCCAGACAGGTAGGCCTGTGTCTGTGTCTGCGAGGTCCAGGTCCATGAAACCCCTGAAACCCCCATCACATCCTCTCTGCAAGTGAGTGGACAGTCCACCGCAGCCCAGCATCAACACCCTTTGCCCAGAGATCCTGAGCCAGCCAGTTCGCACCTGGCTTTATTTCAGTCACTGATTTGAGTTGCAAGGATTGGCTACAGAGATGGGGACACTCCGAGACCATTTGCCTTGAACTTCCAGAGTTGGTTCAGAACTGATCCTCCCCAGAATCAAACCAAGTCGGGCCAAAGCTGAAGCAAGGAGAAGACACAGACACTGTTCCCTGATGCTTCGGCTGCCTCGACATGTCATTCACTGATGATTGGGTCTAAAAGCATGGACAATGCCAAATGTTACGTGTACACATGGTTTAAAGAAGGAAAGGGATAAAAGCAGGGCTGCTGTGGGAGCTGAAAACCCAAGTTCTACAGTTTTCCAGGGTTCCAGAGATCATTTTTCCAACTCCAGATGAGACCCAGATGTCAGATGGGGCCTCTGACCCTCAGAAATTTAACTGAGCATAGTCCAACATCCATTCACTCTAAAGCATATATATTAAGTGCCTATCATATGCCAGGCACTATTCTAGGTACTAAAGATAGAACCATGGGGGGAAAAAGACAAATGCCTTAACTCTAAAGAGCCCACAATCTAGTGAAAGGAGACCAGCCATAAACAAATAAGAGGTAAGTGGAGACACCAGACAGCAGTAGAGCGTGGAGTGAACAGAAAGTGGCCAGTGAGAGGGCTGGTGAGCCCACTGTTTTGGGAGTTTCATTCCAAGAAGGGACAGGAGGAAGAGCAAGCACAGAAGGTGGAAGGTTCAGCGACTTGCTTTTTCTTTTTTTCTTGGGGGGATGGAGAAGACTTGCAGGTAGGTATGGAGAGAGGCTAGAAAAGCAAGAAAGAGAGGGCATTACTGAGGCTGAAGGCCCCAAGGGTAGGTTCAGTGTGGAAGAAGTTACATCAGAGGTTAGAGGGCCAGCAGCTTCCAGGATCACGCACCTACAATCCTCCCTGTCCTCCACAAGACAGGGATAAAGGCATCGTTCCCCAGTTGGGGATGGGTCAGGATCTCGAGGAGTCGTGAAGCTCTGCAACTGTCTTGAAACATAAATGAAAAAATGGGGTTTTAAAGAGAAAAAGAGAGAGTTAGCGGATGAGGCAGATAGCTCCGACACGCTGGGCAGGATCCTTAACCTCCATGGGCTTCAGTTTCCTCACCTAGGGCTGCTGTCAGGTTTGAATGAACAATTGTGGAAAGTTACACAAAGTGAGGCTTAATAAATGTCAGCCGTGCCAGAGTCATCCCCTCTGCTACTTCAGTCACTTGTACAAAATTTCCATGTCTACTACATGCCAGGCACAATTTTGGGCCATTGATGAAATCAAGATGAATTATGACTCAGTCCTGCCCTTGAGGAAACCACAGTCAAGTCAGACAGACAAATATGCCAACTTGGGGGCAGAACTGCCAGGCAAAGCAAGGTGAACATAACACAAAGCTCAAGGCAATGTGAAGGCAAGGCCCAGCCCCACCCTCGGAAGGGCTCTTGGCCCCTCATTTTCAGATGGATTGGCTGGACCATGAGAAATCACTCCCAGGAAACAGAAAGCACCCAGACTAGCTTCTGTCCTTGCCACATCCCATTTCCTAGCCCAAATGGCTGAGCTCTTTGCCGCTACTGCACTAACTCTGTGTCATGGCTGTCAGGGCCACCATAACCGTCTCCATCATGTTCTCTCCATCAGGGCACGAAGACTGCAGACAGCAGTCGATGCTTCCGACAGACACTCAGATGACATGCCAGCTGGGTGCACGGAGGAGGATTCCCTCTGAAGGTGTCAGCTGCACAGAGCCCGCAAACAAAGCTCCTGCACAGCCCGACTTCGTCCATGACTGGGGAGCCAGGAACACTGCGATGGCATCTCCCTAGCTCTAAAGGGCTCTGTTAACTTTCCCAGCTTTGGAAGTTTCACACGCAGATCCAGCGGTTCCCTTGGACAATCATCTTTAGCACTGACTGTGTTTAACAGCGGTTGCCTGATTCAGGTGTGCAAGAGCTGGGAACATTTATCTGAAGCTTCTACTTCCCAGGGAGTCCAGTGAAAACCCTGGGAATGGGAATCGCCTGTGTGGGGGAACGTGTTCCAAGCACTCACTAACTCTGTTGAACTTGTACAGTGCGTTCATGTGCTCTGACTCTATGTTTGCTCGCTTGTGAGACAGGGTTGGGGGGCAGTGGTGGTTCTGTGGTAGAATTACTGCCTTCCATGCATGAGACTCCAGTTCAATGCCCAGCCAATGCACCCAATGTGCAGCCACCACCCACCAGTCAGGAGATGCTTGCACACTGCTATGATGCTAAGCAGGTTTTAATAGACTAAGACAGACTAGGGAGGAAAGCCTGGCAAACTACTTCCAAAAATAAGCCTAAGGAAACACTAGGGATCACACCGGTCAGATCTGCAACTGGTCATGGGTATGGTGCAGGACCAGACAGCATTTTGATCCACTGTGAATGGGGCTGCCATGAGTTGGGGCAGACTCCGGGGCAGCTAATGACAGCAACAAGATGGAGCTAAAACTAACACTACCTACCTTTCCCAGCACAGCTGAGTGGATACAATGAGGCAAGAAAGAGCTTGTCAAGGGTAGCAGAGTTTTGTTGGCTGCAAATTGGAAATTCTTAGGTGCTGGGTAACTCTAGGAAAACAAACTGTTGCCTAAAATCCTTTCCAGAACAAGGCATAAAATTAAAGCATTAATAAAGAGCCTTAGAACTTACAAATGGAAAAGACCTTAGACATAATGCTACAAAATCCCCTCATTTTAGAGTCAAGGAAATTGACTCCAAGAGGTTAAGCGACCAGTCCAAGGACTCTCACCCTGTCTTTGGCCCCTAAGTCCCACCCTTTCCCACTAAATGGCACCATATTGTCCCTGGTGATTCCTGGGAAGCCCTTGCTGTCCCCACATGTGTCTGTCACAGTGAAATTCACATGCCAGGAACTGGAAGTTTAGTCCTGTGTGTCACCTGCTCTTATTTGGGGACCTTTATTCTAGCCTTGGTTCTGCTTACTTTCTCTGTAATCCTGTGTCCTCATTGACAAAATGCCCAGACGGTGTGTCCAATTTACCGCCAGTATGTCCAAGTGTTTCCCAAGTGACAGCCTTGGAAAAAATTCCAAACACAATCTCACAAGACCAGGGTTTCTCAACTGTGGTATTATTGGCATTTGGGATGTGTGATGGTTAAGGTTGTGCATCAACACTGATAAGCCATGATTCTCAGTGGTTTAGCAGCTCTGAAATGATGTAGTTTGGCAGTTATGTAATAACGTGATTTGGCAGTTATGTAATGATGTAGTTATCCTCCATGATGTTACCAATCAGTTTCCTCAGGAGTGTGGCCTGCGTCCAATATATATATGGACATTCTGGCAAAGCTCGCTTGCTTGCTCTGGATCCTGCATCAGGCTCATCATCACCTGACCTCCAAGTTGTGGGACTTGCGCCAGATGTCTGCTGTCTGACCTGCAGATCTGGAGTTTGTCAGTCCCTGCAGCAGCTACGTGGGTCAGGAAAAGCCTCCAGCTTGATGCCTGACCCGAGGACTTGGTACTTGCCAGCCTCTACAACCATACAAGCCATTTCCTTGAGATGAATCAATTTCTCTCTCTCTCTTTCAATATGTGTGTGTGTATACACACACACACACCCATGCACATATATATATATTTCACTGGTTTTGCTTCTTTAGAGAACCCAGCCTAAGACAGGGTAGATAATTCTTTGTTAAGGGGGGTGTCCTGTGCATTGCAGGATGCTAAGCAGCATCTCTAGTTTCAACACACTAGTTGCCAATAGTGCCTCTTCCTCCCAGCTGTGACAAACAAAAATGTCTCCAGACATTGGCAAATGTCTCGTGGGGGGCAAAGTCATCCCTGCTCAAGAACCAGTACTAGAGTGCAGGTCAGAGTACAGGCGCAACAGTTCTTCCAAGCAATGTAACCTCCCCTGTGAATCCAATCTGCACAGACTGTGCCTCCTCCAGACAGGGGGCCAGAGACAAGGATCTGACCACAACGCCATCTTGATCTGGGCCAGCTTGTGACCTTTAAACCCACACCACTGTTGCCTTTGGAGTTGATCTTACTGCTTCAAATTAAAAAACAGAGAAAAAAACAACAAGCCAGAGTACTGACATAAAATGATTCTTTGCTCTTCTTTAAAAACCATCTCTCCAGGCTGCAGTACACACAATGCATTCCTGCTTTCTTCTGAGAAAGCAAAAACAAGCTAATTGAAATATGGAATAGTTTCTGGAATCCTCACTGAACAATTTTCAAATCATTATTCTATTTTTGAACTTTATTTTTATTTTAAAAGTGATTCCGTATTTAAAATATAGAGGAGAGAGGGATGGGAAAAGCAGACCAAATAATATTAAACAATGATTTATTTAAAATTTTACTAGTTCTTGTTGTCATTACCATCATCATAATTTTTTATTTACTGGCATAATCAAGAGAGTTGAAATTCTCAAAAGCACAACAAAAGCCAACTACATCTAATGAGATACAAGCAGAATATGGTTGTCTTCTTAAGATTTCATTTCTTGTCGTCAATCCAGTTTAAACTCCAAGATACCACTGAATGAAGGATTCTCAACTCCCCACTGAAGAGTGAATCAAGATTTCCATTAAAAAAAAAGAAAAAACAGCACGTTCCCAGGCTTTTATTCATTTGTATACCTATAAGAAGCAGCTGCAACTTTGCATACAAGTGATTTCTTTTTACATAAATAAAATGTTTTTGCCATTTTTAGTCACTGAAGCATTAAGAAAATAAGCTGGAAGCAGTTGAAAAGGCCTGCTTTAAAAAAAATAACTTGGTTGGTGTACTGAATGACTAGTTCTTGGTTTTTGAAAAGTTTTTCGTGCATCCCATTCCCAATTCAATTTACATTTATCCCCCATAGACCTCTATGCCTTTTAATTGCTACACTGATTTTTGATGCAAAGATTTCTTTCTCCCAAAGATATACTACTGCCTGAGATAAATGATATTGAAGGATTTTGAAAGTATATTTAAACATGGCATTAAGAAAGCTAAACGTGGAGAGTATGAACATCAGAGGCAAATGTGTCAGCAAGTAGCCTGCTTAGAAAGAGACTGCTCATCTATAGATTTGCCAGATGTTAAAAGAGCTGGAAAGAAGCATCGTCCTATGACTAACTCCCTGGCTGGACTCATGTCTTCCTATGGACTGTTGAGGCGGCCTAAGAACGTTCACCAAAGAAATCCTGTAATTGGAATGCCTCTATTCTCTTTAAACTAGCATAATCTCTTCCCTCACCCACTTCACTTCACTCTCTCCTCTTTGCCCAGAAGTGAAGAAGGTGAAGACTCTGTTTTCTAAGCTATATAGCCTAGATTGGATAAGCTGAGAGTCTTTATATCTTTTTAACTATTCCCATGATCCAACCTAGATGCATAAATTTTCGTCACTCCTAGTTGCCCCAGAATGTTTCTTAGAAGCCAGAATGGCAAGATTTTGGCTGGCTTACGTTGGACATGTCATCAGGAAAGTCAAATTACTAGAAAAGGACATCATGTTTGGTAGAGTAGAGAGCCAACAAAAATGAGGTTAACCTTCAAATAAGAAGGATTGACACAACAGCTGCAACAATGGACTGAAACATACTAACATTTATGAAGATGGTGCAGGACCAGTCAACCTTTCACTTCATGCCTCAAGCCAACTCAGCAGAACTTACAACATCAGTCGCCAAAGGCAACTGGTAATTGGCAAAAAGTTAAAGGTATCCACTGACAGATAATGAATCATTTCAAACTTAGTGGATTAAAGTAATTCATTCCATACTTTTTTTTTCCATGACTCTCTAGGTTGACTAGGTGAGTCTTCTGATCTGGGCTGGCTCAGCTGGGTGGATGATGTAGGATGGTCTCACTCACACATCTGGCAGTTGGCTCAGTGTCACATGGGGCATTGGATGGGGATTACTTGGCCACAAGTCTCATCATCCAGCAGGCTAGCCTGGGCTCATTCGCATGGGTGGCTTCTGGGCTCCAGAGAGCACCGATAGAGCCTCAATGCATGAGGACTTTCCAAGCCTCCGCTGGCATCACATTTGCTACCATCCCACTGTGCAAAGCAAGTCCTAAGGCCAGCTAAGAGTCGGTATAGGAGGACATGACCAGAGAATGTGAGTAATTTGTGGCCATAAATTATAATCTATCACATCTGTTCATTAAATAAATATTTAATGGGCACCTTTTTGGGGCCAAGCATTATGCCAAGAGCTGGATATGTGGTGAGATTTCTGCTTTCAAGGAGTTTAAAATCTAGTGGGGCAGTCATGCATTAATTCATGACAAAGACGAATATACAGTCTCAGGCGAGTCAGTGAAGGTGCCCTAAGGACATGGTGCTTGTGCTGATACCTAGATAGATAGAAGAGCTGTACCTTGGGTCCCCAGGTATACTGGTGAATGCTCTCAGGCACAACACCTGTAATGGAGTGAGGAAAGCTATTATCAGGCAGAGGGAGAAATTTGAACAAAGAGCTCGGCCAAACCCATCAGGAGCTCTGAAGCTGGGAGGGCTCATCAGAAATGTCCCCAACCAAGGCAAGAGGCCTAGAACCTCGGGTGAATCAGCTCCCTTAGTTGAGGACAATTCTGAGGAAAGACTCAGCTGTCAGCAGGTGACAGTCCTTACAGTTGATGAAATGAAAGCTTTGGTCCCAAAGCAGTGTCCCACAGCTTTCTCTAAAAGGAGTTAGAGCCAAAGGGGAAGGGGAGCTATACCAATCAGGGGGACAGTATATGCAAATGTCCTGTGGTGGGGGGGTCACGGGACATGTGAACAACACAGAGAGGCCCACGCAGGGCTGGAGCATGAAGAGCAAGTATGAGTACAGAATGAGATGAAGCTGGAGAGCATGTGGGGCCTCATGGGCTATAGCAAGAATTTCCATCCTTATTCTAAGAATGGAAAACCTGGTGGCATAGTGGTTAAGTGCTACGGCTGCTAACCAAAAGGTCGGCAGTTCGAATCCACCAGGCGCTCCTTGGAAACTCTATGGGGCAGTTCTACTCTGTCCTATAGGGCTGCATTGAGTCGGAATCAACTCGACAGCAACAGGTTTGGTTTTTGGTTTATCCTAAGAGTAATGTGAAGCCACAGAGGTATATGAAGAGAAACATGAAGCAAAGGAAGAAATCTGCTTCAGTGAAGAGAATACAATTGAGCTAGGTGGGGAAAGGTAAGGCTGAGTGGACTTGGGAAGACCAACTCTTTTGTATTAAGATGTTGGCAAAGGAGATGGTAAGAAGTGAATGGATCAAGATATATTTAGGAGGTAAAGTCAACAGGACTTGATAATGACGTAGATGTGGAGATGAGGGAAGATGGGGCCATCAGGGGTGTCTGCTTGCTGTATTCTGAGATGGGGAACACCAAAAGAGGACCAGGTTTGAGAGGATGGCAAGGGGAGGAAGGTTGTGACTATAGACTTGGCCATTCTGTGCTTAATCAAATAGAGATATTTAGTGACACTCAATATAAGTGTCTGCCTATAGAGTTCTGGGATGAAGATCTAAATTTAGAAGCCATGGTACAGAGATGGTAACAGAAGCCCCTGGTGGGGATGAGATTATCAGGGAGCACAGAAGTAGAGCAGAAGGCTAAGATCCAGGAAACTCCCACATTCAATGGCCAAGGGAGAGGAAACAGAGGTGAAAAGGGACTCTAAATAGCAGCTAGAGAAACACAAGGAAATAGAAATGAGGCCACAGACAAAAAAGAGAGAAAGAAAAGAAACTGTTCAAGGAGTGATCCAGTGACAAGTGCTGCTGGGGGCCAAGTAAGCCAAGGACTGAAAATAAGAGACAACGGAGCTGAAGTTGCAAATGTGAGAAAACAAATAATTAAGCAGTTCTTTTTTTATTTTTTCCTGCTTGGGGAAAATACAGCCCTTAGGTTTTAGGAAGACTGGCAACATCATGTTACTGGATAACTTGTTCCCTCTCTTTTTGTGTTTGGCTCATGGAAGGAAAGGCTACAGGAATTCTTAGCACTTAGAGAAATGATTGTGTATGGTTTAAAGCCAACTAAACACTCAGCCTTTGATTAACTTGGAAAGTCAGGTGCCTCTTGCTAGAAAGAAAATCAAAAGCTTGGAGAGAAATCAAATACATGAAAATGAAGCAAAACTGTGACAGTCTCTTAAATCTGAATTTTATAAATTATAACACCAAATGCTGGTGAGTTTTCAGTGGACCCTACCTACCCATTCACTCACTGTAACTTGACATCACCATGTTGGGAAGCACATTATGATGATATGGAACAAGATTCATGGAAACAGCCCTATTCCTCCTTAAGGTAACAATTTTGCTTCTATGAATTTTATCCAAGGATATAATTCAACAGAAACAGAAGAAAATAAAATTATATGCATGCAGATATTCAATGAGATTTTCTGTAAGAGCTAAGCTTTGGAAACAACATAAATGTTCGATATTCAGGGACAATTTTAATAAATATTTGTAAAGCAACAAAACGAGACGCAATACTGAGGCATCATTAAAATGACTTTATAGCATCACAGGGGAAAATGTTGAAGAGGAAATAAAGCACAAAAGAGTAGGTGTGGTATTGTTTTATCTGTGTAAATTACATATGAACATGGACATAAACAAAAATGAAATCATTGAGCTAGTTAGCAGGGTCATAGCTTTTCAATTTTTAAAGTCATTAATGTTTATGTTTTGTCCACTCATTTAAAATATGCAGGAGCAGTATCTGGGAAAGAAGCACCAGAAGAAAAACATCCGCTGAAAGGGGCTTTGAAACAAAATTGAACAGAAACAACCAACTGTGTTCAGAACTAGTTATAACTTGACTCCACCTTGAAGTATTTCGAGATGAATTGAAATGTCCTGCTTCATTGTTAATCTTAGCACATACTAGAAGAAGGTAAAACGATGCTTCCAATTTGTCTAAGTGTTTGAAGTCTTTTACACTTTGGTCCAACTTTCACGTTCCTCCAGCAAAGGGAATTTTTTTGTGTTAGTAGAGAATCCTACATAATTAAGCAGGTAATTATACCTAGAGGGATCTGATGGTCCAGCTCATATAAGACCAATAACGACAGTTACGATTTGTGTTGGCTGCAGGACATTCTCCCCAGCTGACAGCAATTACTAGACCTGGAAGAATTTAACAGCTTCCTGGGCAGTTTGCACACTAGAAGCAGTTGCCGCACTGCCCTGTGGCCTGACCAGCACCCACGGGCTTCTTTCCCCTCTGCCTCTACCTGATTCCAGCAGAAGAAGCAGGTGCTGGTTCACGTATAAACCCCGGCAAAGGGGATCTGGCGCTCATCCCACCAGAACTGGGGACAAGAGCTGATATTTGCTGGAGTTGTGACTGAGTGCTTGGGTTCCCAGCAGCCACATGGCACTCAGCACTCATCTACTAAAATTAAAATGTCTCCTTGCATTCCTGCCTCACTGAATCACAGGGCTCTTTCTAGCCGCTGCAGCTATCTTCTTGAGAAATGGGTGATCATTAAGCCTCGGCGTGGCTGCTCCATCTTAGTTCTGGGGGTCTGGAAAAGAACAGCACCTTTTCTGTTCAGGGAAGGAAATGTTTGGTGGTGGGTCACGAAACAGTAGAAAAGACATACCACAAAGTGAAGATCAGAGATTCATTTCTTCTGATTGCTAATTGCTGGTCCCTGCCACTGAGTTCCTTGCAGCAAATGTACATTATATTTAAGATGATGCTTGTAATTGATGATATCCACAGAGAAAGAAAGCAAACTTGCAGCAGACATGGCACCAATTTTGTTAATATTGCCTGCCTCTTGAAGAGAGGTCATCTGGAACAGTTTGTTCTGATGCAAAGTCATTGTGTTCATTACAAAAATGAATTACGACTTTTGAGGGCCAAGTGTACACTTCAAGGATCCAGAATAATTTGAGAGCGGGGGGACCAGGGTATAAACCAAATACCCTTTTCAGAGCTTCTTTAAATTATCTTCTTCCCAAACCTTTAAGGAATTAAACCTTTAATCCCTCCCCAACCAAGAATCTACTTCTGAACATTAGGCAGCAACCTCAGCATCTTAAATCATGGCCACAGACCAGCTAAGAGAAGTAAAATCTGTCTGCCAAAGTCTAGGTCTTGTTAAATAAATTCTTCCTTGACAGCAGAGAAAGCCCTAGCTAAGAAAACGGCTCCTTAAACATTTTAATTTAATTCAACAAGGATTTACCGTGCACCTGCTATCCAGCCAAACTCAGGGAGCTGAAACTTTTAGAGAGATGCGCTCTTATGCATTTGGCGGGGGAAGGGATGAGAGATTTTGGACCCTCAACAAGCAAGTTGGCATTATCCCGGCATTTCTCTTGATTGCCTGCATCTCCACCCTGCTCCTCAAACTTCTCTCTTTTACTCTCAGGGCACAGATTTCTGTCTTCTTATCAATTCTGCACCTTGGAAATGACTCTGTCATTCCTAACATATGACAGCACTACATCACCCTGCCCAGAATCCAGCCCACTCCTTCTACCCTGCTCCTGCTCCTGCCTCACTCAGACTAAGCTTTGGCATTCAACCCCCTCATGGTCTTCTAATCCTCTGGTAGCTGCCTTCAAGTAGACTCCAACTCATAACAACCTTACGTGCAACAAAACAGAATATTGCCCAGTCTTGTGTCATCCTCACAATCACTGGCATGTTTGAGTCCATCCTTGCAGCTACTGTGCCAATCCATGTCACTGAGGGCCTCCCTTGCTTCGCTGGCCCTCTACTTCACCAAACATGATGTCCTCCTCCAGAGATTAATAACTCCTGATGACGTGTCCAAAGCTGAGAGTCAGACAACGTTCTATTTGATTCATAAGGTTTTCATTGGCTAATTTTCAGAAGCAAATTGCCAAGCCTTTTCTCCTAGTCTGTCTTGGTCCAGAAGCTCCACTGAAACCTGTCCATAATGGGTGGCACTGCTGGTGTTTGAAATATAGATGGTATAGCTTCCAGCATCATAGCAACACATAAGCCACCACGGTAAAACTGACAAGTGGTGGTCTGATCCTCTAGCCCTCCACTTATTTCTCACTTTGTATATTAGCCCTGCCTCTCAACACCTGTAAGATCAGGCACACACAACGGGGAAAGCAGGGCTCTGGTCTGCGGAGGTTGTGCCAGACAGGAAAGCCCTAGCTCATACACTCTAGGAACTTAAAGTCTATCCAGACAGGCAGAAACACAAGCAATTAAGTAAAGCAGTAAGAGTTATGGGAAGGCCCCAAGCATAGTGTTAGTTAAGGGCATGAGTTCTGCCACTAGACTGCTTGGGTTTGACTGGTGGGTCCATCCTTGGCTATGTGACCTGAGCACACCATTCATCCCACATACCTTCACAAGCCTCATCTGTGAAATGGGACATGACTGTCTATCTCAGAGGGTTTTTGTAAAGATGCAGTGAAATACCCCATCAAAGGTTTAGCATAGTGTCTGGTACATAATCACCCCCGACACATATGGGCATGGCAGCTGCCTTGTAAAACTCAAAGGGAGTCCATTGCCAAAGCTAGCCTTCAATCATTCATAAAATCTCGGGAACCCATGATCATTTAGTGCAGCTCCCTTCTCTATCTACCCTTTGCTAACTGACAAAGTCTTTTGTATCACTCTCTTCCGCAGATCTTCTAGCTGCTGACTGAAGAATTCTAGTAGCACGGAATTCACTGAGGTAGCTGTACACTTTCTAACGGGCTCTCAGAGGCTCCACTTCCAGTCATCGCTGAGTAGCTCCCACTGAAACAACCCTCCTGCAGATAACTAAAAACTCTAGAAAAAAAAGTCAAGAACAACTGCAGGTATTGAAGAGAGACACAAAGCAGACAGATTTCAAAGGGCTGCTAACACTTGGAACAAGAGACAGCCCTACAAGATATACTAAAGCAGGTTCTTTGGGTTGAGGAAAACCCACACACCTTCAAGAAAGATGGAAGAGCTCCAGACACAGTAAATATCTGGAAATCTATAAAAGCCTATTTTCTCTCTCTTAATTTCTTTAAGGAACCCTGGTGGTGCAGTGATTAAGAGTCACAGCTACCCAAAAGGAAACCCTATGGGGCAGTTCCACTCTGTCCTATACAGTTGCTATGAGTTGAAACTGAAGCAATGGCAATGGGTTATAGGTTATAAGTTACAATTTCTTTAAAATACACATGATTATTTGAAGCAGAGGTTGGCCATTTTTTTCTGTAAAGGGCTATATAGTAAATATTTTAGCTTTGCAAAACATGTGGTCTCTGTTGCAGTTACTTAATTCTGTTGCTGTCATGCAAAAGCAGTCATAGGCAACAGGTAAATGAATGGGCATGGCTGTGTTCCAGTAAAACTTTATTTACAGAAATAAGTGGTGGGCCGGATTTGGCCTAAAGGTCACAGTTTTCCAAAACTGGGTTTAAAGCAAATGTTATAAAATTCTATTTTGGAGTTTATAACATACGTAGATATAATACATATGACAAGTATAACATGAAGAATGGGGTGGGGGTAAATGGAGCTATACAGTTGCATGTTTTTCATAATATACTTAAAGTGGTACAATATTAACTCTAAGCAGATTGTGCATAGTTAAGGAAAGACATTCTAGGAGCAACAACTAAAAATATAATACAAAAGGCTTAGCTAAAAAGTCAATAGATAAATTAATATAGGATTATAATATATATTCAAATACATAAAAGAAGCTAGGAAAGGAGGAAACCAAGGAAAATGAGAGGACAAACAAAATAAACAAAAGACCTAAATCCAATCATATCATAATTACATTAAATGCTAATGAAAGAAACATTCCCATTAAAAAGGCAGAGATTGTCAGAACAGACAAAGAAAGCAAGACCCAACTATGTACTGTCTACAAGTGATGTTCGTTACACATAAAGACACAGAGAGAGATTGAAAGTAAATAGATGCAAAAAGATACTATGGTAGGCTGAAAAACAGCCCCCAAATATGTCTGCATCCTAATCCCTGAAACCTGTGAATGTTACCTTATATTGCAAAAGGGACTTTGCAGATGTAATTAAATAGAGAATCTTGAGAGAAGAAGAATATTCTGGATTATCTAAGTGGGTCCTAAATTAAATACAATGACCCTTATCAAAAAGAGGCAAGAAAGACAAAGAGATTAGAGCGATGCACTCTGAAGACAGGGAAAGGAGCCACAAGCCAAGAAATACAATAGAGTCAATAGAATTCAATCTAGAAGCTGGAAAAAACAAGGAAATGGATTCTTCCCTAGGACCTCCAGAAAGTACCAGCCAGCCGACACCTTGCCATTAGCCCAGTGAAACTAATTTCAGACTTCTGGCTCCGAGAACTCTGAGATAATAAATTTGTGTTATTTTAAACCACCAAGTTTCTAAAAATCTGTTACAGCAGCCATAGAAAACGAATACAGATATAACATAAATCAGTAAGCATAAGAAAGCTGTTGTAGTTTTAGTAACATTAGACACAGCAGACGTTGATACAAAGAGAATTTCCAAAGATAAAAATGGGCATTTCATAATAAAAACAGGAGCCCGGGTGGCACAGTGGGTAAGCATCAGGTGCTAACTGAAAGGTCAGTGGTTGGAACCCTCCAGCCTCTCTGCAAGAGAAAGATGTGGCAGTGTGCTTTTATAAAGATTACAGCCTTGGAAACCCTACAGGGAAGTTCTACTCATCCTATAGTGTCCCTATGAGTTGGGATTAACTCAACAGCAATGGGTTTAGTTTTTTTGCTTTTTTTTTATTTTTTGCTTTCATGATAAAAGGATCGATTCATTACAAAGACATAACAATCATAAATGTATATGCGCCTAATAACAGAGTTTCAAAGTAATGGAACGAAAAGGTTGGTAAAAATTTCTTTCCTCCAAAAACAAAAATCTGTCTCTTGGTCACTACCACTCATGGGGCCTAACTGCATCCTCACTCCAGATGGTTCTGACTAAAGTGGACTTTACATGTGGTTCCTTATTGGACCTGTGACCCAGGCCTGGCTAAACAGCACATGACCCAATAAGACTGAGTCTTTTTGAGCCTTAAAGAAAATAATGTAGTTTTCTTCCAGAGTGGATGAGAAGATAGAATGGAGCTATTGGCAGCCATCCTGCCTTTCTGAGAATGGAGCCAAGATAAAGAAATAGGTCCAGACATCCCTGAAGTCATAACCCCTGGACTTTTCTGTCTCATTAGCTAATAAACGCCCTGTTTGATTGAAGCTGGTTTAAGAGTCCTGATTAACATATCACACCAACCCCCTACAGACACACAGATACCAATATTCCTCCTGCCTTGTCCCAAAATGTTTGCTCCCCAATTGAAAAACTACTTTTATAGTGAATCTCTGTAACAGATGAGAAGGGAGCTGGGCCCCGGCTGAGCATGGGGAATGACATTGGAAATCACTGCTGCGTATAAAATGCCTGGATTGTACCTGTCATAGCAATAACAAGTGATCCTTTCCAGCCCGGTCCCATTCTCTCCAGGTGGGAGGAGAGTGAAATAAATAAGGATGAGTTGAGAGCTGCAGGAATATAAAGTTCCTAAACCCCTTGCTTCTAGGAAGTCTGAGAGACAGCCAGTGAGGTAGGGACATGAGGTGGGGAGAAGGTGCTGAAGTGAATGGGTCTGGGCCTGACACTATGCTACAGGATGGGGATGAGGCAGCTGAAATGACACCCCAGGCAGAATCCTTGTCTGCGGCTGGCAGCAAAGCAGTCAGGGTGGCATTTTCAGAAATGTGATTATGCATTTTGCCTCCTTGGTGCAGCCTGGCAGCGTCAAAGCTTACAACAGCCACAGGACGGCAGAGCTGCCAGGGAAAGATGAAGAAACAAATTAACTCAAGGAGCTTTGCTGTTTGTGGGTTTGTTTGCTTTCTGAAACATGGCAGTGTCTGACATGCATAGAGATGGACAGAAATAAGGAGAAAATACAGATACAGGAGAGAAATGGGGTCACCCTCATAGAGTAAGCAATTCCTTCCTCCCTCCCTGTATTTGGAAAGGCAAAGTAGCAACCTTTACCTGATGCAGAGCATGAAATGGAAGAGAAAGAAGCTATTGGTAAAAGTCCTGGAGCAAGAACTTGACTACGCCCTGGACTCCGATCCTGCCATTTCAGTCAACCCACTCAGAGAGCATTCCCCATGAGATACAGACACCTGGGCTCCCAGATCCCTAAGAGAGACAGAGAGGGATGGGTAGGAGGGGGGAAGGTGAGACAGGGCAGGGAGGGAAGGAGAGGTGAAAAGAGAAGAAGAGCCTAGAAGAGAGTAGGAGAGAAGAGAGAAGAGGCCAGGGAGACGGGAGAGGAGCAAAGAGAAAAGAGTACACAATGAAATGCTTGTAGGGGTTAAAATCCCAGGATCATGAATTCATTCATTCATTGTTTTTTTTTTTTTTTTCCACGCAGTAAGCTTACACTCAAAGAGCACTCTATCTACACCAGGCAATGGGTGAGCAGCACTCTCATGTGATATTTTGTTTGCATTCTTTGAACATTTGTCTCTTGTTATATGAGATGTAAAGCAACTATTAACTAAGACATCTTGTTATCCGGGATACACCATCCCTTGCACGCAAGGCCAGAGCAGACACCTTATGGAGCAAAAGACTTGCAGTTCCTAAACTGAGCCCTTCTCCACTGAAGGGCTGTGTGGTCTCCCCAGCCAACCTGGTCAATCCCCTTCTCCTCCCTCCAGTCATCTAGCTTCCTCAGGCTCTTTCCTCTCTGCTCTCAAAAATGACAATGATAATGATAAGAAACCAGCAACACCATTATCTATTATGCCCGTACAGTGCATCACACAAAAAGTGCTGAATCCTGAATGTGTTCCATGCGTTTATTCTTACTGCAACCTGTAGAGATAGGTATTATGGTGATCTCCTTTAACAGGTGAAATAAACAACACTCAGGGGATAAACAGGCAGGTAAGCAGTTAAGCCTGGATTTAATTTCAGCCCCAGCTCCACAGATCTGCCCTAGTCCACTACACTACAGTGACAAACCCAATTCACCTGCAGTGTCTGTTGCTTGGAATAACTTCAGGAAGAGCCCACACACAGATAACTACATTATCACCAAGGCTTTTATCCTAAAAGGGACAAAGGCTTTCAAAAGGATCTTTGATGGCAGAATTCTGAGGTTGAGTGAGTAGGTTGTAGGATATTTTAAGAAAAGGGAATTCCCAATATTCCAGAACATGGAAAAATGCCTCAAAAATACAAATTACACTTCACCTCTCTGTGCCTCAGCTTCCTTACCTGTAAAACAGGGATAATAAAAACACCCGTCTTATAGGTTGATGAGGAAATTCAATGAAATGACCCTTAAAATTCTACGGTTTGTATAGGATACCCTTGGCGTTTTCCTTTACTGAGACCCACACCAACAGGGGTGAGAGAAATCACTCACTACACGGAATTATTCATTGCACAGCATTTACTGAAACAATAAGCTAGTGTTATCCACGTGTCGCCTACCCTGAAGAGAATGTCCCCGTGTCCAGCCTCCCTTGTTCTGAGACATTAGCTGGAGGTGATGAAAAGGCAGCATGATCAGCCACACTGAGGGGAGGATCCCAGCCAAGGAAATCGCCAGCCAAGAGACCAGGGGAACGAACATTCCACATAGCTTTGTCGTGCCATTTCTCTCACTGGGTACCTCTGTGGCTGAGCTTGATGGGGTGATGTGGAGAAGGGTGATTTCCTCAGTGGGACCTGTAAGACTGCCTAGAGACCCACCATAGCACCCCAAACTCTTGATCATCATCATCATCACCATATGTCTGCAGAGTACTTATACTGGGCCAGGCATTGTGATAAATACTTTTTTTTTTTTTTAATTTTCATTGTGCTTTAAGCGAAAGTTTACTAATCAAGTCAGTCTCTCATACAAAAATTTATATACAACTTGCTATATACTCCTAGTTGCTCTCCCCTGATGAGATAGCACACTCCTTCCCTCCACCCTCTATTTTCATCAGCCAGCTTCTGACCCCCTCTGCCCTCTCATCTCCCCTCCAGACAGGAGCTTCCCACATAGTCTCATATGTCTACTTGATCCAAGAAGCTCACTTTTCACCAGTATCATTTTCTATCCCAAAGTCCAGCCCATCCCTGTCTGAAAAGTTGGCTTTGGGAATGGTTTCTGTCTTAGGCTAACAGAAGGTCTGGGGACCATGACCCCTGGGGTCCTTCTAGTCTCAGTCAGGCCATTAAGTCTGATCTTTTGTAAGAATTTGAGGTCTGCATCCCCCTGCTGTCCTGCTCCCTCAGGGCTTCTCTGTTGTGTTCCCTGTCAGGGCAGTCATCAGTTGTAGCCAGGCACCATCTAGTTCCTCTGGTCTCAGGCTGAGGTAGTCTCTGGTTTACGTGGCCCTTTCTGTCTCTGGGCTCATAATTACCTTGTGTCTTTGGTGTTCTTCATTCTCCTTTGCTCCGAGTAGGTTCAGACCAATTGATGCATCTTAGATGGCCACTTACTAGCGTTTAAGACTCCATACGCCACTCTCCAAAGTGGGATGCAGAATGTTTTCTTAATAGATTTTATTATGCCAATTGACTTAGATGTCCCCTGAAACCATGGTCTCCAAACTCCCACCCCTGCTATGTGGGCCTTCAAAGCATTCGGTTTGTTCATGAAACTTCTTTGCTTTTGGTTTAGTCTAGTTGTACTGACCTCTCCTGTATTGTGTGTTGTCTTTCCCTTCACCTAAAATAGGTCTCATCTACAATGTAATGAGTGAAAACCCCTCTCCCTCCCTCCCTCCCCACTCTCGTAACCTTCAAATAATATTTTCTTCTCTTTTTAAACTATTTCTCCAGTTATTATAATACTGGTCTTATATACGATATTTGTCCTTTTGCAACTGACTAATTTCACTCAGCATAATGCCTTCCAGATTCCTCCATGTTATGAAACGTTTCACAGATTCATCACTGTTCTTTATCGATGCGTAGTATTCCATTGTGTGAACATACCATAATTTATTTATCCATTCATCTGTTGATGGGCACCTTCGTTGCTTCCATTTTTTGCTATTGTAAAGAGTGCTTCAATGAACACAGGTGTGCAAGTATTTGTTAGTGTAAAGGCTCTTATTTCTCTGGGATATATTCCAAGGGATTGCTGGATCGTATGGTAGTTCTATTTCTAGTTTTTAAAGGAAGCACCAAATCGATTTCCAAAGTGGTTGTACCATTTTACATTCCCACCAGCAGTGTAAATACTTTACTTTTACAAAGCCATTTATCCCTCACTTCAACTCTCCAGACTGTTATTATTCCCATTTTACTAACAAGGAAACTGACAGAGCTAAGAAGGCCTTCCCAAGGTCATAGACTTGGAAGAAGTGGTGAAGCCTGCACTGGCAGCTACTTTTGTCAGGCTCCAGAGCTCATTCTCTAAACAGCAGAGTAGATTCTCTCTCCTCCCCTTGGGCCGGGACTTCGAACCCTGAGGTGGCCTTTTGCAGCCTGACCAAGCCCAGTTCAGCACCAGCTCATCCTGCAACCTTTCACAGCGTCTGGCTGATGACTGTCCGCTTTCAGGAAGGGCAAGAGAGAAACCAAGGGCCATTAGAAAGAACCATCCCCTACAGCCACCAATTTCCTTCTCGCTCACCAGTGTTCTTAATGCAGGTGGGTGTGTGTATGTGTGTGGGTGGGTGGGTGTGTGGGGGGGGGTGGGTGACTTTAGAATTTGAACAAAGATACGTAAGGAAGTTGAGATCTGCAATAATACCCTTCAGAAGTGGGTCACCTTAAGGTAAGAAGCCAGACCAGCTCCTCTGCAAAGCACTGTCATCACCTTTTGTAGTTCAGTAACGAAGTCTGAACATGTTCTTCCAATCTGTTCCAATTTCTGTGTTTTTAAATAAACTCTCTAAGTCAGGCCTTTTATGCCCTTTCTCTGCCAAGCACTCGAGGTTCATGAGCTCACAGGTGTCTGATGCCATGCACTCATCTTTACTTCCCTTGCCTCTGCCAAGGGCGGGGATGGTAATGATCATCGCGCTGGTTCCCATTAGGACTGCTTACCAGGTACTGGGCACCAAGCTAAGGGCTGTATGGGAACTGCCTCATTATTATTCCCACCATTGTACAAACTAAGTGTTATTACTCTCGCTTTACAGATTAAGAAACTGCAGCTCCGAGAGGTGAAATAACTTGCCCCAACCATTCAGCATTTTAAGTGGCAAAGCTGGAAACTAAACCCTCATCTGTCCATATTCAAAGGCCACATTCCTCATCATTATACAAGCTGTCTCTGAAAATACAAGAACATGGCTCTGTGACTTATACCTTCTCACTTGGAGATAGAAGGACCTCAAAGAACCAGATTTAGCACAAGAAAAGGAGCCTTGGTGGCACAGTGTTTAAGCACTTGACTGCTACCCAAAAGGTCGGTGGTTTGAATCTCCCAGCCGCTCCATGGGAGAAAGATGTGGCAGTCTGCTTCCATGAAGATTTACAGCCTTGGAAACCCTATAGGGCAGTTCTACTCTGTCCTACAGGGTCCCTATGAGTCAGAATAACTCAAGGGCAATGGGTTTTGGTTTCAGCATGGGCACCCAACTAGTTTAGTCACACTAATTTTTCTCTGGAAAGGAATAATCCTAATACCAAGGCTCTCCAATTACTCTATGCAATTAAGTCCCCAGTGCTTGTTTGAACAATTAACCAAAATAATTATAAATGTATCTCTCTTACTACAATTGCATATTAACAAAGGCTCAGGACCAATTAATCATTACTCCATCAATATCTAATTTACATAAACCTCTTCTCTTTAACGACTCCATGGTAAGGGTGACAGGGCTCCCCTATCGATTATGGAAATATCTCCATCAAACTTCCCTGAGGCCGTCAAAAGGAATAAAACGGGTTGTCTGTTGTGGGGCGCTTAGCACCCCTGCTCAGCCCTCCCCAGGCCAGGCGAGGAGGGAGGACAAAAGGAAAGAGATGCAATTACTGTGCAGTGTTCTCCACTGGGAGAGGGGGCTGCCAGGGCTGCGGATACTGAGGTGATGGACAGAGAGAGGTATCGGCCATGGCCTGGGGAAATCTGAATCTGCTCTCTCTTGGAGTAACCCAAACTCATTCATTCATTCGATCCATCACAAATGGTTACTCTCTGCTTGTAATAGGTGCTGGGGATACAAGAGTGAGTAAGACTCTACCTGGCCCTCACAGAGGCAGGCAGACAATTAACTAGGTGTCATCGGGTGGGTGTTCCAGAAACAGGAAGTGAGGTGGAGTTTGATATGTAAGATGCTCAATACCTATGGAAGGAGAGGAAGGACCCAGGATTGGGCAAAGGGAGACGGTGAGTTGCGATGAGGCTCGACGAGGACTTGGTCAGCTTGCCAGGACTCTGGAGGGCATATCACCTGAACCAGGTCAAATGGCAGAGGCTTGACATCCCCGCTTTGCTCAGTCTTCAGACATGAGCTTCCCCCAGCTATGGCTCTCTGGAGCTGAGGGAGACCCTGGAAGTCCCCTGTGCTGTCTACATATCCTGCAGCTGGGCATCAAGCCCTCCCTTGAAGGAGCATGTGGGGAGCACCTCTCCAAGTCCCTCACACAGGAACACTGCTACAGGAAGAATGGGTGCTATATGCAGGGAAGGGCCCCTAATGCTACCTCAAGGGCAGGGAAGTCACAGTGGGCTTCTTGGAAAAGGTGACATCTCAGCTGAGACCTGAAAAATCTGTAGCTAAGTCTTAACTGCAGACTTTAATTAGGTAATGAGGGCAGACTAACAGTGTTTTAGGCAGAGGGAAGTGCTGAAGTTCAGGGGCAAAGGATTGTAAGGAAGAATAAAAAGATGAGGCGACAGACATGGGTATAGATGACCGAGCAGCAGAGGTTTTGCCTGACCAGCACTGGAGGGTGAGTGCCAGAACCCCTCTCCTCCGGGATCCGGTTTCAGTCCCATATGGGCTCCTTGATTTCTCAGGACAAAAGCAAGGTGAGGCAATGTCCCCACAGAGATGTGTGTGTTTGCCATCCCTGGCCAGGTCATAACACATTAAGCAGCCTCTCTTCTGGACGCTGGCACAGGATCAGGCAACATTTCGTTCTGTTATACATAAGGTTAGGAGCCCTTGTGATGTAGTGGTTAAGCACCCAGTTGCTAACCCAAAGGTAGGCAGTTTGAACTCATCAGTGGTTCCGAGGGAGAAAAGATCTGGCAATCTGCTGCCAGGCTATGAAACCCTCTGGGGCAGTTCCACTCTGTCCTATAGGGTCACTATGAGTCAGAATCTACTCAACAGCACACAATGACAACATACATAAGTTTGACCTAAGTCAGAGCTGACTGACTAGATGGCAACTGAGGACAACTACTTCTGGACAAGAAAGTGTGCTGGGCTACTCTGGTTTGCTTGTTATCTACTTGTAAATAGGCAACACTAAGACATTTTGAAACATATACCATTGTGATTTTGTCTATTACTTATTAACTGGCTATGTATCAATGGCCATGTCCTCAGAGATCTCGGGGATGGCGTCCATTCATCGAGAAGATACGGAGCTCTCCCAGGCGCCCTGTGCCCTGGGTGTTACAAAGAAAGAGATCAGAAAGATGAATTCCTGATCTCAGAGAGTGTAAAGTCTTAACTGCAGGGAAAGAATACTACAGAAAAAAGTGAATCATTGATATGAGGCAGAAAATAATGAGTGCTAAAAAAAAAGCTATGGGTGAGATAAGAGGAGAAAGTGACCAAGGCAGAAAAAGAAACATACAAACCAACTTTTTCCCTGTTATCCACTTTATAAATGGCAAGGCATGTCTGTGCTGTCATGTGTGAGGAGTGAAGAGGAGGAGAAATGGGAGAGGAATCCGTGCCAGTGTGTCCAGGTAAATGCCACACAGTGGCCACGTGGGACAGCCGTTCTCATCCCTAGGAGGACAGCCACCACCATGGCAAAGGCCTCATCTTAAACAGCCTCGACACCTCAAACACAAGGATAAAAATAGAAGCCCCAGAAAGATTTAGTGGAAAAAAAAATAAAAGATGAGAGCCCCAGAGGCAACCCTGAATTTGCTGGAGAGGCAGAGTGAAGTGCAATCTGCTGGACCCCAAGGTCAAGGGCAGGTGGCTTTACTGAAGGCAAGAGCTTCAGAAGGAGCATTTTGACCCTGCCCTAGGGTGGACAGAAGGAAAGAGAACCAGATGACAATAATGATTATAAGGGTCAGGCTTCACTCACTGCTCACAGATGCTTCCAGAAACTCTTAGTCTTACAAAACCAGCAAACCTACCTGAGTCAGGAAAGAAAATAGGAATGTTTTTCACAAGCTACTATTCTAATCCATTGTCACAAAATACTCTCAAATGATTCCTCAGCCACATGGCCCTGCAGCAGGCACAGCAAAGATGGTCTTCAAAGAGGCTGACTCCATAAACACCTCCGGATAAGCCTTTGTGGCAGCCTGCTATATGCACGGCATCAATACAATTCAACTCAATGACACCGTGGCTTCATTCCAGCACCCAGGCATGAAGAGAGAATTCCTGCCACTAAAAAACTCACAGTCTAGGTGCTAGGGAGTCCCTGGGTGGTACAAACAGTTAACACACTTGGCTGCTAACTGAACGGTTGGCGGTTTGAGTCTACCCAGAGGCACCTTAGAAGAAAGGCCTAGTAATCTACTTCCAAAAAATCAGCCATTGAAAACCCTGTGGAGTACAGTTCTATTCTGATGCACATGGGGTCACCATGAATCACAGTCAACTCAGTAGCAAGTGGTTAGGTGGCAGAGACATTCTCGAACCTGGTTCTCCATCAAAATATCTGGGGATCAATCAGAAGGGTACCACCCCCGATTCTCAGATGTGTTGGATCCCAATCTCTGAGCAAGGAGCCTATCAATCATTTGGAAGAGAACATTCTCCAGGTAATGCTATTGAATGGCTTGGTCTACAGTATTTTTTTTTTTCATAAAGAACATCTCCTGGTTAACACTTTTCTAGCAGAGCACCGCCGGGTTTTTGTTTTTTTTTAATGAGCCATATATGTTGGGAATCATTTTAGATTTACAGAAAGATGACAATTATAATACAGAATTTCCATATCTCTTCACCCAATTTTCTCTAATGTTAACATCTTATGTACATTTGTCAAAACTAAGAAATTAATATCGGTAGATTACTATTAGCTAAACTCCATACTTAATCCAGATTTCACAAAATTTTCCATTAATGTCCTTTTTATGTTCCAGGATTCAATCCAAGATCCCACATGACATTTAGTCATTATTTCTTTTCCAGTCTTCCCAGGATACCAGATTACATTTACACCTTTGGTTTTTACCCAGACTTCAAAGAACATAAATATTTCTCAATGCAGCATCATTCTACCAGTGTTAATAAAGGAAAACATATATTTACATTGCAATACCCAGTACAACGTATTTTTTAAAAGCAATGTGTGAAAAGAGAATTGAGTTGCCTTGCAAATATAACCAGTAGATAGTCAGAATGACAGGTAGGTATTTTGAAAAGCCAGCTGTGGGGTCAACAAACATGTGTGTCTTAGCGTGACTGGTGCTACGAAACGTATCACAGCATCTCCACAGAACAGGTGACTGATTAACACCCATATTAATTGTTTCAAGTTCATCAGGCAAAATTTTGCATTCTAACATGATAGTTTGTATCATGTTTTGGTGTCTTACTGAATCTTAGCGTCTTAGTCAACTAGTGCTGCTGTAACAGAAATATACCACAAATGGATGGTTTTAACAAAGAGAAATTTATTTTCTCAGTCTAGCAGGCTACCAGTCCAAATTCAGGGCATCTGCTCTAGGAGAAGGCTTTCTCTTTCTATTGGCTCTGGAGAAAGGCCTCTGTCATCAATCTTCCCCTGGTCTAGGAGCTTCCCTGCGCAGGAACCCTGTGTCCAAAGAATGTGCTCTGCTCCCGGGGCTGCTTTCTTGGTGGTATGGGTCCCCATGTCTCTCTGCTCACCTCTTTCTTTTATATCTCAAAAGAGACTGGCTTAAGGCACTATCTAATCTTGTAGATCTCATCAATATAACTGCCACTAATCCATCTCATTACATCATAGTGATAGGATTTACAACACACAGGGAAATCACATCAGATGACAAAATGGTAGACAATCATACAATACTGGGAATCATGACCTAGCCAAGTTGACAGATATTTCGGGGGGACAGAATTCAATACACGACACTTAGCTAGGTTTTAAGAAATTTGTTAAGGGTTTGAGGTTGACATATAACCCATAACTGTCGAGTCAATTCCAACTCATAGCGACCCTATATGACAGAGTAGGAACTGCCCCATAGCGTTTCCAAGGCTATAATCTTTATGGAAGCAAACTGCCACATCTTTCTCCCACATAGTGGCTGGTGAGTTCAAACTGCTAACCTTTCAGTTAGCAGCTGAGCACTTAACCACTGAGCCATTGGGGCTCCTTGGTTGACATATAATGCCATGTAATTGTTCCTATTTAAAATAACGAGATATAAGCCCTGGTTAACTAATCAACTCGACAGCAAAGTGTTTTTTGTTTTTTTTTTGTCTGAGATTTGGGAATGGATTATTGATATTAAGTGGGAGACACCTATTAGTCATACCCAGTGTGGGGTCTCCCCATTAGAAACCACACCCAGTACAGGGGGAATTACCTAGACCTGTGTGCACCTGGAAAGCCACTGCAAAGCCAGTGATGATGGCACTGGACCTTAGAGGATGGGGAGGCATTTGAGACTGAGAAGAGAGAGAGGGGAAGGAGAGGAAATTCCAGAGGAGGGAGAATCCCATGAGGAGGCAGAGACTCTTGACATGGCTTGGTGTTGTCTAGGGGATGGGCCTCTGTATAGGTAGAGCTTAGAGTGGATGTGAAGGACTGGAGCAAGAAGAGACTGGAACCAAGTGATGGGTAGACTAAATTAATTCACTCACTCACTCATGCATGTATCTGAGAATGTCTTATCTCCTAGTGCTACCATAACAAAACACCACAAAGTAGAAGGCTTTAAAGAACAGAAACTTATTGTCTCAAATTTATTCTGGAGGCTAAAAGTCTGAATTCGGGGCACTGGCAGGGTTATGCTCTCTCTGCTAGCTCTAGGGGAAGATCCTTCCTTGTGTCTTTCAGCTTCTGGTAGCCCCAAATGTTTCCCGGCATCCTCTGGCTTGTAGATGGATCCTCACATGGTGTCTCCCATGTGTGACTCTCTCTCCGTGTCTGTTCTCCTCTTTTATTATATAGCACTTGGAAGGGATAGGACTAGGACCCACCCTACTCCAGTATGATCTAATTAATAGTACCTTCCAAGGAAAACCCTATTTTCAAACAAGGTCACATTCACAGGAACAAAGGTCAGGACTTCATCATAACTTTTGGGGGCACACAATTCAATCCATAACAGGGGCTACTGATGCAAAAGCATTCACATAGAGAAGCAATTTCTACTGCAGCTGAGCTTGGTCCACTTGGACCAATGCTCTCCACTGTGGCCATCAAAGGCCTCCAGCAGCTTGCAGTCCAGATTCAAAGACAGGCAACATGGAACACCATGCACTGTTGATGATGTTAGCTCTGGAGATAATTAACAGGACACCTCAGAGAGCAGCTTAGACCAGCTCCATTCTGCTCCACCTCCTGGTAGAGGTGGTTTCTATGTGACTGTGAAGAACAGGCAGAAACCAAGTGGGTGGTGTTTGTACACTCTGGCTCCTCCAAAAGTCCATTAAAATATTTTAGAATCTGCAAAGTCTGTAACAATGGCTAGAACTGCTTCATTTATTCAATAATTCACTCAACAGTTATTTTCTGAGTATTTACTATACACAGCACACTGTGCTGGGAGAAGATATGAGGAAAGACCCTCAAGAAAGCAGGCACTGCGTGTGCAAAGCCCCTAAGGCTGCAGGGAGTCTGGTGAGTAGAAGAGACTTAAAGAAAGTCACTGAGGCACAAGGGCAGAGAGCTAAGGAGCGTGAGGTTTGAGAAGAGGGTGCAGTGAGAGGGGCAGGGCCTGGTAGATTATGCTAAATATTTTTTCTCTATTCCCAAAAATAATGGGATGATACTGAAGGACGTGCAGCAATGATATGCTCAATGAGCTTTATTTCCCAGAGATCATTATAGCCGCACCATGAAGAACAAATCAGAGAGTGGACTGAGTGTTTTGGTAAAGCCAGTGAGTTAGGCAACAAATTCACCCACCACACAGTGAGTTGACTGAGTCTGGACTAGGGCAGAGCTACTCGAAGCACAGTTTGCAGCCCAGGAGCACTGTGAGACCTTTAGCAATGCAAATTCCCAGGCGCTACCCTAGACCTGCTGAATCAGAATCTCTGGGGCTGGCTCCCAGGAATCTGTGTTTTATAGGATCCCCAGGTGATTCTTATACACTCTCAAGTTTGAGAAGGACTAGACCAGGGTAGTAGTGATGTGGGGGGAGGGAGGAGAGAAGGATGCCTTGGAGATGTATTTCAAAAAATGAATGAATTGACCCATTAGAGAATGGTGAATAAATTTTTATTAAGCCATATTATGGAATATTATAGAGCTATTAAGAAGATGCATATGCACAAAGAAAAATGCCTTTGATGTACTGTTAAAAAAGCAAAACACTGGATAAAGAATATTATAAAAATTATGCAGCCATATATACCTATATATTTATACATTTATCTAAGGACTTAAAAAGCTACAGAGTGTCATACATCAAAGTGTTAACATCGGGTCCCTCAGGGCAGATACTGGAGAAGAGTGGGGAGTGATTATTCACATTTTAACATATATTTTTATTTTTTACTTGTTAAAACATGCATATTTATAAATGCTTTTATAACTTAGAACTATAACAAAGTTTTATAATTACACAAGTATATAAAAATGCTCCCTGATAAGTCCAATGCAACTAGAATGGCATTAATGGACAACCTGGGCTGAGGGAACCCCAGGCATACAGCACACTTGTCTAGGGATCAAGAAATTTGGATTCTAAATCTGGCTCTACTCTGATTCCTACCTGCTTCCCCTCCTTGGGTGTCTGTGAGATGAGGTAGTTGGACTAAACCTATAGTCTCCAACCTTGTCCCTGCTCACCACCCAGAACATCACTAAGTTAGTTTTTATCTTTATGGCTCCTGGGTTTGGGGAGACTGTCACCCAAACTAAGCTCATTTATTCACTAGGACCTCTGTTCTCATGTTGGATAGTAAAATGTATGATTCTATTAGGCCATGTAGAATATCAAACTACACCCCCAGATCCTGTTCTTGGTGACCACTAATAAGAGGGTATCTAGGGTCCTTCCCAGTTGAGAAGGTGTGATATCTCTCAAAACTTCCAACAAGGAGTATGGCTACTGGCAACTGAGGAAGCCAACCACTGCCTCACTCCATGCTACATGCTTATCTGGTCTGACCAGAATGACAAAGGCACTTAGCTGTCTCCAAAGCATCAGTGCTGGGGGGGCTAGGGTCGGGGGAAGGGGAGAGAGGCCTTTGAGCGCGAGCAGCATTCTTGGCTCAAAAGAGCCAACTATGCTGACTCAAAAAAAAAAAAAATTTTTTTTCAAAAGTGCCTGTGGGTAAATTTGAGCTGCCCACAGCTCCCCAGGGGCACCTCGAACTTGCTGTTGAGCCATTTCTGCGGATTTCAGTCAAATTCTAATTTTAGTGTTCATTAAACACGGGTAATTCCCCAGCCGGTCCCTGCCTCACCTTGTACACAGACTACATCGGCAATATAGGTCACCAAGGCTTCGGAAACACTCCCACATCAAAGAGGAATCTTTTTATTATAAGGATTAACTTTATAAATAATGAACATTAAAAGTTTTCCAAAGCCGCAGGGTGGGTGTGAAGACAGCTGGCATCTTCCTCGTGAACATCTGCATGGTGTGGCTTGTTGCAGGGGTTAATTGTGTGCACAAGGTGTTGTGTTCTGGGAGGTGGGTCAGGATGGCAACATGTCTGCATTTATCACTCTATATTTAGACTGATAAGCAGGGACACAACTGATGTGTGTAATGTTGGAAACACACACACACATACACACAAATCCATCATGGGTATGACCATATCTAGAGACAACAAATTGCTTAACATATTTTATGGTTTCCTGTTGCTCTTAAAGTAAGGGCCAAATTCCTTATCACAGCTGTATCAGTTAATATTTTTTCAGCTGAAAGTAACAACAAAGAAGTAAGTAAGACGGGCTAAGATCCTAAGAACATTAAATTTTTTAAAAAACATACCAAAAGTGTTCACTCTGGTCTTCAGGCCTATAACCTCATGATCACAAGGTGGCTGCTTCAGCACCAGAAGTCACTTTCACACATAAGAACACTCATTTGATTTGTAAGTCTTAATCCTATGAACAACTGTCACATTAGGCAACACTCGGAGATACTTTGTCCTTTGTTCATACTTTTGCATATGCTGTTCCTTTTTTTTTTTTTTTAATACTTGAACACTCTACTCTTTTTCTGTGTCAGGTAACCACTGTCTGTGCTTTAGGACCAAACACAAGTGTCAGCTCCTAAGAAGAGCTACTGATGACTCTTGTCCACCCTGGAGTAGGCGACCTGCCCCTCCACTTTGTTTACTACCATCAAAGCATTTCTCAATCCTCAATGCAATTGTTCATTTCTTTGCTTCCCCCAGGAGACTATGAATCAATGAGGCTGGAACTGTATCTTGTTTATCTTGTTTATCTCTGGCTTAGCACTGGGCCTAGTTTGTCTATATGTGTTCACTGAGTAGACAAGAAGCAGATGGGAATTGTCCAAATCCCATCCTGGACTCAGCACAGCAAATCATCCTTTTGTGGGGCACACAGTCAATGACAGGAGGGATCTGCCTTTACCAAGATCAGCTGCCATCAAGTTGATTCTGACTCTGGGATTGTGGTGGTGGGGGTAGGAGGCAAAAAAAGGTAGACACAGTAGGAGGCAAAAAAGGTAGACACAGTAGGAGGCTTAATCCTTATCAGTTTCCAAAAAAGGGCCTGTTTTCTGCTGGGGCTGGGCACATTTGTGGATGGCAACAGGCCCAGGAAGTTGGGGCCCTTCCTGTGGTGTGGTTGGCTTGGGGCCCAGTGGCTCTTGGCAAGTGAGGAAGCCACTTCCCGCTCCTGACTCCTGGCCTCATGAAGCTGCAAAGGCCAGATCAGGCAAGCAGATAGAATCTAACTTCTCTGAAAGAGTAGGAGCCAGGAATTGCTGGCCCTGGCTGGCCTAGGCCTGCGGTCAGCTTTAGCTCTGTCAGAAGGCACCAGGAGTATGAGAACTGTGGCTTCCAACCCAGTGCAGAGATGAGCAACCAGGAGGACACCACAAAATGCCATATCTTCTATCAGTCCTGAGGAGACAGCACTGGGGACTGGGTCAGAGCGTGGGCCCTAAACCAAACCATTGCGCTGGAATCCTGGCTGTGCTGTGGACCTTGGGAAATTCAATAATCTCTCTGTGCCTCGGTTTTTCATCAGTAAAACTGGGATAATCATAGTATCTGCCTTGTAGGATTGTTACAAAGATTAAATAAGTTAATATCTTTAAGTGCTTAAAAGAATGCCTGGCAAATCATACATGCTGTATAAATAAAATATAAATAAAGAGGTGAGATAATTCACTGAAACACCAGGGACTAGAAAAGCACAGACTGTCCAGTTTATCCAGCCTTTGGACGTTAGGCCCTGTCTACACATAACAAATCAGTCTTAAAAGAAATACAGCCAGAACGCTCCTTAGAAGCAAGGCTGGCAAGACTTCAACTGGCTTACTTTGGACACATCATCAGGAAAGATCAATGCCTAGAAAAGGACATCATATTTGGTAGAGGGTCAGCAAAAATGAGGGGAACCTTCTCAGTGAGGACTGACACAACAGCTGCAACCATGGACTCAAACATACCTACGATCATGGAGGCACAGGGCCAGGCAACGTTCCATTTTGCTATACGTAAGCTCACCACGAATCAGAGCCAACACAATGACAGCTATCAACGACAACAACAACACATGACAAGGTGAAAAAGAGGGAGTTGAATGTCACTAGTTAATTTAGTTAAGTGATGCTAAAAGCCACATTAAGCACAGAATCCTCTTCTGGTGTTAAACATGCTGAGTCAGTATCTTCGCTGTTTTCACAACACTGACAGTAGTTTGTCCCGTTGTTGTTCTTAGGTCCCATAATATAGTTAAGAACAAATATAGTTTGTCTTTAATATAGTCTGTCCCATAATACAGTTAAAAACAAATCAATCCAGATTTTATCAATGAGCTGTCTATCCAATTGCTTGCTCTTTGAATTTTATCGCCTTGAGTGGGTGGGAAGGAATCTTAATTCTTGTTCCAAAGGGCCATAGAATCAAGGTGTGAGATGATCCAGTCTAAGATACCTGTTATAGATTGAACTGTGTTCCCCCAAAATGTGTGTTGTAAATTCTAACCCCTAAACCTGTGGTTATAATCCCATTTGGCAATGGGTTGTCTTTGTTATGCTAATGTGTCAGGATTAGTGTAGGCTAAATCCTGAGTGGATCTCTTTTGAGATTTAAATAAGATTGAACAAGCAAGAATAGCAGAAATGGGGAAGACTGATGCCAAGCCTCATGGAAATCTCCAAGGAACCAGGAAAGAAACAAGCTTAAGAGACAAGAACTTTACCCCCAGAGCCAACAGAGACAGAAAGCCTTCCCCTAGAGCCAGTACCCTGAATTAGGACTGCTAGCCTCCTAACTATGAGAAAATAAATTTCTGTTTCTTAAAGCCACCCATCTGAGGTACTTCTGTTATAGCAACACTAGATAACTAAGACAATACCCAATGCTGAGGATGCTCCAGAAAACCTAGAAATGCTCAATGGCTAAACTCTGGAGAAATGACACATCTCCAAGATGAGAAGCAAAGAAAAGGGGAAAGAACATGGTCTTCCCCCCAAATACAAAATTAAACCATTATAGTTTTGATCTTTTGATCAACATCTGTTACTAATGTAAGAAACACATTTCACCTCAGGGCTTTGTCCAAGTATTCCAGTGTGTGTTGTTCCAATATGCTCCAACCCTTTGCATCTGACCAGTTCTGGAGTTAATATTGTTTATGGGCTGCTGGTTTCCTTTGATTATTTTTATTGATGTTCAGTGCTTATGAATCAGCAGATTGATCGCACCTCTGGAGCCAGGCAAACTGCCAGCAGATGCTGACCTGGCTTCCCTTTCTCCACTGAGAGGACCCAAATCCCAACCTAGAGCACCTGAGCAGGCCCACAGGTGCCATGTTGAATCATCAGAGGCCAGCCATTGTTAGGAAGAACCATGGGCGGGGGGTAGGGGGGAGAATAAAGGACAGGCACCTACTCTCCACTCTTCCCCCAGCTATATCCGTCATCATCCCCCTCACACAAGGCTGCTCCAACCACTACTTATGCTTAGTCTGACCTACTATGGACCCATTTAGCACCTGCATATGACTTTGCATATGCTGTTGCCCCTGGCAGGGTAGTCTTTTGCCATCTCTCCCTAAGATAATAGTTATTCTTAAAGATCCCACTCCAACTGTGCCTTGACCAGTAAGTCTCTTCTGAATGCTCTCTGCACTCCTGAAGTAACCCAAGCTTGCCTCTACTTTAACCCACATGACAAAGGATCCTAAGTGTCCATGGCTTTGCTCCCAGGCTCTGAATTCTTACCAATAGGAGCCTTCCCTTATGTCAGCATGTCTTTCCTAGCACTGTTGCTTGCATGTAAAATGAATAAACAGTTTTTAAATGACTGTAAGCAGGTATAGGTGTACAAACAGGTTAACATTACAGAATATATTACTTTCCTATTGCTTCTGTAACAAATTATAAATGTGTATAAATTTAGTGGCCTAAAAGAACAAATCTATTATCTTACAGTTCTGGAATTCAGAAATGGGTGTAATGGGGCTAAAACCAAGGTATTGGCAGAGCTATGTTCCTTCTGGAGGCTCCAGGGAAGAATTCATTCTCTTCCCTTTTTCATCTTCTAGAGGTGGACTGCATTCCTTGGCTCATGGCCCCTTCCTCCATCTTCAAAGCCAGCAGTACAACATCTTCAAGTTCCTTTCCCTCCCTCCACCCTCCCTCCTTCATCATATCTTCTCTGACTCTGACCCTGCTGTCTCCTTCTCCTAAGGGCCCTTGTGATTACATGGGACCCACCCAGATAATCCAGGATATCATTATCTAAAATTCTTAATTTAATCATATCTGCAAAGTCTCTTTTGCCATGTAAAAGATACTCACAGGTCCTGGGATTATGGCCTGGAAATCTTTGGGGGCCTTTATTCTGCTCTACCATATCCCCTTCCAAAGAGATGGATCAAAATTACATGACAGTCACCCAGGAGTCTCTGGGAAGTGCAAACAGTTAACACACCCTGCCGCTAAACAAAAAGCTGGCAGTCCAAGTCCACCCAGAAGCACCTCAGTAGAAAGGTCTGGTGATCTACGTCCAAAACATCACCCACTGAAAAAACCAGAGCAAAGTTCTACTCTAACACACATGGGGTCGCCCTGAGTTGGAGTGGACTTGATGGCAAATGGTTTTCTATTGGCAACCCATCTGGATGAGAAGGAAAGAGAAGGGCCACCTATCTGTTATCATCTAGCATGCTGGCCCAGGCTTGTTCATGACAGTGGCCAGGTTCAGAGAGAAAGCAGAAGCATGTAAAACCTCAAATCGTGCATCATCGTTCCCTCCCCATTCTATTGGCCAAAGCAAGTTACCAAGCCAGCACAGATTTAAGATGAGGCTAAAGAGATTCCCTCTCTTAATGGACAATTAATACTGCAAAGGGCATGGATACAAGAAGGGGTGATGAACTAGGGACTTTTGTACTGGTTTTTGCAATAAATCTTCCATAGTTGGAAGAGAGTAATGGGAAGAAGTAAAATAGTGCCATCTTCTTGATATTCATATAAAAAGTATATTATTGATATGGAATTATATTAACCATGTATTCTAATTTGAGAAAAGCATAATATAAAATACTATAATCTGGAGGCGGAGCCAAGATGGCGGACTAGGCAGACGCTACCTCGGATCCCTCTTACAACAAAGACACGGAAAAACAAGTGAATCGATCACATACATAACAATCTACGAACCCTGAACAACAAACACAGATTTAGAGACGGAGAACGAACTAATACGGGGAAGCAGCGATTGTTTCCAGAGCCTGGAGCCAGCATACCAGTCAGGTACGGCACAAGCACAGAGACCTGCTCCACCCCCCTGAACTAACCCCGGGAGGGGGACTAGCCGGTTCCACGGGCGGCGTGGGACGCAGCCGTTAGGAGAAGTCCCCGGGAGGCAGTGACTGATCTTGGAGCAGAAAGAGTAGCATCCGAGCCGGGGAACCGTCCCACAGGGATTTGGACTGCACGCAGGTACGCCATAAACACGGAGAGTTGCTCCACCCCCTGAACTAACCCCGGGAAGGTGACCATCCGGGTCGCGCGGGCGGCGTGGGACGCAGCCGGTAGGAGAAGTCCCCGGGAGGCAGCGACTGGTATTGGAGCGGGGAGAACAGCGTTCCAGCCGGGACACTCGGTCGCGGCACAAGCACGGGGAGCTACTCCACCCATCTGAACTAACCCCGGGAGGGGGCCCACCTGGTTCACGGGGGCGGCACGGCCACGCGGCTGGAGGGACAAGAAGTCCCCGGGAGGCAGCGACTGATTTTGGAGTCGAGAGTGCACCGTCCCAGTAGGGGAGCCTTGACGCTGGGCGTGGGGCTGGAAGCGGAGGATCTGACCGTGACTCCAGCGGGCCAGACCCCCCGGGGGCAATCTCCACACAGACAGCACACATAGGCGACGCGCCCGCGGGAATCTCAGATATAAGAGTCATTCCAAGCAAGACAAGCAACTCTGGCTATATTCTGAGGTGCTACTCTCCTATCTCTCTGTTCCCTCCCCCACCCTCCCCAGGCGGCTTCATTAACATCTGAATAGCCTGAGCCAGAGGGAGAACTCTGATAGGGATCTGACTGCAGTTTTTTTTTAGCGGATTTTCTGGAAAAACTAGTTTCCCAGTGATGGCTCGGAGACAACAATCCATATCAAACCACTTAAAGAAGCAGACCGTGACAGCTTCTCCAACTCCCCAAACAAAAGAATCAAAATCTTTCCCAAATGAAGATACAATTTTGGAATTATCAGATACAGAATATAAAAAACTAATTTACAGAATGCTTAATGATATCACAAATGAAATTAGGATATCTGCAGAAAAAGCCAAGGAACACACTGATAAAACTGTTGAAGAACTCAAAAAGATTATTCAAGAACATACTGGAAAAATTAATAAGTTGCAAGAATCCATAGAGAGACAACATGTAGAAATCCAAAAGATTAACAATAAAATAACAGAATTAGACAACACACTAGGAAGTCAGAGGAGCAGACTCGAGCAATTAGAATGCAGACTGGGACATCTGGAGGACCAGGGAATCAACACCAACATAGCTGAAAAAAAATCAGATAAAAGAATTAAAAAAAATGAAGAAACCCTAAGAATTATGTGGGACTCTATCAAGAAGGATAACCTGCGGGTGATTGGAGTCCCAGAACAGGGAGGGGGGACAGAAAACACAGAGAAAATAGTTGAAGAACTTCTGACAGAAAACTTCCCTGACATCATGAAAGACGAAAGGATATCTATCCAAGATGCTCATCGAACCCCATTTAAGATTGATCCAAAAAGAAAAACACCAAGACATATTATCATCAAACTCACCAAAACCAAAGATAAACAGAAAATTTTAAAAGCAGCCAGGGAGAAAAGAAAGGTTTCCTTCAAGGGAGAATCAATAAGAATATGTTCTGACTACTCAGCAGAAACCATGCAGGCAAGAAGGGAATGGGACGACATATACAGAACACTGAAGGAGAAGAACTGCCAACCAAGGATCATATATCCAGCAAAACTCTCTCTGAAATATGAAGGCGAAATTAAGATATTTACAGACAAACACAAGTTTAGAGAATTTGCAAAAACCAAACCAAAGCTACAAGAAATACTAAAGGATATTGTTTGGTCAGAGAACCAATAATACCAGATATCAGCACAACACAAGGTCACAAAACAGAACGTCCTGATATCAACTCAAATAGGGAAATCACAAAAACAAACAAATTAAGATTAATTAAAAAAAAAATACACATAACAGGGAATCATGGAAGTCAATAGGTAAAAGATCACAATAATCAAAAAGAGGGACTAAATACAGGAGGCATTGAACTGCCATATGGAGAGTGATACAAGGCGATATAGAACAATACAAGTTAGGTTTTTACTTAGAAAAATAGGGGTATATAATGAGGTAACCACAAAAAGGTATAACAACTCTATAACTCAAGACAAAAACCAAGAAAAACGTAACGACTCAACTAACATAAAGTCAAACACTATGAAAGTGAGGATCTCACAATTTACTAAGAAAAACGCCTCAGCACAAAAAAGTATGTGGAAAAATGAAATTGTCAACAACACACATAAAAAGGCATCAAAATGACAGCACTAAAAACTTATTTATCTATAATTACCCTGAATGTAAATGGACTAAATGCACCAATAAAGAGACAGAGAGTCACAGACTGGATAAAGAAACACGATCCATCTATATGCTGCCTACAAGAGACACACCTTAGACTTAGAGACACAAACAAACTAAAACTCAAAGGATGGAAAAAAGTATATCAAGCAAACAATAAGCAAAAAAGAAGAGGAGTAGCAATATTAATTTCTGACAAAATAGACTTTAGACTTAAATCCACCACAAAGGATAAAGAAGGACACTATATAATGATAAAAGGGACAATTGATCAGGAAGACATAACCATATTAAATATTTACGCACCCAATGACAGGGCTGCAAGATATATAAATCAAATTTTAACAGAACTGAAAAGCGAGATAGATACCTCCACAATTATAGTAGGAGACTTCAACACACCCCTTTCGGAGAAGGACAGGACATCCAGTAAGAAGCTCAACAGAGACACGGAAGATCTAATTACAACAATCAACCAACTTGACCTCATTGACTTATACAGAACTCTCCACCCAACTGCTGCAAAATATACTTTTTTTTCTAGCGCACATGGAACATTCTCTAGAATAGACCACATATTAGGTCATAAAACAAACCTTTGCAGAGTCCAAAACATCGAAATATTACAAAGCATCTTCTCAGACCACAAGGCAATAAAACTAGAGATCAATAACAGAAGAACGAGGGAAAAGAAATCAAATACTTGGAAAATGAACAATACCCTCCTGAAAAAAGACTGGGTTATAGAAGACATCAAGGAGGGAATAAGGAAATTCATAGAAAGCAACGAGAATGAAAATACTTCCTATCAAAACCTCTGGGACACAGCAAAAGCAGTGCTCAGAGGCCAATTTATATCAATAAATGCACACATACAAAAAGAAGAAAGAGCCAAAATCAGAGAACTGTCCCTACAACTTGAACAAATAGAAAGTGAGCAACAAAAGAATCCATCAGGCACCAGAAGAAAACAAATAATAAAAATTAGAGCTGAACTAAATGAATTAGAGAACAGAAAAACAATTGAAAGAATTAACAAAGCCAAAAGCTGGTTCTTTGAAAAAATTAACAAAATTGATAAACCATTGGCTAGACTGACTAAAGAAATACAGGAAAGGAAACAAATAACCCGAATAAGAAATGAGAAGGACCACATCACAACAGAACCAAATGAAATTAAAAGAATCATTTCAGATTATTATGAAAAATTGTACTCTAACAAATTTGAAAACCTAGAAGAAATGGATGAATTCCTTGAAAAACACTACCTACCTAAACTAACACATTCAGAAGCAGAACAACTAAATAGACCCATAACAAAAAAAGAGATTGAAACGGTAATCAAAAAACTCCCAACAAAAAAAAGTCCTGGCCCGGACGGCTTCACTGCAGAGTTCTACCAAATTTTCAGAGAAGAGTTAACACCACTACTACTAAAGGTATTCCAAAGCATAGAAAATGACGGAATACTACCCAACTCATTCTATGAAGCCACCATCTCCCTGATACCAAAACCAGGTAAAGACATTACAAAAAAAGAAAATTATAGACCTATATCCCTCATGAACATTGATGCAAAAATCCTCAACAAAATTCTAGCCAATAGAATCCAACAACACATCAAAAAAATAATTCACCCTGATCAAGTGGGATTTATACTAGGTATGCAAGGCTGGTTTAATATCAGAAAAACCATTAATGTAATCCATCACATAAATAAAACAAAAGACAAAAACCACATGATCTTATCAATTGATGCAGAAAAGGCATTTGACAAAGTCCAACACCCATTTATGATAAAAACTCTTACCAAAATAGGAATTGAAGGAAAATTCCTCAACATAATAAAGGGCATCTATGCAAAGCCAACAGCCAATATCACTCTAAATGGAGAGAACCTGAAAGCATTTCCCTTGAGAACGGGAACCAGACAAGGATGCCCTTTATCACCGCTCTTATTCAACATCGTGTTGGAAGTCTTAGCCAGGGCAATCAGGCTAGACAAAGAAATAAAAGGTATCCGGATTGGCAAGGAAGAAGTAAAGTTATCACTATTTGCAGATGACATGATTATATACACAGAAAACCCTAAGGAATCCTCCAGAAAACTACTGAAACTAATAGAAGAGTTTGGCAGAGTCTCAGGTTATAAAATAAACATACAAAAATCACTTGGATTCCTCTACATCAACAAAAAGAACACCGAAGAGGAAATAACCAAATCAATACCATTCACGGTAGCCCCCAAGAAGATAAGATACTTAGGAATAAATCTTACCAAGGATGTAAAAGACCTATACAAAGAAAACTACAAAGCTCTACTACAAGAAATTCAAAAGGACATACTTAAGTGGAAAAACATATCTTGCTCATGGATAGGAAGACTTAACATAGTAAAAATGTCTATTCTACCAAAAGCCATCTATACATTTAACGCACTTCCGATCCAAATTCCAATGTCATATTTTAAGGGGATAGAGAAACAAATCACCAATTTCATATGGAAGGGAAAGAAGCCCCGGATAAGCAAAGCACTACTGAAAAAGAAGAAGAAAGTGGGAGGCCTCACCTTACCTGACTTCAGAACCTATTATACAGCCACGGTAGTCAAAACAGCCTGGTATTGGTACAACAACAGACACATAGACCAATGGAACAGAATTGAGAACCCAGACATAGATCCATCCACGTATGAGCAGCTGATATTTGACAAAGGACCAGTGTCAATTAACTGGGGAAAAGACAGCCTTTTTAACAAATGGTGCTGGCATAACTGGATATCCATTTGCAAAAAAATGAAACAGGACCCATACCTCACACCATGCACAAAAACTAACTCCAAGTGGATCAAAGACCTAAACATAAAGACTAAAACGATAAAGATCATGGAAGAAAAAATTGGGACAACCCTAGGAGCCCTAATACAAGGTATAAACAGAATACAAAACATTACCAAAAATGATGAAGAGAAACCCGATAACTGGGAGCTCCTAAAAATCAAACACCTATGCTCATCTAAAGACTTCACCAAAAGAGTAAAAAGACCACCTACAGATTGGGAAAGAATTTTCAGCTATGACATCTCAGACCAGCGCCTGATCTCTAAAATCTACATGATTCTGTCAAAACTCAACCACAAAAAGACAAACAACCCAATCAAGAAGTGGGCAAAGGATATGAACACACATTTCTCTAAAGAAGATATTCAGGCAGCCAACAGATACATGAGAAAATGCTCTCGATCATTAGCCATTAGAGAAATGCAAATTAAAACTACGATGAGATTCCATCTCACACCAGCAAGGCTGGCATTAATCCAAAAAACACAAAATAATAAATGTTGGAGAGGCTGCGGAGAGATTGGAACTCTCATACACTGCTGGTGGGAATGTAAAATGGTACAACCACTTTGGAAATCTATCTGGCGTTATCTTAAACAGTTAGAAATAGAACTACCATACAACCCAGAAATCCCACTCCTCGGAATATACCCTAGAGATACAAGAGCCTTCATACAAACAGATATATGCACACCCATGTTTATTGCAGCTCTGTTTACAATAGCAAAAAGTTGGAAGCAACCAAGGTGTCCATCAACGGATGAATGGGTAAATAAATTGTGGTATATTCACACAATGGAATACTACGCATCGATAAAGAACAGTGACGAATCTCTGAAACATTTCATAACATGGAGGAACCTGGAAGGCATTATGCTGAGCAAAATGAGTCAGAGGCAAAAGGACAAATACTGTATAAGACCACTATTATAAGATCTTGAGAAATAGTAAACCTGAGAAGAACACATACTTTTGTGGTTACGAGGGGGGGAGGGAGGGAGGGTGGGAGAGGGTTTTTTTATTGATTAATCAGTAGATAAGAACTGCTTTAGGTGAAGGGAAAGACAACACTCAATACATGGAAGGTCAGCTCAATTGGACTGGACCAAAAGCAAAGAAGTTTCCGGGATAAAATGAATGCTTCAAAGCTCAGCGGAGCAAGCGCGGGGGTCTGGGGAACATGGTTTGCGGGGACTTCTAAGTCAATTGGCAAAATAATTCTATTATGAAATCATTCTGCATCCCACTTTGAAATGTGGCGTCTGGGGTCTTAAATGCTAACAAGCAGCCATCTAAGATGCAGCAATTGGTCTCAACCCACCTGGAGCAAAGGAAAATGAAGAACACCAAGCCCACATGACAACTAAGAGCCCAAGAGACAGAAAGGGCCACATGAACAAGAGACCTACATCATCCTGAGACCAGAAGAACTAGTTGGTGCCCGGCCACAATCGATGACTGCCCTGACAGGGAGCTCAGCAGAGGACCCCTGAGGGAGCAGGAGAGCAGTGGGATGCAGACCCCAAATTCTCATAAGAAGACCAAACTTAATGGTCTGACTGAGACTGGAGGAATCCCGGCGGCCATGCTCTCCAGACCTTCTGTTGACACAGGACAGGAACCATCCCTGAAGACAACTCATCAGACATGAAAGGGACTGGTCAGCGGGTGGGAGAGAGACGCTGATGAAGAGTGAGCTAATTATATCAGGTGTACACTTGAGATTGTGTTGGCAACTCTTGTCTGGAGGGGGGATGGGAGGATAGAGAGAGAGGGAAGCCGGCAAAATTGTCAAGAAAGGAGAGACTGAAAGGGCTGACTCAAGACGGGGAGAGTAAGTGGGAGTAGGGAGTGAGATGTATGTAAACTTATATGTGACAGACTGATTGGATTTGTAAACGTTCACTTGAAGCTTAATAAAAGTTATTATAAAAAAAAAAAAAAAATACTATAATCTCATATTCGCAATGTAAAAAAATATAAAGAACTCATAAGTAAGTAAGCGAAGAATCAATACCCTAATTAACATATTGGGTAAGTAACATAAGGCAATTCATAAAAGAAATGTAATTGCTTAACCTGAAAATGTCCAACTTCATTAGTAACCAAATAATTGAAAGTACACACACATACACACACACACACAATAAAACCTGTGAGAGCTGAAACTGGACAGGACTGCTTTGTTTTTCCAGGTCTCACAAGTTTTCCACCTTTGACACAGTGCAGTCTTACCATTTTTCTATCACTCTCTACTAGTGGAAAATATTTGAGTTTTCCTTGTCTGACAGGTTTCTGCCTTACACAGGTTTTACTGTATATGCATACAAATATGCTTTTCTTTTTATACCAATAAATATATAAAGTTATAAATGTATTCTAAACACATTTGAAAAGATACAGTTTTTGCCTCCCAAAATTGGGAGACATGAAAAAAAGATAATACTTGCTATTCTGAAAATAAAGTGACTGTCATATACCACCAGTAGAAAGGTAGACTGGAAAAAGTTTTCTGGAGGTCAGTGGTCAATACGTATCAAAAGCCTTAGAAATCGGCATGCTCTCTAACAGAGCAATACTGGGAATTAAATGAGACATCAATAAAGGTTTATCTACAGGTATGTTCTTCAAGGACCCCTAGTGGCGCAGTGGTTAAGAGTTCAGCTACTAACTAAAAAGACTGGCATGTTCAAATCTACCACAGCCACTCCTTAGAAACCCTATGGGACAGTTCTACTCTGTTCTATAGGGTAGCTATGAGACAAAATTGACTCGACAGCAATGGGTTTGGTTTGGGGGTTTATGTTCTTCAGAGTGCTATGTACAAAAAAAAGTAAGACATTGCAAAGAACCAAAGAAAGTGAACTGAATAAATTTACATTATTCCCATGTAATAGGATACTTCCCCATCGTTAAAATTATTTTGAAGATGAATAGTGGCATGAAAGAGGTTCATGATGCAATAATTGAAAAGAAACTACATGTCAGGTGATCTTTTTATGTAAATGTGTGTATGCATACACCGACCAGGAAAAACATAAATACTAAAATATAAATAAAACTACTCTTCTAACTTTTTACTTTTGCTTTTCTCACTTTTCTAAAATGATTTTATATTTCATTTATAAGAAAAAACAGTATTTAGTTAATAAATAGTCCAACAGCTAACTTGTGAAATATCTGCAACAAATCTGACAAGTAAGGGGTCAACACTTGGCAAATACCATAGATATATAAAACAAGATAAGCTGATTAAGAAACAATCAACTTTAGTGGTGGGGAAATGTATGTAAATCATAACACTAGCTAAGGCACATTTTTTTAAAAATTCTGATATTTTTCTGGTGGAATTATAAATGTGTATAACCCTTCCAGAAAATAATTTCACTTGAATCTGGAACCTCTAAATATAAATCACAGAACTGTAATAAAAACAACAGGAAAGTGTAAGCAAACATGTTAATATCTCAGAGTAAAGGTTCCCCTAAACAAGACAAAAATAAATAATAAACATATATGCTAAAACAAAAATATTGAAAGGCAAGTGTACATGAAAATCAAAGTCATTATATGACAATAAAACCAAAACCCATTGTGACCCCACAGGGCAGAGGAGAACTGCCCCAGGGGGTTTCCAAGGCTGTAAATCTTTATGGAAGCAGACTGCCATATGTTTTTCCCATGGAGCAGCTGGTAGGTTTGAACTCTGTTCTTCTGGTTAGCAGCCGAGCACTTAACCACTGCACCACAGACTCCCACAGACTCCATTAAAAAAAAAAAACCCGTTGCCGTCGAGTCGATTCCAACTCATAGCAACCCTATAGGACAGGGTAGAACTGCCCCATAGGGTTTTCAAGAAGCGCCTGGTGGATTTGAACTGCCAACCTTTTGGTTAGCAGCTGAACTCTTAACCACTACACCATCACGGTTTCCACAGACTCCATAGCTAAATTAAAACTCAATCAAAAGATTGGAGACATGGGGAGTTTTCTGGCTGTGGCTGAGTGAGCAGACTGGCAGTGATCATCCCAAAAGCAGCTCTAAAGCTGGATCAGATTGAAAAAACACTCACTAACTGAGGAATGCGATTTGAATCAGGAGTGTGTGACTCTAAAGTTTAAACCCTATCATTAGCTTATACAGTCCTGCCTCTCTCTTGTTAGTTACTATTATCCTTAATCCAACGTATCTATCTATCTATCCAGGAAAAAATAATGAGACGCTGCAGTGTGTGATGGGCTTGGCGAGGCTCACTGAGTTCAGAACACATTCTCCTGGCCATTTGTATTATTCCTGTTGTTGTTCTTGTTGTTAGGTGCCATCGAGTCAGTTCCGACTCATAGCGGCCCTATGCACAACAGAACAAAACAATGCCCAGTCCTGCGCCATCCTTACAATCGTTGTTATGCTTGAGCTCATTGTTGCAGCCACTGTGTCAATCCACCTCATTGAGGGTCTTCCTCTTTTACGCTGACCCTGTACTCTACCAAGCATGATGTCCTTCTCCAGGGAATGATCCCTCCTGACAACATGTCCAAGGTATGTAAGACGCAGTCTCGCCATCCTTGCTTCTAAGGAGCATTCTGGCTACGTATCTTGTAAGACAGATTTGTTTTTTCTTCTGGCAGTCCATGGTATATTTGATATTCTTTGCCAACAGCACAATTCAAAGGCGTCAATTCTTCTTCGGTCTTCCTTATTCACTGTCCAGCTTTCACATGCATATGATGCGATTGAAAATACCATGGCTTGGGTCAGGTGCACCTTAGTCTTCAGGGTGACACCTTTGCTCTTCAACACTTTGAAGAGGTCCCTTGCAGCAGATTTACCCAATGCAATGCGTCTTTTGATTTCTTGACTGCTGCTCCTATGGCTGTTGATTGTGGAACCAAGTAAAATGAAATCCTTGACAACTTCAGTCTTTTCTCCGTTTATCATGATGTTGCTCATTGGTCCAGTTGTGAGGATTTTTGTTTTCTTTATGTTGAGGTGCAGTCCATACTGAAGGCTGTGATCTCTGATCTTCATTAGTAAGTGCTTCAAGTCCTCTTCACTTACAGCAAGCAAGGTTGTGTCATCTGCATAATGCAGGTTGTTAATGAGTCTTCCTCCAATCCTGATGCTCTGTTCTTCATATAGTCCAGCTTCTTATATTATTTGCTCAGCATACAGATTAAATACATATGGTAAAAGAATACAACCCTGATGCACACCTTTCCTGACTTTAAACCAATCAGTATCCCCTTTGTTCTGTCCAAACAACCGCCTCTCAATCTATGTAAAGGTTCCTCATGAGCACAATTAAGTGTTCTGGAATTCCCATTCTTCGCAATGTTATCCATAGTTTGTTATGATCCACAGAGTCGAATGCCTTTGCATAGTCAATAAAACACAGGTAAACATCCTTCTGGTATTCTCTGCTTTCAGCCAGGATCCATCTGACATCAGCAGTGATATCCCTGGTTCCACGTCCTCTTCTGAAACTGGCCTGAATTTGGTTCCCTGTTGATATACTGCTGCGGCCGTTTTTGAATGATCTTCAGCAAAATTTTGCTTGCGTGTGATATTAATGATATTGTTCTATAATTTCCACATTTGGTTGGATCACCTTTCTTGGGAATAGGCATAAATATGGATATTGTTCTATAATTTCCACATTTGGTTGGATCACCTTTCTTGGGAATAGGCATAAATATGGATCTCTTCCAGTCAGCTGGCCAGGAAGCTGTCTTCCATATTTCTTGGCATAGACGATTGAGCACGTCCAGCGCTGCATCTGTTTGTTGAAACATCTCAATGGATATTCCATCAATTCCTGGAGCCTTGTTTTTTGCCAATGCCTTCAGAGCAGCTTGGGCTTCTTCCTTCAGTACCATCAGTTCCTGATCATATGCCACCTCTTGAAATGGTTGAACATCGACTAATTCTTTTTGGTATGACTCTGTATATTCCTTCCATCTTCTTTTGATGCTTCCTGCGTCGTTTAATATTTTCCCCATGGAATCTTTCACTATTGCAACTCGAGGCTTGAATGTTTTCTTCAGTTCTGGAGATGGAAAACCAAAAGTGAAGAACAGGCTTGGCGTATTATTCCTAGTAACACCTAATGGTCCATCAGGGCCCATTATGGATTCTTTGTTTTTCTCCTCATGGGTAGATATTGAGATTTCATTAATGCCAATTTATCACCAGAGCCCAACGTGAAGCTAGTTTTGTCATGGTCTATTGTAGAAGCTACAGTTTGTGACTGTCCTCTTAGGTGTAGTTTTTGGAGGTAATGACCAACCGACTTCAGCTCCCAGACATCAAAGCCTATTGTCCACCATCGCAACCAGGGTATGGGGCCAGCACTGCATATTCAGTCGCTACCTGGGAACAAAAGTCCTTGGTTATAGTCCCACCCAGGTAATTCATTCACCATGTGCCCCTGGGCAAGTCAATTCATCTCTCTGTGCCTCAGTCTCCTCTTTTGTACAATGTGCCCTATGATCTTGCTGAGCTGGGAAAGAACCAGAGAGGCTAGTGGGAACAGGCTGAGGAAAACCTAACACTGAAACAGGCTTCACGAGAGAGAGGACCTAGTTGAAGTCCATGACAGCAGACATGGACAGAAATCTAGTTTGAGCCTTAAAGGTCTTAGGATCTCACAGTAATGCAGGCTTCAAAAAAAGGAACCAACCCAAAGCCACCCAGAGCAAAATCACATTGCATCCAAAATCAAAGGCAGTGGTTGCTCCAGGCTTCACAGAAGCCTCCATTCTCAGGGTTTTCCTCCCAGGATGTTCGGTGTCACCAAGAATTCCTGCAGCAACTCAAGAGCCTGGGAGAGAAGGGAAAGCTAGATGAATGAGGACTCTGCAGAAGTGGTCAGCAAATGCCTCCTCTTGACCACAAGTCCACAGCAGGTGGAGGAGCAATGCCCAAACTGTGAAACTGAAATCAAAATCACCCGGTGACCGGTTTGCTTTGTATTTAACAAGCACCCCACATACCCCCCGCCCCAGTGTTTTGGTGGTACCCTCAAGTGGAGGACCACCACCTTAGGGCAGTGTCCATTCTCAAATTCAGATCTTGGGTTTTTTGCCTCCCTGAAGGTTTATTTACCACTTTCCATTTCTCTGATACTGGCGTTTCTTCCAAATAAATCTCTGTGTGTCTGCACATGACAGGCAAATTCATTGTTGAACAATGCTCCAACATCCAAGATGGCACTTTGGATACAGTTCAAGATAAATCTGATTGGTGAAAAATTTTGTCAGTTACATTTAAGGTTAGCCTGGAAAAAGAGCACATAGCCCTCTTGTCAACAGATTTTATTCCCAAGCTCATGAAAAATATGGGCTGTACATGAAAAACTCAGGAAAAAAAAAAAAAGAAAGATATAAATTGACAGAGGACACAAAAGCATGTATTTCAAAACACAATGAGATCCATATTTCATCTGGACTGTGAACAATCCCAAGAGTGTTTTAAATATTGCCATGAACTACAGAGACTTGATAGATAATCAGATAATCTGGCAACCAGTGCAATTTTAAAGGAATTTCAGGCCAGGAACTGCAAGTCCAGAATGTCACCCTTTAGAGGGGTCAGTCAAGTAAATCATGGGCTTTCATCTGAGTGGCCTCTTCCGGCTTGCCTGCACTGCACAGTTCCATACATCCTTATCCTCCCTTATTCATGATCATACTATTTTCTTCTCTAGTTCCTCTCTTTATTGACATTCTCCAAGGTCTTTCCTTAGCCCTCTGTTCATCTCTCTTGACCTCCTCTCCCTTGAGACACCCATATATTAATAAAAAAAAGACCCGTTGCCATCAAGTCAATTCTGACTCATAGTGACCCTATAGGACAGAGTAGAACTTTCCCATAGAGTTTCCAAGGAGCACCTGGTGGATTCCAAGTACTGACCTTTTGGTTAGCAGCTGAAGCTCTTAACCACTACGCCACCAGGGTTTCCGTGTATTAATAGGACTAACATCTTCTCCTTGGTGTAGAAGACTACGGAAATTTTCCCCCAGCTTCACTTCATCAACATACAACTTGGCTCTAGCTTTCTCATTAACACTCATTACTCTTTAATGTTAATCTTATGCCATCTTATCATCGTTGTCCATGTTTCCTGTGTTTGTTAAATTACTGACTGATGCATTCATACAAAGGAACATTGTGCATTATGTAGAGTTATTTAAAGAATCACATGGTTTGAAAAAAGTATTAATGATCTGAGAAATTACTCATTATACAATCCTAAATGAATAAAGCTGGATAAAGCTTGCCTACATGACATGATCTCAATAATGCAAATACAGAAAACACTGGAAAGAAATACAAGATATTAAAATATCATCAGGTAGTTAAGTCAGGAAGTCAGGGGTGATTTGTTTTCTTGTTTATATTACTTTTGTCTTTTCTAAAGTTTTTTTTATTAACCATATGCACTTATTTGACAGTTAGACAAAAAGTAAAATTATGTCCTACCACCAATTAAATAAAACAAAGCCTACAGTTGTCAAAGTATAATTTTCCAAGCCCTTGTAAGTAGGTTGGCATAAAGTGTCCATGCTATTTACAACCAAGTGTTCTAAGTCTTGTTCCAGGAGACTTCACCTTATAGTGAAAAAGGAAATTACATAAAGAAGACTGATTTCCCACAATCACCAATATTAAAAGTTAGATAAGTTCCCAGGCCCTTACATACTGGTACTTTTTATCTATCAATACCGTCTTAAACTGCATTCAAGTGTATTACATACACGATAAGAAAGTAAAAATAAAGACCATATGACCACACTTACATCAGAAAGTCTCACCTCCGAGCTCAAAGAAAGAAGTCTGCCATCACACTGCACGGTGGCATAAGGCAATGGCAGCAATAGGAAATCCATGAAGTGCATGAGTTGGGCAGGAGGGGATAGGCAGAACAAGAACATCAACCACCTTTTTACATGTAGGAGATGAATTCTAAATGAAGGGCAAAAACCAAAATGAAACCCACTGCTGTTGAGTCGATTCTGACTCACAGCAACTCTATAGGGTTTCCAAGGCCGTAAGTCTTTATGGAGGCAGACTGCCACATCTTTCTCCTGCAGAGCTGCTGGTGGTTTCGAACCACCGATCTTTTGGTTGGCAGTCGAGAGCTTTAACCTCTGCATGACCAGGGCGCGTTAAATAAAGGGCAAGATGCTATAATTTATTGATGGCCTAAAAGTCCCCTCTACCCCACCTTTCTAATTCTTTAAAGTGAAGAAGAAAAGAAGCATGTACTGTTTTTCACTACAAATCCTAGAATGGAAAAATTATGAGCAGTTAATTCCAACAAAATAACTGCAAAACTTGACCACATATACATACATAGCAAGGAGGTCCTGGGTGGGGCAAATAATTAACAAACTCTGCTGCTAACCGAGACCACCCAGAGATGCCTCGGAAGGAAGGCTGGGCAATCTACTTCCAAAAAAACCACCACTGAAAACCCTGTGGAGCAAAGTTCTGCTCTGACACGCATGGGGTCATCATTGAGTCAGCGTCAAGTGGCAACTGGTTATACACACCAAGAGGTGCTCTATATGAATAAGCCATTTAAACGTAAAACAACGCATAAAGGTTGATCATATAATACAGACCCCTATGCAGAGAAACCAAGTGTCTAGAATCCAAAGAATGAACATTTAACTTGGTTGCCCCAGGTGATTACTCATTTGCCAATCCTGCTCACTTTGATTGTTACACCCAGTGATGAATCTCGCTGAGATCCTATTTAATCCCACATGAGTTAAGCAGCACTGCCCTGCACTAAGAAAATCTAGACCAGAGCTTAGGCCTCTACACTTAGCTTGTCCAAACAGTTTTTGAATAAACATGTGTGTGCAGATCCAAGTAGCTGTGGGGTTACACAAATGACTTGGTATGAAAAGTTGGAGAAAAAGATGCATGGCCACCATGTTAATATGGTGGACCTGTACATCTTGGCTCCCCAAGACCATTCCAAGTATAGAAACAACTGGGCCAAGTGTTCTCATGCTTAATACCTGCAATTAGAAAACAGCATCAAATCCTTCATCAGTTCATGAGACAATCTGCTATGAGTCAGGTGCTGTGCTAAGCACCTTGGATTAATCCATTTAAATTTCACAGCAATTCAAGGATGTCGATATTATTATTACTGTTGTTACTCTACTTTTACAGATTTAAGAAACAAGCCTTAGAGAGGTGCAGCAACTTGTCAACTGAATACAACTTATAATCAGAGGAATTTCAGCCAAATCTTCCTTATTCCAGAGCCCAGGCAGGATTTTAATCATCAACCCCATTTTCCCCAGGCCTCACAATTTTTGCCATGTCTGCTAGCCTCTGCACTATTAATAATTTTCATTAAATAAACTCATTTTTTTAGTTAGATAAATATATTTTAAATGAAAACTTTAGCTCACTGTTGTAAATGGAAAACTAGTGCCATTTGCCTTAAATAGAAAGTGCAGGTAAAAATAACCAGAATGAAAACAAGGCAGTATTCCTTAATTCTAACTAAATGCTATCACCTGCCAAGGGCTTTGCGTTGAAGGCGTGCTCTCGTATTCATTCGTTCAACAATGTTTTTAATCAGCATCTTCTATTTGCTAGACACTAAATCCTGGGGATATGGCAGTGAACCAAACTGAAAAAGAAAAAAAAAAAAAACCTTGAATTTATGAAGCTTATATTCTCATGGAGGAGACATATAATAAACAAATAAGTAACTACCTAATATGTCAGATGGTGGTAACTGCTATGAAACCAAAGCAGCGCCAAGACACAGGGCACGTCAGAGTTGGGGAGGGTGTGCCATTTTCAATATTCTAGACAAAGCTGGCCTCACTGGAAAGGCAACATTTCATTTACCATTAGGAGTAGGAGATAAAGCCACATTGGTTTCTAGGGGAAGAAGACTCCAGGACAGAGGGAATGATGTATGTAAACTTCCAAAGTGGGAATATGTTTGGTGTGTTAAAAAACAGCAAGGAGACCAAGTGCCGGAGCAGTGAGACAAGGAGAGGACAGTAAGAGAGGAGTAGACAAGGCTGGCGAGTGGCGAAGGTAAGGCCATCAGAGATCGGAGGGCCTTTAGGTCTTAGGCAAAGACTGACTATTGCTCTCTGTGAAACAGGGAAGTTAAGAGTTGGGGTAGACCACAATGAGACTTTCATCTCATATAAACAAAAAGATTCTTTGAAGATGCTTAATAAATAAGCAGGGTACCAAACACCCTCTGTTATAATTTAGTGCCACCTATTTATTTAAAACACTAAAGGCTAGCTACCCCCCGTTATGGACTGAATTGTGTCCTCCAAAAATATGCATTGTAATCCTAACCCTGTACCTGTGATGTAACATAGTGTAACGTAATCACCTTCCATAATGCAAACTAATGTTATATTAATGAGGCTATACCAGTGTATGGTGTGTCCTAAACCTAATTAATCACTTCTGCATTATGAAAAGATAAGACACAGAGACAAATGTGCACATACTGGGGAAGACAGGTGCCATGTGAGGGTTGCCAAGAACCAAAGAAGGCCAAGAAAGAAAATGACACAGCGAAGACCTTGAATTGAATTTTCAGCCTCCAGAACTCTTAGAAAATAAATACCTGCTCTTTAAAGCTACGTTTGGGTAAGAGCAACACTAGGAAACATTAAGACACCCCCCATACTTTGGAAATACAGCACGGCGCTATTCCTGCTTCTCACTTCTCACGCCCTCCCCCTCGAATCCCAAAACTAGTACTGCTCCACTTGAGAGTATGCTTCTGGCACCAGAAATGAGAGAAATGGACATTTCCAGATATTAAATGGGTCCCCTGTTATTTTTTAGGGCTGGGCAGCTAAAGCCACTGAACTCAGAAGTACTCACTTGATCAAAGAGTTCTAAAAGGATTCCCCAGCCCCAAGAGCTGGTCTCTAATAGGATTATGCCTGAATTAAAGGACGATACCATTTATAACTCAGGGCACTCTGGCTTTGAAGTTTGCCTCAACAAATTATCCATTTTTATATAAACCAGAGCTGGAGAATGACAAGAAGCCTGCAACTATTCCCAATGGAAAGCTTTGTACAAGATAATCAGGGGAGAAGAAACATTTGAAGGAACACTCTATCTGCCTTTGAGCAAAAGAGGACGTAAGAGAGAAAACATTTTGCTCTCCTGGAGCATCTGGCAAGACTAGGCCATTTTTTCATAAGCAGAGACTGTCCAAAGTCCTCAAATGGTGTGTGTGTGTGTGTTTGTGTGTGTGTGTACCTGAATACACACATTTACACGAGCTCAGTGCAAACTCCCATGTGCTGTTTAAGTCAACATGTGTCAGATACACAAGATGTCAAGTGGATAAAAACACATAACCCGCTGCTGTTAAGTCTATTTCGACTCACAGTGACCCTATAGGACAGAGCCGAACTGCCCCATAGATTTCCAAGGAGTGGCTGGTGGATTTGAACTGCCAACCTTTTGATTAGCAGCTGAGCTCTTAACCACTGTGCCACCAGCGCTCTGTCAAGTGGATAGAGGTTAATAAAACTTTTTTTCCCCTTCTCAAATTGCTCAGAGAGAAAAAAATATAGAACAAAATTCTAATTCACAAAAAAAGCAGACTTACTGGTCTGACAGAGACTGGAGAAATCCCAAGAGTATGATCCATGGACACCTTTTTAGCTCAGTAATGAAGTCACTCCTGAGGTTCACCCTTCAGCCAAAGATTAGATAGGCTCATAAAACAAAACAAGACTAAAGGAGCACACAAGCCCAGGGTCAAGAACTAGAAGGCAGGACGGGACAGGAAAGTTGGTGACTGGGAACCCAAGGTCGAGAACGGAGAGTGTTGACATGTCATGGGGTTGATAACCAATGTCACAAAACAATATGTGTACTAATTGTTTAATGAGAAGCTACTTTGTTCTATAAACCTTCATCTAAAGTACAAATAAAAAAAAATTGCTTAGAGAGACAGGAAGGTGAAGAAAGAGAAGAAGGAAAGCAGAGAAGGGGAGGAGGGACATCTCATTTTCCTCATCTGCAAAATGGAAATAACTTTATAATTGATATTATATGATGATTGGCAGACGTAGAGATTGGCCCATAGCACTTGTCAAATAAACGTTTATTCTTTCACTCCTTGCTCTTCACCAAGATATGGTTGATTCATCTTTTTATGTTTGCTCAATAATCACTCCCTCAGGAAAACCGTCTCTAATCTCCCCCAGACCATACCAGCACCCTCACCTCGCTCTGACTTTTCCTTCATCCCATTTACCCACTATATTAGTTTCCTATTGCTACAATAAAAAATTACCAAAAACTTAGTTGCTTAAAACAACAGAAAAGTATTCTCTTATAGGTCTAGAGGCCAAAAGTCTGAAATAAGCCTTCTGGGGCCAAATCAAGGTGTTGGCAGAGCTGGGTTTTTTGTTGTTGTTTTTTTTTTTTTTTTTCTGGAGACTCCAGGGAAAAATTATTTTCTTGTCTCTTCCCATTTCTGGTGGCCACATGCATTTCTTGGCTATGGCCACATCATCCTATTCTCTGCTTCCATCATCACATTGCCTCCTCCTCTCCATTCAGTCAAATCTCTCTCTGTCTTCCTCTTACAAAGACACCTGGGCCCACCCAGATCATCCAGGATAATCTCTCCACCTCAAATTCCTAGTCACATCTTTTGCCATATAATGGTAACATTTATAGGTCTGGGGATTAGGACATGGATACCTTTGAGGACCATTATTCAGTCTATAATACTCATGTTCTGTATTTGTTAGGAATGTTGCTAGCTGTAAGTGAGAAACTCTGGCCAACTTCATTTAATTTTTTTCACATTAAAAAAAAAATCTGGAGATAGATGACGCTGGTTTTTTGACACAACAATGTCAACACAGGCTCTTCTGATTTTCTTGACCTTTCTCCCCTGGTCAGAAACGGCAGCTGTAGCAACAGACAGCATGTCTACCTTGAAATCCCGAAGAAGTGATTCAGGGATGGCTTTCCCAGAAACCCTCCCAGGAGGTACACCTTAAGTTTCATGGACCAGAGCTGGGTCATAGTTACTTGGCTGCCTTAAGCTACAGGGTAAGCTGGGGAATTCCATGTATGGTTTCTAGTCCTGCTTATAGCTGCTGCCAAGTGAGCCCCTGATTCACGGCGACCCCATGTACAATGGAACAAAATGTTGCCAGGTCCTGTACCATGCTCATGATTGTCTGAGGACTGCACAGTTGTGCTCCACAGGGATTTTACTGGCTGGTTTTCAGAAGTAGATCACTAGGCCTTTCTTCCTAGTCCATCTCAGCCGAGACACTCCACTGAAACATGTTCAGCATCATAGCAGCACGCAAGCCCCCACTGACAGACGAGTGGTGGCAGCACAGGAAATGTGTTAGTCGAGAACAGTTCTCGGGTCTCCTGCATGGAAGGTGAGAATTCTACCACTGAACCACCAGTACCTCAATGTCTTGCTTTGACCAATGAAATGTTACCAAGAGTGACAAAAGGCTTATAAGCGCTTGAATGATTGGGCTTGTGTTCTTTCTCCTCCACCATCACCAAGAAAGGAGTATGCTGCAATCAGCCTGCTGCTCCAAGGAGGATGAGGCACAGCCACTCCAGCTGACTCTCAGCCAACTCACAGTCATGTGAGTGAGTCCAGCCAAGATCAGCAGACCCACACGGCTAAGTGCAAACTGGTTCATTTGATGAAAAGATGTGTAAGGAACAATAAACTACTGTTGTTTCAAGCCACTGAATTTTAGGAGGTTTTATATAACTATAGTTAATATAAGCATCACCTCCATTTTACGGAAGTGGACACAGAGGTTTGAAGAGGTAAATAACTTGCTCAAGGTCACACAGTTGTTCAGTGGCAGGGACAGGATTACCAATCAAATCTGTCTGGACCTCAAATCCATCGTCTTAAACATTATGAAATTCTATTAGTTGTTGAATCAACGCTAAATCATTCTCCCTGCAGCTTCAGCCTTTTGTTTATATTAAAGAACAACATCCTAGTGAGAGACTAATGAAATCTCAGAAAAAGTCAGGAAGGACCTTTTGACCAAGAGAAAAATAAAACTAGAGAAGCGTCAAGTAGCTCAAGTCCCTTCTGACAAAGCCCTGTTGGCCTGACAGAACAAACACAGGAAAGATTTAAATTTTAATTTAAATGTAAGGGTTTCTTTGGCCCAGGCACAACTCATCTCCCTTTAATTTATCAGAACCCCTTGTAATAAAATAAGACAAAAATCTTCCAAAGTGTAAAATCCATCTATTCACAGAAGATTTCCAAATTGCATATTAGTTTCCATTGAATTTATTTTCTTGATGAGATTGCCGTCGGCTACACTGGGGCAAGAGGGGTGTGCTGCCAGAACCACCAGGCAGTTTGGGAAGAAATCCATCAGTCCAAAAGGAAAGCCTGTCCACGCCCTCACTCCAGAGCTTCCAGAACTCTCTATGGACATATGTGGGGACTGATCTCCAGTGATTGAACCAAAATGGAGGTTTTACAAAGCAGATGAGGCCAGGCTTCTTCTGCTAGGTCAGAGAAGGGCAGAAACTCCACATGGGTGGTGCACCCACTATGTAATCCCCTGGTGCCAGGCATGTTCACATGCTTGTGTTTCTTACTTACTTTTCGCAATAATTCTGTGAGATATATATTGTCCCAGTAAAGTTACATAAGTGCAGATAATAAAGAACAGACTGCCTTCACCACTGATAAAGGACAAACACCGTAAAGGGACAGCATGGAGGATCCTTGTTTTTTGTTTTTTAACTTGGGTCTTGCAACATTTTTATTAGCAAAATCTTCAGTTCCAATCAAAATATATCATGCACTGACTGCACTCTATTATTCTATTAATAAAAAGTATCTTCCAAAGCTAGAGAACTTCTGACAAGATACAGGCTTTTTTAATTTAAAAAAAAAAAAAAGGTTATATGGAATAAACACTGGGTTTGGTCAATTGTTAGCAAGATGATATTGAGGTTTATTATGTGATAGATTTTTCAGAGTTTCCCTCTGATCACGGTTATGAGCAGATCACTGTAAATGCACTGTATATTTGTTCCTGTTTATATGCATCCACAAAAGAGAATTTCTTTTAAATATTTAACTTTAACTTGATAAAAATATACCTCCTGCCCCTGCCCCCAGCTGCTTCATAAGTTAGATAAAAACTTGATTCACAACATTGATTTCTTTCAGGTTTTGCAATTTATATCAAATTTCATTAAAGAAATAACTTCTTGCACTGGGATTTGGAAGCATCATTTGCCGAAATTCCAACTGTGCCACAGTATTTTAAAATGAGGTTTGCACACAACGATGTTTAACAAGAAAAGACCTCATTTAAGGAGACTTGAACATGATGGTCGTTTCCTTTGGGCTCTGCAAAAGCCAATTCTCAACAAAGGGGCAAAGTGGAAGCCCTTGAACATGCAGAGACAGCGAAGAGTACCAGGAAAATGCACAAAGCTGGCTGACGCTGGGACTATGCACAAGTTAAAGAAACATCACCATTAAAGATGGAGTAAAAATTCCAGGCCTGTCCCAAATGCTGACATGTTTGGCCAGGAATCGCTTCTGTGGGCACAACAGATCCATATAGAATATCTCCGTGCCCACTGTCATTGCATATTTATTTGGCTATTGCTACTCCCCTGCCCCTCCCCCCCAGAGCCCTGGGTAGCACAAACGGTTAAGTACTCCTCTACTAACCAGAAAGCTGGCAGTTTGAATCCACCCAGAGGTGCCTTGGAAAAAACATCCAGCAATCTACTTCCGAAATGTCACAGCCACTGAAAACTCTATGGAGCTCAGTTCTACTCTGAAACACATGGGGTTACCATGAATCACAACTGACTTGATGGCAACTGGTTTGGGTTTTTTCCTTCCAACCCTCTATCCATCTTCCTTCTCAAGTCAGCACCCCCCGCCCCCCCGCCCAGAGTCTACCTTCTCCGATGCTACCCAATTGATATTTGGTTTTGATTTATAATATAATCCATTAAATTTCTATTTTAATGTAATCCACGTATTTATGATGTAATTCGTAAGATAAATCTTTTTTTTTTTTCCTTCAACTTGTACAATTTAACCTTTAAAATTCTTCGGAGATTTATTCTTTTCTAAAATCAAAGCTCTTACTTTTCTTATTGTAAAATCAAGACATGTTCATTACAATCAATTTAAACACTGTCCATAAGGACAAAAAAAAAAACTCATTGCCGTCAAGTCGATTCCAACTTACAAGCAGACAGAGGAATGTAAAAGTTCCCTTAAATCTCTCAGAATAACCATTGCTAACATGTTGGCATGTACCAATAGAGGCTTGTTTACTTCCACTTGCACATACCAACACTACTGCATATTTTCCGTAAAATGGGATCACGTGTATTTGCCTGCTTTTTGCAACTCAGTAATATATAATGGGCATTTTTCCGTGTCAATAGGCATAAAAAAAGGCATAGATTTTAATAATTACATTAAATGCTGCACAAGATTTCACTTTATTGATGTACCAACAGTACTTTGCTAATCCCATGTTGATTACACAGGGCATTTCCATTACTTCACTATTATGAATTATCCTGCTATGAGCAATACACCTTGTATCCTTACCCAGTTGTGACCCAGCTGACCTTTGCAAAACACAGTAATGATCCGGCTATTCTGCTGCTTCAGGAACTTTTTATGGTCTCTATCCCCCTGGGATATTATGGGGCGGGGGGGGGGGGAGTCCTGGTAGCACAGTGGTTAAGCCCAAAGTTCAGCAGTTAGAACCCACCAGCCACTCCTCAGGAGAAAAATGTGGAAGTCTGCTTCAGTCAAGATTACTGCCTTGGGAAACCCTAAGGGGCAGTTCTACTTTGTCCTATGGGGTCACTAATGAGTTGGAATCAACTCGACAGCAATGGGTCTGGGGCTTTTTTGGTTTGAGTACCCGGTGCAGACTCAGTGCTTTTGAGTCTGGGGCCGCCCCATACACCATCTTGGTTGATGGCACCAAGACCAGGAGGACTGGGGGCTTTAAGGACTTTTTTTCAAGAGTTTACACAAGAAACTTTCTAGAACTCTGGGAACAGCTGGGGACAACTGAGGGAGGAAAGCTGAAAACTGTACCAGTATTGGTATGAGCAGCTCAGAGAACGACCACTGGCTTCCTACTGTTGCGACCAATTTCCAGTTGCCTGGGATGGAGGGGTGGAAAGCTTGCAAGATAAAAAGTACAAATGAACAAGCATGTTTTTGATGCACCACCATTGAAGGGGCCAGCTTATTTTAAATTCTCCCTGGAAGCAAAACAGATGAGTAATAAGCCTCACAGTTACAACCTTGAGAGGTCAGCCCAGAGGCCACATGGTGAACCCTCACCGATTCTCAGAACTGCAGTTCAGAAGCTACCAGAACCAGGAAGGGCCACAGCCCGAGAGCAGCTTTGTCTATTACCCGATGCTGCCTCCTCCCGCTGGCCGCTGGCAGGTGAGCCGTTTTCTCCCCCACAGAGCACAGTTGCTAACATTCAGCTTTTGGAGCCAGAGCTTTGCGTGTGTGGTTGCAGAGGTGTGGGCGCTCAGCAGCCCATGACCCCCCCCCCCCCCCCCGTTAGAGGAAAACCCGAAACTCACATTCCTGGCTGTCCCCTGGTGACAAATGGGCAACATGGCACTGTGTTTTGCTATGCCACCACCATCATAAACGGCTCATAATTACTGTGATCGCCCTGGAATCAGTTGTTTCTACAATTAATGACTGATTTCACAGGGCATTAACCATCCCAAGCAACAGTTCATTAACTGCTGGTGAGTGGGAATATGCTGCTGTTGGAAGACTTGCCAATGGGGAGTGAGGGCTTGTGCCCAGAGGAAAATAACAAGGAAGGCAGCCTTTCTGGGCACCTGGAATAGCACAGTGAGGATGTAGATCTCGGCAAGATCCTCTGGGTGTCTCAATTCAACCTAAAGACAGGGCTGGGCAGTCAAGAAGCAAGAGAACTGAGCTGGGGCCAATGCTACATCCTCATAGGGTGCGTCTATAGTCCACTGAAAATGCTCGAGTATGTGATGAGAGAAGGCAGAGGGGAGCAACCCATGGAGGGGACAGCTGGGGTTCAGACAATAGGAAAGGAGGAAAGGAGGAAGTGATATTCCATTCTGGAGGGTCCCAGCTGTTTTCCTTCCCCTCCCACTGTCACCACTGTACTGGCAGCTTCAGTGGGGCAGGCAACAGGCCTGCTTTTGCTCACTACAGCACCCCTTGGACCCAACCCAGTGCCTGGAAAATGGTAAGTACTAAAAAAAATACTGTTGAATGAATGAACAAACTACAGACAAGGCTAGAGCATAGCATTCTGGGTTCAGAATAGAGGCCTAGACCTCCAGGGAAATGGAGGCAAAAATCTGAGGCATGAACCAGGCCAAACAGAGACCTAGAATGGACTTGGCAGGTGTGGTCTCCTGGACACCTAGTGCTGGGAAAGTCTCCAATGGTAGACCCACTGGATATGTGTCACACTGGATTGGTCCACGGACCAGCACTAGGAGTTCCAGAGCACCTGTCTGCCTTTGCAATTTTCTAATGACCCCTGCTTTGGTCAAGATTGCCTTGGATTACTTCACTTGGCTTAATGTTTTCAAGGTTCATCTATGCAAAGGATATATACTGTACGATCCCACCTATATTAAATATCTAGAATAGACAAATGTATAGAAATCAAAGTTTATTACTCGTTACTGGGGTGGGGAAAAGTGAGGGGTGAGAGGGTGGAGGAGAGGGTGGGTTTGGAATCACTGTTTCTGTTTATGGTGACAGTAAATTTAGCAAAGGATATTGGGGATGGTTGCACATCACTGAATTGCAGACATGAAAAATGCTGCATTCACAAATGTTACATATATTTGTACAATTTAAAAAAAAAAAAAAAAGATTGCACATGATTAGCCCTGGTGGCACAATGGTTAAGCCCTTGGCTGTTAACTAAAAGGCTGGATGTCCAAACTCACCCAAAGAGAGAAAGGCCAAGCAATCTGCTTCCATAAAGCTGTACCGTATTTTTACAAAAGTAACACACACCTTCTGCATTTGTTTGCTAACCACACGCTCCCCCTGCAAGATATTTTCATAAGCGCCACTATGCCAATTTTTTGTACTTGTTGCTGTTAAAAAAAATAATAATAATAGCATAGCGCACTTAAACACCTTGAGGCGGAAGGGTGTGGCTGGCAAACAAACGTATATGCATTACTTGCATTACTTAAGTAAAAACACGGTACAGCCTAGAAAAGCCTACGGGGCACTTCTACTCTATCACAGGGAGTCACTATGAGTCAGAAATCAACTCCACGGCACCTAACAACAACAATATAATTGATATCACTAAATCGTACACCTGAAAAATGCTCAATTGGCAAATGCTCTGTTATATATATTTTTACAATAAAAATAAAATTGGCTTGGTGACTGGGCAGGCCTAGGTAGTCTATAGGTGAAGGCCCAAACCAATGAGTCTCCAGAAGAATGGGGCTGGGTAGAGAGTCTTTCTTCCCCAAATAGTGTAGACTCTAAAATGGCCAATAAGCCCCCACTTTGGCCCCTAGGCCCCCCTCAACCTCCTCAAACTCCTCTCTGCTCTGCTGTTTGCCACACTGGCCTGCTCTCGGCTCCTAGGACACATCAGGTTTTCTCCCACTTTAGAACCTCTGCACACACTGTGCCCACCTCTCCTTTTAGTTCAACTGATCCCTTCTCATTCCCAGACCTGGCTTAATCATGGCTGCCTCAAAGAAGCCAGGCCCATAACATTTTCCTAGGTCAGATCCCCACCAGAGGCTCCCGCAGTGCCAGGTGCCCCTTCTTCACACTGCTGCAATTCCTCAATGCCGTGTTACATCTGGTTAGTGTTGTCATCCCCACTGGACTGTCAACTCCAGACCTCTGCCTGGCGGCCTGTGCTCAGTATTGCTTCCCAGGCACCTACCACAGTGCCTGGAATGCAGCAAGTTTTCAACACATGTGTGCTAAACATCCGGATGCTTATGAACATGGCCTTTTATTTTCCAGTGGGCAAGCAGACTGGAATAAAAGGGCCAGGGGGAATCTGCCAAGCTCTCCTGAATGGGGAGCATACACCTTTGCCCATCGTAGGGGCTATGAAGAAGAGGACACACCAGTAAAAACAACTTGCAGAAACGGCTTGCTTTCATCTGTGTGTTGTCTTGTGCCCACTCTAACATACTTCCTGGGAGGCCTGATAGCCTTACAGATGAAGTCACCACTTTCATGCATTTGACAAAGGTTGACTTGTTCCCATCTAAGCTTGACAATGATGCTGGGTCTTGTAGGGGTCTGGCCTAAGAAACACACTGAAGACATCTCAAATCTTTTGTAAAGTTAAATTAGGATCCACTGACCTAATCTCTGTGATGGGCATAGTAAATCATTGTAAAGATTAGAGTACTTGGGTTTTTGTTTTTACTTTTGTCTATGCCTTTTAAAGATAGACATGAGAAGAAATATGCCCCCAGGAGGCTCATGGTTGACTGAGACTGTTGGTGCTCTGTCATCATCATCAGAGGCTCAGCTCTGGTCTGAAGGGACCGAGATTACGGGGAAAACCACCACATGAGCTCAGAAAGGCAGGAACAAATGCTGAAAGAGATGATCTCACCGCACAGGGCCAAAGAAACAAAGCTGCCCCACCCCCTACCATGTTGTTCTAGTTTGGTCACTGGCCTTTGTACCACAGCTTAACAGCTTACAGGGATGACGTAAGTTAGAGTTTACAAAGTGCTTTCCTGTTCATTAGCTCATTTGATCCCTAAAACTCTGGGGGATGTGAGCAGGGCAGGAATTGTTGTTGTTATCTGCCATCAAGTGGGCCCCCAACTCATGGCAACCCCATGCACAAGGGAATGAAACACTGCCTGGTCCTGCATCATCCCCATAATCGTTTGTAGATCAGACTATGGTGCTTCACAGGGTTTTCACTGGCTGATCTAAGGAAGTAAATCACCAGGCCTTTCTTCCTAGTCCATCTCAGTCTGGAAGCTCTGCTGAAACCTGTTCAGCATCGTAACAACACACAAGCCTCCAATGACAGATGAGTGGTGGCTATGCATGAGAAACTGAATCTGGGTCTCCTACATGGAAGGTGAGGATTCTACCACTGAGCCACCAAGATACAGATAAGACAGAGAACAATTCAATCAGGATTGATTAAAACCTCACACTGTAACCTCTGACTCTGCCTCAGAAGGAGGTAATTTCCAGGCCCCTTCTCCTTCTCCCTGGTGGCACAACAGTTAAGAACTATGGCAAGCTACAGCTGCTAACCAAAAGGTTGGCAGTTAGAATCCACCAGCCACTCTTTGGAAACCCTATGGAGCAGTTCTACTCTGTCCTATAGGGTCACTGTGAGTCAGAAGTGACTTGACAGCAATGGGTTTTTTTTCCCCCTCCTTTTCCATCATGGACATAGATACAAGTCCAAAAGCGATAGGCCTTGTGAAAAATGGGACGAACACACATATTCACTCAACCTCAGGTCTCACAGATCCCAAAGGACCAACCACGACTGGCGACAACTTATCTTCTTCAGTTTCCAATACAGCCAAGCCCTCCCCAGCCCAGCGTGTGCATACACCTTCCAGAGAGTAAACGGGAGGTGTAATAAGACAATGTATAGTGAAAACAAACCTCAAAAACAAGCCACGAGCAAACGTGATTAAGAAGAGAAAGGATCATTTCAGAGTACTTCTGTCTGTGTGGTCAGAGGAAGACGCACTGATATTTGGGATGAATGTTATACCACGTGGGAATCAAAAAAGCCATCTCCCAAAGTCTTAGGGAGCCATACTGAGTTACTACAGGTGACTTTTTTTTTTTTTTTTTGCTTCAAAGGATTAAAAAAATAAATCATACAACAAGCTCCTCAACTTTGCTGTTTGATCATCTTCAAAGGGCAGGATACCCAACGAGTTTTTGTTTAGAGTTTCAGTATTTGTGAGCCCCTTTGCAGCCACAGGGAACCACTGTTGAGCCAAGGGATTGACCCCACTTGGTCACTTGGTCCTGAAGGGCACAATTCAGTTACGTGTCTCATTGCTGTGCAATCACCAGTCACCTCAAAGCTCCTGGAGCCCTATTCACGCACTTTCCTCAATATACAAATTGTGTCCCTTGAAACCACAGCCCCTCGCAAGGGATGCAGCTCTTCCAGCCCCCAGGCCTTTGGGCAAAGCACCACATCAAAGTCTGGACTAGGATTCGAGATCAAGGTTCGAATCCCTAGCGGGCCTCATGTGGGCCCCGTGAGGCAGCCCACATCTTCTGAGGAGCCACACCAGCTAAAAGGAAGACATAAAAAACAGTCGCGTGCCACAGCAAGTCTTAAGAGCTTTCTGACCTTGGGTCTCCGCACCTATGTGATGGGCTTAAAAATCTCTTTCTTCATCTTCACACAATTCTTGTAAAGAAAACACACATGAAAATGCTTTGCAAACTATAATGTGCTTATACTGAGTAAGGAATTAGAGAATTTTTTCACCAACAGAAGGATAAAATGCAGCAAAAAATAATACATACAGACATAAAATACTCTTTTCAAAACCAGCTTCATGTTACAAAAACATTTTTAATGTTCTCCAACTATGGTTTTTCTGTAGTTAAAGAAAGGGGTCTTTTAAAGTTAAGGCTTGGGGGTCTTCACATATCAGGAGAACACATCTACTTAATAACATGAGCTGCCCACCTCAGCCAGAAACAGACCTTCTGGGTTTCCACTCCAGCTATCAGGTTTGCTCCTCACCAATATCATCCAACAAGAAGGTATCTACAATTTACTAATTTGCAATTGCATTCACGTTTGCTGATGCAGAGGCAGGATCTATGTAGTGTTAATTCCTGGGCCTGGGCATTGCAGGATGCAGACAACACCCATTCTGCTGGAAGGGTCCTGGCCACTTATACAGACAGTCAGGCAAGGCCTTCTCTACCACACCCAACAAGGAGTTCTGCCTTCTGTGCTGGGGACAGAGCAGGGCTTAATGTTTTCACAAGATAGTGAGTAATAATACAGGGCATCTGAGAATTATAAAAAGGAGTTCTATGTGGGTAGACAGACTAGGAAAAGACGCTTCTTTCTCCAAGTGAACACAGTTCTGGCTCAGGGTCGCCAGCTTGAATAAGACCGAAAGTGGTTTGCTCAGTCCACAAGGTTCTTACCTGTGAGGTACCCACATACCTGGGGAAACTCCCTATGGGATTTCTGCCCATTCTCCAGTAATGGCAAATCCTTGTATACCTTTGTCTCTGACTTGCCTCTGCTAGGAATGCCCTCCTCTAATTCTCATCCACTTTTTCACCTGGAAAACTCCTACGTAGCCTTCAAGACCCAACAAAGGTAGCCTCTTAGATGAGGCTTTATCTCTCCCTCAAGTGCTCCACTCCCCACTCTATTATAGGCCCTATGAAGGCAGGAACCTATCTGGTTCCTCTTCTTTCACTCCTCAGAGGTCACCCCAATGCCTAGCACATAACCCCATAAAAACTCATTGCCATCAAGTCTGTTACGATTCATAGTGACCCTACAGGACAAAGTAAAACTGCCCCATAGGGTTCCAAGGTTGTAATCTTCACAGAAACAGACTGCCACATCATTCTCCCATGGAACAGCTGGTAGGTTCCAAGTGTCAACCTTTCAGTTAGTGGCTGAGCACTTAACTACTGCGCCACCAGGGCTCCTTGCCTACACATAAAAAAAAAAAAATAGTAGGTGCTTAATACATGTTGGTTGGATGAATAAATCAGTCCTCGTAGGTCCCCATAAAACACCAAGCCCACTGCAGGTGAGTTGGTCCCAAATTATAGCAACCCTATAGTTTGGTTTTTTGGTTTTATAGGACAGAGTAGAACTGCCCCAGTGGGTTTCCAAGACAGTAATCCTTACAGGAGCATATCGCCAGGTCTTTTCTCCTGTGGGCAGGTGAGTGGGGTTCAAACTGCCAACTTTTCAATTCATAGCCTAACGCTTAACCACTGCATCACCAGGGCTCCTTTAGGCCCTCACAGCACTTTGTGTATCTCTTGATAACCTTCCCAGTGCATCCATGTTGGAGCCTATATTACGTGGTACCATAAATGTGAATTCCTGGAGGGGAGAATTTGTGCTTTTGAAGTTCTGTATCCCCAAAATCCAGCAGAGCACTTGGTAGCGCACACGTGCTCAAAATGTGCTTGTGAACTGCAAGGTATCTACAGCATAAATGGACAATGGCGAGCTGCTTCAAAACCTTCACACCCAGCAAACCCCCACACCTGGCACTCAGCATCGCCAGAACCTTGACAGAAGGCTGATGCCACTCACTTGGGCTGCGGGCTTTCCTAAGGAATTAAAACCTGCGAGGAGCCCCATAAAGGAGCCCTAGTAGCGATTAAGCACTCGGCTGCTAACCAAAAGACTGGTGGTTTGAACCCACCAGCTGCTATGAAGGAGAAAGATGTGACAGTCTGCTTCCACAAAGATTACAGCCTTAGAAACCCTATGGGGCAGTTCTACTCTATCCTAAAGGGTTGCTGAGGTGGAATCAACTCTACAGCAACAAGTTTAGGAGGCTCGCAATCTTTGCTTCTGAGCCATGTGCAGTCGACCTTATTCTGACGGACAGATGAGGCAGCCCATGGGATGGAGAAGGTACTGCAGACAAGATTCAGTTTCCTGACTTCCCTGTCCTTAAACTTTGTTGACTGTTGCTTTAAATATTTATGACCAATACAGGAAGTTTGTCTGGAACAGAGAAGAAGCAATGGAGGAGGATTTGTTCTCCTCTGACTCGACGAGGTTAGCAGAGTGCTTTCACTCTGCTCCCAAATGTCAGCCCCATCCATGGTGGGTGGGGGTGACTGCGCAGGAATCTTAAATGATGGTTTTGTTTTCATCTATAAGGTATTTTTCCTATTCTGAGGGATGTACTATTGACCCAGTCATGAGACACAGACACAATGCACAAAACCGTCTCTCACCCCGTCCCTGCTCAGGCATTATGTAAAAAGGCACAAAAGGTTTCACTAGGGCCAGAAATTCCAAGCAAATGCTGAGTGGGCTAGGGAAGTTAGAAGTAGGATGCTCCAGAGAGAAGATGGGGTATTTTTGTCTTTTCTTGGGGGAGGGGGGCGTGGGGGGGAGAGTAAAGGAATCTCTCAGTTATGGCTGCCCAATCGCTCTGAGCATAAATGATGCAAGGAAGATAAGTTCCAGCAATCACCAACGTTTATGCAGAATCTCTGGCAAATAGTTTTCAACTCAGCGAGTTTTCAAATATGCTTCACCCCATCCCCAGACTGTCTCCCCACACTATTTTCTGCTAGTGGATTTTGCTTAGAATCGTTTTCATGATTTGCCCTTATTTTGTAAGCAACATGAGGACCGACTCCGAAAGAAAAGCTAATAGGGGTTCTGCCCAGAGACCCTGCAATCGAAATCAGATGTGCTACAGAGGAAATTAATGGATGCACAGAAAAGGGAGCACTCATTGCTGGTTTCAGAGCAGAGAGGAGGAACTGACAGGAGGGATGGACCATCACTAAGCAGGAAGATTGGGGATTCCAGCTGTGTAATCACCCACTGTCATTTTTATGCAGGAGGCAACATCTGTATAAAGCCCCAAACACCAGAATAGAGGAAGCTGTGTTGCGTGTACATGTATGTGAATGTGTGTGTGTATGTGTGTATACATATGTATGTGTATGTATGAGTGTGAATAGGAGTGTGTATAAGTATGCATGTGTGTACATGTGTGCGTGTATGTGAATGAGTGTGTATGTATGTGTTTGTGTTTGGGGTGGCTGGGGGACATGAGAATAGCAAAATGCTTTTTGCTGCCTACAAACAGCTCTGAGTATCTACTCAAAAGGAGTAAGAGAAGACACTAGTGTGCCTGGCTTTGTGTCTGTCAGGCAGTTGTTCTGTCAAGCATAGCAGATTTAGTGAGAGCCAGCTAAGTCACGCGGCAGTAAAAACAAAACAGCACAAGCAAAACAGGGACATCAGACAATATCCCCTGAGGTCACCTTTACCTCTAGCTCTGTTTGTGAGGTCCCATGTAGGTGAAAGCATGACTTGAAATATAAATTAAAAATGGCCTTGTGAGCTATGAAATCACTGAAGAAACAAAATCTCCCACGACTGGTGAGGTGTGTGCCAAAAACACATGAAAAGAGCCAAAATGTTTTCAAATTCACAAACAGCATCTTACCAGGCCACATATTAATTGTATTAGAAGGGTGTTTGTAACCTAAAAGAAATTTTTTTAATTTAAGAAATTCATTTAACCTACCACAAATTATGTGATTATAGGCAATCAATGGTGTCAAGTTTAACCTCTGACTCAACGATAAAAATGTATTCAAAAGACAGCAAAGTCTAAATATATATTGCTAAGTGAAAAAAGCCAGTCTGAAAAAGCTACACACTGTATGTTTCCAGATCTGTGACATTCTGGAAAAGGCAAAAACTACAGCAACAGTGAAAAGATTAGTGGTTGCCAGGAGTTCAGGGGGAGGGGAGACGGGATGACTAGGTGGAACACAGGGCATTTTCGGGGCAGTGAAGCTATTCTGTGTGATCCCGTAATAGTGGACACATGACATTATGCATTTGTCAAAACCCTTAGGACTGTGCAAAGCATGGAGCAAACTCTAATGAAAATTGTGCATTTTATCTAATAATGATGTATTGGTATTGGTTCAATGATTATAACAAATGTATCACACTAACCCGAGATGTTAATAGCAGGACAAGCAGTATTCAGGGCGGGGGGTGGGAGAGGGAGTATATGAGAACTCTCCGTACTTTCTGTACCATTTCTCTGCAAACCTAAAACTGCCTTAAAAAGTAAATATTAAAAAAAAAAAAGACAGCAAAGTCTAAACTATTCTCTCATAAAACAGAATTCTGGTATGATTTTTTTCCTTGTTTTTCAGTAATCTCCCTCTTGCCGTTTTAGGGCCAGTTAAACTAGCCAACCAGTTAAAAAGTGTCTTGAGGTTAGCTCACACTTCTCTGACCCTTTCGCTGACAATTTCTTATGTCTCTTTCCATGTATTTCTACATACACTCTTTTGATGTTTAAAGACACGCACGTATGCAAATAAAATGCACATCACGGCTCACGTAGAGAAACCGATAGTTGGCTGTATCTCAGCCCAAATGAGATTAATTAGAACAGCACATTTAGTGGCTTCCATTCAAAGGAACGAGGTTATCAATCTGGGGTGCGTGATCAAGGCGGCCTAATAATAAAGAATCCATTGAACTGGAATCTCGAAAACATGTGTGCCGTGTCTCCAGCTAGCCACCACACATTTAATTCTTGATCTCCGCCTCCTGCCTTTAATATAAACATAAATGGAAAGTTGTTTGGACTTAAAATTCGATTTATAAATTACTCCGCAATGCTCCGTAACCACCATTAATACACGATGACTGGTTTTACCGTTCTGTAATCACCTTTGTTTCACTCAGGAAACGTAGTCAATTATCTAGCAACAATGACGGCCACATGCTGTACTACTGCAAGAACAGCAAAACGTTTTTGCTGCCTACAAACAGCTCTGAGTAACTACTCAAAGAGGGTGAGGGAAGGCACTAGCCCTCCTGGCTTTATGTCTGTCAGGCAGTTGTTTTGTCATCAATTGTAACAAATGTATCACACTAATGCAAGGTGTTTATTATAGGAGAAACAGTGCGCATGGGGGCGAAAGGGGAGTGTATGAGAACTCTGTATACTTTGTGCACAAGTTTTCTGCAAACCTAAAACTGCTCTGAAAAGTCTATTTAAAAAAAAAAACAAAAACAGCGAAGTCTAAACCATAGCCCAGTGCTATGTTACTACGTTTCACAGGCATGGAGAAGTTTCCAAATAAAGAGAAGAGGCAGGCAGAAATGGCAAGTGTCTCCCTTTATTTAACACCAATAAATCCCAACCCTGCCATCAGAGAAGGCTAGATAGAGGTGGTTAGGGAGAGGCGCCTGCTGCATGCAGTTTGCATTTTGCTCCAAGAGGCAGCATGTGTAGCCCAGGTGGGCACAAGCTGCCTGGATGGCATTCACCCAAACCAAAAGAGGAGGTCCTCAGTGATAGTGCAGCCTTTGTTATCCCGCACTGTAAACTGGCCTCGCCGACCCCTGGACAACAGGGAAATCGATGCTGGCACTGCACTGGAAGAGCATATGCAGTTCTGTTTTATGCAGAATTCCAATCCTACCCCCAAGGAGCATCTTTTTCATTTCACTGGTGCCCTCTCCTCGTCACCCCAACCTGCCTCTGCACTCCCCAGCCGCTCCACTTTTATCGTCACACACAGAGGGCAGAGCCAGCCTCTCCCAGCTCCGCTTTCAACAAGGATTTCTCCTGAAGGTGCTTACAAAACATGGTGGCGCCTGCCTCACTGAATAGGAGCTCTGTAGTGCATACTGGAAAGCTTGCTAGTGGGATGGAATGCAAACCAGAGAGCTCTGAGGGGGCACTCATTTTCTTTGCCCCCCAACTCGTATCCCATCATGAGCCATTTCAGGAGGTTGAAAAAGCCCGACAAGAGGTTCAAATTTAGCTAAGAATGACAAACATCTGTGTATTCCATTCATAGGAAAAAATGATTAATGATGAAGTGTAGAAGGCCATTCAGCCCAAGTCAGACTGTTCCACTATAAGTGACTTCACGTCTCTGAATCTCAGTTTCCTCATCTGTAAAACACAAATGGTCCCTGCCCCCCTCCACTAGAGACTTCAGAGGGTTGTAATGGGAAATCATTGAAACAAGATTCAAACATTTAGCATGAAACTGGGCACTGAGTAAATGTTCAATCAATGCTAAAGGAAAAAATACATGCAGGATGCCCAGTGGGCTTGGAAATAAGATTTCTCTGAGAACACTGAAAGAATCAGCACCTGCAGTAGAAGAGCCCTGGTGACCCTCAGGATACTGTCATGGATTGAATTATGTTCCAAAAAAAAATCTGTTTATCAACTTGGTTAGGCCATGATGCCCAGTATTCTGTGACTGTCCTCCCTTTTGTGATTGTAATTTTACGTTAAAGAGGATTCGGGTGGGATTGTAACACTTTTACCAGGTCACATCCCTGAGCCAATGTAAAGGGAGTTTCCCTGGGGTATGGCCTACACCACCTTTTATCTTTCAAGAGATAAAAGGAAAAGGAAGCAAGGACGGGGAACCTCATACCACCAAGAAAGCAGCACCAGGAGCAGAGCACATCCTTTGGACCTGAGGTTCCTGCGCTAAGATGCTCTGAGACTAAGACTGATGACAAGGACCTTCCTCCAGAGCCGATAGAGAGATAAAGCCTTCCCCTGGAGCTGGTGCCCTGAGTTCAAATTTCTAGGCTACTGACTGTGAGAGAATAAACTTCTCTTTATTAAAGCCATCCACTTGTGGTATTTCTGTTATAGCAGCACTAGATGACCAAGCCGCAATGTGGTATCCAGATTGGGGTACTGCTCTAATAGATACCTAAATCACGGAAGTGGTTTTGCAACTGTGAATGGATAAAGGAGCGGCGGCAGAGGACCAGCAGCAACAGAGAACTTGCAGCAGCACAGAAGAGGCAGCAGCAGAACCAGAAGACCAGTGCCACACAGCACTGGAGCCCACCCACAGAGCAAGAGAGCTGAGCCCCTGTGCGCAGAAGGCTTCCTGGCAGAGTAGGGTGCCTCCAGGCACTTATTGGTGGAGCTACAGAGCTTTGGAACACTTGCCCCAGCAGGGCAGATGTGGACGTGAGGCCCGAGGAGCCAAGAGGCCATGAAACCAGGAAGCAGAAGCTGAAGAGACAGAACACAAGAAGCCAAGCTGCCTCAGTCTCAAAAGGTATGGCCAGGACCTTTGGTGTTTCAAAGCGTAGAGCCATGGCCTCTGGTGTTTCTAAGGGTGGAGTTGCCACTGAGATGGACTAGGAGAATTATGCGCCTAAAGCCAAGGGAGCAGAGCTGCTGTCTCAGTGGGCCTGGAAGGCGGAACTGATGCCCATGGCTCAGGAGCCTCCATTCAGAATCCAGAGAGTGTGACCAATACCTAGAGTCTAGAGGGCAGAGCCATTCTGTAAATTGTCTCAGAGAACAGGGGATTATTTTCAAAGCCTTGAGGGCTAATGTAATGTGTTCTGCTGACTTGCCTGTTGCCTGTTATCCTTCCTTTTCCTCCAGTTTTTTCTATTTGCAATGGAAATCTCTAGCTTGTGCTTGTTCTGCCATTGTACCTTTGGAAGCAGGTAACTTGTATTTTAAATTGCACAGATAAAGAGGAATTTTTGGATTTTGGACTTGGAGTTAAGATTTTTGCTATGATATGATGGGATGTATATGATTTGCATGTTGCAAGGATGTGATTTTTGGGGGGCCAAAGGACAGAATGTCATGGATTGAATTATGTCCCCCAAAAAACAAGTATATCAACTTGGTTAGGCCATGATTCCCAGTATTCTGTGGTTATCCTCCATTCTGTGATTGTAATTTTACGTTAAATAGGATTAGGATGGGATTGTAACACTCTTACCAGGTCACATCCCTGAGCCAATGTAAAGGGAGTTTCCCTGTGGTGTGGCCTACACAACCTTTTATCTCCTAAGAGATAAAAGAAAAGGGAAGCTAGCAGAGAGGTGAGACCTCATACCACCAAGAAAGCAGCACCAGAAGCAGAGCGCGTCCTCTGGACCTGAGGTTTCTGCACTGAGGTGCTCCTAGACCAAGTCAATACTGATGACAAGAAGCTTCCTCCAGAGCCGAAAGAGAGGGAAAGCCTTCCCCTGGAGCCGGCGCCCTGAATTCGAACTTCCAGCCTAATAGACTGTGAAAGAATAAACTTCTCTTTGTTAAAGCCATCCACTTGTGGTATTTCTGTTATAGCAGCACTAGATGATGAAGACAGGTACCAACCACCTGGAAATGGTAATGAGGTTCCACCTCCACCATGATTCTTTTCTACTCCCAAAATGCAGGTCCACTCTAGACCACACCCTAGCCCGAGGAAAATGCCAAAACCCAAATCTGTGATCAAGCTGATGATTTGGCTCTCTTCTGTCCAAGGCTGAGATTATCTCTCTTCCTCTCCCTAGACCCTGAGCCCCACTATCCATCAGTGGTTCTGCTTTCATTTCAGTATCAACATCTGGTGGCTCTAATTCTATCAACACCCAAACATATGGAAAGGACAAGACTTGGTGACAGCAACCATTATTTTTAAAAAACAAACCAGGTCCTAAATACCAATTGATTGCTAAAAGGGCACTTACTGAGGTTTATTAAGTACATAGAACATAAATCTGTTTGGCATGTAATTAATTCAAAATTACGGGAACACTAAATGTGTAATTAAATCTACATGGAATGTTTAGGCCTTTAGCTGGCATTTACAAAGGAAGCTACAGGAAGTTTATTAGCAAGCAATTTATTACTCAAAATACTGGCAAATCATGAGTATGTTGATTGAAATCTAGCTTGCTGTCACTGGCCAATTAAAGGTCCAAAGCATTGCAGACAAGTGGCCAAGCAAGTGAGTATTACTAAGAATATAGGTAGACAGTTTAGAAAAGTTTGGCCTTGCTATTCAATCTCAACAGGTGTTTTTTATTCCCCTGGATGATAAACACACCATACATATTCTTTCAAATGTAGTTAAATACTTAATTGTCACATTAAAACATGAGAAACAAAAATGCTCCAGAGACCTGGTTGATAGAGCATAAATGTTATATTTGGAATCCTCACAACTGACAAACTTTGCTGCTTTTAGCCAGAATGAAGTTTGTTTTTTCTGGTCCTCTTTAAATCAAAAGTATACCAGGAGAAACGTGCAAAAAGAAGGATCTCCAAAGTCACTCAAGAACCCTGGCTCTCCTCAACTCATTTCTAGGCTCTATATCAGGATGAAGGGAGCCCTAGTGGTGTAGCAGTTAAGCACTCAGCTGATAACCAAAGGGTTGGCAGTTCCAACCTACCAGCAGCTCCATGGGAGAAGAGACCTGGCAACCTGTTTCTGTAAAGACTACAGCCTAAGAAGCCCTATGGGGCAGTTCTACTCTGTCCTATAAGGTCAGTACGAGTTGGAAGCGACTCGATGGCACCTAATAATAACAACAGAAGAAAACACAACCACCAATATCTTTAAAAACAGGGAGTACTTTTTCCCTCCACAAGAAACCTGGAGACATATAGTCCAGGACTGGTGCAGAGTCTCCACAACATTATGCTCCCCCTGTCTCTAGCATTTTCTCTGTCATCTTCAGTATGTTGGCTTATCAGCTAAGGGCTACAGGATGGCTGTTGTAGCTCCTGCCATAATACCTGCACTTCAGTACAGATGAGGAGAATGGAGAACACCTATCATCTGGCAGAAAGGGTCCTTGTGACAAAACCAGTATTAAGAAAGCAAAGAACTCCCGGGAACTCCATAACAGACTTAAACCTACAGTTCCCAGTGGCCTCTGTGCCATGTTGCTGCCTCTGGTTGGAAGGCGACACCCAGGAAAGGTATTGCAAATGGAGGTGGAAGCAATCAATTAACACTGTCTACCCTACTACTAGTCCTTTACTCATTCACCCTACTAGTCCTTTACTCATTCAGCCCCAGTAGAGTGGGAACTCAGTATTTGTCAAATAAGTGAATAATCCAATAAAGGCTTCCAGATCATTTTAAGAGAGAGCTGCCCAAGTGTGTCAGGGGGCTAGAATTAGAAGCCAATTGCTAGGGAGAGCAAGGGAAGTCTTATAGAGGATGGGTTATTTAATTAGGGTTTTGTAAGATAGATAGGAGTTTGCCAGTAGATAAAGAAAGACTGAAGGGAAGAACTCCAGAGGAAAAACTGTGTGCACAGACAAAGGTGGGGGCGGGGTGGATAAGCAAGATTTTTTTGAGGCCGAGTGAGAGTGTGAGTGAGACAAAGGCCAGGGTGCTATGAGGTGGGACTGGGAAAGCGACATTCATCTGGATTTTACCATGTGAATAGTGATGGGGATACAGAAAGCATCAGAGGTGATGCTATGACTCAGAAGGCAGAGAAAAGCCTGTGAAAGACATGCTTGTGCCAAGCTGATCTCTTTGCCACTTCCAGGGGGGCCTCCCAGGAAAGCCCCAAAGACTCTATGTAGCCAGTGTGTCTGAACCCTCCCGCTGCTCACTAATCCAAGGCCTTCTAGAAATTTCCACATTCATGTCAGGAAGGCCACTTAACTTCAAAAGCAGCATTTCAAATGACACTAAGTTAGCCTCCCTAGCTGTGGTTCCTATAAACAATTACCTTTTCTGCCAGATGATAAAAAATAAGCCATCAAGAATTTTAAGGATAGAACTCAGTATTTTTAATTTCCATGTGCCAAGATGAGAAAAGGGCTTTATGCAAACACAGCAAGATATATATGTGTGTGTGTATATATATATATACACACACTCCTAAAAGTCATCATAATTAGGCTTATTTCAAAATCAGATCTAATATTAATTCTCAGGCAATAACACTCTTTGGAATGAAAAGACTTGATTACTCTATAGGAATTCTAATGAATAGCACCCACCACTCCTCTACCCCACCCCCATCCCACTTTCACTAAGCATTTTAAAGTCTTTCATTCTTTCCTTTCTTTTTAAGTAACATTATACACAGTTAGGAAACACCAGGCTGCGAACTTTTTGGCTCTGGAGTGGGAAGATCCTGGCTCTTGGGAACCCTGGTAACAGGGGCCAGAGTGCATTGTGGGAAAAGCATGAAGAGGTCCCTGACCCCAGAGGAGGCTGGTGATTCTCTGGAGGATAAAGGGTCAGTATCTGACCAGGCATAGGGCAGGAGGGCTGGATGGAAGGGTGGGGGCAGGCGGGCAGGATCTCCAGAGCAAGTATATCCATACAGGTCAAAAACACCGTGGAGGGGAAAAAAAAAAAAAAAGAACAAGAACAGTGGGGAGGCAGAAAGGCTAAAATAGTCAGCTGTTTGAGCTCAGTGAGTTTTGTTCTTGTTTTATCTTCTTAATATTTGAGCCAAAAAAAAAAAAAAAACCTCAGAGGTCTATGCAGGCAGACACAATGAGCATGTGTCAGCTCTGACCATCTTGTATCCATGGGCTAGAAGAATTTTCTCCTCTACATCATCTCTTCTCCTTCATTAAGTTTCATATGAGAGCTGAGGGTCTGGGCAGTGATGGGCTGT